>NC_133466.1:37220000-37856000 GCF_048565385.1 Saimiri boliviensis
TTGAACTCTGAATACGGGGTAGTTCAACGATTCAGGAAAAAAAAAGGGAATTGTATGATACCAGAGAAGGAGGCAATTAGTCATGTCTGCCTCACTAAGGGCAATTATTTCCTTTTGCTTGCTCTTAGAAAAGAGACCAGGAGTATAGGTAAATAATGAGGTCAGACCTGTTATTGCATGGACAAAGTTATCAAAAGCAATGAAGCATCCAATGTAAAGAAGCTGGTGACATTATTCTGTTGAGCAGTGGCCCAGTTTCTACCACCTAAGAAACTCAATACAAAGTATTAAAAATACCTTTGCTTAATTCCGCAAGAAAAGTGGTTTTAAAAAAATGAATGAAAAGAAAATGTATGCATCACAAATGGCATCTGTTTGTGCAGCCAGATTGATTTAGGTGAGTAATAGAGGCCACTCTAATGAACCATAACTGTAATTTAAACTGTACTGTGCAACATTTTAGCTCACTTTGTAGACCCAGAATATGATTTGCCGTAACTGAGGATACACATTACCTTGCTATGAAGCCAGTAGGGAGGGCAGCTGCCTAAAGCCGGTAATTTAGCACTCCCTTCCTTCGCAATTTCAACAAAATTGCTGAATAACAGAAATAAGGTTGGTAGTTGTCTAGGGGACTGGGGTCAACTGATTCAACTTTCCTCATTTGCCAAAAGCAGTGCAATTAGTACTTTGAGAAGACATTTCTTAGTGTTATAAAGGACTTCCTGACCAGTTCTTCATCTTTGAATCACATTTAAGAAGACATTTGATTGCAGAAATACCTCTTCAGCTAGACAATGATGTTGATGGCGTCATATTTCTTTACTTAACTCCTTACTTTCTCCTCTCTTTAATTCATGCCTAGATAAAGGGAAGGAATTAGTCAAATTCTGCTTCGTCTAATAGAGAAAAGATCATTATAAGGCAAAAGTATTTGCTGACATTAAATGCTAAAGCAGCAACTAGTGGTCCAAGCAGATCATGAACTCCTTAGTTCATGATTAAGAAGCTTTCGTCTTAGAAGCTGTGTCATCTTAGCAAATAATGCCAAGCCGGGAGTATTTTAAGGCTACAAAAGAAATATTTTTAAAAATGTATTTAGGGCTATTACAATGTAAACAGTTTGAAATTTTAGTATTCAGTTAGCCAAAGAAGGTACTCAGAATTAAGAGAAAGATGTTAAAGAGCCAATAAAGAGTACCTACAATTAGATACCTAGAGGAATTGGAAAAATATAACAATGTGAGAAAGGGTAAGTTAAATGCAATTGATAACAATGAATTTTAAAGTCAAGGAGATCCTACCATTAAGTATTTCTCCAGCATTCATTAAGTAGCCATGACATGCTAGGAACTGATGTCAGTATCTTGTTAAATAGAATAGCATTCAGTGTTTGTGAGTCAGCCAAGTATAAAGGGGTTCACAAGGAAACTCCAGTCATCCTGCACCCTGGGAGGAGTGCACACTGGAGTGGAGCCTTGGGAAGCTTGTGCCATTTGCAGTGGGGTAGGAGCCTGGCCACTCCCGATCTGGTGTGGTAACCTGGGGATTCAATCTGTGAACTGGGGAGCTGTTAACAGAAACTTGTCTTGCTTTGCTGGGTTTTTTTCCTTTTCACTCAATAAACCTTGCCCTCTTCACCCTTCAGATTGTCTGTGAGCCTAGTTTTTCACGGTTGTGTGACAAGAACCCCAACTTTAGCTGAACTAAGAAAAATGTCCTACATTTGCACCCCAGGTAGCAGGGTATTTTATTGCAATGCAGGCATTTCTTCTATAATATAATAAAACTATGGAAAACAGTATTTTTTATTTATAGGCTTTGTTGGTCATCTTGAAATACTACAACTTTGTGAAGTTTAATAATTTAATATAACAATTGGAGATAATGTAAAAATTATCAGGAATGTCTAAGATACACTGGGCTAATGACAGAATCGAAGAGAAGAAGAAAGGCAGGTCCGCTTATCTTGAATCATGGCTACATATAATCAAATAGGTGAGTTTCTCTCACACTGTTAGGCTCCGGGGATTTGCATCTATAGCTCTACACTTATATCTAATATGCCACCTTTCATGCAGATAAACTAAACAAAACAATATAAAACTTTGTTCTCCAAGTCTCTAATTCTAACTCCTAATTCCCTACTCATTTAACCCTTATAACAAGTTTCTGAGATAAGTTTTATTAATATTGAGACTAAAAGCTAAGAAACATAGGTCACAGGGAAGCTAAAAGCCTCGCCCAAAGTCTCATAAAATAATATAGCTTAAGTACTCTAAGAACTTCTCCTATTTACTTGGGTAAAAATGGTATAATCTTCAAAGATCAATAAAGCAATTTTTAATGTTTCCATGGTTTCTGATTATTAGACTGTTTTAGTTTTACTAGCTTTCAGCTTTATTGAATGACACAATATAGCTAGAAAAATTACTAAACTTTTCAAGTGAAAATTACTCAGGGAATCAAACAAATCTAACTTAAAATAAAGCATAATTCTTTTCTAAAATCAATCTCTTTTTAAATGTCAAACTAATATCTTTTAAAATAAAAATGAAGGCAATCCATTTTACAGTCAATAGTGTACATTAAGAATAGAAATTTTATATTAACAAATATTTAGAAAAGAATTGTCTTTTCTGTCTTTTGTCTTACTGTTTACAGTCTTTTTTCGTTATTTGTGTTAATTTTTCTGTTGCTACCATAATAAATTACCGCAAATTTAGCAGCTTACAAAACCCCTATTTATTATCAGAAATACAGGTAGAAAATAACGCAGATTTGTCCTCAGTTTGGAGGCTTACAAAGCCAACATCAAGGACACATTATTTGCTGAAGTCTCTGGGAATACATCCACTTCCAAATTTATTTTTATTTTTTTCCTGGATTTAGTATATTTGTGTGTGAAAAAAAAAAACGGACTGAATGACAGGGAGTGCAAAAGAGGGTGGTCTTGGTTCATTTATGCTGCCGTAACAGAATTATCTCAGACTAGATAATTTATAAAAAACAGAAATTTACTTCCTCCCAGCTCTAGGGACTGGTAAGTCCAAGATCATGAAGCTAGCATTTTGTGAGGACCTTCTTGCTGGGTCCTCAGGTGGCGAAAGAACAAAAGAGAGTGAACTCACCCCCACAAGACCATTTTACAGTGGAATTAATCCATTCGTGAGGACAGAGTCCTTCCTCCCAACACTGTTGCATTTGGGATTAAATTTCCAACATACGATGCAGCCGTAAAAAACGATGAGTTCGTGTCCTTTGTAGGGACATGGATGAACCTGGAAACCATCATTCTCAGCAAACTGACACAAGAGCAGAAAATCAAACACCACATGTTCTCACTCATAGGTGCATGTTGAATAATGAGAACACATGGATACAGGGAGGAGAGCATCACACACTGGGGTCTGTTATAGGGGGACTAGGAGAGGGACAGTGGGGGGTAGGGAGTTGGGGAGGGATAACACGGGGAGAAATGCCAGATCTAGGTGATGGGGATGGAGGCAGCAAACCACATTGCCAAGTATGTACCGATGCAACAATCCTGCATGTGCTTCACATGTACCCCAGAACCTCAAGTGCAATAATATATATATATATTTTTAAATTTCCAACACATGAATTCTGAGGGGCACATTCAGACTACAGCAGGGAGATCATCCTAACTTCCGTGTTTTCCTTCATTTCTTCTCACATTTTCCATGTGGTCACCTCTCCAGCAAGCTGAGTTGAATTGCCCCGATACTTCCGGTCTCTCCCAATTCGTCTTTAACCACATCTCTCTGACTCCAGCCAGAAAAAGTGCTCCGCTTTTAGAGGCTCATGTGATTAGATTGGCCCCACCTAGAAAACTAGGATATAGTAGCATTCTGCTTACCCTATCAGTAATAATACATTTTCACTGGATCCCAAAGGAAATATGGCACTTTGCAGTTTTTGCCCTTTCTGTATACTGAGTTTCTTTCTAACTTTAGGAGACGTTTCTTAACATCTTTTAAATGTTTTTCATGAAATAAAAGCCTATTTTTTTTAGTGGTGAGAAAACTCATACATAAACACCAAATAATAAGGTAACAGATTTTCATAATAATGTTCTGAAAATCAGGGCTATAAAGATGACTTGGATCTACTTCTACTGTACATTTCTAATTTTTCACTATGATTTAAGCCATTTTTAACACATGATACATGAATAACTAAGGCAAGCATTTCCTGAGCAGAGAGGATCCGTCAAAAATATCCTTTATCCTCTTCATTTTTCAGGAGGAGACAGGAATGCTATCTAGAATGCCAATAAATGAAGATGTGGTTTTCTTGAGGAAGCCATTCAAAATAGAAAGAAAGTGTCAAACCAAACATTTTTAGATGGTTTCTTAAAGTGCAGAATTTTTGCATTAAAATATTGATTTCATAATACTGGTTGATTCAGGTTTTCTCTTTTTTTTTTTTGGCATTTTGTTCTTGTTTGTTTTTCTCTGTCTCACAAATATTTATAATCCTGTAGTTTTTTCTATTTAGTCAACAAACAAAAACAAAAAAACATGAGTCCCTTTGTTGGCTGGCTTAGACCGAACTCTAAGATCCTTATCATTTCTTTCTTTTGCTCACACCTCACATGCAATTCACGCATATTAACTGAAAATATATATATTCCAAATCTAACATTTTTTCAGTACCCTCAATGCAAACCCTTGTTCAAGTCAGCCTCATACTCCATGACAACTATTTCAATAACCTCCTGATTGCTGTGCCTGCTTTAGCTCTTGCTCCTCTAAATCCATCCCCCACAGAGTAGCCAGAAAAATCTTTCTAAAATGAAAACCAGGTCATGTCACTTCCTCCTTAAAACTTGCCAATGATTTCCCATTGCAGAATCAACATATTCCAAATTCCTTAACTATGGTCTCCAAAATTCTGTAATGTAAATTTCTGTAATATGCCTGCCTGTCAGCACATACCACTGTTCACATTACTCTACTCCGGGTAACTGGCCTTCTCGTTAATTCTTAAAGATAATAAGCTCACTGGCCTTTCATTTTGCACTCACTGTTCCTTCTCCTTGTTGTCCTCAAATCAAATGTCACGTCTAAAGACATACCTCACCACCCTAGTCCCCTTCTGCTTCCTTACAAAATTGTATGTTTGTCCAAATATAAATTATTTTACTTTGCTTTATATTCAGTTACATGCTTGTGGTTTGTTTTCCCATGCCCAGCGTCCTCATGTCTACAGACAGACAAACTCCAGAAGACAGGCATCTCTCTGTACTGCTTACCA
This sequence comes from Saimiri boliviensis, assembly GCF_048565385.1. Taxonomy (NCBI): domain Eukaryota; kingdom Metazoa; phylum Chordata; class Mammalia; order Primates; family Cebidae; genus Saimiri; species Saimiri boliviensis. Next base: position 37,225,281 of record NC_133466.1, read on the forward strand.
TGTTTCCCAGAGCACCTGTAACAATGCCTGGCCCACAGCCAATACTGATGGATACTTAAAGAACTTTTTTATAACTCTTTAGAGTGACTCTTTTTCTGGTTTAGGATTAGTAACAATAATAAATAATTCATTGAATACTTAGTAGATGCCAGGTACTGGGCTAAAATATTTACATGTATTAGCTCATTTAAACATAACAAATATTCTGAGGTGAACATTTGTTTCTTCAATTGGTTCACGTGGAAGTGGAGGCTGAGAAGTCCCGTGATCTGTGGTCTGCAAGCTGGAGAACCAGGAAAGGCAATTGGGTGATTCAGTTCAACTCTAAAGGCCTAAGTATTAGGGAACTGATAGTATAAACCTCATCTGAGGCTGAGAGCTTGAGAACCAGGATCAATGATGTCCAAATGCAGGAGAAGATGGATGTCTCAGCCCAAAACAAAGAGAATTTGCCCATTCTCTGCCTTTTTGTTCTATTCAGGCCCTCAGTAGATAGAACGATGCCCATCTACATTGGGAAAGGCGATCTTCACTCAGTCCACTGATTCAAATGTTAATTGCTTCTAGAAACACTCTCACATCTGAACCCAGAAATAGTGTTTTGCCAGCTATCTTGACATTCTTTAGACCAGACAAGATGACAATCAAAACCGATGATTACAGTGGAGTAGGCAACGTTATAAAGCACTCTTGATGAAGTTGTGGGGACAGAAGGCATATAAACATAGTAGGCAGTCATTATATGCCCCAGGAGAATGGAGGAAGCTATTGCAATTACCAGTTGGACTGACTTGCCATACATGGAACGGAGAAGAATACATACAAGTTCCAAATCAAAATACACATAGATTTAGTTACCAACTATACACTTTACTGATGCCCAAATCCATGTCTCTAAACACAACACACTCAAGAAGTCCAAACCAAGAATTTAACTCCTGCTCCGCCTGCTGGAGCCACTGCTACCAGTAATACTTTTAAGGCAACTCCAAGGTCCATGGGGGAAGCTGGCATGAGCTTGCTTATCTTCAAAGTCCACGCATCACCAAGAAGGGACTTGTCTCCCAAAAATCCTATAAAGTTTGACAAGCTTTTACTCTACTCAGTTCCTGGGGATGAATCTGAATATGTGGAGGGGTTGAGGACCCACTTTGAAGAAAGCATCTCTCAGCTCCAACATTACTGTGGGCCACGCACAAGTTGGTGTCAAGAAACATACTCCCAAACTAATCCCAAGATGCAAAGTTTGGGTCAACAGGTACAAATATCTCCAAATGCTCCTCCAGGAATTTTTCCGAGACTTGGTGTTATTGGATATGCTGGCCTTTTTGGACTCCTTTTGGCAAGAGGTTCAAAAACAAAGAAGCTGGTGTATCCTCCTGGTTTCATAGAATTAGCTGCTTCTATCTATTATCTATAACAAATTGCTGAGTTTGCCCAGGTCAGTAGGGAGAGTTTACATGGCTGGGGTTTAAGAGGACATATAGTCCAGGAAGATTTGTAGAAGGAAAACTTATGTAAAATATAAAGGAATGTATAATTGACTGTTCCTCTACTCTCTGCTTTCACATGTAAAATGCATATTCTGTCAGTATTAATCAAAGCCCCATAGGAATGTAACCACTTGTCTCACTGCCTACCCTCCCCCACCATTTTTTTTTCTTCTTCCTCTCCCTCTACCTCTTTCTTCTTTAAATACTTAAGTCCTCAAAACCCTCTTTGGAAAAGGCACAGACCACAGATGCTCTTGTGATTTGTACTTCTTTTTCCTCAGTTATGTCCTCAACCTTGGAAAAATAAACCTCAAAATCAAAATCAATTGAGTCTTGCCTCCATCTTTTTTGGTGGTGGTGGTGGTTTATACCCTATGAGGAGGCGTACTATAGTAATTTGGAATCTCATTGAGAGCAACACCATTGTTATATGTTTTGTGCCCTCATATGGCATTGAGATCTTATTCTGCATTCTGATGATAGATCTTGCATATTTTATGGTCATGGTGCTCCTTACTGAGCATGAGTCACCAGGAGCTGGCTGCCAAAACTACCTCAAGACTATGACAACAGTATAATTTTTCATTTGATCTTGACATGAAGGATACTTTAAAACCAGCATACATGCACGCACACATACCCACAGAGGAAACTGCTCTAGAACTGTAAGTTCTCAAGGGCAGAAATAGGGTAGGTGCAATAAAACATCGACCAAGATAATCAGGGATTGCTTCCAAAGTCTTACTGAGACACTCCTCTATGATAAAGGAGAGACAGAAAAAAATTTAAGGAATATCCCAAAGCTAGTAACATAGTGTATTAGTCCATTTTCACACTTCTGACAGAGACATACCCCAGACTGGGCATTTATAAGAGAAAAAAGTTTAATTTAACTTATAGATCTATATAGCTAGGGAGGCCTCAGATTCATGGCAGGAGGTGAAAAGGACTTCTTACATGTGGTGGCAAAAGAAAATGAGGAAGAAGCGAAAGTAGAAACCCATGATAAACCCATCAGATCTCCTAAGACTTATTCACCATCACAAATGAAGTCAAATGAAGTCAAATGGAGTCAAAAGATCATTTTGGAGCTTTAAAGTTTGTCTGCCCTGCTGGATTTTGGACTTGTATGGGTACTGGTACTGTTTTTCCTGTGTTTTGTCCAACTTCTTCCATTTGGAGTGGCTATATTTACCCAATACCTGTACCCACATTGTATCTAGGAAGTAAGTAATTTGCTTTCAATTTTACAGGCTCATAGGTGGAATGGACTTGCATTGTCTCAGATGAGACTTTGGACTGTGGACTTTTTAGGGTTAATGCTGAAATTGAGTTAAGACTTTGGGGGACTGTTGGGAAGATAGGATTGGTTTTGAAATGTGAGAACTTGAGATTTGGAGGGGTCAGGAGAGGAATGATAGGGCTTGGCTGTGTCCCCATCCAAATCTTAATGTGAATTGTATCTCTCAGAAGTCCCATGTATTGTGATAGGGACCCAGGAGGGGGTAATTGAATCATGGAGGCTGGTGTTTCCTGTGCATATCTCACTATGCCAAAGTTTTACAGCCTATTTTTTTTGCTTAAGTCTTGCCTTTTTACCCTCGATAAAGAGTATTTCCACTGGGCTTCTGCCTTTTAATTATCTGAATATCCAATACATATGCTGGTAAAAACAATGCTTTTACAGAAGCCCAGTTAACACTAAACATTTTCTCTATTCCACATGGCTTTCTGTGAAGCATTATATATGAGGAGATACAGTAAGTGTGGGATAATTATCAGTTGTGTGCATAATGTCAAAAGACTATTATTGTGACATTCTGAAGAGTGTTTTCAAAGAATTGTCCTGTAAAGTTGGTGCGAGTTAAATATAGTACTGCAGTATGGTTCCAAAAATATTATGCATTTGGTCAGCTGTGGATATACAATTACATTTAGAGTTCCCACTGGCATTATAAGAAGTGAAATTGCAAAGGGCATGCTCACTTTGAATAACAGGTGTTCCGGATTCTTCATATTGTTGTTTTCTGAATTGAACCCAAGTCATGAGTTTTGAAATTTGCCCTCAGAAGTCTCAGAATCATTGCAATTGGCCCATACTTTTCCTATTTGATACTAAGGAGACAGAATGTGGATAATTAAGAAATAATTACATTTTCTGTGATCTAATTTGAATTATAGCTCATGTCTATGTTTGGTTTTAATTTTTTCTTGACCTTCATTTAATAAACCCTGCAACCATACTGGCTGTGAAGTGTGCCAAACTTCCATCATAGTTCGGCATTTCCTTTCATTTCTTCCTAAGATATAAATGCCTTTAACCAGAAATTATACATGCACTGGAAATAATATGCCTTTTAAGAATGGCATTTCTCATTTATTCCAGCTATGTTATCTTATATACTATTATATTTTAAGAAAATTAAAAGGTTATTCGGTTATTACTGAAGATATTGACTCAGCTTTTGATTTACAGTGGTTAAGTCAGTTTTTCTTATAATTGAAATGAACTGCAACATGATTACAGTGCAGCCTTTGTCACACATCCAAAAGCCAGAAAAGTGATCAACTTTGAACCAGGAGCCAAGTGGAATCGATGTTACAGTCTTTGGCTTATCTCAAGGAAAGACTAATTTGTACTATTTCTGTTCTTATTACATCATTTTGTCAAAGAAAATGCAAAAAGTAGAAAATTAAAATATATCTAAAAGGCATCATAACTTTTTAAGTCTTTCTCACAGGAAGAGGTAATAACATTTATTCATCTGTATCAAGAATAAAAGATAAGAAAAAAAGTAAGATTTTAAAAAGTAATAGCTGATCTCAAACAAATTCCTGATAAATCTGTCATTTATTTTGGAAGTTTTTTTCTTATGACTCCACAAATTATTATTAAAACAGAGAGGAAGAAAATAGTGTAGAAGCCATAAAGAGTAAATAGTGTATAAAGCACCTTAATGAGTAACCTAAAATCAATCATCTAACTCAAAAGAGGTAACTGGTGATAAGAATGTTTTTCAATCAAAATCTTATTAAGCAGGCAGCCTATTTATTCATTTTCCTGGGAAAAGGCATTTAATGTCACTGAATTTATTGTATGCACACATTTCATTTATCTTCGTAATGTATCCTTCAGGATAAAGATGATATTTACACAGGAAGTAGTGAGCATTAACAACTCCAAAAATCAAAAGGGAAAAATGCCATTCTTCTAATGAAATGAACCACTACTAACTAGGAGTTGGAAGGAACAAAAAAATTGCACAGATTTTGTTAGCTTTCCCAATATCCCTGGGAAGCAAGTCCAAGTATATTCTATTTTCTTCCTGTATGTGTTGGTGAAATCTCAGAAAATTATCTTTAATTCATCCAAGAGAACAGATTTTCATGTTACAAAGTATTGCACATTATAACATGTGTACAGCTATTGATACAGTAGCAGTAATTATTTTGGTCCATTTAACAGATCATTTGGAGTTATTATTAGAATATTTTATTTTCTATCTCCTTCTCTATTTAAAAAAAAAATTGGGAAAAGCTACAACTAGGTTTCTTTTCTGCTTATTTCCCCCCTTCTTTCCTTACTATGTTTCAACTTTTGAGAAAGAAAAAAATTCTCTAGTCATGCTCTTTTAATCACCAAGGCTTTGGAAGCCAGTGAAATTACTTACAAAGATATTTTCCTTTTCTCAATTGCAGCAAAGTGAAAAAAAAAAAAAAAAAGCACTGAGGTCTTCATCATGCTTAAACGACCTAATCTACTTAGTTGACAATTATCAATAAAAAATGTTTCAACCCAGATGCAGGTCTAAGTGTCTCACTTTTGTATTCCTGTCTGTAGGTCTACAAAAATATTTCTTATGATGAAGAAGCTTAACACAATGGAATAAAATTGCACTACTGATCTCAAATATTCACACCTCCTCTTGCCTTTGGGTAAACTTTCCCTACCCACTGACAGGCTTGACCACATAAATTGCTTTGACTAATGAAATGCGAGTGAATAAGACAGGCTCCACAGTTCCCAAGATAACCTTTAGAAATAACTTCACAGTTCAGGATCAGCCTCTTTAGCTTCTACCTTCTTCTGCAAAAACAAATTAAACCAAATAGAGGCTATTGCTCTCTAGAATAAGTTTTTGATTCATAAGACATGTGGAGCTGAGTACAGTCAGCCAGAAATAATGTATAAGAAGAGCAAGAAATAAAGATTTATTCTTGTAAGCCATTAAGATACTGGAGGTTTTTATTACCACAACAGAAACTATAGAATATCATTGGTACTCAACGCTGGAATTTTGCTACTGAATAAACAATACGAACAAACTGGTGCTGGGCTCTGGGCTATACTCAGAGTCTAGAAGAAATGACAATAATGTCATGCAATGCAGTACAACTCCTATCTATGATAATTTGGAACAAAAAAAATTAATGAAATTTTGGGAAAAAAAACTTTGAGACAGAATGTTGCTAGCATTCATTGAATGTTTTCTGCATTTGATAAACTGAGGAAAGAATCACCTTATTTACAATAGCTATGAAAGAAAAAACAAGTCTAGACAGTCTGAGACTAGTTGAGATTATTTCTCATCCAGCATCAGAGAAGAATACTTTAAAAAGAAATGCTTTGGGCTATTAAACCTGATTAAGACTCACCCTGAATATGACTTAGTCTCAGGAAAAAGATATTTTGCCAAAAACTCTGATTGTTTCAAGGTGGCCCCAAGTGAAAGCTGTCGGTTGCGTAAAGTAGCTCAGAAAAGAGAGACCAAGGGCCTGGTCCTAGAGAAGTCAAAAGCTGGATAAATTCGAAGTACATTAAATTATGCTTTGAGAGTCAGGCAATTCTCAGAAATAATAATTATTGCTATTGGCACACAGACTTTGATGGAATCAAAATGAATTTTGTTTTTTAGTTTTTTAAAGAGATTTGTATTGTCAAACATGCCATTAACCTCGGTGAAAAGAAATTGACTAGGAAAATTGCAAAGGGATCTTTGGGTACCCCACTTTATAAGACAGAAAACAGGCAGGTAAAGACACTTACTTCTTCCAAATGAAGGTCTATTTTCCAATGTCTGTATCAGCAGTGAACAAGAGACAAATGAAAAAGAAGTACTTATGGATCCAGGAGCTATAAAAAACAATGAACTAGGGAGGAATTCTCAGAGAGAAAATATGGCCTAATGAAAGAACATGCGCCATTGTCAGGATAAGAAGTTCTTACATTCTTTAACCGGTGGCATCGCCATTCTTTCCCTTTGTGAATGGGTGGGTTTATTACCATTGTTTTATCTTTGTGCCCTCATTGTATGCTGGTTGCATTTATTGATAATGAACCCAGTTAACTTGTCTTCTTAAATACTTGAGATGCTGTATCCAGATCTGAAGTCGATATCAAGAACCTGGCATATAAATGTGTGTCTGTGTGTATGTGTGTGTGTGTGTGCCCACAGGAGGGAAGTGAATCTGTGCTTAATAAGAGTATAAATTTTGTTCACTCTTCCCACTCACCTAATTTTCCTGCTTAATCAATTTTTCTTATACTAGCTTAGCTCTGGCCAGTATGAGTGAGAAGACGGGATATATGTCCAACCAGGTAGCTTAAATGTATAGTTGGCTCATCCTCTAGAATATTTTACCCTCTGCAGAGGGACTCGCATGTCCAGTACAGAGGTTGATACTTTAGCCTGGGCTCAGGAATGAGGAAGCATATTAAGTAGAGCCGTAATTGACCTACAATCTTCATGTACCATGAGAAATAAATAAATGTTTATTGTTGTAATCCACTGCAATTTTGGAATTGTTACTGCTGCAACTGCTGATTATTGTATTCTGTAATGAGCAGTTAAGAATGGCATGTATTTAACAATAGAAAAGTTATTAATTTAAAATTTGTTATGTTTTATTATTTAATTTTTTAACCGATAAATAATATTTGTACATATTCATGGGGTACATAATGATGTTTTGATACATATAAAGTTTAGTGACTGGTAGGAGATCTGAGATGTCCAAATAGGAACAGCTCTGGAGTGCAGCTCCCAGTGAGAGCAAAGCAGAGGGTGAGTGATCACCACATTTCCAAACGAGGTATCAGGTGCATCTCAGTGGGAATGTTTGAACAGACACTTCAAAAGAAGACATATATGAGGCCAACAAACATATGAAAAAATGCTCATCATCACTGGTCATTAGAGAAATACAAGTCAAAACTACATTGAGATACTATCGTATGCCAGTTAGAATGGTGATCATTAAAAAATCTGGAGACAACAGATGCTGGAGAGGATGTGGAGAAATAGAAACACTTTTACACTGTTGGTGGGAGTGTAAATTAGTTCAACCATTGTGGAAGACAGTGTGGTGATTCCTCAAGGATCTAGAAATAGAAATTCCATTTGACCCTGCAGTCCCATTACTGGGTATATATCCAAAGGATTATAAATCGTTCTACTATAAAAACACATGCACATGTATGTTCATTATGGCACTGTTTACAATAGTAAAAATCTGGAACCAACCTAAATGCCCATCGATGATAGACTGTACAAGGAAAATGCAATAATATGCAGCCATAAAAAACAACGAGTTCATGTCCTTTGTAGGGACATGGATGAATCTGGAAACCATCATTCTCAGCAAACTGACACAAGAAGAGAAAATCAAACACCGTATGTTCCAATCATAGGCGAGTGTTGAACAATGAGAACACATGGACACAGGGAGGGGAGCATCACACACTGGGGTCTGTGGTGGTGGTAGGGGTGGGGATAGGGGAGGAACAGCAGTTGGTGGGAAGGTTGGGGAGAGAGAACATGGGGAGAAATGCCAGATACAGGTTACGGGGGGATGGAGGCAGCAAACCACATAGCCATGTATGTACCTATGCAAAATCCTGCATGATCTGCACTTGCACCCCAGAACCTAAAGTACAATATAAAAAAAAAGAAGAAGAAAATTCATAGACAAGAGAAAAAAATAATGTGTAGTGATCAGATCAGGGTAATTAGCACATCCTTCTTCTCAGACAGTTATTTATTTTGTCTTGGGAACATTCAATAACCCCCCTTCTAGCTATTTGAAACTATATATTTTTAAAAAAATAATTCTATAGGTCTATCAGATAGTTTAAGTATCTAAAACATTGATAAAAATAAACTGACATATTCCTAGGCATATTCAGGGATACAAATTATAAACATTCCATCAAAGAGTTGTTCACATTCCATCTGTGCCATGAAGATTTGGCTAAATACAAACTCAATTTTGTTTATCATGTCGTTTTCATTTGTAAAATTCGGATTCTAAATTAGGTCTATTTGAAAGACAGGTAGCACATTTAAGAGAAATGGTTCACATTACATGTTCTCAATATTTTTTGTCGTCCTCAATATTTTTAGTTTCCCACGTTATTAAAACCTAAATCAGTTTTGGTGAAATTATACAACAAATTATGTGTCCATGTGGAGGAGCCCTTTCTAAACATACAGCTTTCTTGGAACGTTGTATTACTTCCTTTCACTTAGTCGCCTACTGATGATAGTGACGCATCCAAGATAAGGCAGGTACCCACCTGAGAGTGGGTGTGCGCACTCCCACGGGTCTCAGCGGAAGTCCTCCGTCAATAATAATATGGCCTTATTTAAAAAATCAGTTCTTATTGGGACAATTTACTGCTTTGATTCTTGTTTTCTTGTATATGTACTATGTTAGAAATCCCTTTCTATATTTTCAGCACTCTTACGTATAAACCTTTGCATATCCACAAAATCAGATTTAATTAAGTATATTTTACTTCACATTTTCAGTTTCCTCCTTTCCATTGATGATATACATATAATGTAATTAATGAAAAAATAGCATATGTTAGTTTTTAAAATTCCATATGTGTAATAGTTTGAATATTAAAATTCTATCAATATTTGATTTTAATAGAATATCTAAAAATAGTAAATTGTATGCATATAGGTTTCTGGGTTAAGGCAGGATCAGATGTTAAAAAAATTTATATCATGTGGAAAGTTATCTTGTTACGCAGCTAAAAAAGTCTCTCCTGTAAGAAAAGTTTGAGGAGGGCCGGGCGCAGTGGCTCAAGCCTGTAATCCCAGCACTTTGGGAGGCCGAGGCGGGCGGATCACAAGGTCAAGAGATCGAGACCATCCTGGTCAACATGGTGAAACCCCGTCTCTACTAAAAATACCAAAAAAAATTAGCTGGGCATGGTGGCGCGGCCTGTAGTCCCAGGTACTCGGGAGGCTGAGGCAGGAGAATTGCCTGAATCCAGGAGGCAGAAGTTGCGGTGAGCCGAGATCGTGCCACTGCACTCCAGCCTGGGAAACAAGAGTGAAACTCCATCTCAAAAAAAAAAAAAAAGAAAAAAAAAAAAGAAAAAAAAAAAAAAAGGAAAGTTTAAGCAGCCCATCTTCACTATATAATTAGAGAAGTCTTTAACTATAGGTTATCTCACCCAAAACAATAAAAACACCTTTTAGCCCTTTTTTCTTAATCCTATAGTAAACCACATTTTTAAAGCAAGCAAACAATTTATGTTGATTCTATGGTTCGTGATGAGTTTCTGCTTGTATCAAAAGTCAAAATAGTACACGATGAAAAATTTCTCTTGAAGTATGCAGTTCTGTCAGACAACAAGATGATAGCTAGCTGATCTTGACCTCATCAAACACACTTCGTTTTTTAGTCAGGTGCAGTTGCTCACCTGAGGTAAGGAGTTCAAGACCGCCCTGGCCAACATGGTGAAATCCCGCCTATACTAAAAATACAATTAGCCTGGTATGGTGGCGCATGCTTGTGATCCCTGCTATTAGGGAGGCTGAGGCAAGAAAATTGCTTGAACCTGGGAGGCGGAGATTGCTGTGAGCTGAGATGAATCCACTGCACTGCAGCCTGGGTGACAGAGCAAGACTCCATCTCAGAAACAAACAAACAAACAAAATAAAACAAACCATACACACACACGCGCGCGGATGCACACACGCGCACACACACATGCACACACACGCACGCACACGTGCGCACACACATGTACACACGCACGCGCACACGTGTACACGCACGTGCACACGCACATGCGTGCACACACGTGTACACATGCACGCACGTACACACGCACTCACACATGCACGCACACGCACGCACACACATGCACACGTGCACACATTCGCAACGCACACACGCACACACGTACACGCACGTGTACACGCAGGCACACACGCACACACACATGCAGACACTCGCACACGCACACACACACATGCAACGCACACACACGCACCCATGCACACACACGCACGCATACACACACGCACGCGCGCACACGCACACACCTGCACATGCGCACACACGCACACACACACGCAACGCACACTCACGCACACACACACACAAGACATAACAAAGCTCTCACATGCAGTTTCTGGTTTGGCCAGAGTAGTCTCGAAAGCAATGAGGAGGTTCAGTCCAAAGATGGGGGCTAGCTCCTGGTCTTTCCTTTCTATATTTGCTTTTCTTGCCAACGGCCAAAAAAGGCAAACTAAACGACCAAGTGAGCTGGGAATTGGAATCAAGTAGAGTAAATGTCATTGTCAGCAGCCTTGAAGTTCCCATTTCTTTTATTTGTCTGACTCAGTCCCAGGGTTTTCCTGACTAAAATGTTTGTCATTCCTGACTTCAACTTTGATTAAAACTTAGTATTTATCCTATGATTATTGTTTTCTTGCATGACTTGATAATTCAGTAGTTTGATTTCATTGCTAAGGAAGTATTTTACTATATCAACCCCCAACAGAGTCTGGTATGTGATGCTCCCCTCCCTGTGTCCATGTGTTCCCATTGTTCAACACCCACTTATGAGGAAAAACATGCAGTGTTTGGTGTTCTGTTCTTGTGTCAGTTTGCTGAGAATGATGGTTTCCAACTTCATCCATGTCCCTGGGGTGGTAGGGGAGGGAGGGTAGGAGGTGGGGGGACAGGGGAAGGATAGCATTAGGAGAAATACCTAATGTAGATGACCGGGTAACGGATGCAGCAAACCACCATGGCACATGTATACCTATGTAACAAACCCACACATTCTGTGCATGTACTCCCAAACTTAAAGCGTAATAAAAAAGAAAAGAAAAAGAAAAAATAAATGTAGCTTGCATGTGAAAAATAATAATAAAATCAACCAAACTCTTTTACAAAAGTATTTTACTGTGTCAGAAGTACAAGTTAATAAAATTATTACTTTTTCCAACAAATTTTACATTCCTCGTTTCCTATTTTCTAAGTAAAAACTAACAAAATTTTAACATTAAAGCAAAATCAGTTATTGAAACTATTAATTAAATTTAGTAAATTCATTACATTTACTAGTGGAGGTCAGAGAGATTTATTTCTGAAATACACAGAATATTTTATTGCAGCACCATTTCTTACTCAAGGACAATGTAAAGACATCCTACCCCAGAGATATATTTTGGAAGCTGCATGCTTCAATACACTTAGATATTTAACACTGGGAGAAACAGTACCTTAATCTCCAGCAATAATGATAAACAAAATTTTACCTATAAGAAAGAAGTATACCGAAACCACCTAATGTGTATATCTTTATCTAGGAAGTGTTGGGCACTGTGACTCACACCTGTAATCCCACCACATTGGGAAGCTGAGGCGGGCGGATCATTTGAGGTCAGGAATTTGAGACCAGCCTGGCCAACATGGCGAAAGCCTGTCTCTACTAAAAATACAAAACTTAGCCAGGTGAGGTGGGAGGCGCCTTCAATCTCAGCTACTCAGAAGGCTGAGGCACAAGAATCACTTGAATTGGAAGGTGGAGGTTGCGGTGAGCCGAGATAGGGCCATTGCACTCCGACCTGGGCGACAGAGTGAGAATTTGTCTAAAAAACAAACAAACAAACAAACAAATTGCAAATAGGAAAGTGATTCCTTGCATCTAGTTCAGAAAATTTCCTATTATTCCTATACTATCTCTTAGCTGACAGTTTTGCTTTTTTGTTTTGTATTTTACTAAACCTAATAAACACCAGTTTGAAAACTGTAAAGCACTTTCCAATATGTAGAAATCCTTTGATTTACATTCTATTTACTTTACTGTATTTAGCCAAAAAAGTCTGTTTTTTTTTTTGTTGTTGTTGTTTTTTAAATTACTTTTATTTAGCATACGTACACATAAAAGAGAAATTACCCTCTGAACCCACGAAGCAGAAAACATGCACAAACCCAAGGTATATGTGGAGAGGAGGGGGCCCCGGCCCCAGGTTAGTGGCTAGGATGATGCAATCCTGTCATCCTGTGAGTATTTATGTCTGCCTAATCAATGCTGCATTACACACGCCTCAAAAATTAGGTTTTAAAACATTCTATAAAAGTAGAATTAACATGAAAGTTGATACAGAATAATTTGATCTTTATGTCACATGTGAAATATTTTTTGTATTTATCAATCAAATTAGGGATAGCAATCAAATTAGGGAAAGCAATAAATAAGAATAATTGGTTCTTCAGAGAGCACATTTGAAAGTCAATGCTAAATGTTATTTTAAATAAAAGATAGTCATTCATATGTATTTTTAAAAAAAACTGAAATAGGGCCAGGACATTGTATCATACCTGTAATTTCAACATTTTGAAAAGCAAAGGGTAGTGGATCACTTGACATCAGGAGTGTGAGACCAGCCTGGGCAACATGATGAAACCCTGTCTCTACTAAAAATATAAAAGTTAGCCAGGCATAGTGGCACATGCTTGTAGCCTCAGTTGTTGGGGAGGCTGAGATGGGAGAATCACCTGAGCCCAGGGAGTTAGAGGCTGCAGTGAGTCTAGATTGTGCCACTGCACTCCAGCCAAGGTGACAGAGTAAGGCCTAGTCTCAAAAAGAAAATAAAACTGATATGTGTATATGTATTTATACACATATTCTTTAATTAAATTCAAAATGTACTAAACACACAATTATATTTAGTCCAAAAGAATATTTTAAAGATCCTGTTCAACCTATTTACTAGATTTCTTCTTTTAACGATGAACAAGTAAATTTTTAAATATATAGAGAAACAATGTATAACAAAAGATGTATTCATTATCCAAGTGAATGTTTACTCATGATTTGGACTATAACAAACTGACAATTCATTTGTTAATATTTACTGATAATAAGATATTAGTTTCTTTATGCATGTGAATTCTTCTTTATCATAAGTCTTCACTCATGCACATGTAATCTGAAAATTCTTTTTGGTTGAAGAAAGTGAGATCGTATCAGTTTTTTCTATTCCTTCTTCAAATAGCATTGAATGCTGCTGGGTTCAAACGCTCTCTTTTCATATTCCTTATCTCTGTGAATGACATCATCATTCATTAAAAGCTGGAAATGTGCCATTGCATTCTCCTCCTTCTTTCAGTTGTTCCATAACCAGTCACTGATGAAGTTCTATGGATCTTACCTTCTAAATATATTTTTCATGCATTAATTCTCTCCATCTGTCTTTCCTATTTCCTCCATTGTCTTGGTTCAGATACTTATTACTCTTATTTGATCAATGTAAACAGTAATGTAATATTCCTAGCTCTCATAAGGCCCCATGACTTCCCACACACTGACTTTGGTTACTGATCCCTTTGCAAAACACAAATTCATTCACTTCATTCTCTGACTTAGAAAACTGCTAGAGTTTCATGCTCACATGCTGAAGTCTGAATAATAATAATAATAATAATTATTATTATTATTATTTGAGATGGAGTCTCACTCTGTCACCCAGGCTGGAGTGCAGTGGTGCAGTCTCGGCTCACTGCAACCTGTACCTCCCAGGTTCAAGCAATTCTCCTGCCTCAGCCTCCTGAGTAGCTGGGACTGCAGGCTTTCACCACCACGCCTAGCTAATTTTTGTATTTTTTAATAGAGATGAGGTTTCACCATGTTGGCCAGGATGGTCTCAATCTCTTGACCTCACGATCTGCCTGCCTTGGCCTTTCAAAGTTCTGGAATTACAGGCATACACCATTACACCCAGACTGAATTATTCTTTATGACATACGAACCTATCTATAATCTCCAACTCCCCACTGACTCCAGTTAAATTGAAGTTGACACTATTCCTTAAGAATTTTCCAATTATTTTGCTCTTGAGCTTTTTATTTGGAAAGCTCAGTACTAACTATTCTTTCTCCTTGTTTAGTGAAACATTCTTATTTATATTTCAATAAACAATTCGAATATCTCTCATTCTATGACAACTGCCTCTGAAAGTTCTTATTGATCATGGTAGTATTTTACACATAAAAAATAGAACTAACATTTACGTATTACTCACCTGCAAGACCTATTGTTAAAATGTTGAAATAGTTTCGTTCTGGCTTTATTATTATGTAGTGTCCTAAACTATCTTCCCAATGATCACAGCTGCCAAGGTCTTTTCCTGGAACCTCAAATCTCCCCATAATTAAATGCTAAAAGAGAAATACCTGATTCTCCAAGGAGACTGCAGGAACTTGTTACAATACTATGGCTAACAATGATTCTGATTTGTCAATGCCTGTACATTGTTATACTTTTTAGGATTCTTAAATATTACCTCTGACTAAGAAGGAACTCAGAGAGTTAATACTCTCTCAATTTTATAATTTAGAGCATATCCCATGAGTAGCAACTATTCAATTATGCTAGAAACTCAAGGGATAATCATATGCCCTTAAAAGATCCATAGTTGGCAAGATAAATAATATATTGATACACATAAACTAATATTTCTTATATCATATAAATGAGTCATGCATAATGCAAAGAACTATGTGTTATGGAAGAGGAAGCAATCACTGCTGGCCAGATGAACTCGAAATGAAACCTGAGAAATGCATGCAATTTTAGTAAAGGTAGTCAGGTACATCAGGAAGGCAATTCCTAGATGAGCTATACATTTGGTGCAAGCAGTGACTAAGATAATAGTAACAGAGCCAAGAGACAGACAAATGCTGTCCAGGTCATTGCGCACAGGGGGTTCGCCTAAACATGCTCATGGCGAAAAATCCCATCCCTTAACACATGCAGAATAAGGGAAATAAATCAATGTGGAGTGGCTCAGACATGTGCACTAGAAGAATGGGGTGGAGCCATGAGGAACTGGTGCCTTATGCAGGGAAGAAGTTGGGGCTCTTCTGCCCATGTGTGGTGGCCTGGTATTCAGTTTTTGTCAGGTAGAAAACCTGCATGCAACCCCTCTTTTCATTAAGAGCTTTCCTTTTGCTTAATAAATTCTACCCTCCTCGCCTTTCAGTATGTCTGCGTGCCTAATTTTTCCTGGCCATGAGACAAAAACCTGGATTTCAGCTGGACTAAGAAGCAAAAACTCCTGCATTAATAGTATGTGCACAATGATAGTGGTTTGACCCAAACATTTGATGTACATAAGTAACTAGGAAAAAATAAGCCAATAAATATATGATGGGAAGCATGACAAGGAAGAAGACCAAGGAGTGAGCATTTGTTCAACAGGAGGGTTTTTTGGTTTTTTTGTTTTGTTTTGTTTTGTTTTTGCAATATTGTGAGGAAAAAACAAGAGTAGTTAATTGTCTGTTAATAAAGCAATGGTTAAAACCAATATGATACATTCATATGTTGGAATTTTTAAAAAATGGGGTGGATCCATATTTATTGACAGAAACCACTGAAACAAACTAACCTATAAAACCAAGTCAGAGTCACAGTGAACTCTCTCTAGCTCTTTATTTCTCCATCTCCCTTCTTTTAATCAAAAACAGTATCTGTAACTTAATTGAAGAATTCTGAAAGCTAATAAAAAAAAAAACTATACCCAACATTTAATAGGATTTTATAGATTTTTTTTTTGACACGGAGTTTCATTCTTGTTATGCAGGCTGTAGTGCAATGGAAAGATCTCGGCTCACCACAACCTCCACCTCTTGGGTTCAAGCAATTCTCCTGCCTCAGCCTCCTGAGTAGCTGGGACTACAGGCGGGCACCACCATGCCCAGCTAATTTTTGTATTTTTAGTAGAGACGGGGTTTCACCTTGTTGACCAGAATGGTCTCGATCTCTTGACCTTGTGATCCACCCGCCTCGGCCTCCCGAAGTGTTGGTATTATAGGCGTGAGCCACCGTGCCTGGCCAGCACTGAGAGACTTTTAAAATTAAACTTCAAATAGCTTGACCAAAAAAAATATATTATATATATACACATATATATATAATATTCTATGAACTAAAAAACTCTTAATTATGTTCCTGAAATTAATCTATGTTCTATCCGCTCTCTGCACTTAAAGATCAATTGTCCTAGATAAAAAACATAACCATTCTGTAAGTATATACACTTTTTATGACATTGGCATAAAATGTACTGAAATGGCACAGAAAATGTTTTGGTTTTTTTTATAAATACAGGATCCTGCTTCCTAGTGATGAGAACCATGTATAAAAGGAATGCTCTCAGTTTCTAGCAGAAAGTAAAAGTAGTTTGAAATTTATCCTGCAAACTTCTGTTGCTTCCTAATACTGTACCCACAATTTCCTTAGGCTTGTTTTATCTTGTTAGTTGACACCAAAAGTTATAATGTGTGTTCAGTTATTTCTGTTGTTTTGTCAGTGGGGTGGGACTGAGAAACTGAGATGTTAAGCCTTAAATGTGAATGTCTGCAGGAAAATTAAAGCCTTAGATTGCGTGTAATATTAGGAAGTGGTTAGTGGTTAGTCATATACCAGTCTATAGGCCTCAAGAAAATGATTAAAACATGTCTTTGATGTCTTTTGTTTTTCTACAGTTATGAAGCAGACTGAATATTTGATGGCTTGAACCAAGGAACTATCTTGCAGCAATGTAACTTATTTTCTATTGATATCCTATCTGTCACAGTCAAAGCGGTCCAGACATCATATAACCACATGTAAACTCAGAAAATAGAAGATATACACATACACATTAAAAATATAATGACAAGCCATTTATGTTATGTTTAAGAATCGCAGTAAATATATAAAATAACATTGTTATGAAAATTGAATATTAATCAAATAATCTATCTTTTCTACATCAAAAATATCACTTTATGTTTGAATTAACAGTTCAAACAGGATACTATTTTTGAATTTAGCTGTAACATTTTCAGGAGATTGCTCATAGATTTAGGTAATTACCAAAAAGAGTATGAAAAATGCCTAATATTTATAAATTTAGAACAGTCTTTTCCTAAATATCCAGACATGACCTAAATCATAATGCAAGTAGCTCACCACTGCTTGAGGCTATAAGTGGGTCAAGATAGTAAGTAATTCTAAAATTTGTTCACTCATCACATAAGGGGGCTATAATCTGTTTTGATGTTGCACTCCCATGAACAGATGATTATTTTTAATGAAAGTGTTTCCATGGACCTTGAGTACTAGTGAGCTGACAGCAATGACAGAAGTGTGGCAACAACTTGCCCTTAAGTTGTATTTTAGATTGCTGGATGAGCAGTATTTTTCTCTTACGGTATTTAATAGCTTGTCCTTGTGCCAGCATTGTAAGTTTTGCTATTGCTTTTGATTCACATTCTGCATGAATCTAATCATAGGATACTTATAGAAATAATCAAAATGAAGAGAAGACACTGGCTATAGAAAGCTAAATAGAAGATCATTTCATTGAAGTTTTTTTGAATCTTCCCTTGAATAACTGCAAGATAACAGCAGAATGTTTTCATTGATTGTGGTGGATGTTCGTTTTTTATAATCATCTCTGTGATATCATCATATGCCTTTGGAGCTGAAATGTGAAATAGGTTGAAACATCTAAAATGATGTACACTAATGTATTTCACATCCTTGTTCTTATCAATAAGTACACAGAAAGCCTGGCTGCACACATTCCCCCATTCTATTGTAGGGAAGGTTAAAGCATCTCAAAGGAAATACAGCAGTACAGTGTGTCTTGAAGCTATCTGAAACTCTGGCCATCTTTTTCCCAAAATAGAAAACTTTATTGAAGACAAGGATTTGTATCCAAGTCATCTGCACCTTTCTAGAACTATAACAAGGACAAACATATCTGTTTATGTACCTACTTGATACTAGAAAATCCACTTTACTTTGATATTTATTTATAATATGAAGCTTAATAAGCTTTTACTCTGTTAGATCAAACTTT
This sequence comes from Saimiri boliviensis, assembly GCF_048565385.1. Lineage (NCBI taxonomy): Eukaryota > Metazoa > Chordata > Mammalia > Primates > Cebidae > Saimiri > Saimiri boliviensis. The sequence continues at coordinate 37,243,942 of NC_133466.1, forward strand.
GCTTAGGCATCAGAACAATGATCTAGGAGACAGTGTCTACACAATCCATTAGATAGATTAAGAAAAAAAAGACAGAAGGCTCAAATAAATAAAATTACAAATGAAAGACAAAGCATTACAACTGGTGCCACAGAAGTACAAAAAAAATCATGAAAGACAAATATGAACAATCATACACTAACAAATTGGATAGCCTAGAAGAAATGAGTAACTTCCTAGACAAATACAACCTGTGAAGACTGAATCATCAAAAAAGTGTAAAATCTGAACAAATCAGTAAGGAGTAAGGAGACTGAATCAATAATCAAAACTATCTCAACAAAGAAAAACCTAGGTCCAAATAGCTTAAGGGCAAAATTCCGTGCAACATTTAAAGAAGAACTAATAGCAATTCTCAAGTTCTTCCAGAAAATTAAAAAAGGAAATACTTCCAAACTCATTTTATGAGCCAGCATTACCGTGATACCAAAGCCAGGCAAAGAAATGGCGAGAAAAGAAAATTACAGTCCAATATTCCTGATTATCATAAACAGAAAAATCCTCAACACAATACCAGAAAATTGAATTTAACAGAGCATTAAAAAGATCATCACCATGTTCGATGGGATTTATTCCTAGGATGCAAGAGTAACCTAACATAAGAAAATCAATTAACATTATATGCTACATTAACAGAGTGAAGGATAAAAATTATATGATTATCTCAATAGCAGAAAAAGCGTTGGACAAAATTCAACATACTTTCATTATAAAAACAGCTAGATACAGAAGAAATGTACCTTAACATAATAATTTATGACAAGCCTACAGCTATCATACTCGCCAGTGAAAAGTTGCAAGCTCCAAGATCAGGAACACAGTAAGGATACTTATTCTTGCCAACTCTATTCAACATAGTATTGGACATCTTATTTAGAGCAAGAAAAAAAAAAGGCATCCAAATCTAAAAGGAAGAAGTAAAATTGCCTATTGATGGCATTATCTTAGGTAGAGAAAATTCTAAAGACTACCAAAAATCTATAAGAACTGACAAATTCAGTAAAGTTGCAAAATACAAAAATCAATATACTAAAATTAGTTGCATGTTTATACACTAACAACGAACTATTTGAAAAAGAAATTAAGAAAACAATCTCTTTATAATAGCATCAAAAAATTAAAATACTCAGGCATGAGTTTAACCAAGGAGGTGAAAGATCCGTACACTGAAAACTGTAAAACACTGATGAAAAAACGTTGAAGACACAAATAAACTTAAAGATACCTCATGTTCATGTGTTGGAAGAATTAATATTGTTAAAATATGCATAATACCCAAATGCAATTTCTAACAAAATTTTAATTGCATTTTTCACATATACAGAAAAATCAATTCTAAAATTCATGTGGAACCACAAATGATCCCAAATAGCCAATGCAATCTTGAGAAAGAACAAAGCTGGAGCAACACGCATCTTGACTTCAAATTATATTATTACAAATCAAAAGAGTATGGTATTTATATAAAAATAAACACATGGAGCAATTGGATGGAATAAAGAGCTGATAAATAAACTCATGTGTGTATGGTCAACCAGCTTTCCATAAGGCTCTAAGAACACACAATGGGGAAAGGGCAGTCACTTCAATTACTGTAAAGTAATGATGGTACTGGAAATTAGTGATACTGGAAAGCTGGATATATACATGCAAAGAATGAAATTGAACTCTTTTTTATTCCATATACAAAAATTAACTAAATATCAATTTAAGATTTAAACATGAAACCTGCAATTGTAAAACTCCAAGAAGAAAACAGGGAAACAGCATCTTGACTTGGCAATGATTAGATATTATTTGAATATGACGCCAAAAGTACAGGCAACAGAAGCAAAAAATAAGCAAGTTAAATTCCAGAAATGCTTCTGCATATATAAAAAAATAATTAATAAAATTAAAAGGCAGCCTATGAAATGGGAGAAAATATTTGCAAACCATATATCTGATAAGTGGCTAATATCTAAAATGCACAAGAATCTCAGATAACTGAGCAGCAAAAAAAAAAAAAATCTAATTCAAAAATGGTCAAAGGATCTGAATAGATATTTCTCAAAAGAAGGTATACAAATCCATTGCCTACTTGTATGTCAAAAAAAAAAAAATGCTCAACATGGCTAGTCATCATTGAAATGTAAATCAAAACCATAAGATATCACTTCACACCTGTTAGAATGGTTATGATAATAACGTCAAAAGATAGCAAATGTTGGCAATATGTACAGAAAATGTAACCCTTGTATAGCATTTGCAGAATGTAAATTGATACTGCTATATGGAATACACAATATAGCAATTCCATTTCTCTGTATATATCCAAAGAACCTCAAAGAGATATCTCCACTCCTGTGTTTCATTGCAGTATTATTCACAATACCTCAGATGTGAATACCACCCAGATGTCTCCAGATGGATGAATAAAGACATCATATTAGATAGATAGATAGATAGATAGATAGATAGATAGATAGAAAATGGAATATTATGCAGCCTTAAAAGAGAAAGAAATTCTGCCGTTTGGAACAACATGGATAGGCTTGGAGGGCATTATCTTAGGTAAAATAAGTCAGACACCAAAAGAAAAATACTGCATGACTTCACTTAAATGTGAAGTCTAAAATAGTAAAACTTAGGGAAGCAGAGAATAGAATAGTAGTTGTTGCCAGGGGCTGTGCAGAGAGGAAAATGAGGATGTGATGATTAAAGGTAATAACTTTGTCTGTTTACTGTTACACATAACAACTGCCTTTTATACTTAAAGTTGCTAAAAGGGTAGGTCTTATGTTAATTGTCCTCACAACAATAATTATACCAAAAAAACAAGTGTCCAGAAAACTTCGGGTGATAAGTATGTTTATGTATACATACACACACATATATACACAACTTTATATATGTCAATCATACCTAAATAAAGTGATTTTTTTAAAAAAAGGAAATGTTAGAAAACCTTCATGAAATAGGTAACTACTAAATGGAGCTTTTAATAACGGAAGTGTGAACGGTTAAAATTACTGACTTCATAAAGTGGAAATGATAATATCCACATCATAAATTTGTTTTGAATATTAAACAAGATAATATCTGTAGAGTGCATAACTCACCGCCTAGCCTTTTGGTCCCTAGGACAATTTCTGGCATATCTTAGAAGCTGTAAGATGTTAGATTTGAGAGAGAGTATTCCAGATGTATGGAAAAACCTAAGAAAACATTTTGAAAGATGAAAAGATTTTAAGTTAAAGAACAGAGAACATTCTGTTTGTTAATATAGATCAGTGGCATTAAGGCAAGATGGGAGGTTGAAAGGAATACCCAAATCTCAACTCTTTTAGTATTGTAGTTTCAAAGTTGTGACTCTAATGTATTCTATTTATAAACTAGCATTATAATCTATAAGAAGGAAAACTGGGGTCATTAGGAATTAACAGTCCCTGCTTTGTTAATTCAATAGATTAGAATTCCTTCTTAAACACACTTTAACTACCAGCGTAATTAGTAAAGTAAAATCAAGTTATAATGCTTCAAAATGGTCTATAAATAAGAAAGAGTCATTGGTATCATACTCAAATCCAAAACAAAAGTGAAACTATCTTGAATTTCAGCTCACAACCATTTATTTTCTTCACAAGTCATAAATTAAGAATTACTTACCTAACCTGTTAAGTTAAAAATATCAGTCTATATTCAGAAGAAACTTAATGAGATCCAAAAGAAATTGTGTTTTTGTGTGCAAAATGGGGATAATAGTAGTACCTACTTCACCTGTTTAAGAATTCAATAAGTTAATAACTGTAAAATTCTCAGAACAGTGCCAGACATGTAATAAGTTTTGAATAAACTTTAGTTGTTATTATGATGGTGTTCTAAATGTTGATTCGATAGATGGCAATGTTCACATTAAGATAGAAGCAATTGCATAGACTTTTCATTAAACATTTGCAGTGATTTTGTGATTGACAGGTATCAGAGACAAAGATTTTAGATTTGTTTTTCATTCTGTGAGTATTTCTGTGATACTCTGGTTTCCCTGAGACAGGGTATTGCCTATTTAAATTCCACATACCCTTCAATGTACACCTAAACACTATCTTTTTAATGAAGTATTTTTTGCTTTTGACCCCCAATTCTGTCTACCCCCAGCTACCTCCAGTAGCATGACATAATTCCCATCCCATTGGAAAAGAGTCTATTCACTCACTCATCTTACTCAATTTGGTGTTCTCTTTTGATTTTAGAATTCCTTGAGGTCAAGAATTATCTCTCATCCTTTTTGTTTTTCTCAATGAGTGGAGAAAACTTTGTACACTAAAAATGCTCAGTAAGACTATTATATGCTTAATGGAATTAACACAATTGACGTGAGAAGTAGTAACTGAAAATGACAATAGCAGGAGTAAGTTGTCACTGGTAGGAGCAGGTTTTAATAAGAATTAAATATATCAGGTCATCTATTGTGGGCCATCTATTGTCCCAATTTTGTATGTTGAAATCTCAACCACTAGTACCTCAGAATGTAATCACATTTGTATAAAGTGTTTTAATAGAGGTAATTAAAGCTAAATGAGGTTGTATGAGTGGGTCCTAATGCAATAAGGCTGGCATTCTTATGAAAACAGGAAGAAATCCCAGGGCTGTGTGCATACGAAGACAGGACCACATGAAGACAGCAGCAAGAGAGCAAGAGAGCAGTCATCCTCAAGTTAAGGAAAGCGTCCTCAAAGAAAACCAATCCTGTTGGCACCGTAATCTTGGCTTTCTAGCTTCCAGAAATGTGAGAAGACAAATTTCTATTGTTGAAGCCAGCCAGTCCCTGTTACTTTGTTATGGCAGGCCCCACAAACTAATATACTAACTAAGCTAACTTTCCAATAGATCTATATCAAATTAGTCAAGGTGCTCAAATAAAATATGTTAAATAAGTGAAGGTCGTGAAAAGCATTTAGCTTCACAGCTACGGGTTGAACTGTACTCCTTCCTCACCAGAACTCATTTGTAGAAGTCTTAATTTTCGGTACCTTAGAAAGTGACCTTATTTGAAAATAGGATAATTTCAGATGTTATTGGTTAAATTACAATGAGTTCATACTGGTGTAGGGTAGACCTCTAATCTAACATGACTGGAATCTTTATAAAAAGGAGAAATTTGGGCATGGAAAAAGGCACGCAGGGACAATGTCATGAAATTCTGAAGTTATGTGTGAAGTTTCTCCACGGTTCAAAGCAGGGACTGTTAATTCCTAATGACTCCAGTTTTCCTTCTTATAGATTATAATGTTGGTTTATAAATAGAATACATTAGAGTCACAACTTTGAAACTATAATACTAAAAGAGTTGAGATTTGGGTATTCCTTTCAACCTCCCATCTTGCCTTAATGCCTCTGAAAACACTTGAGATCTAATTAGTACATGTGGTATTCTGGAACAAGAGAAAAGGAAAAGCAAATTTCACTGGCACACTGCCTTTCTATAGGCTTTTGATGAGCATTTTCAAAGAGGACAATTGTAACTAGTTGTGGGGATTTCATGCAACAATTCAACCTAGTCTTAGAAAAGGTATTTGCCTATTCATTGACATTGACTGAACATTGAACTAACAGGTGAATAACAGATAACTAAAGAAATCTATCTATAAAACATACTTGTGGAATCATGCCAGGCACAGTAGGAGCATGGTAGCTTACTCCTATAATCCCAGTACTTTGGAAGGCTGAGGCAGATGGAACTCCTGAGCCCAGAAGTTCAAGACCAGCCTGGGCAGCATGGCAAAATCCCAACCAAAAATACACATAAGAAATTAGCTGGGCATGGTGGCGTGTGTCTGTGTTCTCAGCTACTTGGAAGGCTGAGGTGGGGGGATCACCTGAGCCTAGGAGGTAGAGGTTGTAGTGAGCTGAGAACACACTACTGCACTCCAGCTGGGGTGACCGAGTGAGATCCCATCTCAAAAAATAAAATTTAAATAAATAAATAAAACTTATTCGTGGAATCAGGTTGACCAATCACGGACCATCAGAATATACTTGGGGTATTTTTCTCCGAGACAGAATCAGAAATTCTGATCCCTTTTACCCTCTTTCTGCAAAAATAACCATTTACAATGAAGCTAACAAGGCATATGATTCCGTGCTCTTTTTTTGCGCCAGCCCCTTAGGACAGGCCCTAGCAACATGTTCCCACGGTCAAATGGTTTTTGTAATACTTTGGCAGGGGGTGGGGGGAATGTATATATTCTTTTTTCTTAAAGAAGGCCCTAAAAACTTAACAAATTTCTGGATCCACTCATCTCTGTAACAGCAGCATTCAGAAACGTGAGAGGTTAATGCTCTCTGCCTATGTCTTCACGAAAACAAAGATGCAGGACCTAACTGGGCTTAGCTAAATTACGGCCCCATTTAACAGCTGTTGGGCTCACTCATGGGTAGAGAGGTTAGAAGTGCCCATTTTTCAAGTACTGATACAGGAGATAGAAACTAATATTTAGGTAGACAGTGAGGGCAAAAGAGTCCTCAGCAGAACTTCTCTTCTAACAAAAGGAAATTACGGTTTGTTTGTTTTTTTTCCTAACAAAGAGCAGCGTGAAAGATCGAGCTGAACTATGTAAGGAAGCCAGAAGCTTGCACTGGGGGATACCTGGAGCTGCACTGCTAGAAAAGCGCTACCTGGGGCCAGACATGTCCACCATGTGGGTTCCATCTTCCCTTGTTTTGTTAGCACATGGACAGTAAAAAACAAACGGGCAACATTTCTTTCTTACCTGCATAATAAAAGACTGGGGTAAGAAACCACCTGCATAATAAAAGATTGGGGTGGGTGTTGCCAGAGATTTGTGCCGTATGCATGTGGCACACCTGTTCCTAACTTGTATTTCACACCGTATGTAGATCAGATACCGCCTCCCCAGTAGCTCACCTATAAACCCCCTGCATTTCACTCCAGAACGGCAACACATTTTTTCATGACCTCTAAAGATCTGTTCTCCTTGTTTCACCTACTAAATTTCTGCACTTAACCTCACTCTTTGTGTGTCCACGTCCTTTATCTCCATGGCCATGAGACAACGAACCTGGGATGTCACCCCAGAAAACAAGGCCACTTCAGCATGGACCCCAGAAACTGATAATGTGCTTTCTATGACACCATTAAAAGTTATCTCGTATTGGACTATATATTCTTTTACTTCGTTATTTAGCCATTGATATTGTCACCTTGACTCCTATTATACAGGAAGCATAAGTCAGAAAAATCAAAGTGATGGAAACAATGGGTTGGGGGACAGGAAAGGAGATAATAAAAATAGACTAGAAATTATTTTGTAGTTTTTTTCTTGAGAGAGAGAAGGTCTCATCCTGTCACCCAGGTTAGAGTACAGGGGCATGACCATGGCTCACTGCAGACTTGATCTCCCTGGGGCCAAGTGATCCTCACACTTCAGCCTCCTGAGTAGCTAGGACTACAGGCATACGTGACCACACCCAGCTAATTTTTGTATTTTTTTTAGAGACAGTCTCTCAGTGTTGTCCAGACTGGCCTCAGGCAATCCACCTGCCTTGGCCTCCCAAAGTGCTGAGATTCCAGATGTGAGTCAGTGTGTCCAGCCTAACAAAATAATTTTGAATAAAATTTTTATAGGAAGAAGTCAATCAATGTATGAAAATAAAGCTCATCTTAGGTAATCACAATGGGCTTTTAAAATGTGATTCCCAATCTTTTAACAGATATTCCCTTTCTGAAAAGCTTAATTAATTTCAAAAGATGTTAGAAATATGTGAAGACTAAGATATGAAAAAATTCTATATATGAGTGACAAAATTAGAGAGATGACTAAAGAATTTAAGGCAATGATGAAAGAAAAAAAATTGAATTTCCATTTCAGTACTCAAGTCTAATGTTCTTAAAGTTGAGCGACGCATCAAAAGTGAAAAAAAAAATCTCCATCTTGTTTGATTTTACCTTTTTTCATTTCAGTAAGTTAAAGCAAAGATTAAAATCTGCCTTATTTTTTAAAACGACATCAAATGTTTTCTTATCAGAAAACCATTATCTGCTCGTTTACTATCTGGAGGTGATAATCAATTTGTCACTAGGTGATAAATTAGCCCTTGTTACTCATTCTAGATATGGTTCTGACTGCTTATAGAATGATTACATAACTTCAACTAAATATATCAGAACTTGTGTTAATTAAACCTAGTATTAGTAATTAATTACTGATAGCATTTTAATAAACAAAATAGCACAATAAAAACCTATGCAATATTCAAAGCAATCAAGGCATTCCATAAAAATTAGTAGATCTTTGACTATGGGTATTACACATAAAATTATTTTTAAATTTCTATTTATCCTTTCTGTTCCAAACCCCACTCCCACCCCGAATCCAGAAAATTGCATTTGTTTTTCTATTCCTCAATTTTCATAAAGGAATAAAGTGTCATAATTATCTGTATGTATTTCCTATATTTTAATATAATAATTTTGGGGAATAAATCTATTCTCCTTTGTATTTGAAGCACAGATTTTTCAGATGAATCATTGTAGTTTAACTTGTACATCTAGCTGTAATCGTTAAATGCCCATAATCCCCAAAAGAATTTCCAAAGAGCTCCTTAGGAAATGATCTAATTTGACATTCACTCAGAAATTAATCTCTGTGAGTGGTAACCGTCCTTCAGTGAACAATAAAATAGCCTCCTGAATTTATAGCATTTGATTTTGTAAATTGAAAACAAAGGCTGTCCTATAAGCTATGCATTTTAATAACCAGTTTTTCAAATACTGGTTATTTGCATAATGCTAATAGTATGCAATAGATACACAAAACTTTTCAGCTAATATGTGATGTTAATGAGAAATCACTTAACAATAAATTTGTTACTTAAGTATCAGTGACTAACATTCATGTTGACAAGATAGAGACCACTATGAAAAATTACCCTTAAGTATTCAATAAATATCAAAACGTATTATTTCAATGGGTTGCAGCTTCCTTTGTTTCTGTCAAGAATAACTGATAATCAGGATAGTGCCAGAAGAAGGGTTCAATTTTCAAAAAGTTGCACCTGTGATTTCAGCTGCTGCAGGTCAATGGCAGACGCTCAAGCTGAAATTACAGAAGCTATAAAACTGTTGACAGCAGAACTCAATTTTATTGCCCTCACATTCCAAGCGAGTACATCAGGAATAGGGTTAACCAGTTGCATCCCAGACTGTAGTCACTACTGTCTCGTAGAGAGTCATAATTTTTTGACACCCTTTTAATATTTGTCATTACTTTTTATTTGAATAATAATAGCTATCTTTCACTGAGTACTTATTATATGTCAGACATCTTACTAGATGTTTTATATATTACAGTTCACAAATAAACAAACTGAAGCTCACAAGAGATAAATAATCTGCCCACCTTTCCAACTATACCATGATTCGAATTGGCCTGCTAGATTCCAAACCGCATTATGCAGTAACCCACTCCTCATAAGATGCTTCCTCAAAACAGCAGCAATCGCATCACTTGAGACCTTTTAGAGATGCAGAAACTCAGGTATCACCCGAGGCAAAATGGACAAAATCTCCACTTTAACAAGATCCTCACATGAACCGTATGTAAATGCCACTCAAGAAGTGCTGCAGGCTGGTGAGGTGGCTCATGCCTATAAACCCAGCAATTTAGCAGGCTGAGGTAGGTGGATCATTTGAGCTCAGGAGTTCAAGACCAGCCTGGCCAACATGGTAAAACCATGACTCTACTAAAAATACAAAAATTAGCAGGGTGGTAGTAGCACACACCTATAATCCCAGCTACTCGGGAGACTGAGGCGGGAGAATCGCTTGAGCCTGGGAGGCAGAAGTGGTGGTGCCACTGGATTGCACTCCAGTCTGGGCAACAGAATGAGACCCTGTCTGAAAAAAAAAAAAAAAAAAAAAAGGTATTGCACAAGACTATTTCATTGAAAACAATTTAAATGACCTGACAGAGCTTCTGTATCTTGTCAGTGAATTAAAATCAGTGACCTACTTGCAAACGTATCATTCACATTTTTAGTAATATACAAACTAAGAAGGAGGGCTTGAGAAAAGCAGCATTCCAGAAAGCGTTGCTAGGAAATAAAGGATATCAGATTTGTCCTAACCAAATTCAAAGATAATTTGTAACTTAGTGTCCAAATCACAACAATATTGTTTTCTCAACAAAAATAATTATAGTAACTCTCATGTTTTACTTAAAAATCGATTACATTTATCATTTGTTTATTCACTCATCCATTCAGTGAGAATTTGCTGAATGTTTACAGAGTTGTTCCCAAACTTGAGCTGGTATGAGAAGCACCAGGAGGGCTTGTTCAACCACAAATTTTTAGGCCCACACCCTGGAGCTGCTTTTCTTTCTTTTTTTTTTTTTTTTTTTCTGGCTCCCCATCTGGGAATTGAACCCCGGTCTCCCGCGTGACATACAGCTTCTGATTCTGTGAATTTCTAACAAATATGCAGACTGTGCTAATGCTACTAGTCCAGGCACTGTATTTGAAAGCCACTGACTCTGAATATGCTAGCCATTATACTATTTTGGAGACTATAATGAATTTGATACTGTTTTTCCCCTAGAAACTTACATATTGTTGGTCAACCACAATGACTACTGTCAGGTTCACGACTACATCAAAGGTCAAGCTCAGGTCCAGAGGGAGTGGGTAGATGAGCTGAAAGAACATTACAGGGGGTTGGACCTAGGCAGGTGAAAGATGATTTTATTTAGCAGCAGCTCTCCTCAACAGCTTTCTCTCGTACTGTCTGCCCTGTCTCAGCTACTTAGTCCAGTGGCGCCCACACACTGCTGTGCGGTCAGCTCTCCCTTGCCTTGGGGGTCAGCAGCTTAACTCTTTCTCTCAGTACAAGTGACCCAAGCTGTGTCCTGGCTCTCCCTTGTTGTTCTGCAAAAACAATCATTAAATGAATAAATGATTGTCAAGCCCAAACAATCATTAAATGAATTAAATGCTACTCTATGAGTTTGCCACATAATTCAGCAATTCCAGTAAAGGATACCCAAGTTGGATATATGAATAACCCAGTTCCAGAGAGCGGCATACATAGTGCGGATAAAATTTTCAAAGCAAAAACAGAAAGTGGTTATTCAGAGTACAAGGGTTACATCATAGAACTGCCTCTACTAAATGTAGAGTGCTACATTTAACCAGAGAGGGATCCTAGAATCAAAATACTGAAATAAAGTTAGTTAAAAGAATAGATATGAAAATTCATTTTGATGAATTATTCTCAAAATGTGGTCCAGGGTCAGCAGGATCAACATCATCTAGACACTTGTAAGAAATTTATCCCCACCTGAGAACTACTGAGTCAGAGACACTGGCGCTCAGTGTATTTTAACAAGCGTTTCAGCTTCTTCCGAGCCAGATAAAGTTTGAGAACCACTGCTTTGGCTGAGGATAGGCATACCTTGTTTTATTGCATTTCACTTTATTGCTTTTTGCATGTATTGTAGTTTGTACTCATTGGAGATTTGTGGCTATCCTGCACCAGGCAAGTCAATGGGTGTCATTTTTCCAGTAGCATGTGCTCATTTTGTGTCTCCAGGTCACATTTTGGTTATTCTAGTAATATTTTAAATTATTATTATTATTATATCTGTTATGGTGATCTGTGATCAGTGATCTTAGATTTACTATTGTAAATTTTTTGAGATGCCAAAAATGCACACATATAAGACGGCAAACTGCTCCACTGACCGGTCATGCCCCCATCTCTCTCCCTCCCATAGAGTCCCCCTCTTCCCCAAAATGCAACAATGTTAAAATTAGGCCAGTGAAAATCCTACAATGGTCTCTAATTGTTGCAATAAAAAGAAGAGTCTCCTGTCTCTCATTTTAAATTAAAAGTGGCAGGGCGCGGTGGCTCACGCCTGTAATCCCAGCACTTTGGGAGGCCGAGGTGGGCGGATCACGAAGTCAAGAGATCGAGACCATCCTGGCCAACATGGTGAAACCCATCTCTACTAAAAGTACAAAAAAATTAGCTGTGTGTGGTGATGTGTGCCTATAGTCCCAGCTACTCGGGAGGCTGAGGCAGAAGAATTGCTTGTAAACCAGAAAACAGAAGTTGCAGTGAGCCGGGATCACACCACCGCACTCCAGCCTGGCAATAGAGGGAGACTGTCTAAAAAAAAAACAAAACAAAACAACAACCACAAAAAACAAAAATAAAACAAAATTAAAAGCTAGAAATGATGAAGCTTAGGGAAGAAGCTGTGTCAAAAGCAGAGACAGGCTGGCAGCTAATCCTCTTACATCAAACAGTTGACCAAGTTGTGAATGCAAAGGAAAAGCTGAAGAAAATGAAAAGTGTTACTCCAGTGAACACACAAGTGACAAGAAAGCAAAATCATCATATTGCTTATGTGGAGAAAGTTTTAGTGGTCTGGATAGAAGGTCAAACCAGCCACAACACTTCCTTAAACCAAAGCCTAATCCAGAGTAAGGCCATAACTCTTCAAATCTGTAAAGGTTAAGAGAAAGCCACAGAAGAAAAGTTTGAGCTAGCAGGGATTGGTTCCTGAGATTTAAGGAAAGAAGCTCTCTCCATAACATAAAATAATAAGTTGAAGCAGCAAGCAACAATGAAGAAGCTTCTAGTTATCTAGAAGATCTAGTTAAGATTATTGTCCAAGTGCAGTGGCTCACACCTGTAATCCCAGCACTTTGGGAGGCCAATACAGGTAGATCACCTGAGGTCAGGAGTTCAATACCAGCCTGACCAACATGGTGAAATCCCATCTCTACTGAAAAAAAAAAAAAAGTACAAAAATTAGCTGTATGTGGTGGCAGGTACCTGTAATCCCAGCTACTTGGGAGGCTGAAGCAAGAGAATCACTTGAACCCAGGAGGCAGAGATTGCAGAGAGCCGAGATTGCATCATTGCACTCCAGCCTGGGCAATGAGTGAAACTCCGTCTCAAAAAAATGAAAGATTATTGATGAAGTTGACTACACTAAACAACAAACTTTCAATGTAGACAAAACATGTATTGGAAAAAGATGCCTGTATACATGAATAAAATTCTATGGAAAGCATATGTTTTACAAGCCTCCCTCCTCTGGAGGGACTCAGGACAAAATCAGAGTTTACAGAAGACACAATTTATGCACCGAAAAAGTAGGGCTTAGAATGTTTTATTAATGAGGTATCTTCCAGTTTTGAAAGTCAGTGATCCTAGAAGCCTTTATTCCACATTTATCCCACTGTAGACAAACACTTAAAATGAAATTTCTTCAAATCTATTATTTTTATTAGAAAATAATTTAATTTTCTCTAAATTGCAGTCATCTTCATTAGCTAACAACTGATAATTGGAGGGTTGAACTACCCTGCTCTTACTGCATCAACATGGAGATAAGCGTCATTTATCTCTACATATTACCTAGTTCTGTTTAAGAAAAATTTCTGCAGGATCTCCAATTTTTCGCTTAAAAATTATAAAAACAACAAAAAATGATATTCTGTAATGTTCCATAACAAAATATTTAGAGTTCGATTAGAATCATCTGCCAGTGAAGTATCACTTCGCTGTTCAAAATAAATGCTATAACAGCTTTCCAAATGATCTACATTGCCACCACAGGTGATATATCTTTGCCGGCCACATCAAACTAACTGGAGAAAAACGTAAGTGCCAAAATGCATTTGCTAATAAATTATCTTAGGAGAGAAACCCAGAGAGAGCAGCAAAGTAAATTTAAATTTGTGCCGCCACTGAGGTAGACAACCAGACAGCTGGGAATTATAGTTTGGCAGTGTCCGAGAGTGATAGAAACCAGGTGAGCATTCTAATGATCTAATGAGAGACAGACTAAGGTTGGATCAAAGATCAGGTGCCAAAAACTTGACAGAAAATCTTCATTGGGTGTTAATAGTTGAGATAAGTAAGTAATTCAATGACGTTTAATGGTCAGATATAGATACTTTTATGTAATTCAATGATATGGTCAGCTACAGATACTTTTATGTAATTCAATGACATGGTCAGTTACTGATACTTTTAATTTAGTTATTCTGTAAAGTTCACTTATGGGCAGAACTACATGATCCTAAAACACTTAAATTTACCAAATAGAGATAATCCAAATTATCTGGGACTTCCTCCACCTTGCTTTGAGACAAGAACCACTTCCTCATATTGTGTTTGGAAATGGGAGGATTGATTTTCCTAATACAGGGTTTGGGTTCATCAGTGCTGGTCCTATAGTCTGTTCAGAATGTGTCGGTAGGTTTAAAACAATAAGATACTCAGAAAACGAAGGCCTGAGGTGAAAACAGAGTAAAACCATGACTCTTTGTGTGTACTTTTTGTGTGTTTGCTACATAAACCTGGGATTAACATACATTGGTCAGGAAGTTTAATAGATATCAATTTGATCTTAGTAGTCTGCAAGTAAGTTATAATAAAGACACAAATAGTATATTTAGGATCTATCATTTGGCTATGTACAAGGTTGAAAACAATGTATTCTGTGTAAGCATTTCATAGTTTTTAAACTGAAGGCTTGTTAATCACGCACTCACCAACCGTGGGATTTACAATATACATAGCATGCTCTTGTGGCTTTATGTCCAAGCAGAATCAGATTTTTTTGTAAGTACAAATGCTTTTATATTCAGCATCTATAAAGCTATCAGATATTTGAGAAGTTTTTAAACCTGAACCAAAGGGTTTAATTTCAACAACTTAGCTAGGAATAGGTGAAATCCTACCCACTTAATAGAGTTCTGCAAATTAGTAACAAAGGGTAAAATGAAAGGAAGGATCTCTTGGAGATTTGAAATTCTTCTGTTGAGGGTCCTGTCTTCTTTATTCAAGAAGTTTGTAGTCATTTTAGAATTCACTCAAGAACCAACTTCTTAATTTAGACATCACGAAACGAGTCATGGAAAAAAAAAAAGAAAGAAAGAAAGAAACACCACCACATCGAAAAGGATGAAGAGCCAGAGGTCCAAGCAGTAGCAGTGTTTGGGAAGCCCGTTTGCTCCTGATCGAAGCCACACATCAAGGTTCCGCTTCCCTGCCCAGCTCAAGCCTCACAGCTCGCAGGCACCATTTCTACCATCAACACCCGGCATGTCCACCACCATCTCGCTCCTGCAACTTCCTAACAACCCTAGAACCTGAAAATGCCTCAGTTCCCAGAGTATGGCATCCAGATTCTTTAATATTTGTTTTTAATTGGTATACCTATCTATAACAAAAATTATGTAATTGCCTTTCCAATATAATTATCTTCTAAAACAATCTCAACCAAATTTTTGCTCTAAAAAAAAACATACTTTTGTTGTTGTTTCAATTATGAAACTTTCTTCACATATTGGAATCATGACTATTATGATAATTTTCAGTCCTCACTATTGGCATATTGTGGGACCTAGACAGGAGAAATATCTGGATGCTGATTTTGTCTTGTGGGCTTACAATGGTCACGGATGTTGATACTAATAATATAACAGTATGGCATGGTTAGTCATCTAAATGAACTAGCAAGAAAATGAATTGTTTACCAAGTAAAATTAATGCAATGCTATAGTAATATAGTAATATTTTCCTATATTTCCTTTTGTGTTCTGTTTTTCAAGTTTCAGTAATGAACCAGTACCTTCTAAATAGCATTCTCTTTATCATTGATAAAATATTCCTAAAATCAATTCAAAGCTCCAGACTTCTATCTACTCAAATAAATTATACATTATGAACTTAACTAGTAATGTTCAAATTTTCAATCATTTTGTTCTTTGTAAAATGATGAGAGGTTATATATATATATTACTTTGAAAAAGCTAGGTGCACAGCATAAAGACTAAATGAACTTAATATTTGCATAAGAAAATGAAGAAAACAATTCTGCAAAAACAGAAAACAATTGCTTAATCACCTCTGTCCTAGCACTCACTACTTGTTAGTCTGAAAACTTTTCTGGGAAAAGATGTGTTTATTAGACTGAAGAATTGAGATTTTGAGAAAATAATTTGGCTAGTTAATAAAAGTCAAATTTTAAATTAATGCACAAGATATTCATATTATCTGATTACATAAAGCATTAGACAATCTCTACAAAAATTTTCAAATTTTTTATTATTGTCAATTTGGTCCATTGATCAAATTTTTGGGTCAATGTGTGTTGGTTTACTTAGACTAGTGAGGTCTTAGTTTATATTGTTA
This sequence comes from Saimiri boliviensis, assembly GCF_048565385.1. Classification (NCBI taxonomy): domain Eukaryota; kingdom Metazoa; phylum Chordata; class Mammalia; order Primates; family Cebidae; genus Saimiri; species Saimiri boliviensis. The sequence goes on from NC_133466.1 coordinate 37,260,197, forward strand.
GGGGGTTATATTATACCCTGGGGTCACCTCAACCAAAATTTCTAACACATGAGCAATGGTTTAGTGCCTGTGGATTCATTTAGATACTAGTTTGTATTAGTAAATTGAAGCTCCATTGGGTCTTCTCATCTTATTTGGTCATATCTGCCTCTTCACGGATAGGTCAATTTCACTGAATAAAAGTACGAGACGGTTAAACTCTCGTGTGGCCATTCATACAAGTCCCTATTTGGGGAACAAGTGATTGTGCTACTTTTACACAGTCAGGGCACCGTGGCTGTTGAACATGTGTCACTGGGCAGGCAGTGCTTCTAATACTGGTGATGCTATAGGTGATGTATTTGGTAAACAGGTGGGGATAAGGTTTGCTGAGTGCCTTTTACTTTCTTTAATCTTTCCTTGAGGGCATGCCTGTGTTGGGTTAACAGTTCGAATAATAGATTATTTAGGGTATAAATTATAAAAATTGGGCTGTTCACTAGCAGTAGTTATCCCGGTCTGATATAAGCTTATGTGGAGGAGAATATATATATATGTTTCTAAGGGTAAACACTAGAAATAAAAGGTCAATACAATAAAACCGCAATTATAGTGTGAGGCCTTAATACACCACTTTCAGAATTTGAACAATCCATCAAACCATGAATAAATCCAGAAAACACAATAAACTCAATTCAGTATACCCATAAAAATGGTATTGTCCTTCATATTATGTATTGCTATTCTGTATCTACAAAGAAAAATTTAATAAGATTTTAATAAAATAAATATTTGGTGGGCAATATTTCCTGATCGATTATGATATAAGAAAACTTGAAAAATAAGCAAAGTAGTAACCAAATATTAATTATAAAGACATTGAGGAACACCCTCTTAAAAATCCATGATAAAATGGCAAAACCAAGAATGATATTATGATTTATCTAGAAAGAGAATTGTCCACTCAAGAAACAGAAACCTAATAAACACAAGGCAAGATGCTCAACTTCGGTATTTTTCAGAGAAAAGCAAATTAAAGCAAATACATACCATATTTTAGATATTGATTTTTAAAAATGAAAGTGCAACACATTTAATGCAGAGAAGTGAATGGGATGAAAATTTCTTTCTCAAACTTTACTAGTGGAACTACAAATTAATATGCTTTTTTGAAATATATATAGTATTCTTTAACCATGTTTAGAAATAACTCTACATCAGAAACAGAAATAAATACTTAAGAACACGTTTTAAAGATTGCTGGAAGTATTTCTGTGACAATAGAAAACAAATATCTGAAAAGTCCACTAAGAGCAGAAAAGTAAAATCAGTTGCGTTACATTTATTCTATGCAATACTATGCAATCATAACAAGATAACTTGGGGAAAAAACGTGTTTCTTTTGATTTAAAGGAATATTGATGATGAACTGGTGAATAGGAGAAACAAGTTGCTAATTAACATTACATAATGCTGATACTATCTCTGTAAAATCAAACAAATATCCCTACATATTCATAAAAACTCCTTCATATGTTGATTTTTATATGACAATGGAAATGGGAAAAAATATGCAAAAGCTGCCAATAATAATATGTCACAGTGTAGGCATAAAAACAGATATTACGAGCTGAGACATATTACTTTTGAGAAATATCAAGAGGAATTCTAAAAATATAAGAAATTTCTGACATTTATAATAATCAAGGTATAAACTTCTTAAAAATGCATAATCTTTGCATAATCTTCAATATTTTGACTACTTAATTAATAAATATATTCTTATTATAAATGTCTTTGTAGATACTGTTTGCTAATAATATAGACAAATGCAAAATAATTCTGCGATTTTGTAGGGCTACATTAGATCTCAGATGAAAATGTCTCTCCTTACAGCAAGCTATTTCATTCACAGCAAAATTTTAGAACTAATTGAATAGCAACTTTAATTTTAATTTAATTCACACTAATATAGCTTGTTTTTGTTCCGTAGAAGTGTATTATTCAGAATTCAATGAGAAAAGTAAATAGACTAAGGAAAAACAAACTATACATATGTGCGGGGGAGTCGTGGGTGTGGGGGCACATACTGTATATACTGAAATATACATAATTGTATATTGTTAAAATATATATTTTGCATATTATATACTATATTTTAAAAACTTTTATAAGGCAAATCCCTTTAGTGAATCCATATATGTGGTTAAGCAATCTCTGCGAGGCTGCTGTCTTCACACCTTATGGTAGTCGGTAGAGCTCATAGCCAGAAAGTGAGATGGATGTAAAACAAAAGAATTCACAAAGTTAGAAACCACACACATAGGGTGGAATTCCATCAGTAAGGTTTGAAACCAGCAGTTCTTGTTTCTCTAAGAACATGTTCTGAGTATCCTGCAGAAATTGAGGACCACACTTAAGGAGCTAACCACAATAGACCATGACTAGCTGTCAGAGAAGCTGAAGATTTGGGGGATAACAAAGCACTTGCAAGTCCAGCTGCTGATCCAGGCCACCAAGGACAAATCAGCAACAATTGGCATGAGCTACAGAGTGTCTGTTGCTTCCTTTCTGCCCTCTAAATTTCCCAAGAATATCCCTCATAAGTCACATAAGTGGAAATACACAAAAGGAAATTCTAGAAGATACAATTCACCTTAGCCAATCTGACACATTAAAAAGCCACCACAGGGGCATGCCTGTAGTCCCAGCTACTCGGGAGGCTGAGGCAGGAGAATTGCTTGACCCCAGGAGAGGCGGAGGTTGCAGTGAGCAGAGATGGTGCCATTGCACTCCAGCCTGGGTAACAAGAACGAAACTCCATCTCAAAAAAAGAAAAAAGCCACCACAAAGTATATATGGTTTTAGGTAAGAGCATGGAAGAGAGACTACCCGGGTTCAGTTCCCTTCACCACACAGTTACAAATTGTGTGAATTGGAAAATATAATTGTTACATATTATAATCTGAAACTTTTAGAATAATAAAGTCTGAATGATACACTTTTTATTAACATAAAACTTTTCCTTTAGTATTGTCAGCCCAATTTTCTTGCTTTGTAGAAGACATGATATTCCAAACCATGGGTTGGAAAACAATGACTCACGGACCATACATGCCATGTGGCCTGTTGTTTTTCGCTCATAAGCTAAAATGGTTTTTATATTTTTTAAGGTTGTGAAAAAAATGAATATATTACAGAGACTATATGTGGCCTGCAAAGCCTAACATATTTACTATCTGCCTTTTTAGATGAAGTTTGCCAACCCCTATTCTAAAAAACCAGTGCTAAGTAATAGAATGTAAACCACAAATATGAGTCACATATGCATTTCTAAATTTTCTAGTAGTCACATTTTAAATAGCAGAAATGAGGCAGGTGGAACTGATTTTTATTTCTACTTTTAATTAACCTAGTAGCTCAAAAAATATCATCTCAATATGCAATCAATGAAACATTATTAAGAAGATATTTTAGTACATTGGCAAAATGGCAGAATATTAAATCCTCGCAGCATCTCTTTTCAAACAAAAATACAACTAGAAATGATTCCAAGGCAAGAATACCATTCTGAGTTCACCAGAACTCAGTTGAGAGAAGTGGAAAACCACCCCCAGATCAACAGAACTGAGAGAAGCCACAGCTGGTAAGAGAAACAGTCATTTGGAAGCACCAGCCATGCCCACACAACATCACCCGCAAAGAATTTCCCAAGCCTCATTGTTTCAAAGGCAAGATGAGGAAAACAGAGGTGGACATTTGGTCTCCCCAGCAGTCTGGGAATTTTTATAGGAAGCCAATTCCAGTTTCATGCATAGGAAACATTGGAAGTGCCACGAGGGTGAATTCACATAGAGCTAACTGGGGACAGAGAGGACACTGATCGTAGTGAAGACTATGCCAATCTTGGCAGCTACTCTGTGCGCTTATCAGCAGGACATCATGTGGAAAAGACTGGCTCGTGCCATACCACTGCATGAGGCACAATCCACAGGAAAACCCAAATCCCTGGCCAGATGTTCAATAAATCCCAGATGATCCTAGGGAGACTATCTCTGGCCTGCAACTATTAAAAAGTCAGGATTAAGTTTCAATTCCTGCTTAAGGTTTCCCCAGACTGGTCAACAATGAAAGGACATTAGCACAGTTCTGGGGCAACATTAAACTTCCAGTGCTCACCACAAGTCTCCTCCAGACTGGGAAGAGATGCCAGAACAGCAATTCAGTTCCGGAGCAGGGTTTAGGGTTTGGTTTTCAAGTTTTTTTCCAGACCAGAAAACAACGACAAGGCAATTAGTTCCAAGGCAGTTTTTAGTTCTCCTACTCTCTATATGTATTCTTCAAAATGGGAATAAACAACAGGCCAATGTTTAAGATCCAATGGTAAGGAGTAAAGGTCTAACACCACCAAAGAACACTGCATAAAATGAAAGAGGTGGTTGCCTCCTCTAATGCACAGACGCCAATGTAAACACTCAAGGATCATGAAAACTGGTGGAAATAGGATAACATCAAAAGAAACCAACAAATCTCCAGCAATTGACCCAGAAGAACTGAAGATCTATGAAATATTAGACATAGACTTCAGTATCTTAAATAAGTTTAAAAAAAATAAGAAAATGCAGATAGAAAATTAATAAAATTTGGGAAGTAATCTGGGAACAAAATGAGCAAAAAATAGAAATACCAGACATAAAAAATACAGTAACTAAAGAAAAAAATTATTCTAATGCTTTAACAGTACACTTGGTCAGACAGATAAAAGAATCAGAAGCTTGAAGATAGGATATGTGAAATTACATAGTCAAAAGAGGAGGAAAAAAGAATTAAAAAGAGAGAGAAGGCCTATAAGAATTGGCCTTGATGTGACAGGATCAAATAAACCAACCAACAGATAATAGAAATTTCTGAAAGAGAAGAATCCTACCAAACATATTTTAAAAAATAATGACAGAAGAATTTCCAAAACTAGAGAAAAATTACACCATCCAGGTATATAAATCTCAGAGAACACCAATCAAATTTAACCTGAACAGGAAATTCCTAATGCACATCATAATCAAATTAGCAAAAATCAAGGGCAAAAAAATAGATACTCAAAACAGCAAGAAAAAATAAATTGTGTCACGTTCAATGGAGCCCCAGTACAGCTTTCTGCAGATTTCTCAGCAGAAACTCCACAGGCCAGGAGAAAGTGGGATGCTGTATTTAAAGTGCTGAAAAAAAAAAAAAAATCTACCAGCCAAAAATAGTGTACTAAAAAAGCTATCCTTCAAACCTGAAGGAAAGATAGTCTTTCCCAGACAAACAAAAGCTGAATAAATTCACCAACACCAGATCTATCTTACCAGAAATGCTAAACTAAGTTTTTAAACTGAAAGAAATGGAGGTTATTGTGTAACAAGAAAACATCTGACCATATTAAACTGACTGAGGTGGTGCGGGCGGAAACAGGCCAGGCATAGTGGCTCATGCTTATAATTCTAGCACTTCGGGAGGCTGAGGTTTGAGGATTGCTTGAGCTTAGGAGTTCAAGACCAGCCAGAGCAACAAGGTGAAAGCAACAAAAAATACAAAAATTGGGCAGGCATAGTGGTGTAAGCCTGTAGTCCCAGCTATTCGGAAGGCTGAAGTAAGAGGATCACTTGAGCCCAAGAGGTTGAAGCTGCAGTGAGCCATGATCACACCATTGCACTCTAGCCTGGGTAACAGAATGAGACCCTGTCCCTATCTATAAACAAAATAAATTTTTTAAAAAGACAAATCCAGAATACTCAAATACTATAATTAAGGTAAGAAAACCACTTATATCTTAAGAAGACTAAAAAAACAAAACTATTATAAATGATTATAACTTCAAAAATTGATTAATAGATAAACAACATAAAAGATGTAAATTGTGACATCAAAAAGTAAAAAATACGGGAAGGAGGGTTTGTGTTAAAATGTAGAGTTTGTTTTTGTTACTTTTCTTTGCAGTTAAGTCATAATCAGTTTAAAATAATGTGTTATGAGATTATTTGCAAGCCTCATGGTAACCACAAGACAAAAACCTAGAATAGACAAATGACACAGGATCAAAACATACTACTAAAGAAAATCACTTAATCACAGAGGAAGACATTAAGAGAGAAAAAGAGAAAGAAAGGATCTATACAACAAACAGAAAATAAGACACAAAATGGCAGCAGTAAACCCTTACCTATCAATAATAACCTTGAATATAAATGGATTAAATGGTCCATTTAAAAGACATAATGTGGCTGAATGGATAAAAACTAAGACCCAACCATATTCTGTATAAAAGAAACTCACTTTACCTATAAAGACAGGTACAAACGGTAAATGAAGAGATAGAAAAATATATTCATGCAAGTGGTAACCACAAAATACCTGGAGTAGCCATACTTGGATAAAATGCAGTTTAAGACAAGAATGGTTTTTAAAAGGCCATTCTACAGTAATAAGTGGATCAAAAGAAAGAGGATATAAAGAATACAAATACACAGGCACAGAACAATGAAGCACCCAACTGTATAATACAAATATTAATAGACAAGGGAGAAATTGATCCAGTACAATAATAGTAGCGCACTTCAACACTCCTCTTTCAACAAAGGGAAGATGAGACAGAAAATCAACAAAAAACCATTAGAGTTAAACTGAACTTTGGACCAAATGAATTTAACAGACATCAACAGAACATTCTATTGAACAGCTGCAGAATATACACTTTTCTCAACTGCACATAAAATACTTTCTAGGACAGACCACATATTACATCAGAAAAAAGTCAACATATTTTTAAAAACTGAAATTATGGCAAGTATATTTTCTGATCACAATGAAATAAATCTAGAAATCAATGTCAGAAAGAATACTAAAAACTGTACAAATTCAAGGAAAATAAACTTGTTCCTGAATAACAAAATGAGCTAATGAAGAAATTAAGATAAAGTTTAAAATTTCTTGAGACAAACAAAAATGGTTATGCAACATAGTGAAACTTATGGAATACAGCAAAAGCAATTCCAGAAGGAAAGTTTATAACAATAAATGGCTACATCAAAAAAGTAGAAAGAATTTGAATAAATACCTAATGTTGCACCTCTAGTAAGTAACAAAGCATAAACAGAACAAACCCCAAATTAATAGAAGGAAAGAAACAATAGAGATCAAATCAAAAGTAAATAAAATTGAATTTTTTAAAAAAAATCAACAAAATGAAATGTTGGTTTTCTTCCTTTTTTTGCTGTTACAATTTTTGTTGTTGTTATACTTTAATTTCCTGGGTACATGTGCAGGTCATGCAGGTTTGTTACATAGGTATACACATGCCATGGTGGTTTGCTGCATCCATCCCTCATCATCTACATCAGGCGTCCCCAAACTACAGCCCACGAGCCGCATGCGGCCCCCTGAGGCCATTTATTCGGCCCCCCGCCGCACTTCAGGAAGGGGCACCTCTTTCATTGGTGGTCAGTGAGAGGAGCACAGTATGTGGCGGCCCTCCAATAGTCTGAGGGACAGTGAACTGGCCCCCTGTGTAAAAAGTTTTGGGATGCCTGATCTACATTAAGTATTTGTCCTAATGCTATCCCTCCGCAATACCCCTACACCTTGCTATTCCTCCCGTAGCCCCTCCCCCCACTTACCAACAGGCCCTGGTATGTGATGTTCCCCTCTCTGTTTCCATGTGTTCTCATTGTTCAATACCCACTTATGAGTGAAAACAAACTGGAAAAAACCACCTTAAACTTTATATGGAACCAGAATAGAGCCTGCATAGCCAAGACAATTCTAAGCCAAAAAAAAAAAAAAAAAAAAGCTGGAGGCATCTTGCTACCTGACTTCAAACTATACTGCAAGGCTACAGTAATCAAAGCAGCATGGTACTGGTGCCAAAACAGAAATATAGACCAATCTAACAGAACAGGGGCATCAGAAGTAATGCCACACATCTACAACCATCTGATTTTTTGACAAACCTAACAAAAAGTTGGTTTTTTAAATGAACAAACAAAATTAACAAACTTAAATTCAAGTAAGAAAAAAAGAAGATCCAAATAAATAAATTCAGAGATTTAAAAAAAAGTGAAGCATTAGAACAGATACCACACAAATCCAAAAAATAATGAGACAATTAAGAATAGCTATACACAAATGAATTGGGAAACGCGGATAAAATGTATAAATTCTTAGACATATACAACCTGCCAAGATTCAATTATGAAGAAATAGAAAATCTGAGCAGACAATAATGAGTAATGAAATTGATCAGTAATAGTTCTTCCAAAGAAAAATCCAGGATCTTACAGCATCACTGAGGAATTTTACCTAACTTTTCTATTCTTATGTTTATGCTAATACCAATTCTACTCAAACTATTTCAGAAAATTGAAGAAGAGGGAATACTTCCAAATGTCTTCTATGATGCCAGCATTACTTTGACACCAAAACAATATATACACACACAAAAATCAAACAAAAAAACTATAAGCCAATATTCCTGATAAAACACAGTTGCAAAAATCCACAACAAAATACTAGCAAACCAAATTCAGCAATATATTCAAAAGTCTAATCATTATGATCAAATGGGATTCATTCAGAGAATGCAAGAATGGTTGAACATATGCAAAAATAAACATTTTACATTATATGTACAGAACCAAGAATAAACACCATATAGTCATTTCAATTGATGCTAAAAGGCATTCAATAAAATTTAGCATCCCTTTGTGATAAAGACTCCTAACAAAGTGGATCTAGAAGAAATATATCTCGAAACAATAAAAGACATATATGACAAAACCACAGGTAGCATCATACTGAATGGGGAAAAACTGAAAGCTTTTTCTGTAAGATCTGGAGCAAGACAAGGATGTTTGCTTTCTCAACTTTTATGTACTGAAAGTTCTAGCCAAAACACTTAGGCAAGAGAAAGAAACTGGAAAGGAAGAAGGCAAACTATTCTGATTCTCAGACATGATTCTATATTTAGAAAAACCTAAAGACTCCAACAAAGAACTGTTATAGCTGATAAATCAGTCAGTAAAGTTGCAGAATACAAAAAAAAGTACAATATTAGTAGCATTCATATACTCCAACAGTAAACAATCTATAAAAATATTAAGAAAATATCCTGTCAGATATATAGTTTGTGGGTATTTTCTCCCATTCTGCAGGCTGTCTGTTCACTTAGTTGAATATTTCTTTTGCTGTGAAGAATCTTTTAAGTTTAACTAAATCATATTTGTCTATTTTTGTTTTTCTTGCTTACACTTTTGAGGTCTTAGTCAAGAATTATTCGCTTAGACCAATATCCAGGATAATTATTTTCTAAATTTTCTTCTAGGATTTTTATAGTTTCAGGCCTCACATTTAATTCTTTTCTAGATCTTGAGTTGATTTTTGTACATGGTGAGAGGTTCAGGTCCAGTTTGATTCTTCTGCTTGTGCCAATCCAATTTTCCCAGCACTATGCATTGAGAGGGTTGTCCTTTCCCTGTGTATGTTTTTGTTAACCTTGTCAAAGATCAGTTAGCTGTAGATATGCGGCCCTATTTCTGGACTCTGTTCTGTTCCATTCATCTGTGTGTCTATTTTTATACCAGAACCAGGCTGTGCTATTTACCCTAGCTTTGTAGTATAATTTGAAGTCAGGTAATATAATGCCTACAGCTTTGTTCTTTTTGTTTATGATAGCCTCAGCTATTTGGGCTCTTTTGTGGTTCCATATGAATCTTAGAATTATAATTTTCTAATCTGTGGAAAATGATCTTGGTATTTTGATAGGGATTGCATTCAATCTGTAGATAGCCTTACTCAGTATAGTCATTTTAACTATACTGATTCTTCTGATTCAGGAGTGTGGGATGTTTTTCCATTTGTTTGTGTTTCCTTTAATTTTTTTCATCAGTGTTCTGTAATTTTCCTTGCAGAGGTCTTTTATCTTTTTGGTTAAATATATCACTAAATATTTTATTTTTTTAGGTAGGTCCTATAAATGGGATTGCATTCCTGAATTTCTTTCTTGGCTAGATCATTAATGGTGTATAGAAACACTATTGATTTTTGTATGTTGATATTGTGTCCTGCAACATTACTGACTTTATCAAATGTAAGAGCATTTTGATAGTCTTTAGGGTTTTCTAGATTTAAGAACTTACTATCAGCAAAGAGGAACCATTTGACTTCTTCTTTTCCCATTTTAATATGTTTTTATGCTTTCTTTTTCCTGATATCTCTGCCTAAGACTTTCAGTACTATGTTGAGTTGAAGTGGTGAAAGTGGAGATGCTTATCTTGTTCTAGTTCTGATGAAAAGGCTTTCAACTTTTTCCCATTCAGTATTTCCCCTTCAGATATTAGCTATTGGTTTTCCATATATGGTCATTATTATTGTTAGTTACGTTCCTTATGTGCCTACTTTACTGAGAGTTTTGAACATGAGTGAATGTTGAATTTTATCAAATGCTTTTTCTGCATCTATTCAGATAATCATATGGTTTTTATCTTTCATTATATTAATGTGATGTATTACATTTATTGATTTGCATATTTTGAACAAACCATGGTGCATGGTAGTGGGGCAGTCCTAAATCCCAGGTGGGGTTCTCAAGTGAGGGGTGGTAGCATCTATGCTGAATAAGTGTTTATCATTGAGATAATGGAAGAATGAATAGGTATTTATCATTGAGATAATGGAAGAATAACCCTGAGGACATTTTGGAGATTATCAGGGCTGCCCCCTCCCATTATAAGCCCAAAAAGTCAGGATTTAAGGGACAGAAGGATTTCAAAAGAGGGGTCAAAGGCACTTGAGGGACTTCAGCACACACTACCCAGTAAGGTCTCAAGTTTCTAATCCCCACATTTTGGTACTGCTCTACTCATCTACCCCAGGATTTGCTCCAGCTGGCCCACATACAGTAGCAACCTCAGTGGCCACTTCTCTGATGGCACACAGATACATTAGCCTTAAAGATGTAGCTACCTTCACCTGTTTCCCAGGTTGGAGTGCTGTGGCATGATCATCACTCACTATAACCTTGAACTCCTGGGATCAAGTGATCTTCCTACCTCTGCCTTGTAAGTAGCTAGGATAGCAAGTGTGTACTACCCTGCCTACCTAATTTTTTCATATTTTGTGGAAATGTGTCCTTGCTATGTTTCCCAGGCCAGTCTTGAACTCTTAGTCTCAAGCGATCCTCTTGTCTCAGTCACCCAAAGGTCTGAGATTATAGGTGTGAGCCACTGTGCCCGGCCAGTTGTTATTTCTTTAAACATGATAATGACAGCTGGGGACAGTGGCTGATGCCTGTAATCCCAGCACTTCAGGAGGCCAAGGCAGGTGGATCATGAAGTCAATAAATTGTGGCCAACATGGTGAAACCCTATCTCTAGCGAAAATACAAAGATTAGCTGAGTGTGGTGGTGTGCACCTATAGTCCCAGCTACTTGGGAGGCTGAGGCAGGAAACTGGCTTGAACCCAGGAGGCAAAAGTTGCCCTAAGATGCACCACTGCACACCAGCTTCATGGCAGAGCATGACTCTGTCTCAGAAAAAAAATAATAATAAATAAATAATAAAAACAATGCCAGCTTGAGTTAATTTTTTTATAAGATGTAAGAAAAAGGTCCAGTTTCAGTTTGCTGCATATGGCCAGTTTTTCCAATGCCATTTATTAAATAGCGAATCCTTTCCCCAATGCTTGTTTTTGTCAGGTTTGTCAAAAAGCAGATAGTTGTGCATGTGTGGAGTTATTTCTGAGGCCTCTGTTCTGTTCCGTTCACCTATATATCTGTTTTGGTACTAGTACCATGCTCTTTTGGTTACTGTAGCCTTGTAGTATAGTTTGAAGTCAGATAGCATGATCCCTCCAGGTTTGTTCTTTTTGCTTAGAATTGTCTTGGCTATATGGGCTCTTTTTTGGTTCCATATAAAATTTTAAGTAGTTTTTTTCTAATTCTGTGAAGAAAGTCAATGAGAGCTTGATGGGGATAGCATTGAATCTATAAATTACTTTGGGCAGTAATGCCATTTTCATATTGAATCTTCCTATCCATGAGCATGGAATGTTTTTTCTATTTGTTTGTGTCCTTTCTTATTTCCTTGAGCAGTAGTTTGTAGTTCTCCTTGAAGAGGTCCTTTACATCCTTTGTAAGTCGTAATCTTATGTATTTTATTCTCTTTGTAGCATTTGTGAATGTGAGTTTACTCATGATTTGGCTCTCTTTTATCTACTACTGGTGTATAGAAATGCTTATGATTTTTGCACATTGATTTTGTATCCTGAGATTTTGCTAACGTTCCTCATCAGCATAAGGAGATTTTGGGCTGAGACAATGGGGTTTTCTAAATATACAATCATGTCATCTGCAAACAGAGACAATTTGACTTCCTCTCTACCTACTCAAATACATTTTATTTCTTTCTCTTGCCTAATTGCCCAACATAGAACTCCCAATACTATGTTGAACTGGAGTGGTGAGAGAAGGAATCCTTGTCTTGTGCTGGTGTTCAAAGGGAATGCTTCCAGCTTTTGCCCATTCAGTGTGATATTGGCTGTGGGTTTGTCATAAATAACTCCTATTGCTTTGAGATACATTCCATGAATACCCAGTTTGTTGAGAGGTTTTAGCAGAAGGAGTGTTGAATTTTGCCAAAGGCATTTTCTGCATCTCTTGAGATAATCATGTGGTGTTTGTCATTGGTTCTGTTTATGTGGCAGATTATGTGTATAGATTTCAATATGTTGAACCAGCCTTGCATCCCAGAGATAAAGCTAACTTGATCTAGTGGATAAGCTTATATCTAAAACTATAAAAACCCCAGAGGAAAGCTTAGGCAATACCATTCAGGACATACGCATGGGCAAAGACTTCATGACTGAAACACCAAAAGCAATGGCAACAGAAGCTAAAATTGAAAAATTATATCTAATTAAACTAAAGAGCTTCTGCGCAGCAAAAGAAATTACCACGGAGTGAACAGCCAACCTACAGAATAGGAGAAAAATTTGCAATCTATCCATCTGATAAAGGGCTAATATCCAGAATCTATAAAAACTTAAACAAATTTATAAGAAAAAGAATTCAATCACAAATTGGGTGAAGGGTATAAACAGACCTTTCTCAAAAGAAGATGTTTATGCAGCCAACAAAATTATGAAAAAAAAAAAAAAAACTCATCACTGGTCACTAGAGAAATGGAAATCAAAACCACAATGAGTTACCATCTCGAGTGAGTTAGAATGGCAATCATTAAAATGTCAGGTAACAATAGATTCTGGAAAGGATGTTGAGAAATAGAAATGCTTCTACACTGTTGGTGGAAATGTAAATTAGTTCAACAGTTGTGGAAAACAGTGTGGCAATTTCTCAAGGATCTAGAACCAGAAATACCATTTGACCTAGCAATCCCATTCCTGGGTATATACCCAAAGGATTATAAATCATTCTTCTATAAAGACACATGTACACATATGTTTATTGCAGCACTGTTCAAAATACCAAGGACTTGGAACCAACCAAAATGCCCATCAATGATAGACTGGATAAATAAAATGTGGCACATATACACCATGGAATACTATGCAGCCATAAAAAAGGATGAGTTCATGTCCTTTGCAGGGACATGGATGAATCTGGAAGCCATCATTCTCAGCAAACTAACACAGGAACAGAAAACCAAACACCACATGTTCTCACTCATAAGTGGGAGCTGAACAATGAGAACACATAGACACAAGTAGGAGAACATCACACAGCGAGCATCTTCTGGGGTGTGGGGCTAGGGGAGGGAGAGCATTAGGAGAAATACCTAATATAGATGATGGGTTGGTGAGTGCAGCAAAGCACCATGGCACGTGTATACCTATGTAACAAACCTGCACATTCTGCAATGTACCCCAGAACTTGAAGTATAATTTAAAAAATTAAAAATTAAAAGAAAATAATAATAATTACATAGATTTAAGACTGGTTCTGGTAAATATTTGTTAATATGGCTTCTCTAGAGACTAAAGGAAAGCTTTCCCTCCATCCTCTGAAGTTTCACTGAAAAATCAACTCACAAAGGCAGATTAATCGGAGAAATAACATATAAATTTATTATTGTGCACAGAAAGAACCTCAGAGTGATTCCCCCAAACCCCAATGGAGTACAAAAGCTTCTATAGCACCTTGAGGTTATAGAAAGAATAGGGGCTTGGATCTTGGTCAAAACCAGGTTATAGTAGTAATTCAGCTTATCATAACAAAGCAGGTTTTAATAGAGAGAAACAAGGAGACATGGCTAGCAAGGGGGTCTTGTTTCACAGATGAAACCTCACAAGTAGCTGCTATCAGAGAGAATAGATGGTAAATATTTCTTTCTGACATTTAAGGAGTCAGTCTCTCAATTAATCTTTCCTAAATCTGGAAAAGGGAGGGTCTCATAGAAAGCCTGATTGCATCAATGCCAGATTCTCTTCAGACGCAAACATCCCTCACAAAAGACAGCTCTGCAAGATTACCTCTATATGCTGGTTCTCTGAATAGCCATCTCAAAATATGTCAAAGAACTACATTTTGGGATGAAATATTTTCATTTCCTTCACCATCGAACAATTAATATTTTTTCTAGAACCACAAATAACCAGGAGAACACATCTTAAATGTCTTTAATAAATCAGCAGCAGACATGGTCCAATAAACTGGAATCTGAAAGCAGTCAATCAACAACATTTTCCTCTGAGTTGCCATGTTTCTAAAGCTGGCATTAGCCCACTCCTATCTTTGGAAATTTACCAATCCCTGCACACCACGCATCCCTTAAGCCCTGTGTAAGATCGATTATCTCCTTTGCTTGAGAAGACCGTGCTGAACTCTCATAGTTATTGTTCACCTAGGTAAGCAATAAACAATGATGCAGTTTATCTGCATCATTGGTTGGTGGGCTCATCCATACATATGATTACACTTTAACAACTGTGCTAACCTATAAAAATAACTCTTGACTCTGGTTCTTATTTTCACAATTTTCTTAAATACAGCATTGATATTTTGGGCAGCATTAGCTTTATTATCCTTTGCCATATTTTTTTCTTGAAGAATTTATAATTACCATCTCATATTTCTATAGTCAGTAAAACTTCTTTTGACATTTGTGTCTCCATGTGGACTGATTTCTACAGTCACAAGTTGTCAGATAAACCAACATGGATAGGAGCTTTCAGTTAGTATTTCACTTTTATGAAATTTCTTCCCTGTCTTCCTGGTCAAAGTTTATTTCTCCTTGCAGAATCATATCAAGAAAAAAACAATCATATTCTAGAATAATATTTTTAACTAATTTAAAAAATTAAACATCTATTTAGCTAAATTGAATATACTAACTTAATTAAACTTAGTATAATATATTTAAAATATTTTACATTAAATTTGAAGGATTTTATCCTTGAAATAGAAATGAGGAGGGAAAAATCAGATTTTATCATCAAATTCTGCTTAACTTCACACTCTTTGAAATGACTCTACTATTTCTCTGAAAATAAAGCATTGATAAGTATGATGAACTATTAAGTAGAATGACAAAATGAATAGATCAATGTATATAACAGAAAAGATAGATATTTTCTCCATTGTTGCCCATAGACATAGGCAAAAGGAATCCTTCATCAGGGTCATAAGTTTAAAGAGTCTCAAGTACCATACATATCACACATATCACTTATTAAAAAACATATGGGTTCTGACCCTCAGAATTCAACACTCAGTGCTGATAGCAGAATCTGTACATCAGCATCAACTCTCATGCCTAAAAATTGTTCAGGCCCAAAGAAAAAGCTTTTAAACATTTCTTGCCCATGTCCTTCAAAACAAAAGGTGATTGCATTCAATTGCCAGGAAAGTGTGTGAATTCTATAACTTCCCTATCTGACACATACACAGCTTGAGAGTTAAGAGGATATAAACGGCAGAGGTGCTTAAATAGAAGAAAAACCAATATAATTAACTAGTCAATTTCTTCCTGTCAGCATGAATGCAATACATTCTCACAGAGTAGAAAATTTTCCATTGGTACATACAACCCTAACAGTCGCAGAAGGCAGACATGGCAAATTTACTATATTAAACAATTCTCATTTATAGGTCTAGACTTAACATAATATGAATACTTCACTTTCATATAATATATAAAAGAGCATTATTTTATTAATGTTTAATAGGATTTAATTAAAAGTTTGAGAACATTAAAGTGTTCAGTTTAATGCAATTATTTGAATTAACTTTTGAAAACTATTATTTATAAATTACATTTTGCATTTTAATTTCAAGATAAAACTTTTTGGAAAGTAAGCTTTGGTTGTTATTTTTACATTAATACATTGTGGTGAAAATGTATTTACTTTCTAATACTGGAAAAAAATTAGAGTCTTTTAGATGATTGAAAGTGAGTTTATCTTTAGATCATAAGAGTATACATGAAAGTGATGAGCCAAAAAAATCAAAAGAATTCTTTTAAAAACTATTTAGAATGGTAATCTGTAGTTGAAAAATTAAAAAAGAAAACTAGGACGGTAATTTGTTTATTTTTTTAAGTGAAAAAAAATGAAAGAAACTAGATTTTACTTAAGCATGACTAAACTAAAGTTAAGCCTACAGGGCACTACAAACGATTATTTTAATGAATATATATATATTATCAAAATAATGAAAATGAGGAAAAAAACTCCTCAAATTCAGAACTTGAACAGGTCAAATGAAAATCCTGCAATTTCACTTGATTATTCTTGATTAAAAGAACATTAAATATGTCACTTGCATACAAAAAGGAGCATGTGTGTTTTTAGAACTAAAAGAAAACCGATTAAACAGCAACTTAGAGTATTCAACAATGGTAAGAAAATGTCAATACAGAACATCAGTTTGAAGTTATTTAAATAATAAAGTTATATGTTCATTTTTCTGAAGTATGATATTGATTTTGTACACAATATTTACAGAAAACAAGAAAAGAAATTTAGATTTAGTAGAAACGATGTCAAAAAGTGATGTACCATTAAACATGTAAACCTGATATAAATAATGAAATGGATAATCACTAGCAATGAGGAATATTTCCTGTCCCAACGCAAAACCAAACACCACATAAGGCTATTTCACATCACTAGATTCTTGGCTTTCATTACGAATAAATATGTTAAATATACCACTACTTATTTCTGATTTTGCCTTTCCAATCCATTAAAGTCAGATTTTCAAAGCTGGACTACTTATAGACATCCTCCTATGCAGTTCACTGTTTTCACTACACAGATGAGAAGCCCAGGTAACTTCAGGTCTGCATCCTTGAAAATTTTCTCCCTGCTGTCCTTCCCAAGGAATTCCAAGTGATCCTCGATACGACTGCCCCAGTAAATAGAATTTGCTAACCCCAGATGTCCCACCCCTGGAAGACCGTAGTTTCTGAAGTTGCACAGGGTGGAGTATAGCATAAGCAGCAGAGCCCCACTATAATCCTGTCCTCCACAACCGCCTTGTAGAGTACAACTCCTAGTAAAAAGTCCCTTGGATATTTGACTTACTATAGGTACCTTTAAATTCAGTCCAAACTACCTGGCCATGAAGAATTCTGCTTTATCTTGTAACAACGGTACATCTGCTTGTGCTTGTGCTTAAAAATACACAGGTTGAATCTCAGCCATAAAAGAACAGGTGAACTTGCTTTATTCTACTTTTTGAGCATCTGTTAGCAACAGCAGGTAGAAGTCATTTTAAATCGCAGGTTCAGGAAAATGCTGATAAACCACTAGGCATCTCAAGACACACTTAAAAGTGTTTTCTCAGTGTTTGCCTGTTGGTAACCTGATCTTCTGAGCCCAGAATGTCCATGGAAAAGAGGGCCCATGAATCAAAATTCTCTAATCCCTTCTATAACTTCTGCTATTTAAAATGCTGCAAATCAACATTTTTCACAACAGCTAAAACTTGGTAGCAGCCCAAGTGCTCACATATGGATGGATGGATGGATGGATGGATGGTTGGATGGATGGATATGCAAAATGTGGTGCATTCATACACTGAAATATTATTCAGCCCTAAAAAGCAAGAAAAATTTGACAAAAGCTACAACATGGATGAAGCTTGAGAACATAATTTGCAGTGAAATAAGCCTGTCGGAAAGACAAATACTGTATAATTCCACTCATATGAAGTCCCTAAAGTAGATAAATTCATAGAGACAGAAGCAGAATGGTGTTTGCCAGGTGATGGGGAGTAGGGAAGAGGGATATTTGGTTTTGGGAAAGAGTTTCAGTTTTACATGATGAGGGGTTATGGAGATGGATGGTGCTAATGGTTGCACAATATTATGAATGTGTTTACTATTACTGAACTTTCCACTTAATGGTTAAGATGGTAAAATTTATGTCAAGTGTATTTTACAATTAAAACAGTGGAAAATAAACAGCTGCAAGTGACTTGTGTATCTCAAAGAAAAGAATAAAGAATTTCAAATGAGATTATTAACTTATATAATAAAAAGAGAAAATAAACTAGAAGAAAAATAATAATTAGATACTATTCAATTTAACTGGCTAATATCAGTAACACAAGTCACATGGAACAGCTACTAGGAGATGAAAACAAGGCGATCACAATTAGCAAATATTTTAACTTTATACTAATTATAAAACAACAGGTTTTGACTTAAGTAAAGAACTAAAGAAATAATATATGACATTAATTAGACATTAATTTAGAAGTGAGCTTGTTATATAATCTACAAATATAAACTGGTAAAAATATGATACATACCTCCTCATGGTGGAGAGACAGGAGGTAAAATTAGAAGAACTATGAGAATTCCCAGGTTCATGGTACAAGAGTGGTGCTAAAAAAAATATTGGATTCAACCCACAGACACTGACCTAGCAATAGATGAGCAAATGCACTCAGACACAGATATCCAGTGAAAGAGTAGGCTAGGGGTCTGGACCACTCACCGATCCCAAGGAGGATACTGTAAAGAGTCAGCAGCCGTGGCCCTCACCAGATGGTGCTACGGGCATTTATTCAGCATAGATTTAATCACAAAGACTTTGAGTCAGCACACTTGTGGATAATTAACATGGTCACCCTCATGGAGAGCAGTCCTGTGAATAATTAAAGGCCAGGTTCCAGCCAGGCATGGTGGCTCTTGCCTGTAATCTCAGCACTTCAGGAGGCTGAGGCGGGTGGATCATGAGGTCAAGAGTTCAAGACTATCCTTGTCAACAAGGTGAAACCCTGCTTCTACTAAAAATATAAAAATTAGCTGGGCATGGTGGCACACACCTGTAGTCCCACCTACACGGGAGGCTGAGGCAGGAGAATTGCTTGAACCCAGGAGGCGGAGGTTGAGATGAGCTGAGATCTCGCCATTGCACTCCAGCCTGGGTAACGAGGAAAAATCCATCTCAAAAAAAAAAAAAAAGAAAAGAAAAGAAAAGAAAAGAAAAAAAGAAAAAAAAAAAGAAACAAAGGCCAGGTTCCAAGGCCTAAAGCAAACACCATTTGTGGGTAATAACATTGTTGACCCACTGAGTGGAGATAAGCCATCAGTCTGTGAATGTTCAAAGGTCGGTCTTAGGACCATATGAGTAAACAAGATCTTTAGATAAATTTTCTTACATTCTTTTGTACCTAATCTTGCCTAATTGCCTCTGGGCAAGAACTGCTGCCTTCAGCTCATTACTTCCCAAGCCTTTTGCAAAAACCTCCTGGCCCTCCAAGAGGGTTTGAATCCTTTTCTCTATAATTTTTCTCTTATAATTTCTCCCACCACCCTGACTGAACTCCTAAAAAACTATAGGTGGGAAAGAAAGAGAAGAATCCTATTTATCGAATAGAACAGGGTCACTGGTTTATCTTCAAAATAAGAAACGAAGAATTTTGAATTACCTCTAAAGAAGGTAGATTGTGACATGCTTGAGTGAGGTTTTTTGTTTTCCTCCCCAGGTTCTTGCTTGAAAGCTACTCTTGAAGACTTCTGTTTTCTACTCTGGGATATAAAGCTGGATAAAACAGTGTTCTGAGGCTTCTAATTTTTAAAATTATAACTTTACATTTCTTACTTTAGACAAACCCCTAAAAGAGCTGAGATCACAGAGCAACCACCTGACCCAAAGCCTGAGGGAATACAGAAGGGAGAGGAGCATGTGTGCTCACTTACTTGGGGGTAATTATCATTATTATGATTCTACCATCAGGGGTGACAGATAAATCTTGATAAAATTCAGAGACTTGGAGCAATGCTCTGTATTCACAACTACCAACTTCTTTAGCAGTTGAGATCTACTCTCTCTGTATCCAACCACGAACAAAGAGGAGTCCCAACACATCCTTGGACTCTTAGGTATTGGAGAAAATATGTGCCTCACTTGGGATTTCCATTTAGCTTCTTCCCTTGACTGACCTGCAAATCAAGTTGCTTTGAGATGGCTGAAATCAAAGGATTAATTAGTAATTTTCCACGAGACTGTAACATGCTTTCTATCTTTGAGTCTCACAATTCTGATTACCCTTTTGAGCTATAAATATCTATGACCAATCTTTTGTCTATTGAAGCCACTATCAATGAGAGGCAGCCTCTCTTTGGAGGTTCTCCTTGGGGTTTTGGAATCATTTTCATTCTGACATAGCTTCTAATATAATGCCTATGATGTGATAAATAACCATTAACTTACTCTTGGGCTTTGTGTGAAATTGATGTTTTCTCCTGAGAGGCCCTGTGAGTCTCCAAAAATGGAATTTCCATATTGAGATAGGTCAACTCAGAATCTGATATAGTTTAACTCTGTGTCTCCACCCAAATCTCATCTTGAATTGTAATTCCCACATGTCAAGGAACCTAGTGGGACTGTGAGAAAAGGATCACCATCCTCCAGATCCCAGAATGGTAGATCCACTGATAGCTTGCACCATATGCCAGGAACAGCTGCAGGCACTCAACACCAGCCCATGAAAGCAGCCACATGGACTGTGCCCTGCAAAGCCACTGGGAGGAACTGCCCAAGGCCATGGGATCCTACTCTTTGCATCAGCATGCCCTGGATATGAGACATGGAGTCAAAGGAGATCATTTTGGACTAAGATTTAATGAGTACTCTGACAGGTCTTGCATTTGCATGGAATCTGGGGCCCCTTTATTTTGGTCAATTTGTCCCATTTGGAATAGGAACATTTACCCAATGTTTATACCCACATTGTATCCTGGAAGTAGTTAACTTGCTTTTGATTTTACAGGCTCATGGGTGAAAGGGGCTTACCTTGTCTCGATGAAACTTTTTTCTTTTCTTTTGAGATGACATCTCACTCTGTTGCCCAGGCTGGAGTACAGTGGTGCTATCTCAGCTCACTGCAACTTCTGCCTCCTGGACGCAAGTGATTCTCATGTTTCAGTCTCTCAGGTAGCTGGGACTTCAGGTGTGAGCCACCAAACCTGGCCAATTTTTTGTATTTTTAGTAGAAATTGGGTTTTGCCATGTTGGCCAGGCTTGTCTTTAACTCCTGACCTCAGGCAATCTGCCCACCTCAGCCTCCCAAAGTGCTGGGATTACAGGCATGAGCCACCATGCCCAGCCAATGAAACTTTGAACTGGGACTTTTGAGTTAATGCTGGAATGAGTTAAGACTTAGGGGGAACAGTTGGGAAGGCATAATTTGTTTTGAAATGTGAGAAGGTCTTGATAGATGGGAGGGGCAGGGACACAATAGTACCGTTTTGCTCTGTGTCCTCACCCAAATCTCATCTCTAATTGTAATCCTCACATGACAATGGAGGGACCTGGTGGGGGGTTATTGGAGCATGGAGTCAGTTTTCCTCATGCTGTTCTTGTGAGAGTGAGTGAGTTATCACAAGATCTGATGGTCTTAAGTGGCACTTCCCCCTTCACTCTCTCTCTCTCTCTCTCTCTCTCACCTGCTGCCATGTAAGATGTGCTTTGCTCCCCTTTGCCTTTTGTGATGAATGTGCATTTCCTGAGTCCTCCACAGCCATGTGTAACTGTGAGTCAATTAAAACTGTTTCCTTTATAAATTACCCAGTCTCAGGTACTCTTTATAGCAGTGGGAAAATGGACTGATACAGAGTCTATGACTAAAAATACAAGGTGTGCTCAACAAGACTCTCTTGTCAAGTGGAAATGGCATATTCATCCTGCCTCCAGCAGAATTTTGGCTTTACATGACAAAGTGGCAGCTGTACCTGTGGGGGATTCTTTATTCCCCATTCCACTGCAAAAGAAAAACTGTCTCCTTAACTGCTCAATGTGTTCTCGTGTAGCTGACATTTCCCAAAATACCTGAACCTGATTTATTGGTACTGCTGAACTGAAAGCTGATGGTATGCACAAGGCTTCTGTAGGTGTTCAGCCTTGCTACCACCTGTTCCCAACTCAAAAGAGATGCAATTGGTCCATTCAGTGAGCAGATCTGAAACCATTCCCAGGATCAGTCAAATACTGCTCTTGATAAACCTTGCTATACTTTCACTGACTCTTGAGCTGTTGCAAAAGGCTAAACATTTGGCCAGACACATGGAAAACCATGGACTATCAGATTAAAGACAAACTTCTTTGGTACCATGTAGTGTGAAAACAATTTCAGGCTGCTGAGTGAACTATTATGGCCAGTTTTGTAGATGGCCATACCAAGTATACATTCTCTGAGGAAACCAGCTGGAATTATACTGCTGATCAAGAATGCATTGTCCAGGTTGCCACAATCACTACATGGCTTCACCACCTTACTAATTCATGGCCCATCCATGATCATAAGCTTAACATAAAGGAAAGAATTCTGTTTTTGATGTGGAGGCCAACCAACACATGTCAGACTTCGGACTCTTGCCAAAAGTTTGGCCATTATCCCAAGATAGAAGAAACCATGTTGCATGGGACTTTGTCTCCATCCAGTTCTTACAGATATATTACATTAGACCCCAAACCCTGTATAAAGGAAACTAATAGTGCCTCACTGCTGTGTACATTTTCAGGTTATATAATGCTGACCCAATTCAGACAGCTAACTCTAGTCTCACCACTTGGGGTCCATAGATTAATGTCTATTACTTCCTTGGCTTTCTGGACCATTTGCAGTCTGACACTGGGGCGCCTTTTATCACAAAAGCTTCCCAATAATCTAAATAATACACTAATAAATATTTCATGGATCTTCCATGCTGCCTACCATCCCCAGCCATCTAGTAGTAGTAGTAATAGTAGTAGTAGTAGTAGTAGTAGTAGTAGTAGTAGTAGTAGTAGCAATTATTAATAAAAAGTGAAAGTTTTGTTCTTGCACCTACTGGGTTCAAGCAATCTTCCCACCTCAACCTCCTTGGTAATGAGGACTATAGGTGCACCACCATGCCCAGCTAATTAAAAAAATTTTTTTTAAGAGACAGGCTCTCAGTATGTTACCAGAATAGGCTTGAACTCCTGAACTCAAGCAATCCACCCACTTCAGTCTCCAAAATTGCTGGGATTATAGGCCTGAGCCACCACACAAGGCACTAATATTATTGTGCATTGAAAAGGTCTTAAATCAGCTGAAAAGATTACTGATTCTATCTCCTGCACCTCCTCCTGGTCTTCATATGAATAAGAAAGTTTGATAATTAAAGGGGCATCAAATAATCAGGATGCAGGTGATGAGGTGGTTAATCTGACCTACTTAGAAAAGTTGAGATTTCAGCCTGACCATTTCTGACAACAGGGCTACTTATCTCCCTTAACAGCAACCCCAAACTAGCTGGATTAGAACATCCTCTGGGTGGCAGCAAAGCCAAAACGGGAGACCCAAATATAATTCTGGTTTGGCCATCTGTACTTTCTGGTTGAATTTGCATAATTTTAGCTTATAAAAATAAAGACTATTTTGTTGAGCCCATGACACAAAAAACCCCCTCATGACCCATCGGTGGTATTGAACCTGCAGGTGCATAGAAATCAATAATTGGAAGTTTGGAAACCTCCGTCTAGATTTCAGAAGATGTATGGAAACACCTGGATGCCTAGGCAAAAGTTTGCTGCTGGGTGGGGACCTCATGGAGAGGTCTGTTAGGGCAGTGCAGAAGGAAAATGGGTTCGAGCCCTTACACAGTGTCCTTACTGGTGCCCTGCCTAGTGGAGCTGTGAGAAGAGGACCACTGTCCTCAGATCCCAGAATGGTATATCCACTGACAACTTGCGCCGTGCACCTGGAGAAGTTGCAGATATTCAACACCAGGAGGGGCTGTACCCTGCAAAGCCACAGGGATGGAGCTGCCCAAAACATGGGAATCCACCTCTTGGCATCAGCATAACCTGGATGTGAGACCTGGAGTCGAAGGAGATCATTTTGGAGCTTTAACATTTGACTCCTTTGCTGGATTTCAGACTTGTGTGGGGCCTGTAACCCCTTTGTTCTGACCAATTTCTCCCATTAGGAGTGGCTGTATTTACCCAATACCCAATACATTGTATCTAGGAACTAACCAGCTTGCTTTTGATTTTACAGGCTCATAGGTAGAAGAGACTTGCCTTGTCTCAGACAAGACATTGGACTGTGGACTTTTGGGTAAATGCTGAAATGAGTTATGACTTTGGTGGGAAACTGTTAGGAAAGTGTGATTGGTTTTAAAATGTCAGGACCTGAGATTTGGAGGGGCCAGGGGTGGAATGATGTGGTTTGCCTGTGTCACCACCCAAGTGTACGTTCTCTGATGAAAGCGCCTGGAATTACGCTGCTGTAACTTATCCAAATCTCAATTTGAATTGTGTCACCCAGAATTCTCACATGTTTTGGGAGGAACCCAGGGAGAGATCATTGAATCATAAGGGCCAGTCTTTCCGATGCTATTCTGGTGATAGTGAATAAGTCTCATAAGATCTGATGCATTTATCAGGGATTTCTGCTTTGGCTTCTTCCTCATTTCCTCTTACTGCTGCCATGTAAGTAGTGCCTTTCACCTCCCACCATGATTCTGAGACCTCCTCAGCCATGTGGAATTGTAAGTCCAATTAAACTTCTTTTTCTTCTCAGTCTCATGTATGTTATTATGAGCAGTGTGAAAACAGACTAATACATAGTCATTGGTAGTTTAATAGTTTAATAGTTTAACTGAATCATTAAATCTGAACATTGCTTTAAGCAGTATGGCAATTTTAGCAATATTGACTCTTCCTATGTCTGAGCGTGAAACATTTTTGCACTTGTCTCATCTCTGATTTCTTTGAGCAGTGTTTTGCAATCCCTATTGTAGAGCTCTTTCACCTCCCTGATTAGATATATTTCTAGACATGTTACTCTTTTTGTGGCTAATATGAATGGGATTGCATTCTTGATTTGGCTTTCAGCTGGAATGTCGTTGATGTATACAAATGCTACTATTTTTGTACATTTATTTTGTATCCTGAAACTTTAATAAAGTTGTTTATTAGTTCAGAAGGCTTTCGGGCAGAGACTGTGGGGTTTTCTAGATACAGAATCATATCACCTGTAAACAGGTATACTATGGCTTCCTGTCTTCCTTTTTGTATGCCTTTATTTCTGTCTCTTGCCTGATTACTCTGGCCAGGATGTCCAGTACTATGTTGACTAGCAATGGTGAGAGAGGGCATTCCTGTCTTGTGCCAGTTTTCAAGGGGAAAACTGGCTCTCCTCCATTCAGTATAATGTTGGTTGTGGGTTTGTAAGCGATGGCTTACTATTTTTGAAGTATGCCCCTTCAATGCCTATTTCGTTGAGGGTTTCTAATATGAATGAATGTAAAATTTTATTAACACCCTTTTGTGCATCTATTGAGATAATCATGTGGTTTTTGTTTTTAGTTCTGTTTATGTAATGAATCACATTTATTGATTTGCATGTGTTTAACCAACCTTGCATCTCAAGAATAAAGCCTATGTGACCGTGGTGGATTAGCTTTTCGCTGTGCTCCTGGATTTGGTTTGCTAGTATTTTGTTGAGGATTTTTGCATCTACATTCATCAAAGATATTGGCCTAAAGGTTTTTGGTTGTTGAGGTTTCTCTGCCAGGTTTTGGTGTTAAGATGATGCTGGTCTCATAGAATGTGTTAGAGAATAGTCCCTCTTCCTCAAATTATTTGAATGGATTCAGTAGGGATGTTGCCAGCAGTTCTTTACATATCTGATAGAATTAGCCTGTGAATCTGTCTGATATTGGGCTTTTTCTGGATAGTCGACTTTTTGTTACTTTTTTAATTTTGGAACTCATTATTGGTCTGTTCAGGGACTCAATTTCCTCCTGGTTCAATCTTCAGAGTTTGTATATATCAGGAATTTATCCATTTCTTCTAGGTCTTCTAACTTGTATACATAGAGGTATTTATCGTAATCTCTGAATGTTTCTTCTATTTCTGTGCAGTCGGTGGTAATGTTTCCTTCGTCAATTTTTATTGTGTTTATTTGTATTTTTTCCCTTTTTTTCTCTTCATTAGTTTAGCTATCTCTCTCCCTATCTTATTTTTTTTTTCAAAGAACCACCTCTTGGATTTGTTAATCCTTTGTATGTTTTTGTGTGTGTGTGTCTCAATTACCTAAAGTTCCAGTCTAATTTTTGTCATTTCTTGTCTTCCACTCACTTTGGGGTTGCTTTGGTTTTGTTTCTCTAGTTACTGTAGGTATGATGCCAGGTTTTTAATTTGATATCTTTCTGACTTTTTGATGTGAACATTTAGTGTTACAAATTTCCCTTTTAACACTTCTTAGTGATATTCCAGAGATTCTGGTGTATTGCATCTTTGCTCTCATTAGTTTCAAATAATTTCTTGATTTCTGCCTTGATTTCATTTTTTACCTAAAGGCCATTCAGGAGTGAATTGTTTAATTTCCATGTAATTGTATGGATTTGAGTGATTTTCTTAGTATTGATTTATATTTATATTGTGCTGTAGTTCAAGAGTGTGGTTGGTACAATTTTCGTTTTTTTCATTATTATTTTGCTGAACATTCATTATGGCTGAAAGTTTGGCTGATGTTACAGTATGTGTCATATGCAGATGAGAATAATGTATATTCTGTTGTTTCTGGGTGGAGAGTTGTATAGGTGTCTGTTAGGCCCATTTGGTCAAGTATAGAGTTCAGGTCCCAAATATCTTTGTTAGTTTTCTGCCTTGATGATCTATCTAATACTGTCAGTGGGTGCCAAGTTTGGAAATCTAAATCTCTTTGTAGGTCTCTAGAAACTTGGTTTTTGAACTTGGGGCTCCCGGGTTGAGGGCCTATATGATTACAATAGTAGGTTATCTTGCTGAATTGAACCCTTTACTATTAAGTAATGCCCATCTGTGTCTTTTTTATCTTTGTTGGTTTAAAATCTGTGTCCATGTGTTCTCATTGTTCAACTCCCACTTATGAGTGAGAACATGCAGTGTTTGGTTTTCTGTTCCTGTGTTAGTGTACTGAGAATGACGATTTTCAGCTTCATCCATGTCCCTGCAAAGGACATGTGCTCATCCTTTTTTATGGCTGCATAGTATTCCATGGCATGTATGTGTGACATTTTATTTATCCATTCTATCATTGATGGGCATTTGGGTTGGTTCCAAGTCCTTGCTATTGTGAACAGTGCTGCAGTAAGCATACATCTGCATGTGTCTTTATAGTACATGATTTATAATTCTTTGAGTATATACCCAGTAATAGGATTGCCAGGTCAAATGGTATTTCTGGTTCTAGATCCTTGAGGAATCACCACACTGTCTTCCACAATGGTTGAACGAATTTACACTCCCACCAACAATGTAAAAGCATTTCTATTTTTCCACATCCTTTCAGCATCTGTTGTTTCCTGACTTTATAATGATCATCATTCTACATGGCATGAGATGGTATCTCATTGTAGTTTTGATTTGCATTTCTCTAATGACCAGTGATGATGAACTTTTACATTTGTTTGCCAGATAAATGTCTTTTTTTTTTTAGAAATGTAAAGTGTTTTTCTCCTGTATGAACTGGAAGCACTGAGCAAGCAGCAGCAGTGTATATCATCTGTGTTTCTGCAGTAACACAAGCCATGGCTAGCGCTTACTATATGCTTAACAAATGTGTGTTAGCAAAGTGCTCCCAGGGCAAAACTGAACATTCCCAACTTAAAGGATGATATTCTAAATAAAGGTAAAATAGCATCCAAATAACTTCAAATAGTTGTTGGTTTATTCCCATGAGACCTCAAGAGCCTATACCATAAATAAAACACTTCAGAGTTAGAGTAGGGTTCTCTTTCTAGCTTTTATTTTTTTTTCTTACCATTATAGCTATTATGTAAATAACATATACCAACAACTCCATAGGCCCTCAACTTAAAACCAGGGGAACTGTCATCTTCATTTACTGAACAAAGGTCCTTCAAATATGAAGTAATTATTTGCCATTAACTCTTTAATAAGTGTGAAAAGCGCTCAATAACAATCTCAAGTTTAACATTACTACTTTGAATATGTATAGCATTAGCTTTTCCAGATCATAAATTGATATAGAAATCTCATAGAATCCTTTGTATTGATTATAAAGTTGAAACTGCTTTTCAATTAAGCAAGATTTCACTAATGACTCACTTCATCAATATTTTATGTGAAGGAACAATTTAAAACACAAATTGAGTGTTTGCCTTTGTATAAGTAAGCACAAAATTGCAATGATCATTCTTACCCTTTGTCTCTTTCTTCTTCAAAAGTCTACTAATCATATAAATCACATAAATAATCATATAAGTAAAGAAAAACAACTCATGACCCAGAAGAAGGTTAATAAAATGTCTTACTTTTAAAAATCGTATTGCAAGCCACGAGCAGTGGCTTATGCCTGTAATCCCAGCACTTTGGGAAGCCAAGGCAGGCAGATCACGAGGTCAGGAGTTTGAGACCAGCCTGGCCAACATAATGAAACCCTATCTCTACTAAAAATACAAAAATTAGCCCAGCAAGGTGGCACATGCCTACAGTCCCAGCTACTCAGGAGGCTGAGGCAGAAGAATGACTTAACCCCGGAAGGCAGAGGTTGTGGTGAGCTGAAATCAAGCCACTGCATGATCAGAGCGGGACATGAGGTAAGTATGAATCAAGAGCACAAATGGAGAAGTGTGCCCTGAATAAGTAACAGGATATGAAAGAGGTGGTTCGCTAATTTTGACCTTCCCTGTCATTCATAGGACCTCTGCCCCATGGTCTTACTGAGTGTTTAAAAAGTGTTTGTTTGTTTGTTTGTTTTTATTATTATACTTTAAGTTCTGGGATACATGTGTAGAACATGCCGGTTTGTTGCATAGATATACACATGCCTATGTAACAAAAAATGATACAGCAGAAAGACCTTGAATACCTTTGAAGTTCAAGTTACTAAACTTTTCTCATCCTTAGTTAATAAACTTTCTCTTAGTTCTGAAGGAAAGGACAGTAGAAAAAAAGATATAAACATGTAGCCACTACCACTGATCCCTACAGAAGAGATTACACCCTCCATTAAGAATCAATTACTAATATTTTGTACCACATTTCCAATCCAATTACAAACAAAAATTAACGTGATAAATAATTATATCCAAGTTCATACCAATGATCCATTTAAGTTATGTGTTTGTTAGAAATACAAAATGTGTTCTGCAAGAATTGGCGTTAATTTGTTACCCGTTATACCCTCTATTGATCCTTTTGTACATGCATATGTATTAGAAATGTGTTCCACTATAAGTAACAGAAAACCAAATTTATAATGACTTTCACTAATATGGATTTATTTTCTCACATAGTAAGGATTCCGAAATTAGGAGGAAGCTGTAGCTGGCTCAGCTGCTCTATAACATCATCAAATAATTGCTTTTTCTGTCTCTTCTGTTTGACATCTTTAGCATGTGATCTTTTCCTATGAATTCCAGATTATGATCAAAATATGTCTACTGCAGTTTCAGATTCCACAAAAGAAAGTTTCTTGATTAGACTAAAAAGAGCCCCCTACATTGCCCAGCACAAAGCTAAGAGAGTCTCAACAGGAAAGGTAATAAAGTTTCACACCATTTTCTAAACCCTATGTGGGCCTTGGATAAGCTAATAATAAGAATGTTTTACTTCTGGAAACTGCATAGTTGCGTGACCTTGTAGATTATACAAATGAGGAATTATATTTTATTTGTAGTTATCTTTTCAGAGGTTTAATTTTTTACAGAAAATAAAGTTTAAAAGTATCCTATAAGCTATTATTTTTAACAGCACATGAAATGACTTGTTAAATTCATAGGACTATGCCCTCCTGGTGTGAGTTTGTTTTAATTGCAAGACAAATATATAGGAGGAAACAAAACACCATAAATATCATGATTCTTTGCAAGTACAAATCATAAAAGTAATGGAAAATTCAATGGTACCATAAAAATTTAAACCAGTATCGGGACTTAGAGAACAATTAATCTAACCTCTTCATTTTAATGAAAAATAAACTGTCTAGAGCTATATAACCAGACGGTGGTCAAACTCAACCCACAAATTCAATGACATATGTTTAATCCATTTCATGACACTGTAAATTTTTGGAAAGTATACAACTGTTCCTTGACTGAGTTTATCATTATGACCATCAAATACATAAGCAAATTTATGCATAAAAAAGTAAGTTAATCCAAAACCAGCTTGACTGACTTTCACTGACTACTTTGACTTGCCAAATGGCAAACAGAGTTATAAATATTTAAACTGCCCATACTCAATGGATGTTTTTGGTTTTATTATGCATAAATTATTATTCACATAAAAATTAGTGGTGAAACTTTATGTATATACTTACCTATTCAAATCCAATATGCATAGTGTAGATTTTAAACCTGAGGTGGAGTCCGTCAGGGCTATACTGCAGCTGGTTAGTATCAAAGATATGGCTATTTATCTTCAAGTTAATTGCAAATCACTTTTTTTCTGAAACTGGATAGCATTACTACAGTTTTACAGTTATTTTAAATTATGCCAAATTGCACATGTGGCTTCCACAGACTAGAAAAAATATTCAGTATTTCCATTGAAATGTTATGGGCTAATCATATAAAATGATATGTGTTAATCACAAACATTGCCCTACCATGCCAGCTTCTGAATTTGAGTATCAAATGTTTTCTTAATTATATGGTACTGTATATGCAGGATGACACAGCAAATATCATGGAATGTTTTTGTTTAATTATTAATATGCAATTTATGAGAAATCAAGTGAAGTTTCTATAGTTGTTCTTTGGAAGGATATCTCTGTATGTTTTATTCAAAAAAGTTAGCTGAGCAATATTTTATTGAGCATGTTAAAACAAGTCTCATATAGTTTATTCTGGTGAAAAGAATTAGATGAACATTATCTTACTAAACATATCAAAGCAGGTCTGATATGGTTTGCTCTAACCAAACCATAGCTGTTTTTTCTGTGTGAAGTCATAGCCATGTTTTCTAAAACTGTGACATTAGATACTTAGGCCATTCTAAAATATCTTAAATTATTAGTCAATGGTAATAACGTACTTCTTTTATACTCATTTATGCTTCAAACATAGTTAAGATATTAATTTTGAATGAAGAGATAGAAAGCTATACTCTACATTCAACAGTCTCCGTTGTACAAAGAGAAAAACAGATGGTCAGGGCATTTGGTAGAGCAAAGCTGCAACCTAGAGGTACATTGAACAGAGCTATAGCGTTGTTATCAGGAGGGTGAAAAGAAAGTGCATAGTAGAAGAGGAAAATAAGAAAATAAGAGTGGGGGAGAAAAACGATGCAGAGAGTGGCACAAAGGTGGCAGACCTAGTCACCTTGTTAGCACAGAGAAGGTGAGCTTTGTGACAAGGACACATACATTTCAGCTCTCAGCATTTGTTATGCAGAGAAGAAGGGACAGGGAGAAAACGTAATTTTGTTTGTATTTTTGTGATGACTTGACTATTCTTCATTTCCTCAGACTCTGTTCAGCATTGTGTTCCCAATCAGGTGTGCGATAACTGGGAAAGAGCTCCTTCTTAATGTTTGGTGGATGACTGAGTAAGCAAATGTGTGTTAATCGCGAAGGAGGAGGCTAGTACCTTGTATGCAAAGTGTGGTCCTGAAGCCAGCGGCAGCATTACCATCTCCTTCATGCTTACTAGAAATTCACCATCTCAAGCTTCATCCACAATGGACCAGATCAGAGTCAACATTTTTTAAAATCTCCCAAATGAATCCTATGCATTTTAAGGAAGCATTGGACTATACTTTCTCCTATATCCTGTTAATACGGTGGATGACATTATTTTATATTGGAATGTCAAACCAACCTTGCATTATCACAATAAACACTACTTGCTTATGATGCACTATCCTCTAAGTATATAATGGAATTTTATACATTGTCATAGTATCCTTTTAACATTCTAGAATGTGTGGTGATAACTCCTATTTCTTTCCTGATCTCTGTGATTTGTGTTTTCTCTTTTTATTTCTTTGATCAGTTTAGCTAGAGGTTTAATATTTTTTTTCCATTGGGCTCACAAAGGTATGTAGAATGCTCTCATAAATATTTCTTTCTTGGTTTTAAATCTTTTACTATTATTATTATACTTTAAGCTCTGGGGTACATGTGCAGATCTTGCAGGATTGTTACACAGGTATACACACACACCATGGTGGTTTGCTGTGTCCATCCCCCGTCACCTACATTAGGTATTTATAATTTTTAAATATATTCTTACTTTCCTCCATTGTTTGCCTATTTTTCTTTCTACTTACTTTTCTTTCTTCTCTTCTTACCTTACCTATTTCCTTCCTACTTTCTTTGGATTTAGATGCCTGGTATAAAACCTCAGATTATTGATTTTGGATCCTTTTTTGTTTTTATATAAGCATTCAAACTTACAGGTTTTTTTCTCCAAAAAAAAAAAAATCATTAGGTATACCACACAATTTTTGATGTTATCGTTTAATTGTTTTTATTGTCAATTATCAATTATAAGAATCAAGTATTATGAATTTCTAACAGAATTCTGTGGGATCAGAAGACTTTAAACATTTTATCCACACGAAGACCACCAGCGGCTATGCAGGTGGTCTGAGCTCTGCCTATGGGGGCCTCGCAAGCTACGGCCTGGGCTCCAGCCTTGCCTCTGGCGCAGACTCCAGCAAGGCCGTGGTTGTGAAGAAGACTGAGACCCTTGATGGGAGGCTGGTATCCGAGTCCTCTGACGTCCTGCCCAAGGGAACAGCTGCAACAGCCCCTCCCAGCCTGCCTCTCCCGAGGCTGCCCCAGAACCAGAGACGAAGGCCGCTGTGCAGGGGAGCACAGGGAACAGGAGACCCACTGGAGTCTCAGCCCTAGCCCTCAGCCCACCCGTGGGGAGTTTACTGCCTGGGGACCCCCCTTGCACATGCCTCCAACTGCAAAACAATTCAATTGCTTTTTCTTCTTCTTCTTTTTTTTTTTTTTTTTTGGTCCAAATGAAATCTCAGCTAGTCAGAAATAATAATAATAATAATAATAATAGTAGTGTATTGTATATTTCAAAATCACTAAGAGAATAAATTTCAAGTGTTTTCACCACAAAAAGCAATAAGTATTTATGGTGTTGATATGTTAATTTAATTTAATTATTCTACATTGTATTCATAAACCATAATATCACTTTGTACCTGTAAATATATACTACTGTAATTCGTCAATTTATAATTTAAAAATTTTTTAAAGACAACCCACAGAATTGAAGAAAATGTCCACAAATCATATATCAAATAAAGGATTTGTATCTGGAATGTATTAAAAACTCTTACTATTTAATGATGGACAAATAATACAAGCAAAAATAGGCAAAGTATTTAAATAGATAGTTCTCAAAAGCTATACAAGTGGCCAATAAGCACATGAAAATATGCTCAGCATCATTACTCATTAGGGAAATACAAATCAAAACACCAGTGAGATAACGTGTACGCTCAGTAGGAAATCTATAATTAAAAAGACGCATTTGACAAGGATATGGAGAAATTGAAACCCTCACATTGAATGTTAAACGGTACAGATGCTTTGGAAAACAATCTGGCAGTCCCTGAACAGGTTAAATATAGAGTTACCATATGATCACCAATTCTACTCCTAAGGATAGAAATAAATTAAATAAAAATACGTGACTATGTAAAAACTTGGGCACAGGTGTGCATGGTATCATTACTCATAGCAGTCAAAAACTGGAAATATCTCAAATGCCCTCCACCTAATGAGTGGATAAATAAAAATGTATTATCTCTACAAAAATACGGGATATCCATAAAGCAGAACAAAGTTCTGATACATACTACAATGCAGATAAACCTTGGAAATATGCGAAGTGAAAGTAGCAAGGTTTCAAAAGACTACATATTGCATAGTTCCACCTAAATAAAGTGTCCAAAATAGGCAAGTCTATAGAGACAGAGGGTAGATCAGCAATTGCCTGGGACAAGGGAGGAGGGGACAGAACATGGAGAGTGACTGCTAATGGGTGTGGGGTTTCTTGTGCAGATGACAAAGACTACCTACGATTGACTGTGATGTTGGCTGTATAATTCTGAACTTATTAAAAGGCATTGAGTTGCAGACTTTAAGTGGGCGAATTTTGTGGTATATCGATTACAGTTCAGTAAAGCTGTTAACCAAAAAGACTGTACCCGAGGTATGAGCTTCTGCTAATGAAACATCAAAGAAGCATGTAATGGGCAGAAGGAAAAGAACAGATCTGGAACAAGGCTGAGCACCAAGGTAAGTGGCTGGAATTTGAGCTGGTAGGATTGTCCTAGAGGTTTATAAAAACAACTCAGAGTTTAAAATATTAATTGTCCATGTAACTACTCTTATCAGTATCCTTGACTTTAAAATCACATAATTACGCATCCTTGTTTTTTATTAATGATATTTTAGGGGAAAAGCATATTTTAAATCAGTCATAAGAGGGTTTCAATCCAATAAATGCCACTTGCTAGCTGGTTGGCCTTAGGAAAAACCATTTGTAGTGTGTGAAATGGGGACACTAACACTTCTCTCTTACTCTCAAAAGACATATGAGGTTTCTGTATGTGGCATGGTGTTGGACTCAAATGGCAGCTGTTACTAGAAGGAGCAGTAATAATCATCATTCACTGTGATGACTACTACCTTTTTGTCATATTCCACTGAAGTTCTGCCAATAGGATAACTCAAACTGTGTTACTTAATAGGATGGTTTCTAGCTCCTACAGCTGGATGTAGCTAAAAAAGCTTTTCCTTTATATTTCATATCAAACAGTTATGAAATGGCAAATATTTTTATTTTATATAAAATACGGTAGCAAACAAACATAAATAACTGAATTTAAGCCAATCATTACAAAGTAACGTAAGTCTCTTATGAATCTGTTGTCATTTAGAAAAGAAAATAGAGCTCAATGTGTAGAATATAGGAAGCTAATAGAAATTGAAATTTCAAAAAAGAGGAAGAGCAAGAAAAAATATGCAACTGAAAGCAAATCATTATTCTGTCAAATTTTTAATGGAGAGTTATAGTTATGACAATAAGATAGGAAAAACACATATAAACTATTTCCATTGTAATATTATTCTGTGACAGCATAGTATACAATAATTCATACTACTTAGGACCCAATATTTGCCTATTTTAGAGAGTTTCTACTTTAACTTTGAAAGGTTAATTAAACATCATGTTTCTATGCATTCATCCATAATTCCCCTGCTAAAATGACAGTACAGAAATGAAATGACATTAAGCCAAAAGGAATAAAATAACATGAAAACAGACAAAATCATTCTATATTTTACTATGAGGCGGAAAAATTGGTAGATAATGAAAGAGCAAATAAATGAGTGGTGGCTCGCCCCTTAGTACTCATGAAAACCTTGGCACTAAAAAACGCAAGGCATCTTAAAAGCTGAGGTGTGGCACAGAGCTGAAAGCAGGTAATAAGCTTTTTATGTCTAATGGAAAACCATGGCTGGGTCCGAAGACCATGCTCTGTAGCGGGGCAACATTTTCTCTACTCTCATTCCAGGAGAGAGATTGGAGATTTACCAGGTACAAGGCACAGCAATGGTGGATTAAGTAAAGATCTACATAAAATAAAGAGTGGAATCTCCCATTCCATTACCCCTTATTATTCCCAGAATACCTCCAAGAAAAAAACCCAGAAGATTCTTAACTATACTAATTGAACAGCCGCAGAGAATCGCTTCTCCTTTTTTCATGGAATAACCAGCTCACTAACCAACTAAATTTAATGAAGCCCTTTCTTAAGAAGATACACCTTGGCACACAGTGCTTCTGTGTCCTACTATCGAATGTTAATGGACATCCAAAGAACACCAGACATTTTAAGATACTTCCAACATAAAAAGCAGTGAGTGGATAGTTGGGTAGGAAAAGAGGGCTATCTTATGTAACATCGTTGGGTGAAATTGGAAAAGACACTTGATAACTTGTTCCAGTCATTAAATATCATTTTTTTGGAAAATAGCAGCTGATATGTCTCATTTAATATAAAGGTTAAAGATATGTACCTGATACCTTTATGCACGCATGAATTTCAAATATTACTGAGTGTCTTCTCATTTCTAGGTACTAGGCAAATTACTAAGGGTAAACAAAGATGAAAAACAGTTTCTTCTTGGTGTAGCTGAAAGTCTGGAGGAAAAGAGACATGCAAAAACATACACACAGAGAGAAGATACAATAAAGTATGACAAATATTCCAATAATAAGATAGGCGCAGTGCAAGGCGTCATACAGAAAAAAATAATTCAATACTTGGGAAAGTCTGCTTCCCAAAGCAGGATTAAGACACACTTTAAAACTAACTCACTAATTCAATTACACATATAAATGTGCTTTTCAAGGTCATATAAGGAAAATGTTATAATTGAAAAAAGATTGAGAAACTTTTCTGCTTTTGAAAACTAAAAGACTTATGTACTGTAAACTCTATTTCAAAGAAACTGTCGGCCGGGCGCGGTGGCTCAAGCCTGTAATCCCAGCACTTTGGGAGGCCGAGGCGGGTGGATCACGAGGTCGAGAGATCGAGACCGTCCTGGTCAACATAGTGAAACCCCATCTCTACTAAAAATACTAAAAAAAAACTAGCTGGGCATGGTGGCGCGTGCCTGTAATCCCACTCACTCAGGAGACTGAGGCAGGAGAATTGCCTGAACCCAGGAGGCGGAGGTTGCGGTGAGCCGAGATCGGGCCATTGCACTCCAGCCTGGGTAACAAGAGGGAAACTCTGTCTCAAAAAAAAAAAAAAAAAAAAAAAAAGAAACTGTCTACTTCCTCGGATGTTCTTAGTAGGACTGCAGTTTTAACAGTGGAGCATATTCATGTTAATCTACAGCTGGACTGGACTAGGCTGTTTCCAACTTTGTGCTATTATGATAAAGGTATTTTAAATGGTTAAAGAATTGGCATACAGCTTTGATCAAATAGTATTAAAAGCCTTCAAATATTGCATTTAATTAGGCAATAATAATACATAGACAGCTTTGGCAAGATGTTAATTTGTCTCATTTCACATTTGTCAGAAGAATGCATATAAACATATAATAAACAGTATCTTTTAAATAATCATAATTTTTCTCCATCAAGGACACATAATAAACAATCTCCTAAATGCTAATGTTTTTGGATAATTTGGTTCCATGTCAAGCACTCAGGGTCTACCTTTCGTTCTAGTAAAACTTCAAAAGTAGACATTAATTACACTATTTTACATATACTATGAAGAACTGGCAATTATCCAGTATGAGTTTTATCTTGATTTTTCAAAAGCATCTTTATTTTGTTTTGTTGTTATCTATATAACTATGTAGAAATGTGAGGTAGCAATTGTGATGAGAAGAGAAAAAACTTGTTTACCTTATTTATATACCACTTTTTTGAATGTTATCACAGGGTACTGCAATTGGCTGAGTAGTCACTGGTAGAAATGCATGCAAATCACCCTATCTGGTTGTTCTGAAGTTGTATGGTTGCAATTTACATTTCTATGAAATATTTTCCCTTTAAAATCTGCTTTGTGTTGACAGGACAACATTTTAATCCAAAGATTAGCAGATTCTAAGAGACTCCATAATGTGTTTGTTGATACCCCGACGAAAACCTGAAGATTTTGTTCTGATTTTACTGCTAATACAAACAATGGCTCTAGGCAAAATACAACTATAATATAACTGAGAATAACATTAAAATTTTCAAAATGCATAGATATACTGACATTGACTATCTCTTGAGATAACGGATTTTTGACTGGAGGACTTGATTATTTAGTAGTTTAGTGTCAGTATCTATTTAAAGTAAATTTGATCAACCGTAATTTTTCTATCATAGTAGATGCAAATCACATAGTCTTCAACATTTGTGCCTAGCCATAATCACTCATTCTCATGTGCAAAACATTGTGCTACAATTCATGCAGTTGTGAAGCTGAGGAACAATGTGGCAACACGTAAGAGATTATTTTGATGCTTGTCTTCATTTGTTCACTACTCACCCACTCAATATTAGAGATGAGCTAACTATATCCTAAAGCAAGATTATTACATAGTGACCGACCTGGAACCTTCTCATTCAGTCTTCTCCTTCACTATCTGTCACATTTCAGACATATTGCATATGTATGGAAAATAACTCATAAATTTAGCTAACTAGAATGGGAATGTCAATGATTTTTAACATCACTGATCATCAGAGAAATGCAAATAAACCCACAATGAGATACCATCTCACAGTCAGAATGGCAATTTAAAAGTCAAGAAACAACAGATGCTGGCGAGGTCCTGGAGAAAAAGGAATGTGCTTACATTGTTGGTAAGAGTGTAAATTATTTCAACCATCGTGGAAGACTGTGTGGTGATTCCTCAAAGACCTAGAAGCAGTAATACCATTTGATCCAGCAATCACTTCATTATGAAGATATATGTCCATTACTACTGTTCACAATAGCAAAGACATGGAATCAACCCGAATGTCTGTCAATCACAGACTCGATAAAGAAAACGTGATACTTATATATGTATCATGAAACTGTGCAGCCATAGAAAGGAACAAGATTATGTCCTTTGCAGGGACATGAATAGAGTTGGAAGCTGTTATCCTCAGCAAACTAAGGTAGAAACAGAAAACCAAAAACTCAATGCTCCCATGAAGTTGAATGACAAGAACACATGGACGTATGTGGGGGAACAACACACGGGGGCCTGACAATATTAGAGAGGCATGCAGCGGGAGGAAGAACATCAGGAAGAATAGCTAATACTAGGTAATGGGTTGATCTGTGCAAGAAACCACCATGGCACACGTTTACCAATGTAACAAAACTGCACATCCTGCACATGTACCTCAGAACTTAAAATAACAGTTGAAGAAAAAAATAAAATAAAATAAAAGTTTTAAAAATTAAAAAAAATATTTCTATAAAGAATGAATTTAAACAATAAACCCAAGTTTTTGTCAGTGATTTAGATATGATAATATTTTCTGGAGAATAGCCTAGGGATATTTTCTAATTACAAGCAAATAAACATTATTTTATAATGAATTATTTCCAATCCAGTCTTCACCTGCATATTATGGAATTATTAAATTTATAATTATATTTATATAGCATTCTCATACCTTTCTATTTGATTTCCTTCCAAAAGGAGAACTAAGCAACTACCTGGTGAATGTAATAATTGCATAAAGTCATCTGATTAATTATAAAAATATTAAATATTTTTTCCATGAACTAGGAAGCAGTAGCTCATTTGATTGCTTTTATTGGCATTGGGAATTTTCATTTTATTTTTTTTTCCAAAATACTGTAAAAAAGTACTTAAAATAATTTCACCTAAAAATTGATCTTTTGACACCATGGGATAAGTCAGTGTATCTTAAGAGATATATGAAAGTGAGGCTAGTCTTCCTCAGTTAACCAAATAACTCAAGAAAAACATAAACTATTTTTAAAAGGGTTATGTTATTTAGGCCTGCACTATTTATACTAGTTTGGTCTACACTATGTACATCCTTTTACAACTTCTCAGGATTTTTTTTCCCTTAATTTTGCACTTTGTGGCCATTTATTACAGTTGACAACTTAATTGAAAAGAACAGGAGAGATTCAACTTAGCCTTAAATTGAGATCAATATCACCAAATTAGTGCAATATGTCCTTAATAAAATATCCTTTCTGGCAAAAGCTCAAAGAACAGACAATTATTATGTTGCCTATGAAGACATATTCCTCATTCAACATATCTAAGATTAAAAATAAACAAGACCTTAAAAGCACCAATGTTTTCTGGATCTTTCTCCTAAGCATTCAAATAGAACTTATCTGAGATGAGTTAATTCACTAAAGAACTTAAAAGCAGCGAACTTAAAATCTGAGATTCTGGCCTCTTTCTCACTGAGAGTGAGCCTTCTAAAACGTAGTCTCTCTAAAGAAGCAGCCTGCAGTGTTAATTCTATGGCATCCTCTAGTTACTCAGAGAAACGTTTGCTGAGTGCTGTGACGGTCCTGCCTGCCACGATAGGTACCCGTGCATTGAATAGCAAATGGAATGCCTCTAGGGCACAATGTCCTGTTGCAACATGCAAGCTGCATTTTCATCGCTGATACCTAACCAATTTGTTTGCTGCAATAGAAATAGCAGAAGCATCTGAAACCGTACATTCCTTTTGCATCATAGATGGGGTATTTTCCACACCTGCACTTAATATAACTAGTCCCGAGACATATCACTAAATTATGAACTCCAATTGTGTAAGTCCAAATATGTCATCTAGAAGCACCTTAAAGTTGAAGTCTTCAGCTCTCCAGATTGCACGTTGGTTCCTATTGGACAACTTGCTGTTCGCGCTATCGTTGCAGAAACTCTTTGTATAACGTGGAGACATTCTTAACCTGTCTGTTGAGGAAATACAACTTTGGACTTTCTCCATGGCTGTCATCTGCAAGATTTGTTACAAATTAGTTTCGGTACCAAGTGTAAAATCAAGGTGGTCAATATCATATCTTCTAGGGAAATTACTGTGTCCTATTATGAAAGTTATAAATCTTGATTCCTCTGAAATTATTTTCATTGTACTCTGCTAATAGTAGCCATAAACACACTGTCATATATTTATAAGGGACAAAGACAAGAACTGTGCAAATCGTGGCACAGGAAATTGAGGCTTAAGAATTGCGTGAGACACTTAAAACATGAAATAAATGCTAATCATAATCTGACGTCATTACCCATAATTCTGCTAACATTTCTAAGCACTAAGTGCCAAGCATTATGTTTAGTGTTTTATAAATGCTATCTCATTTAAATACGTGATGCCAGAAGAATATGATGGATGACTTCACCAATGGAAGGAAGGTGGGCTGGAAAACATAGGCTTGGTCTGTAAGAAAGACTCATCTAAGATCAACTTTGGATGGCAAGAAATGTTGGGAAATAAGAGAACAGAAAGGATCTCTTGATTAACAGTAGCTCCTTTCTGGGTAGATGAATCTAAGACAGTCAGGCTCAGAGTAAAACTCACTCTTGGGTAGGTTCATCTGTAGACTACAAAGGCGGTTCGGTGCTCTGTACGAAAACCAACAACAACAACAAAAATCTGTCCCACGTTTCTCAGCATTGGAGACCTGTTGACCTGTTTCAGTGGTGGAAAATTGCCACCTTCCAAGAAGCATTCAAGTTCCTAAGGTCTTTTAAAGCAGGTTTGGGAACTTCCGGGAAAGCCAAGTGGACTCTGCAGGGCTACCTTGAACATGATATAAGGCCAGAAACACAAAGTCACGTATTCTCTCCAGGTCAAAGCACTAGAAACATACGGTAAGGCGTCTCCTGGATAAACCACCAGGGATGCCTGAGAATAAAACTGCGAGTAAATCCTGACCCTATTATCTTGCCTACCTTCCTTCTCCTCATGCTCCAACCCTACTTCTTTATCAGAAAATGCCTTCTTTATGAAATTATGCGTAAATTAATCCCTGGGCCCTCCCAAAGGCTGTTCACCATCCGATTTCCGAAGTCCGGCGCCTATAATTCTTGCTTTCTTTAGCTGACCTTTCTCATTGCTAGCCACCCAGCAGGATAAAAGGAGCCACTGAGAAGAAGACGCAAAGATGAAAAAAAAAAAAAAAATAGAAGGCAAAAATCCTTTTATTTTAGATGTTTTCGGAAAGGCGAATCGCGTCTTTTCAGATTCCATGAACTGATCATCTCCAAGGTATCACTCAAGTTAAAGAGATGGGACTTTTTTTCTCCCCCGCCCCTCTCCGCGCATCAGTGGAACAGGAGGGAGGAGACGGAGGAGAGAAGAGGCAGGAGGCGAAAAAGTGACAGAAGCAAGAGAGAAAGGGAGAGAGGGATGTCGCAGGAAGGAAGCCAGGAAGGCAAGAACACAGGGGTGCGAGGCGCGCTGGAGAGCCTCCGAGGTCCGCCCGCCCGCAGGCGCCGGGGGCCCGCCAGGGCTGCGCGAGACTTCCCCGCGCGCAGTCGGCGGCGCGGCCCGAGAGCAGGCGGCACGCAGCGCTGTCCCCCCGCCCCGCGGGGTCCCCTGCCTTCCCGCGCCCCGGGGCGACTGCGGCAGGGAGCGCCGGGGTGAGTGTGCGGCTCGGCGCGGAGCCGGGAGGGCGCGTCACGCCCGCAGCCGGCGCGCGGGTGGGGAAGGGGCGTAGGGACGAGGGGAGTGGGCGGCTGGCCCGCGCCTGCTCCGCGCGGACACGCTGAGAAGCCGGCGCCAAGTCCTTTCCCACACGACTTTGATCCCACGGCGCAGGAATTCAAGAACTGCCCTTTCCCTTTCTGCCCGCAACCTCTGCTCCCTGGGGGCGAAGTTTCGTGGTGCTAGGCGGAGACAGGGGCCGGGGCTGGGAGGAAGGGAGGTGTCCGACCCGGGCCCGAGGGCGAGGAGTGGCGGTCCACGCCGGCGAGACCCCACTTAGGGCGCCGGCTCCCGGCGCTCCCACCCTGCGGAGCCGCTGGGGTGGAGAGACAGGGGGCACGAGCCAGAATCCAGCCGCGGAAGGACGGGAGAGTCTTCTCATCCACCCGTCGGTGGGATCTTGGGAGGATTTCGGGGGGACGGTAAGATTAATGTGAGGAGCTGGAAGAAGCCGTAGATCGGCAATTGCCTGGAGTTTTCCAACTTGACTTCCCGCGGGTACGAACCATTGAGGTACAAGGGTAAGAGAGCGTCCGCCTCGCGGCCGCAGCAACCCTGGCTGCTGCGGGTCTGACCGAAGGTGGGGTCGTTTGCTCCTTCCTCTTTGGAGGGGCGATCAAGCAAAAGAGAAAGGGGTATCCGAGAGGCCGGCAGAATGAGGGTTCATCCTCAGGGGTCCTGCCACTAAAGGGGCTGTGAGAGCTCAGGAATGAGGAGAAAAAATGCAAACGGAGTTGGGCATTTGGGGAAGTTCCAGTGCTGGATTTGATGTTGAGGTTATTTCAGTTTTCATCAAAGAGGTGGCCACTGACGGGGCTCTGGATGAGAGGGCCCTTCCTAAGGCCAGGCACTTTGGAAGAAGCCTTAAGGAACAGATTTTGTTTTTCCTGCATGTTAATTACTTCACAGGCACCTTGACGATGGTAATATAGTTAAGATGATTTATTAGGTGAATATTTAATATGACATAAGCAGGTGACGTTAACCTCTCCCTCATCTTCTAGAACAGATATGTAATTATTGCAATTTGATTAAATTTTAGTGAGTGTTCTATGCCAAAATAAAAAGGAAAACAGTACAAATTTTAATGTAGATTTAGCTCTAGTTCCATTTACATACAAGTCTTTGAAATTTTATTTGATGATCAACTGTCTAATGATGCTTAAGTGTGGTGTGCCCCATTTGTCT
Organism: Saimiri boliviensis; assembly: GCF_048565385.1. Lineage (NCBI taxonomy): Eukaryota > Metazoa > Chordata > Mammalia > Primates > Cebidae > Saimiri > Saimiri boliviensis. Next base: position 37,304,045 of record NC_133466.1, read on the forward strand.
GTGTGTTTCTTGTGAGAAGTGGAAGGGACTCTGGGCTACCTTTCACTGATAAAGTGAGGGCGTCCACAGCAGACGCAAACGCGAGGAAGACTCCACCATCGCGTCTGGGCTTACAGCCTCTTCCTCTTCTTCCTCTCCATTTTCTCTCCCCAAACTCATAAACAAGTCCAAACATTAGCACTTCATGCCTTCTCTTAAGGAAAGATTCCTCCCGCCCCATTCTAACCTTTGTTTCAAAGTCAGTCTTGAGAATGAGAGTATTCACCGTCTCAATCAAAAGGGGTTTTCTAAGCTTTGGGAGAGGTGGTTCAATGAGGAACAAACTCAGATATTTCTAGAACAAATTTTACACTTGCCTGTTATTACCTTGTTTCTATGAAAAGAACTTATTTTACTAATTTTTAATCCAAGAAAGTTCAGTATATTTTTCCACACATCTTTTAGTTAGTATGAATCATTTATTCACTCTTCATCCATGTGGGCTTATTACAGAGCTAATAAGCTTAAGTTTTATTAAGGGGTTGTTCCCTTTCAACAGCATACAAAGAACTTATTTGTTGGAATGAGGACTTTAAAGAATAATGCACGTTTTGCCATCTTGCCTTGCTAGCCAGATTTTATATCAATGGGTGGGATTGAGCAACAGCACATTTGTAAAAACAACTTCTTCACTTTTTTTTTTGGTGGGGAGGGGGGATTTTGTTACTTTTTAAAAATAAATGAATGCATTTACTTAACTAGTTATAGTAAGTCCTTATTGTTCTTATAAAGACTACTATGAAGTTGCTAATAAAAACTATACACATACCTTTCTTAGAAAATGTTTTGTTGTTATTTAAAGTTGGGTGCATATTTTTCCCAAAGACTGAAATTTATAACTTACTTTATTTATTTTTTTTTTTAGATAGAGTCTTGCTCTGTCACCAGGCTAGAGTGCAGCAGCCCGATCTCGGCTCACTGCAACCTCCAACTCCCTGTCAAGCAATTCTCCTGACTCAGCCTCCCGAGTGGCTGGGATTTCAGACCTGTGCCACCACACCCAGCTAATTTTTGTATTTTTAGTAGAGACGAGGTTTCACCATATTGGCCAGAATGGTCTCAATCTCCAGACCTCGTGATTTGCCTGCCTCAGCCTCTCAAAGTGCTGGGATTACAGGCATGAGCCACCACATCCGGCCAGCTTACTTCTTAATCAGAAATAAAAGGAGTGATAGCTTAAATTTTCTTATCTAGCAAATGTGGTCTTTTTTGAATTTGATTAAGTTTTACTGAAATCATTTTAAGGATGTTTCAAGGGCATTTTCTAGTACATTAGTAATAACTGGATAATGTAAAACAGCATGGACACAGCGATATTTGCAAAGCCATGGCAGGATTCTCTTTTTTTCCAGTATGAAAGGTGGACAGGATGCTGTTTGAGGCAGAGTAAACAAGATGCTGCATGTTGTCTTCTGGTTGTTATTAACTGAAAGCACTTTTAATCCTTCAGTTGTCAGATCCAGAAACCCCCAGGGAACCATGTAGTGATCCAACCTAGAACCACAGTTCCCGTGCCCTGTAAATGGAAATCTTACTTTTCCATTCCCTCAGCCTTAAATTAGACAGGCTAATTTAAGGCTAATACGAATTTCTGATCTAAAAGTGAAGAACCCTTGAAGTACAGTAGGAAAACTCAAAATTGACATCAGTAACACACATGATCTTTCCACCTGAAAAGGAACAACAGAGACATATTTTAGAGTCTAGAAATGAACAAAAATATGCAAGAATTACATCAATGAGTATTAAAAAGCAGGGAATCCATAAATTTCATAATCTCTCCTATTTTTTGTGTGTTATTTCCTTCTCTCAGAGGTAATATGTGTCCATTTAACCGAGGGCACAGAGCTCCTATTTTCTTCTATGTGCAATGGAAGACACGAAAGCGTTTCAACAGGAAACTGTTTCACCAATATCTTCTTGCTATTCTGTGGAGCGTTTCTGCTGGAAGACTAAGAGGGGAGGGAAGAAGGCTGTCAAGCAGTCACCAGCCTTTGCCAGCCTAGGCTTTAACCAGGATATATTGTAGAGATGGTGAGAAGTGTCTCAATTCCAGATGTATTTGGAGGCAAAGGTGACAAGACTTGATGATGAATTAGATACGGTTAGTGTTGGAAAGAGAGGAATGGAGGCTCATGTCTAGATTTATGATGAGCGCAACAGAAAAAAAAATGCAGTTGTCATCAACTGATATGGGAAGACAAAGGAACAGGTACATTTTGAGCAGCTTACTAGATATCCAGGTGCAGGCAGAACAGGGATAGATGGGACAAAGCTCAAGGAAAAAGCCAGAGTTGGAGATAAGAATGTGTGAGTCATCATTATGTAAATGGCATTTAGAAGAATGGGATTTTATGAAATAATTTCAGGGGAGAATGTATTTAAAGGATCAAGCTGAGAAAAGAGTTCTAGAGCAGTCCAAAATATGGATATTGAAGAGAGTAGGAGCCATAAAAGGAAACTGAGAAGGAGCAGTTTGTGGAATAGGGGAAAATCCAAAAGGCTGTGATGTCATGGAAGCCAGAAGAAGAAAGTATTAAAAAAAAAAAAAAAAAAGGAAGTGATGATGATCAGAGTGTCCAATGCTGCTCAGTACAAAATTATGTAAAGGCAAAGAATTCCGTTGGAGTTTTGCATTACCTTCATAAAAGTAATTTCAGTCAAAATGGTGGTGACAAGATTGATCTATAAGAATTGAACAAAGATTGGTTATCTAGTGATTCCAATTCTAGGAATTTATCTTACAGATATGCTTATACTTAAGTAAAATAATAATAGATGTTCAAAGTTACTCTTTGCAGTTTCGTACATAAACGCACAATTGAAAACAACATAAATACATAGACATAGAAAATAAGCCAAATAATCTATATATAGTAGTCCCTCTTTATTCAGTCTCACTTTCCCTGGTTTCAGTTACCGGCAGTCAACCTCAGTCTAAAAATATTAAATGGCCGGGCGCGGTGGCTCAAGCCTGTAATCCCAGCACTTTGGGAGGCCGAGGCGGGTGGATCACGAGGTCGAGAGATCGAGACCAACCTGGTCAACATGGTGAAACCCCGTCTCTACTAAAAATACTAAAAACTAGCTGGGCATGGTGGTGCGTGCCTATAATCCCAGCTACTCAGGAGGCTGTGGCAGGAGAATTGCCTGAACCCAGGAGGCGGAGGTTGCGGTGAGCCGAGATCGCGCCATTGCACTCCAGCCTGGGTAACAAGAGTGAAACTCCATCTCAAAAAAAAAAAAAAAAAAAAAAAAAAATATATTAAATGGAAAATTCCAGAGATGTAAGAAACCATGTTTTAAATTGCATGTCATTCTGAGTATGGTTATAATTGTTCTTAGGTATTAGTTATTGTTGATACCCTCTTATGACGAATTTATGTATTAAACTTTATCATAGGTATGTACAGATAGGGAAAAACACAGTGTATATAGAGAGAGTTCGGAGTTATTCATGTTTTCAGCCATTCACTGGAGGATCTTCAGCCTATGCCTTATAGATAAGTAAGAACTACTGTATATGGCCGGGCATGGTGGCTCAAGCCTGTAATCTCAGCACTTTGGGAGGCCAAGGCAGGTGGATCACGAGGTCAAGAGATCGAGACCATCCTGGTCAACATGGTGAAACCCCGTCTCTACTAAAAATACAAAAATTAGCTGGGCATGGTGGTGCACACCTGTAGTCCCAGCTACTTGGGAGGCTGAGGCAGGAGAATTGCTTGAACCCAGGAGGCGGAGGTTGCAGTGAGCCGAGATCGCGCCATTGTACTCCAGCCTGGGTAACAAGAGTGAAACTCCGTCTCAAAAAAAAAAAAAAAAAAAAAAAAAAAAAAAAGAACTACTGTATATACGTTCAGTGGAATGCTATCCAGGTGTTAAAATTATTAAGCAGCTTTCTCTATATTAAAATTAAAAGATCTTCAGTCTTTAAAGCTAGCAGAAAAAGTTGCAATGCAGTATGTTTGAAATGCTATTATTTATTATAGAACAAATAAAAATGAGCGTTTATATGAAAATATATTTTAAAAAACAGTAGACAATAGTAATTGCCTGCAAGGAGGGAAACTGGATGGTAGCATAAAGTGATAGAAGGAAGACTAACTCTATTTTTATATGCTTTAATACCTTGGAATCATGTGCACATGGATTAGCTATTCAAAACCCTAAATAAAACTTCACACATGAATCTGAAAAAAAAAAATGTAGTTTAAAATGTAAAAGAAAACAAAGAATGGGTGATGAGGAAATGAATACTATGTATAACAGAACTCTGAAAAAGTTTCAGAAAGAAGATTAAAAGTAGCTGGAGTGGGCCATGGAGATTTGATTTTGAAATGGGAGTTATTATGGCTGAAGTAGAACAATGAGAATAAAATATACAGAAGGCAAAGTTGATGGTGGGGGGAATGACCACTGGGGGAGCAAATCCTTTAATAAGTGGTAGGGGGTGGAATGCCTGGTGATAGTAAGGGAGAGAAATAACAGGACAAGGAACAGGGACAGTGCTGTTTCCTAGAAACGCCCACATTTGGATCCATCCTTTGGCCAGCGTCCTACATTCCTAAAGCTAATGTGCTTGGGACAGTTGTATGAACGATTGCAGTTGACGCCACCATAAAGTCTCAGTTCTTAATGTCATTTGGATTGTCACCATCTCATCAAGTATTTCTTACCATTGGTTGCCACCCCTCTGGTTCCCACCTTCTCAAAACTAACTGTGTCTCTGCCCCCTCCCGCTTCAGTGTTCGGACAGTTCTCGGACTTCAGAGGTTCTCAGGAATGAATCGCCCTCACCAGTTCTATCTCCTGTATGTTTATCTGCTTAGCTCCTCTCCTTCCCTCTAGACCTGTTGTCAAGCTGATCACCCTCTCTGCTCTGGGTCCCGAAACTGCCCCTGCTCCAGTCTGAATTTTGATTCATAAAAATTCTTCTAACTACCTGCAACTTGAGCCTCTTCTGCATTTCATGACTTCATCATTTAAAGGTATTAAGATCATATCACTCCCATCCATAAAACCAGCAGAAAAACAGAAATGCTCTTGTGATCCTGACCTCCCCCCCACCACGTAGCTAGAGTCCCATTTGATCTTTTTTCAGCTATCTTCCCTTAAAAAAAAAAAAAAAAAAAAAACTAATTTGTATTTCCTGCCACCAGCTCCTCCACTACCATTAACTTCTCTCCCATCATAAGCCAGCTTCCACTCCCACCATCCCATGAAACTACTTTGGCAACAGTCACTATATTATTAATTCAGAAGCTACTGATCACTGAAACCTCAGCTAGCTGAACAACTCGGTAACATTGGATAAAGCTAACCATTAATCATTTATGCTTTATTTCTCCTGAGGCTCAGAGATACCTGTCTTTCCTGTGAAGTTTCAACAGCACTCTCTTGGTCCCCTTATTATATCTTTAATTTTTACTCCTCCATTCATTTGCTGATCCTCTTCCGTTGCCCATCCTTAGCTCTCTTCTTCGTTCACTTCTATTTTATCTTTTGGTCAAAGATTCCTTTGATAGTCTCAAAACAAAAATGGGAAAAAATGAAAATGAAAACAAACTATGTTATTTCTCCCCAAGGGAAAAATGCACATAGATACAAATATTTGCTGATGATTTTAGACAATTAGTGGACTCACTGAAGCCCATCAGTGGGAGTTGGGAATCTTTTCTAGACTTTTTTGTAAAATAATTTTATCAGTTACTGTAATTTCAGAAACTCCAAATGAGATGATGAATCCTAGTTTCTCCAAATGTGAAAGTGACTCTCAGTTCTAGCACTACTCACTAATAGTCCTTTTTCGGTGTATCCAAGTTCTCATATATATTGCCTTCATGATTTTTTTATACCTGCACACCATATTTATTCTTTATATAATTTCTTTAAATTGAATAATATTTTTAAATATCAACAAATAAAAATAAAATTTTTATCGATACTGTTAATGGAAAATTGATACTACTACCACAGATAAGATGAAATGATAAAAAGAATCTAGCAAACCACAGAGTGATGTCATTAAATTTTAATTAGGTGTTTATTGTCCACTAAAAGACTTGAGCCTGAGGCGAACATTCTCTTGTAGTAAAAGGTAGATGAGCAAAAGTTAAGAACAAATTTCCACCAAGCTAGAAGTCTTTCAGGTAATTAATCCAAAGGGAAAGGAAATTGAAAGGAGAAGAAATTCCTCACCATCTAATACAGCATTATGTAATTCCATGAGCTTCTACAAGTGGTCTGCTGAGTAGCACCGGTAGGATACATCCTGGCATTTGGGTAAATTCCCCTTTCTTCTGCATATCCAGCCCAATCCTCCTTATTAGGGTAAAAGCCCTCAAGATGGCAGCATGGACACATCAGTGACCTCCAGCCTCGGTTGACAGGTTCATAATCAAACTCATCTTTCTCTCCTGAATGCTTAAGCCTCGTGTAGTCCATATTCTATAAGAGAGACTCTCCCAAATTTCTTTTTTAAAGTTTTCCTCCAGACTCAGCCAGATGCAGTCAGTCTACTATTAGATTAGGTCTCTTGAATACATTATACTTCCCTGATCATTCATTACTTACTTATTCAATGTACTTAGCCTTGACTTTTTCAATACCTTCCAAACTCATCTCCCTGAATCTACCCTTGCCCTCATTAGTCGTTTTTCCCATACTGCCACCAAATTAATTTTAGGGATTAGTTCTGTCTCATGCTTAAAGTCCTTTAGTGGATCCTCATGTCACTCTGGGAACAAGCCAAGCCCTGTAGCCCATCCTTCCAAGTCCTTCTTCATCTGAATTTCTGCTCCAGCTTTACTTCTAGCCACTCTTCCTTGCCAACCCACTAGCTGTGCTCAGCCATAGGGAACTCCTTACACTTCTCTGTCATAGGTTTCCCTTGCTTCTTCTCTCAGCTCTGAGTGTTCTTCCTTTCACCTGGCAAATTCTTAGTCATTTGCCAAATTTACATAAATTTGTTTTCCTTCCCAGACTTCTTTGCTAAAAGGTAATTCACTCCTCTAAACTAGCTGCGAACCTTTTGTAAACATCCATACTGCATTCACCATGCTATTTGTGTTTTATTTATTTGCATGCCTCTTTTCTCGGTTACGCTAGTTAGAGTACCTGGAGGCAAAAATAGTCTTTTCCGTCTCTCTATCTTCAGACTGAATGTAGCGCTCAGCACACACGGCATCAAAGGGAAACTTATGTGACTCTCACGTTGCCTAAGTTAAGAGCAACTGTAAACAACCATGTTATGGAACACTTTACAACTACCCTTGAATAGGAGGGATTTTCTAGAAATCATCTCAAAAATTTTTCTATCTCTGTTCATTGGTGCTTCTGTCTATGGCATTTCTTCCTTTCAAACTGTTTCGTAAAAGTAAAAGACAAAACAAAACCCCAGAGAAGTTTTCTAATGTAATCTTCTGTACCTGCAGTCTTTAAGACAGGTGGCTATATCTCTTATATAACAAAATATCAAGAAAGGAAAAATATATAGCCTCACTCAATCACCCACTTTAGTATTGATCTGCCTTTATTTTTTTGTACACAATATAAACTGACATTACTATAGTTGTTTCTATTCTGTTTTTGAAATGAACAATATGGTGTTACATTTTCCTTATATCAAACTTTCATCTATTTCAGAACAATGTCAAATAATATTGAGCAAAATTATCTGAATTAAATCTGGAGTTATTAATAAGCATTCATCTTTTACAGATGCTCAACTTTCTAGTTTATATAGAATTCAAAGATTTTTGGCACTAATTCAGCTTAAATCTTTCTTTTTGGATTATTTCCTCATCTTATACCTTATAGTATATCAGTGTATTAGCACACTTACAGTGAAAATTAGTGGAGTAAAACCTTGTTTATGTGAACCCAGAAAATCTTAAACAGGTCTCAATTAATTTCAAAAGTTGATTTTGCCAAGGTTGATGCTGCACCAGTGACCATAGCCTCTGGAAGTCCTGATTACATCCAAGCTGGTCAGGGTACAGCTTGGTTTTATACATTTTAAGGAGACATGAGACATCGATCAATGTTTGTAAGAAGTACATTGGTTCCATCTGGAAAGGCAGGACATCTTGAAGTAAGGGCAGGAAGACTCCTGGGAAGGGAGCTTTCAGATCACAGATAGGTGAGACACAAACAGTTGCATTATTTTGAGTTTCTGATTGGCCTTTCCAAAAAAGTCTATCTCAGGAAGCAGAGGGATAACTGTGAATAGAATGGAAGGCAGGTTTGCCTTAAGCAGTTTGCAAGTTGAGTTTTCCTTAGTGATTTTGGGGGCTCAAGACATTTTTCTTTTGCATTAGAGATAGATATTTTATATAAGTAAAAAGCTGTATATACATTAAAATAGTCAAAGTTATGTGCAAATACCTAGGCATGAAAAGCACTTACTTTATAATTATAGTTTGATTCCTTAATACATTGCTTTTAAGGCATTTGTGATATTTAGAAAAATATATAAAGCATGGCTTTGTTTTCTTTTTTCTTTCTTTCTTTCTTTCTTTCTTTCTTTCTGTTTCTCTCTTTCCTTCCTTCCTTCTTTCCCTCTTTTTTTGATTCTCTTTTTCTTTTTTTAAGGAGGGTTTTCTTTTGTAATCCAGGCTATATGCAGTAGTAGACTTATCACAGCTCACTGCAGCCTTGAAATTTTGGTCCCAAGTGATCTTACCACCTCAGCCTCCCAAGCGGCTAGAACTAGAGATGCGCACCACCATGTGAGGCTAACTTTTCTGTTTTGTTTTGTTTTGTTTTTATGGAAATAGTGTCTCACTATGTTGCCTAGGCTACTCTTAAATTACTAGCTTCAAGCAATCCTCCTGCCTCAGCCCCCAAACTTCAGAGATTACAGGTATGAGCCACCACTCCTGGTTTTACCTTGTTTTCTAATTATCATAGGAAGCAAAATTCCTGACCACTGTATTAATTGCTAAATAACATCAGAAAGAGACTAATTTGGCACATGCTTACAAGGAAGGTTAGCTCTGTTTTATGGTACACATTAAAGTACTTAGGTTAGTTGGATATTTTCATGCATTTTTTATTAAATAATGTTTGAAATAATAAGTTGCAGATTTGGAAAGTGCCCATTGCCACATTCTGTTTACATCTTATACAGTGCAGCTACCACAACACAGCACTAATAAGTCAAAGCATTTTTTAGCAGTTCTTTGGAATCTTGGCAGCTGCTTGACAAGCCAAGGAGGACCCTTCAGTCTTGATAATTCTGGTTGAAATAAAAACAATGGAGCTCTCTATTCTTACCTCTTGCAAATGAAGTCTAGATTGTATGATTTGGAACCTTTCTGTTTTGAGACAAGGAACCTGGATTTCAAATGCTCCAAGAATCATTTTCTCTCAAATTCATCTGTGCCTCTTCCTTTCCCCTCCCTCTCTTGATTAAGTTCACTCAACCGCCATCAATTTTAGAAGATATCAGAAGAGATAAAATATTATTCATTCCATCATTGTCATAATCCTGGAAAGGGTCTTCAAGTGTATGAATTAAAATCTGGACAAACTTTATTTTTGTCTTAAAGAAGTTTACCTAGATTTAGCTCAATTCTAGGCAAACTTCCTTTCTACATATATTCTCCCAAATTTACCCCCTCACTAAAAGCAGGTGCAACATTTTATTGAACAACATTGCTGCCTTCAGGATCTAAGGGGGAAAAATCCGTCCAGATTGATGCACTTTTTAAAAAGTATATGAAAACATCATACTATTTTGAATTGTAAGTAGACAATTCGACTTCTGCAGTGATATTCAGAAAGGTTACAGTAAAATTAGTGATATATATTGGAATATTACTCAAGAGAAACATCTAATTTGACATAAGATGCAAAATATGTACAATTCCTGTTACAGTAAGGAAGTAGATGCTTTCTGATTGAATAAATTCTAAAGTATACAAAAGTCAGATCAGATCTTACAAACTGAGAAATAGAAGGAATGCTTCTGTCCAGGATACAAACATCTGGAGATATTTTCAGTGAAAGGTGTCAGGAAGGGGTCCAGTTTCTGCTTTCTGCATATGGCTAGCCAGTTTTCCCAACACTGTTTATCAAACAGGGAATCCTTTCCCCAATGCTTGTTTTTGTCAGGTTTGTCAAAGATCAGATGGTTGTAGATGTGTGGCGTTGCCTCCGAGGCCTTTGTTCAGTTCTATTGGTCTGTGTCTCTGTTTTGGTACCAGTACCATGCTGTTTTGATTGCTGTAGCCTTGTAGTGTAGTTTGAAGTCAGGCTGCATGATGCCTCCATCTTTGTTCTTTTTACTTAGAATTGTCTTGGCTATGTATGCTCTCTTTTGGTTCCATATGAAGTTTAAGGTGGTTTTTTCCAGTTCTGTGAAGCGGTCATAGGCAGCTTGATGGGGATAGCATTGAATCTATAAATTACTTTGGGCAGTATGGCCATTTCACAATATTGATTCTTTCTAGCCATTAGCATGGAATGTTTTTCCATCTGTTTTGTCCTCTCTTATTTCCTTGAGCGGTGGTTTGTAGTTCTCCTTGAAGAGGTCCTTTATATCCTTTGTTAGTTGTATATCTAGGTATTTTGTCTCTTTGTACCAATTGTGAATGGGAGTTCATTCTTGATTTGGCTCTCTTTAAGTCTGTTATTGGTGTATAGGAATGCTTGTGATTTCTGCACATTGATTTTGTATCCTAAGACTTTGCTGAAGTTGCTTATCAGTTAAAGGAGGTTTGGGGCTGAGACGATGGGGTCTTCTAAATATACAATCATGTCATCTGCAAATAGAAACAATTTGACTTCCTCCTTTCCTACTTGAATACCATTTATTTCGTTTTCTTGCCTGATTGCTCTGGCTAGAACTTCCAATACTATATGGAATAGGAGTGGTGAGAGAGGGCATCCTTGTCTAGTGCCAGATTTCAAAGGGAATACTTCCAGTTTTGGCCTATTTGGTGTAATATTGGCTGTGAGTTTGTCATAAATAGCTTTTATTATTTTGAGATATATGCCATTAATACCTAGTTTGTTGAGAGTTTTTAGCATAAATGGCTGTTGAATTTTTTCAAAGGCTTTCTCTGCATCTACTGAGATAATCATGTCGTTTTCATCTTTAGTTCTGTTTATGTGGTGAATAACATTTATAGACTTGGAATTGTTGAACCAGCCTTGCATCCCTGGAATGAAGCCTACTTGATCGTGATGGATATGCTTTTTTTGTGTGCTGTTGCAATCAGTTTGCCAGTATTTTATTGAGGATTTTTGCATCCATGTTCACCATGGATATTGGCCTGAAGTTTTCTTTTTTTGTTCAGTCTCTGCAGGGTTTTGGTATCAGGATGATGTTGGTCTCATAAAATGATTTAGGAAGGATTCCCTCTTTTTGCATTGTTTATAATAGTTTCAGAAGGAGTGGTATCAACTCCTTTTTGTATGTCTCATAGAATTCGGCTGTGAACCCATCTGGACCTGGACTTTTTTTGGTTGGTAGGCTTATTAATTGCTGCCTCTGCTTCAGCCCTTGTTATTGGTCTATTCAGGGTTTCGATTTCTTCCTGGTTTAGGCTTGGAAGGGTGCAAGTGTCCAGGAATTTACTCATTTCTTCCAGGTTTACTGGTTTGTATGCATAGAGTTGTTTGTAGTAATCTCTCATTGTAGGTTGTATTTCTGTGGAATCTGTGGTGATATCTCCTTTATTGTTTTTTATTGCATCTATTTGATTCTTCTCTCTTTTCTTTTTTATTAACCTGGTTAGTGGTCTGTCTATTTTGTTGATCTTTTCAAAAAACCAGCTCCTGGATTTATTGATTTTTTGAAGAGCTTTTTTGGTCCCTAGCTCCTTCAGTTCTTCCCTAATCTTAGTTAACTATTTCTTGTCTTCTGCTAGCTTTTGAGTTTTTGGTTTTTTTATTTGTTTGTTTTTTTATCTTGCTCCCCTAGCTCTTTCAATGTCGGTGATAGGATGTCAATTTTACATCTTTCCTTGCTTCTCATGTGGGCATTTATTGCTATAAATTTTCCCCTAGACACTGCTTTAAATGTGTCGCACAGATTCTGGTACATTGTGTCTTCATTCTCGTTGGTTTCCAAGAATATCTTTATTTTTGCCTTCATTTCATTGTTTATCCAGTCAACATTCAAGAGCCAGTTGTTCAGGTTCCATGATGCAGTGTGGTTCTGAGTTAGTTTATTAATCCTGAGTTTTAATTTGATTGCACTGTGGTCTGAGAGACTGTTTGTTATGATTTCCATTCTTTTGCATTTGCTGAGGAGTTCTTTACTTCCAATTATGTGGTCAATTTTAGAGTAGGTGTGATGTGGTGCTGAGAATGTATATTCTGTGGATTTGGAGTGGAGAGTTCTGTAAATGTCTGTTAGGTTTGCTTGCTCCAGGTCTGAGTTCAAGTCCTGGATATCCTTGTTAATTTTCTGTCTCATTGATCTGTCTAATATTGGCAGTGGAGTGTTAAAACCTCCCACTATTATTGTGTGGGAGTCTAATTCTCTTTGTAGGTCATTAAGAACTTGCTTTATGTATCTGAGTGCTCCTGTATTGGGTGTGTATATATTTAGAATCATTAGCTGTTCTTGTTGCATTGATCCTTTTACCATTTATGTAATGCACTTCTTTGTCTCTTTTGATCTTTGTTAGTTTAAAGTCTATTTTATCAGAGACGAGGATTAAAACTTCTGCTTTTTTTTTTTTTTTTTTTTTTTTTTGTCTCTATTTGCTTGGTAAATCTTCCTCCATCCCTTTATTTTGAGCCTATGTGTATCCTTTAATGTGAAATGGGTTAACTGGATACAGCACACCAATGGGCTTTGACTTTTTATCCAACTTGCCAGTCTGTGTCTTTTTATTGAGTTATTTAGGGCATTTACATTTATGGTTAATATTGTTATGTGTGAATTTGATCGTGCCATGTTCATGCTAGCTGGTTGTTTTACCCGGTAGCCAATGCAGTTTCTTCATTGTGTCGATGCTCTTTACCATTTGGTTCCTTTTTGAAGTGGCTGGTACTGGTTGTTCCTTTCTATGTTTAGTGCCTCTTTCAGGAGCTCTTGTAAAGCAGGCCTGGTGGTGATGAAATCTCTGAATTGTAGTTTGGAAACCTCCACCTACATTTCAGAGGATTTATAGCAACGCTTGATTGTCCACGCTAAAGTCTACGGCGGGGGTAGGGCCTTCATGGTGAATCTTTGCTAGGGCAATGTAGAAGAGAAACGTGGGATCAGAGCCCCAACACAGAGTCCCCACTGATCACTGCCTAGTAGAGCTATAAGAAGAGGGCCGCCATCCTCCAGATCCCAAAATGGTGCTGTGTGCCTGGCAAAGCCACAGGCCCTCAACGTCAACCTGTTAAGGAGCTGCCTAAGGCTGTGGAAGCCCAACCCTTGCATCACTGTGCCCTGGATAGGACACTTGGAGTCAAAGGAGACTATTTTGGAGCTTTAAGAGTTAATGACTGCCCCAGTGGATTTCAGACTTGCACGTGGCCTGTAGCACCTTTGTTTTGGCCAATTTCTACCATTTGGAATGGGAGTGTTTATCCAATGCCTGTATCCTATTATGCCTTGAAAGTAAAAGACTGAAAAATAAAGTATTCTTTTTTTTGTTTTGTTTTTGAGACGGAGTTTCGCTCTTGTTACCCAGGCTGGAGTGCAATGGCGTGATCTCGGCTCACCGCAACCTCCGCCTCCTGGGTTCAGGCAATTCTCCTGCCTCAGCCTCCTGAGTAGCTGGGATTACAGGCACGCGCCACCATGCCCAGCTAATTTTTTTTTTTTTTTTTTTTTTTTTTTTTGTATTTTCAGTAGAGACAGAGTTTCACCATGTTGACCAGAATGGTCTCGATCTCTTGACTTTGTGATCCACCCGCCTCGGCCTCCCAAAGTGCTGGGATTACAGGCGTGAGCCACCGCGCCTGGCCAAAAAATAAAGTATTCCTAATCTGATGTAAACTTTCTTCACCATCTGGCCCCATGTGCATTTCCAACTTTACCTCTGGACCAGATTAATTTAACATTGTGATCTTCTCAACTCAGAAGTACTTAATAATCATATTCTAATAAAATCTACTCAGAGTGTCTATAGAAGTTGCTATTTAATTTACTGGGATTTTACAGCTCTTATGTGTATAAATTTGTAATTGAACTTACTATATGTTTGCATAGTTTATGCCTAAAAATTATCTCCCCCACCCTCAGTCTGAATGAGCAAAGAACATGCCTTTAATCCTTCTGTACCTAGTGGCTGGTGACTGAAATGAGGTTAACAGAATCAGCAAATACATGTTTAACTAGCAAATGAAAGTTCAATGAACTACTACTACCTGATTTTCTTATTAGTAGTACCATCTTGGTCAAGTCTCTAAACTTTTATGGTCTTTCTTTACTTACTTGCAAAATGTATATAATAATTATGCCTTCCCCCTTTAAAATGTCACAATATTTTGGTATCAAAATAAGAAAAATGGTTACAAAGGTATTTATAAATGTAAGGTATTGTGTATAGAAAATAGATCATTTTGAATGTTACGAGCTTACAGTTTTAATAAATTTTCAGATAGCCACACATTCATGTGTGAGTGCACACACAAGATAGCCCACAAATAAAATGAAATGTTGCTGGATTTCCTATCTTTATTGATTCTTATATTTATCAATGTGTGGAAAACATATCAACTCTGCTGATTCGGTAGCCCTATACTTAAATGCTATGATGGAGAGACAGTTACTCCACGTGGCAATGCATTTTAAATCATCACAATTGTTCTCTTAGATTTTAAATTCTTGAAAGATGATAAGTGCAGCTCTATATAGTGTGCAATACATTATTATACAAAAACAGTCAATACCAAGCATCTTTGATAGTGATAATAACTTTCTGAATGGTAATAAGTATGGTCAGAAGCAATAAAAAGTCAATAATTAATTAGAAAAGTCAGGCAACAGTCCTTACCATCCCCACTGCAAAATTCCTACACAGAGTGAGCGGTATGCATTTTAGCTTGTAAAACATTATTTACCACTCCTTGAAATTGGACCAGTCAGGAATACTACATTTGTTACATAATTTGGGTGCTCTGGCATTTTGTCATTGTTTTGTGTATGAACTAACCAACACTTTTGGCAATACTGCAAAGTTAAATTTTACAAATGATATGCATAGCAGAAATGTGACTTTATTGCTGTTGCGAGCAATCTTTTAGATGCCTTTACTCCAAGTGACATAATGGAAGTTTAAATTTAAAAAGTTAAAGTTGACAAATGGTAAGACTACAGAGGTGATGTAACTGTATGGCAAAGTTTTTGTCATTTATTGGTTTCCCGATGCCACCTCAGTGCTATTGCTCATGTTGCTGATGAAGTTGTGCTACATAAAGCACAGCTCTATCAAATTTGGGAGAGTTAGCAGAAAAATATTTTTCATCAAGGATGGAGTTGAGAAGTACAAATTCTGTGGAAACTGATAAGCTTCAGAAATGGCACTTAACAATTTTAGGATTTCAAAAAGACAGCATTATCAGGAAGAAAAACAAGAGTTATTGCAATTTATCTTTGGTTGTTTTAATGAATTCTACAAACACAGTTTAACTCTGAGAATTGTGTGCATATTATATGCATTTTGTTGATGGCGCTCTCAGCAAAGAGACTTTGGCTCAGCCATCTGAATGAATCACACAACCTGCAAAGAGCTGTACTAAATATATCCATATATACGACAAAAGCTTCACGTTTTTCCTAACATTTATATTATTGATACAAATCGACATAGAGATCAGAGAGTTTTAAAAGTAATACATGCACAAGGGAATAGGCCTGAAGGAAGGGAGGCCAGGCGCGGTGGCTCAAGCCTGTAATCCCAGCACTTTGGGAGGCCGAGGCGGGTGGATCACGAGGTCAAGAGATCGAGACCATCCTGGTCAACATGGTGAAACCCCGTCTCTACTAAAAATACGAAAAATTAGCTGGGCATGGTGGCACGTGCCTGTAATCCCAGCTACTCAGGAGGCTGAGGCAGGAGAATTGCCTGAACCCAGGAGGCGGAGGTTGCGGTGAGCCGAGATCGTGCCATTGCACTCCAGCCTGGGTAACAAGAGCGAAACTCCGTCTCAAAAAAAATAATAATAATAAAATAAAAGTAATACATGCACAAGGGAATAGGCCTGAAGGAAGGGAGACGGTGGAGCAGCTTTGGGCTCGTTACTTGGCACAGCAGGGTTGCATTCCTATGTCAATTGAAAACAACTAAAACATACCTGTATTTAAGCTATCCTGCCAAGTACTGCACCAGGAAAGCTACTTGCAAAGCGAGACGTCTCCAGCATCAGAAAAATCTGGAGAGCAGTAAGGATGGTGGAAGATGATGGCTCAAACCTAAATGTGCAGTCGATCCACAAGAGACCGCAATCCTGCTATGCCAAACAGTAGGTGGGTGGGCTCCTCCACCGCCCCCCTCTCCTCAGACCCCTATCCTCTATTTCCCTAGCCCTGCTTCTCTCAAGCTACGCTTTCTCCTGTTGACCCATCCACAGGCATATCTTATCAAGTCTACAGGCCAAACCCTTGTCCAATGGGAAAGAAGCCTAGAGCACGAATTTATGGAGCACTCACACAGGGTTGTTTAACTGCTTCTTTAACTTTGCACCCTATATCCCTCATTTGCCTCACCCTCGTCCCAGGTGTTGAAGGTAGAGCATGGTAACTTACCAGCATAGCTGGGTAACTTAGAATATACTCCTTAAGCTCTGCAGGAATTTGACCAGCCTCAACAACTATCACCTTATTGGTAGTTTAATAATATATTGCATATTTGTTCCCCTCTGTCTTCAGCTTTGGCATAAAATTCCGGGAAACAGAAAAACATATCCTTCAATATCCTGTTACATACAAAGCAACAGAGAGCGTTCACTCCCAGTGTTTCACTGCGAAACACTGTTCAGTGACTTATCTCATGTGCACACTGTTTTACTTCATTTAAACATTTCTGCATGTTTAGTATCAGCAATAAGATTACGGTCAAATTATCAGTAACTTGGAGTATGCATTGCATACTGCCAAGGTTCTATTTAAAATAATTTTACAATTGTCGCTATGAATTTGCATAGTTGTTTTCATTTCCCCGTAATCAGACACACATCCAGGTATTTATGGTTTTGGTATGTGAATTCCATTGTTATACGATAAGATTTTTTTGTTTGTTTAACTTTGGAATATTTTACTTATTTATGCTGGTTGTTTTATCTTTTGACTTATGTTTAGAGGGCAGTTTTATTTTTCACCTAATTTGTGTGTTTGAATCTTCTGGGTTCCTGGAAGAATACTAGCAAATTACCTCATGTTAACTAAACTCTCAATTTTATTTTCTCTCTTGCTTTTTAAAAAAAAAATCCTTGGGTATCATTATTATGATGCTATTTCTTTTTTTAAAATCGCTTTTCTGCTGATTTTCCACATTCATACTTACGCTGAAATTTGGCAAGTTGTATAAAGAATTAAAATTAGATATGTGAATTATTTATTAATGAACAAACTTTATAATTGATCAGTAACTCCATCATGCCAATATATAAGGTTATAAAGTTTTAAAATTCATATAAAAGAATATTAGCTAATAGGAGCAAAAATATTTTTAAATATTATAAATTTTCCAGAATGAGACTCAATATTAATTAGTATTTCAACCAAATATTTATGATTACTGTTGACAAACTACAGATTTAAGTAAAATGAGGAAAACGTTAAATAATAAATGTGAACAATTTAACTCTTAAAATAATTGGGCCTGTTTTCAAGGTTATTACAATGCTATATATAATTTTAATTTATAATATTCTGCATTTTATATTTCTGTGTAGATATGTTAATCTCCTTTGGAAAAATAGAAACACTTTAACCCAACTTCAAGAGATAGTAATAATGAGCAAGCCTAAATCCTAAAACATGATGAGCAAAGATAAAAGACCAGAGTTGAGTAAAGATTTCCAGGAATCATGACCCATTTTAACATGATTTATGCCCAAATATGTTTGTCATCATCAAGATGTCAAGAACTATGAAACAGGATAGTCACATATCATCAAAGATGTAATTAGTCATTTGGATATATGCTAAAAAGTTTTAGAACAATTATTCAATAGCGCTTCATAAAATATCTTTGAATTCTTTAAATGTGAAAAGTAAATTTTAATAAACGAGAGTTGGTGTGCCCTCAAGTACTTGAGAGCATACGATATTAGTATACTTGATTAAAATCAATTATACAAATGTGTTATAATTAGCATTACCAGTTTTCTTTCTTAATAGGAAAGGAAAGAACATATAGATTCACGTAACAATAGTATTTATAAACTTATTAATGTTTTAGACAGTTCTGTATGACTATGAACTCAGATAAATTAAATTCAAATTTATCTTGAGGAATACTAAATATGACTAAATCAAAACTCAGTCAGTAAGCATTCATGAATATGTCAAATCAACTATCTTTCAAATGATGGTAATATTAATTGATTTTCTAACTGATTTAGACAGCAAATAATAGAATTGCCAATGAATAAACCAACCCTTTGGTGATATTTGATATTTCATACAGTTGTGCTTTACTCAATATTTTACATCTACCTGAAAATACTAAATAATGAATGATGTATATTTTTGGTGCAAAGAGATCATTTAAATTAAATTATGAAAAACATTCTTTAGATTCTAAGACCCATAAATTTTCTGCATTGTTTTTTAATTGAAAGGCCCTGTAAAGAATTCCAGAAACCCAAAAGTTACATTTTTGTATGAATCTTTTATTTTTCAAGGTACTACCAAATACCTTATCTGCACTGATACTCATATCTGCTCTATGAAATAGAAAAGGCCAATGTCATCGGTTTGTTTTTGCTTTTGTCTTTTCATGAGAAATTGAGCCTATCTTACATATCCAGTTATCATGATGTGCTCCTTTTAATTCCACAAAGCATAGAATGTAGCATGCCATTAGCTTATTTTATGTTCAAATGCTCATGATTTGATATCCCTTACCTTCTAGAAATATTTCCATCATCCCTCAAGTCCCAAAATGTTAGCGATTGACTTTTCAGTTATTTGATAACACTGTCCCTGCTCCCCTGTGTCAGGGATGATAGTGTCATAAGGAGCATGTCTGTGAAACCGCTGTCACAAGTGTCGTAGTTAAGTTTAATTCCAATTCTCTAGTTGATTCTCTAATCAAATATCTAGTAGATATTAATAAACATTACTTACAAAACGAAAAAGACAAATATTCTCATTTAGTATGCATTTCATCATGCAGCTATTATAGCTGACCTTCATCTTCCCCTGAAAAAAAGACTTTTTTCTTTTCTTGACATCTAAACCTAATATTTTATTTCAAAAGTGGGTAGTGGTCAAGGAGGAGAAAAGAAAGGTAACAATTATTTGAGAAGATCAGCCAGGATATATTATGGCTGGGAAAATTTCAGAAGAAAAGAAATAATTAGTTTTATTCTTTTTTTTTTTTAAGGAGTTTAGAGGAGAATGAATTGGACTGTGAGCCTTTCATGAACTTCTCAAAAGAACATGAACATGAGGCGAAATGGTGAGGAAAACCAACAATTCAATCTACCACAACATGGTAAGCATTTCCAGCTTTAAACCATGAAGAAAAATAAATTGAGAATTAGTGGAAAAAAAAAAAAAAAGAAAGAAAGAAACCATGGTAAATCAAAGAACAAAATGCAGAATGGATACTGGAGGGATGAAAGTCTGTATGAGTTCTGCTTCCAGGAAAGGCCCTCAGCCTCCCAAGGTGCTGGGATTAAAGGCTTAAACCAAACAAAAATAAAAAAACTAACATATGCAGAAGTCTGCCAGATCTTTATCCCAGCCCTGAATCCCCTATGATTTCTTGCTTAGATATCAAAGAGCTATAAATCTTCCCTTTTATGTCTACTCAATGCTTTAAAATAGATATGTACTAAATTGACTTTTTGATGTTCCATCTAAACTTGTTCCTCACCAAATCTTTCCTATTTTTATTATAGTCCTACTAAACCCTTGGTTGCTTAGGCCAAGAACTTGGGGTTTTTACCTTTCTCCAAACCAGGCATCCTCAAACTTTTTACACAGGGGGCCAGTTCACTGTCCCTCAGACCATTGGAGGGCCGCCACATACTGTGCTCCTCTCATTGACCACCAATGAAAGAGATGCCCCTTCCTGAAGTGCAGCGGGGGGCCGGATAAATGGCCTCAGGGGGCCGCATGCAGCCCGTGGGCCGTAGTTTGGGGACGCCTGGTCCAAACCATCAGCAGGTTCTATGTGTCCTACTCCAACATATATCCCTAATGATGCCCTTTAAAATGCTACATGACTGTATACCTGGCTGATATTTCAAGCTTGTCTATGTAAAACAGATCTTTTCACTTGTCACTCTTCATGGTACATTATCCCTCCTAGAAATTATCTTTCTCTGTTAATTCATGTCTCTCTCTCTATTGGGAAAATACTTTTTTCAGTTTTCTTCTCAAGTCCATATGGAGAACTGGAATAGTGTCTAGCACAATTATCGCAAGCACTCAATAAACCTTGTGAATGAATGAATGAATCCATAGCCATGTTATTGTTGGGAATTAGACTGATAGCTGCACATGATCATCAGCATCCTGGACTGGGACATGTGGATAGGTGTACTTTCATAAGCACATTATTTCTTTACAAAATGCATTCTTAGCATTACTTTTGACTTCAAAGAGTCAAAAGTGCCAAATGAATGCAAATTAAATAATAAAATTCTGTTTTCAAATCAGAATAATTCTACAAGTATGAAAGCTCCCAAAACAAGGCAAAAGAAACTCTTTGTTTCTATTTTGAATTTTTCATTTTTCCAGCCACCCCTTCTCTAGCTTCTGAATTTTTACAGTGACAGATTTTGTGTCTCTCTTCCCATAGCTAAAAATTATGTTCAAACTTGATAATAGTGATTATAAGAAGTATCATTATGCCAATTATTTCAAATTGTGCAACAGCCAATGCCCATAAACATATGTCATGGCAATAAATCTGTTTTCCTACTGTTTGTAATGCCTTATTTGCCCTAGCAACTTTTCAGACAACAGCTATAATAAATTGTCTCTCAAGTGTGACCTGCCTCTCTCCCATCGCAAGAGTAATATCTATTTCAGAAGTTACAGTTGTGTATGATCTATTTAAACGATCCTGAGTAATTGTCCTCAGAGCTGTCCTGACCTCCCTGATAATGAGTTTTATAGCCCTTGATATTGTAGTTTGCCTGGGCCTGAAATATATTAATTACCAGATATATATGAAATGTGCGGTTGTAAAATCCGTGACTTTTCTCACCTGAATCTAATAATCACTAAAATACGTTTTGTTGCTTTCATGTCGCATTGACCTGGTGCTTGTTTTCCCTTCTATATTCTGTGTGTTGTTTGATGGATCTTTCTCCGGTTTCTCATGCCAGTAGAGTCATTCCTTAATGGCTGGCTCTTCATTTCATACATCCAATTGGTCACTGTATCTTCTCACTTCTTCATATAAAACATTTCTGAGATTTATGCTCTTTTCATTAGTACCATGGCCTACTTTAAAAATTGACCCATTTTAGCCCTACAGAGTTGCACTTGCCTGGCTTCTAACGCTGTCATCCCTTTCCCATAAAACCAGAGAGGAATTAGCTTAGAATTATGTCACAAAGCCTTCTCCCTGAAAGCAAAATGGTTGTCTTGCTGCTATGTACCCAACGACAGAAGTGCCACTTAAGATAGGAGAGTCTACACAAAGAGTATACGTGGCGATATCAGACAGACAGGCAGGGTTTTAGATCCCGTTTTAGGGGCATACCACCGCCTCTATCAGTTCTGTCATCTTGGATAAGTTCACTTCTCTGGAACTTAGTTCGACTACTTTTTACTTTGAGATAATAATGCACACTTCATAGGATTGTTGCGAAGACTAAGTAAGATCATGTGTATTAAAACATATTTGCCGTCATGTGTTGGATGCTTGCTAGATGATAATTTTCCTTCCTGCATTCTCCTGCCACATCTAAGCACCATGGATTGTACCAGAACCTGTCTGCAGAAACTCCACATGCTTTCCCAGTTCTCCTGTCCTGCTTTCATTTGGGGACCAGGGATATCTTTATTTCTCAAACAGTATTAGCGAACCTGGATGAGACCATATTCTGTCTCAGGGAACCTGTGTGATCAATGCTTCTGCAAATCTTCCTTCTATAATAGCTGGAAACTGTTTTTCTTCATGCTATTTTCTTGCTCACACATCAATGATTTCCCCGAGGTTACAAACAAAAATAAATATTTCATAGCCTTTGCTATTCTACCCTTGCATATTTTTATGAAAGCAGCTCTGCCGCTTATTCTTTGTGCCTGCTTGGCTTTCTTATAAAGTCCATATTCTTTCACTGCTCTGGGCTTTACACAGCCAGCCTCTGCAATTAGAATGCTTTCTCCTGCTTGTATTTCCTGCAAATGCCCATTATTCTCAGATCAATTCCTCTAAAAAGCATTTCCAACCTTTTCTTTATCTCAGAAAGTAGGTGTTTTCTAGCTTAGTGTTCCTGTCCCTGCAATGCCCTTTGGTACGTCTATCTAACCTTCTATCTTGCCATATTGGTACTACTTGTGTACTATTTATATACTATTTGTCTTGCCCACTACAATATACATTCCTTGAATGGATAACTGTACCACAGCACCTAGAATGTACTTGAAAGTTCACAAAGAGTAGATAATGAAAGGTGTCGCTATCATTATCATTATAATTATCATTACTATTATTATTATTATTATTATTTTGGAGACAGGCTCTCATTCTGTCACCCAGGCTGGAGTACAGTGGTGTGCTCTCAGATCACTGTAACCTCTGCCTCCTGGTCTCAATAGATCCTTCCACCTCAGCCTCCCAAGTAGTTGGGACTACAGGCATGGGCCACCACACCCAGCTAATTATTTGTAATTTTTGTGCAGACTGGTTTTTGCCATGTTTCCCAAGCTGGTGTCAAGCTCCTGAGCTAAGTCTTCTGCTGGCGTCAGCCTCCCAAAGTGTGGGAATTACAGGTGTGAGCCACAGGTATTAATTTTTTCTTTCTTTCTTTCTTTTTTTTTTTTTGAAAAGGAAAGAATAGAAAGAAAGAAAAGAAAAAAGAGAGAGAGAGAAAGAGGGAGAGAAAGAGGGAGA
Source organism: Saimiri boliviensis (assembly GCF_048565385.1). Lineage (NCBI taxonomy): Eukaryota > Metazoa > Chordata > Mammalia > Primates > Cebidae > Saimiri > Saimiri boliviensis. Next base: position 37,327,285 of record NC_133466.1, read on the forward strand.
GAGGATGGGAGTCTTGCTCTATTGCCCAGGCTGGAATGCAATGATGCCTCAAACTCCTCACCACAAGCCACCCTTCCACCTCAGGCTGCCCTACCAAGTATCTGAGACTACAGGCATGCACCTCTGTGCCAGGCTAATCTAAAACAAAAATTTCATTTTCTTTTTGAAAACTGTTCACTAAAGTGACTATCACAATTGTTTTGTATTTCCACCAGAAACATATGTTTTGCTTCAGCTGTCCCACATATTCACCAGCATGTTGTATTATCAGTTGTTTTATTTTAACAATTCTAAAAGGTGTATAATAGTTTCTTAATTTGATTTTATTTTGCGCTTCCCTAATGAGCTGCGATGCTGAGTATCTTTTCTTTTTTTGTGTGATTATTTTAATTTAATATAAATTAAATTAAACATTTAATTTCTCAGCTGCACTAATCACGTTTCAGAGGCTCAAAGGCTACATGTAATTAGTGGCCATCTTATTGGATGGCACAGATTGTCAAACATTTCCTTTATTGAAGAAACTTCTGCTAGACAATAGGATGCCTTAGCTAAAGTCATGAGTTCTTTCACATCAGAATTCATGGCCAATCTTCAGTAGGAATTGAGCATTTTTATAAGACTATAACATTTGGTCCTAAAGCATTCAAAGTCCAATTTTCTCATTCCATTTTACAGTTACAAATTTCTCTAGTTTTGATTTAAAAATTACCTGACCATATCTGCTATCTACCCAACTAAGCTGGAAGCCTTTTAAGAATGGGGCCACTTTTTATCCAATTTGCCAGTCTGTGTCTTTTGATTGGGGCATTTAGTCCATTTACATTTAGGGTTAATATTGATGTGTGTGAATTTGATACTGCCATTTAAAGCTAGCTGGCTGTTTTGCCCATTATTGATGCAGATTCTTCATTATGTTGATGCTCTTTACCTTTTGGGTTTTTTTTTTTTTTTTTGAGATGGAGTTTTGCTCTTGTTACCCAGGCTGGAGTGCAATGGCGTGATCTCAGCTCACCGCAACCTCCGCCTCCTGGGTTCAGGCAATTCTCCTGCCTCAGCCTCCTGAGTAGCTGGGATTACAGGTACGCACCACCATGCCCAGCTAATTTTTTTGTATTTTTAGTAGAGACGGTGTTTCACCATGTTGACCAGGATGGTCTCGATCTCTTGACCTCGTGATCCACCCGCCTCGGCCTCCTAAAGTGCTGGGATTACAGGCTTGAGCCACCGCGCCCAGCAGACCTTTTGGTATGTTTTTAGAGTGGCTGGTACTGGTTGTTCCTTTCTATTTATTGTTTTCTTTATTATTATATGTATTTTTTTACTTTAAGTTCCAGGAAAAATATGCAGAGCACACAGGTTCATTGTACAGGTACGAGGGTCCCACGGTGGTTTGCTGCACCTGTTGACCCATTCTCTAAGTTTCCTCCCCTCGCCCCCTAATCTCCAACAGGCCCTGGTGTGTGTTGTTTCCCTCGCTGTGTCCATGTGTTCTCACTGTTCAACTCTCATTTTCACGATCATTATGTTCATTGCCGTTATCAGCTTAATTTTTTTCCTCTCTCACGCAGTCACATTCTTATCTGAATTTCCTTTGTCAGACCTTGCTACCATTGTATATCCTGTATCATAAACAAGTATGATTTTTATGCAACCACAATTTTCCTGTAATTCTAAATACCAAGACTTTAAAATCTAGACGAAAACTGCAGCAGATATGCTTCTCTCATTTGCATGAAAATAGCATTCTGTAATTGAGATTTCAAAGTTGAGAAATTCTAAAGCCCTTGTTTAAAAAAATCCTTAGAAAAATTAATCATATTTTCCAGTTTTTTAAATAAATGAAATAGAAAGCAATGAAGCATAATTTAACAACCTTCAAAATGCACACTCACATTTTATTACTAAGTTCTTTTATGCTACAAGTTGGTGCCAAAAACATAGCCCTATCATGACAGTCCTGAGAGAAAACTTCCTTGCTTGGAAAAGGGTGAGACTAGGAATAACCAGCATTCAGCTGCTCTACCCTAGTTTCAGTACAATCAGGAAAAGAGGCACCATACATTCACAGAAACTGTCCCTTTCTCTCCTGGAGTAACTTAATGAACTTCTATGGATCCCTGAACAGGATCTTCATCACTCCAATAAGGGCCAGAGAGAGCAGAGCATTTAAATATGCAGCAAGTAATCCTACACTATTAGAGATCTATACTAGGTTTGAATATGGTGCAGATGTCCTCTCACCAAACATGGTATTAACTACTCTTTTTTGCTTCAAGTGAACCAGCCACTCATGCAAAACACATTTTTATTCTCATGGAGATAATATATAGGTCTTCCCTTTCTAAAGAAAGGTCTTCCTATATATTTGTTTGTAAAAATAATGATGTTATTTAATCAAATAAATAACTTCATTTATACTTGTAATTTACTCTGTTATTTAATGAAAGGTATATACAACTTATAAGTACATAATTGATTATAGATATGCTCAATTAAAGCCAGTAATTAGTATTTGCAATACAAGTACAAATATAATAGTAAAACACTGACTAATCAGTTTTCCTTGTTTAAAATGTTTTGTCTATTCTAAAATAGTCTTTAGTCTGATATATACAATAGTATTTCCCTACTTTAAGCATTTTTTAAGTCTTACTCGCAAAATAATTGAGTCCTATTATTTGATTTGAGAATGAACTTTTATTCTGAAAATAATGTGACAGAACATAAAACCAAAATCTTTTGGGGTAGTTAAATATTTAATGTTGACACAGTTTTTTGTGACCTATTTATTTCACCTGGATATGATTCTAGAGAGTGTATGAGCCCCTTAAAATTGTGTGCAAAAATATATATATGTTCTTATATCATTGTGTTGTAAAAGGTAGAGCAGTTTTCCTCAGAACCATGACATAAAATGAAATCTATTCATTGTGTGTAAATTTCTCCAGGCAGTATATATTTTAATACTGAGCAAATACACATGTGCATGAACTCACTGAAGTACATGAAGTAATGAAAAGTCCATCAGCATATGCACATCAATATGTTTTCAGAATAATAGGAATATTCTTGGTTATGTCATAAAACTATGTATTATAATGACATAACTTTATTATTCACTATTTCATTTTCCTATGCTCTGGTTTATCATCACAAAGTTATTAACCTCTCATGATTTCTCTTGTGCACTCCATGAAAATAACCCTTTATTGAAAAAATAAGTATCTTGAATTTAGTGGCAGCAAAATAGATTTGCGAAGATCTCATTAAAGTGTGTTTAGTAACAGCTCACTGAGTCTTGCTTACTTTATATTTTTACACACAGAAAAATGTTTTGGCTATTTAAGAAAAATAATGTGTAGAACTAGAGAGCTCTAACTGTGGCCACCAACACTGTATCACCAAACTGTGTCTTGCATTAAGAGACAGATGGACTTGCACAGAGATTTTAAGTCAAGTGAAGAAGTTCCTGGGTGAAAATTAACATTACATAAAAAATATTTTACAATGAGTTCTTTCTCTAAGCAATGTTTATGGTACATGTATCGATATTTGAAGTAGAAATTAACTTTAAGTAAATACTACATGTAAGTAATATTACATGGAGTTCCATGAAAGAAGGGACTGTGTCCTATTCAGTGCAAGTGTGACACTGTATTAATAGTTGATAAATGAAAAAATAATCAATGAATCAATCTATGGATGTGATAAATCCACAGCTATTCTTCTGGCTCCTGGTAATGTACTAAGAGTACTGTGTGTTCTTAGTATTCCCTAAATAACTCTTTAAGTATTCTTACATGTGGGAGAAGAATTTGTTAATATGATGGACAAGCACCATGCTCCAATGAAGTTATAACCTAAGCAGGGTAAACAAAATATTTTGGTCTACAAAATAAATAACAATGCAAATATTAGGAACTAACTTTAGTGGGTCTTTGACTTTAAAAGATATTAGGAAAATTTATTTAAGACATGTAAACAAGTGAAGTGGGTGCACCTTCAGTATCTAACAGGCTGACTCCAAATTATTTAATATTCTGGGAAATAAAATTTGTTAAATTCACTGTTTGCTACTCATGAAAATTTCAGACTTTGTGAAGTTCCGTGTCTACTTGTAGATTTTTTTTCCCCAACAAAGATATAAATTATTTCTATCCAGAAGAAAATCCAACCACAATGCTGTAGATTATTATACCATAAGATGTCATTAACGAGCTTTGACTCTTACCCACAAATCTTATACTAATATTGTCTCCAAAGGCCTATAAATACTCAGATCTTCGAAACGCTCTTTGAATCAGCCTCACCGTCTGATTGGCTTATTCATTAATTAAGAAAATGAATAATGTCTTTGGCACATGTTTATTTTATATTTTTATGAGCCACATTGCTAATTTTTTGAAACTTAATGAATTTTTGTAATCTCCACAACTGCATGAAGTAGGTACTAAAATCATCGCGATGCGCTATTATTAGTATTAACAGTATGATAGGTACTAGGTTCATCCCCATAAGGAAACAGTTAGTGGGATTAAATTACTTGTCACCCAGGTGGTAAGAATTTCAAGCTCTCTAATGCCAAGAGCCTGTGTTCATAACACTGTACTGTGCCACCTGCCTAGAAGCTAAAAGAGAATTTGTATTGAATAACTAACGCTAAAATCCATACCTTGCACGTGTCTTAAAAGCATTGTCAAAGGTAACGTGAATTTCTAAAAGTACTTCCTCTACTAAATTAACGTGATACTAGAAACAATTAATTATACATAATTTATATGTATAATATGCATTATACACACAAATACATAAAGAGGAATACTTCTTCCTGTAAGAAATGTTCATCACAGTAAATAGTTCAGATGAATTCATTAATAGAGACAAAAACTTCCGCTTCTTTGGTAGAATCAAGCTGCGTCACTGTGAGACAGCCAGAGTTTCTTTCACTTTTGACATTATCAGGATTCCATATTAGTAACAAAATAATGTTTCAAAATTATATTTGAGTTATTTGAAACTTTTATCAAGAGTTTCAAGAATGAAAGCCTCTGCATACTGACTAGGTAGATAGAGAAAATATTTGCCAAGTTTTGTTCTGCCTGTTGCTTTATCTGCTTTTGTCTTCAGACTGGTATCACAAGGTTTAAGTGTCTTGAAATCACCGTTTCCTCACTCAAAGCTTCTTTAAGGTGTGAGAGTCTCAACACCTTTCTCCAGATGTCATGGAAAAGCCACACATGAGCGATTTTTGCCTCTTGTTTAGAATTTTTAAGCTGCAAAGGATAACACTTCGTTTTTGTCTGCAGCGTTTTTTTCTGGCCCCAAATCTGTTTGCAATATTGTCATTGTTTCCACCAGCAGACTCCGTTTCCTTTAGGAGCTGTTTCTAGATAAAGGCATGTAAGGTGAAGGCACTGGAGCATCCCTTAAGTATCCAGAATGTCTCCAAGCTGGAACTAGGGAAATATAAAAAGTAAAAACCTTAACTATTTTTCTTTTAAAGCCATTTCCCAAGCAAGTATCAAAATAACCTAATCTACAGTGTGAATAAAAATGCAGATTTCTTGGCCTCATTCCTGACCTTTTGGGTCAGATCCTCTGAGCTGGAAGCAGGGAAATAGTCTTTCAACAAGAAACTCAGTTGACCCCACACTGTATTTACAAAGCACTTAAAAAAAAAAAAAAAAAAAAAAAAAGACAGAGTCTTGCTGTGTTGCCCAGCTGGAATATAGTGGCATGATCATAGCTAACTGCAGCCTCGAATTCCTGGGCTCAAGGGATCCTCCTGCCTCAGCCTCCCAAGTAGCTACTACATCTGGCTAATTTTTTTTTTAATTTTATGTAGAGCTAGGGTTTCACTATATTGCCTAGGCTGATCTCAAACTCTTGACCTCAAGCAATCCTCCCACCCTCAAGCAATCCTCCTGCCTTGGCCTCCCAAACTGCTGGGATTACAGGCATGTGCCACCACATCCCTGACCTATAAAGCAGTTTTTAAAGTCCTTTTTATATTTGTCTGTAATTGAGACTTGCACAAAGATTCTGAGCTTTTTACTCTGAAAAAAATATATCGACTTCCATTTTCCATAACTTTGTAATCAGAGCTTACATGTTCACTTCTGATTCTCTTTAAAGAAAAATTATCTTGTGTATCCTCAAAATATATATAGCTTGACTGCTCAGCTCAGGTGCATGTTTTGTGTTATACATGGCAAAAAAACTACTTAATAGGATGAGTATTCCTAATTGTTGCAAACTATCTGGTAGTACTGTTTATTATTTATTTCAGTCGTTGTATTTCTAGGACAGGGATGATATATTTGGATATAAAACCCAAATTGGATTCCTCTAATCAGTATAGTATACATGCAGTGTGATTAGATTTCTAATTCAGAATTGTAAGATGCTGTGTGTGTATTCATATAGGTACATGTACACTTAAGGCATGTGTAATGTATATGTACATGTGTGTATATGCATATATATGCACACAAATACTCATACAAATGTGAATATATACATATATCAAAAATGAAAACGATTTGAGACTTAAAAAGTGGATGTTATTTTAGGAAAGGCTTATTTCCCTTTTTTCTCAAGCTATTTCCCACTAGTCTGTATTCATTTGTTTGTTTAGGCCTGGGAAAGTCAACATGAGGTGGCACTTAAGAACTTCAAAGTCTAGATCTTACAAATCCATGTCTTTTGATCCCTAATGCCTACTGCAGTGATAAACACGCTTTGAACAGTGATGAATGGATGGATGAATGAATGAAAAATGATGGCTTAGACCAGAAGTCTGCAAAGTGTAACCTGCAGTATCAGATCCATATCCCTGGTGCTAGGAAGGGTTTTTACATTTCAACATTGCATTTGAAATTCAAAAAGTTGGTAACATTTTATGACACAGAAAAATTATAGGAAATTCAAATTTCAGTGTTTGTGAATAAGGTTTTACCAGAAAACAGCCATGTTTATTTGTTTAGGTGTTTTGTATGGCTGCTTTTGTGCTGCGATGATAGTTGCAACAAAGACTACGTGGTCTGCAAAGTTGAAAATATTTAATATTTGGCCCTTTACAGAAAGTCTACAGATGCCTCAGTTTAGACAGATTTAGTGTCTTTCCCAGAGGGCTACAAAAATGTAAATTATGTATGTGGAATCAAAGATAGGTGTTTGATCTCCGAATTCAATGTCTTATCTCCATACTTTTCTAAGCCTAGAAAATTGATTTTTGTTCTGAACCATACATCTGGGTTCCCGCTCTAGAAGTTCTTGGTGTTAGGCAGAACTGGATTTGAATCATAACTCTGCTCAGGGCTGACTACACAACTTGTGGGGCTCAAGGTAAAAAGAAAATACCTGGCAATGGCAAAGGACCCTTACCCTTGAGAGGGCCCCAAACCCAACTCCACCACCCAGGGCAGACAGGAGCTAAATACGGAGATAACAGCTGAAAGTTTGCTGGAGCTGCTAATTCCAGACAAGAAGGTCCACCTCCTTCCCTCTGGCGGAGACCGGCAGTGACCAAGGAGAGTGGAACTTTCTGTTGAGGTCCAGAGAACCAGTGGGCAGAGGTCAAAGGTGAACTGAACAAGAGTTGAAGCTCCAAGCCCCTGGCTTTTGCTCCAATACCCCATCGGACTTCATTACAAAATATAAATTCAAAAATAAAATGACTAAGAATTTCAAGACAGCAACCACACAGCATTAAATCCCAACTGTGGGACCTTTCTGAGCCTGGTCACACTGGTTATACTACCAAGAAGCCAGATTACAACATAATGAGGTATGATGCCGTCACAAATTAAAGAATCTATCTGAATCCCTATTTACACAGTGAGGCCATGCAGTTGATGATATGTGTCTCAGAAACTCTGGAAGTCACAATAAGACCATGCATATAAAGCAATTAGCAATGTTCTTGGCTAGTTATTTTGCAACTTCCTGTACTTCCTTCTAGTATTAAATCAAGGAGTAGTAGTCTTATCATAAAAGACTAAATGCTATTTCCCAGTTCTAGAGACCAAATTCCTTTTTAGCATGAACTTCGTCAATGGTTGGATCACACATTATCCTAAAGAGATGTCCAAATTACAGATAAATTGAGCCATTAGTTAGAGCCATTTTCTCTCCCTGTAATAAGGCTTCCCTGGGCACTTATCAGCTAGTCTGTACCCTCTGGGTCTGCACATTGTAAAGCAAATGAGGAACATTCCTTGGGCATTTTCAGACCCTTGCCTTCGCTGTAGTGTGCCAGTGCAAAAATTCTAACTTGATAATTTTATGGTCACAAGAACTAAGCCTACACCAAAGAGACACTAAAATTGCACTAAATCTATAGTCATTCTAGATAGTATTCTCCAGGATTCTACCCAGCGGAAAAGGAGATATCATCCTTTTTTTTTTTTTTTTTTTTTTTTTATTTGCAAAGTAGTCAACATGTACCCACTTGGCCAGATGGATTCCATGCTAGTGTTCAGCTTCCTTTAGGGAATCTTTGTGATTCTAATCAACCAACTCACTGTTTTAGGAAAGACAATAATTATATTGTTACCTTAGAGATCTAAGGTTGTCAGTAAACTTAATGTACTCATGAAAGTACCATTAGCAAGAGAATAGTCTCATTCACTGAGATGTTGTTTTTTTTAATGTGAGAAACGATATTTTTTTCTTTTAGCTTTTGTTTTTTGTTGTAAGAGTCATATAATAATGTGTCCTAGTAAACAATAATCTCTTAGAAGATTTTATTTTTGTTTCATGTTGAGTCATACTCAATTTTTATTTGGAAAATAATTTGTTTTAATATCCATAAGTGGTTTTTCAATTTGTTATGAATAATAGAGTCATCCAGTAAGCATTGAATAAAGGTGAAGCTAAGAATATCTTAATGTTTTAAATTTCATTAGTTTGTAATTTATTAAAGACTGGTATTTCCTGGAATGTTGACAACTATCAAATTATAACTCCAAGTTATATTCAGAATGTCCCAAACTCAGAAACACTGACGGCACTGAAGAGAAGCAATTCAACGATCTTCCAGACGTCCCTGAGGAAAAAGTTTTAAAATATGTATCAACTCTCTCCTGTATCTTCGAAAACTAGGGTCAGAGAGATTGGGTGAGACATTAGAGAAAAACAAAACAAGACAAAATCTTGGAGCCCATTTTTCCCTTTTGTTCTTCAGTATCTACTCATTCCTATGCTTAGTTCCATAATTATAAATTAATTATGGTAACTTTTAACTTTAAGTTATTATAGTATCATTAAAATAAAATAATACTTTGTAGATTATGGGAAAAACATTTCACATCAGTGATATGTTGTTGGGTTTTTGTGATAAGAAACATCAAATTTTTTCAAAGATTTATTATATTTGCAAAGAATTCAGAAGGACTTTTTTTCTTAACATGGTTTACTAGTCAATATTAATTCCCGAAATGTCACGGATATTCATTTTCAGTACTATTAAATAGGCTTTTTTTAGTTACAATTAGTAACAAATCAATCAAACAATCTTCTTTTAATAAAGAAGAAAAGGAATTTAGCTCACACAAGTGAACAGGCCAAGGAATCAGAATCTCACAGTGTCATAAATCTTTCTCTGTATTCTCTGTTCTGCTTTCCTCTGTGTTCACTTTATTACCAATTATTTTTATGGAAATAAGGCAGTTGTCAGCAACTCTAGGATTACATCTTCCTAGTTTAACAGTGCCAGCAGAACAGAGATCCTCTTTTCTTACAGTGCCAGCAAAAATCTGAAATGGAGCATCATTGTTGATTATTTGATAAGCCAACCTGAGGCAAGTGCACAATCCGGAAGCTGAATATATGTCCAACCCCACACAAACCACAGGGGAAAAAAATGGAGAGGAAAAGCTCCCTCAGGAAAATTAGGGCACCATTACTCAGAGAGAGGAAACTGGATTCTCCACAGAGGAAATCAAAAAACATCCTCCACAGTTTAACAGTAGAAAGAGGTGAATCTGAAAGATTCTAAATACTTTGGATAATTAATTTATTATTATTAAAGGCATATTATATAATGTGTGGCAATTTTCTAACTTGTTTGTCTCATATTTTCTCTTGGAAATATCACATATATTTTAAGTGAAAGGTATTTAACCCATTTTTCTGCATTAAGTTACACTGAATGTATTACAGCTCCTCCTTGACTTTAGGCAATAACATATTATTGTTATGGTATAGTTATTATTGAAAAATGTCTTTATCTTTTATCCATAATCAGTGTGTTTCATTTCTGTTTTCTTATATTTTTAGATTTTTGTATTTCTATTCAAATGTTTTTAGAATTTATTTTATCCGTGTATATATTATATGGAAATAATAACTGAGATTATTGAACAATTTCTTTCAGAACATAAAATGCTTATTTACTTTAAGTTCTCTGGAGAGAATCCAGAGTCAAACTTCAATAAAGCTATACTCATTAAATAATAAAGTAAAAGAACCTTAATGATATAATAATTGCTAATAGAAATTGACCATTAGGGAAGAAAAATGTTAAGGGCTCATTATCTGGAGTAATCGATGGAAGAAGTGGCTACTAGACAAAACTCCACTCCTACAATGTTTTACCTCCTGTCAATGGTATAGGGACCCTTCCAGTGTCAGGATAAACATTTTCTCTTTGTTCCAAATTTCATCCCTGCTAGCCACTTCAGGGACCCTACTCTACCAAGTATCCCCTGCCCCCATCTATCTTCAACCTCTCTCCATAATCCTTTCTTTTCTGCTCTAATCACTACCCTGTTTTCCATCTCTACAATTTTCTCATTATTTAGAAGCTATATGAATCCAATAATGTATGTGAAATTTTGAGAATGGCTCTTTTTTTTTTACTTAATGTAATGCTCTTGAGATCCATCCAAATTATTATATATATCAGTAATTTTTCTCTGATGGCTTTGATTACCTTTTGTTGCATTGTAGCTGAAGAGCTTTACATTTAACTTGTTGCAATATCCATTTAACGGTGAACTGAAATGAAGACCAATTGAACTGTGCACATGCATTATGGAAACAGTAGATAAGCAAAAACAATTAGAATAACTCCACTTTCCTCAAATCTAATCAAAATCTAGAAGGAATGAATAGCTTCCTTAATGCTGTAATCTGAGTCTTAAAACTTCCTTCCTAAAAAAAATTATCCAATTATTTGCCCATTTTTAAGGAAGGTTGTTTCCTTGTTGTTGAGTAGTTTGAGTTTCTTGTATACTTTTGATATTAATTGCTTATCTGATGTATAATTTGCAAATATTTTCTCCCAATCCATGAATTGTCTGTTTATTCTATTAATTGTTCTTTTTGATTTTTTGGTTTTTGTTTTTTATCGTGTAGAAGTGTTTTAGTTTTATTTAATCCTTTTTTTTTTCTTTTGCTTATGCTTTGGTTGCTGTGCGTTTGGGTTCATATTCAAAAAGTCATCGCTTAGATCAATGTCATGAAGCTTTTTTATATGTTCCCTTCCAGTGATTTTACAATTTAGGTCTTTTGTTTAAGTTACTAATTCATTTTGAGTTGCTTCTTGTACATAGAGTAAGATAAGGGCCTAATTTCATTCATCTGCATGCAGATGTCCAGTTTTACCAATAGTTTTACAATTTACGTCTTGTGTTTAAGTTACTAATTCGTTTTTAGTTGCTCATTGCAGATAGTGTAAGACAAGGACCTAATTTCATTCATCTGCATGTAGATGTCCAGTTTTACCAACACCCTCTACTAAAAAGAATTTCCTTTCCTCACTTTGTATTGTTGGCAAGTATATGAATTTACTTCTGAGTTCTGTATTCTGTTCTACTGCTTTGTGTGTCTGTTTTTATGCCAGTACGGTGCTGTTTTGATTACTATAGCCTTGTAATATATTTTTTATATTGGATAGTATGATGCCTCCTGCTTCGTTCTTTTCACTCAGGATTGCTTTGATTATTTGTGGTCTTTTGTGATTATAAGCAAATTTTATGATATTTTTCTTTAAAAAATGTCATTTAAAATTTTTTTTTTTTTTTTCATTTTCAGCTTTTACTTTAGAATCAGGGTATACATGTAAAGGATTGTTACAAAAGTATATTGTGTGATGCTGAGGTTTGGAGTATGAATAAATCTGTCACTCAGGTAATTTGCATATTAACCAATAGGTAGTTTTTTTCAGTTCTCCTTCATCTTGTATTCTCCAGTGTCTATCGTTCCTATTTTTATGAACATGTGTATCCAGTGTTTAGCCTCCACTTATAAGTGAAAACATGCAGTATTTGCTTTTGTATTTATGCATTAGTTTGTTTAGAATCAGGGTTTCCAGCTTCAACCATGTTGCTGCAAAGGACATGACATCATTCTTTTTCGTGGCTGCATAGTATTCCATAGTGTATGTCTACCACATATTCTTTATCCAATCCACCACCAATGGATACCTAGGTTGATTCCATGTCTTCACTATTGTGATTAGCACTGTGGTGAGCATATGAGTGCATGTGTCTTTTTGGTAGAATGATATATTTTCCTTTGAGTGTGTACCCAGTAACAGGATTGCTGAGTCGTCTTTTCCAAGTGTTTGTTCATGTCCTTTGCCCACTTTTTAATAAGGCTATTTGTTTTTTACTTGTTGACTCGTTTAAGTTCCTTATAGAACCTGGATACTAGGCCTTTGTCAGATGCATAGTTTGTGAATATTTTTTTAAAGAAGTCAGACAAATGGCCAACAGATAGATGGGAAAATTCTCAACTGTAATTATCAGAGAACTGCAAATTAAAACTGCAATGAGACATCACCTCACAACTGTCAGATTGGCTATAATAAAAAAAGATGAAAATAAATGTTGGTGAGAATGTGGAGAAAAAGGAAATTTTATGCTGCAGAGAGAAGGAAACGCTTATACAGTGTTGGTGGTATTGTAAATTAGCACAGCCATTCTGGAAAATGGTACAAAACTTCCTCAAAAAATAATAACAATAACATATGATCCAGCAATCCCACTACTGGAGTATACCCAAAGTACTTGAAATTAATATGCTGAAAAGATATCCACACCCCCACATTTATTGCAGCGCTATTCTCAATAGCTCAATATTGTTCATCATTAGATGAATATTTTTAAAATGTGGTATATGCAATAAAATATTATTCAGCTTTAAAAACACAGGAAATTCTGCCATTTGCAGCAAGAAAGCTGAACCTAGAGAATATTATGTTAAGTGAAATTAGCGAAGCACAGAAGGAAAAATACCATATTATCTCACTTATATGTGGAATCTAAAAACATTGAACTCATAGAAGTAGAAAACAGAAAGATAGTTATCAGTGGCTCCGAAGGGAGTATGGATGGGAAAAGGGGAGATGTTGGACAATGGGTACAAAGTTGCAGTTAGATCAGAGACACAAGTTCTGGTGTTTTCTTGCACAGCCAGGAAAATACAGTTAATAATTACATATTGTTTATTTTAAAGAGAGGATTTTAAATATTTTCTTCACACCGGAGAAATGATAAATATTTGAGATCATACATATACTTATTAGCCTGATTTAATAATTCTTCATTGTATACTTAAAGCAAAATATTACATTGTACCCCATAAATATATAATTATTTATCAGTCATTAGTCAGTCATTAATACAATTATTATTATATAACAAAAGTGTTGTCAATTAAAAATAAAATAAAACTTCTAAAAATTTAATAAACAAAAAATAGGGTCTCTTGTAAACATTAAAGAAAAACTTCTTTAGAATTTTCTTAGTCCCTGAAATCCCCATTAATCAATCATTAATCAAAGTTCTTTTTTACTTACAATTGCATTATATGTTCAAAAGAAACTAAAATATTAATTTATTCTCCCACTAATTGTATTGACAAATATATGAAAGGGCAAGGGGAGTTGGGAACTCTAGTCAGTGGAACCACTAGTTTAAAGAAAGTGCATCCTCTGTATGTTATTTGAAACTCTAGATTTCTGTGAAGCTCAACTACCTTCAAAACTAAACTAACATAGGACTGGGCACAGTGGCTCATGCCTGTAATCCCAGCACTTTGGGAGGTCGAGGCAGGCAGATCACCTGGGGTCAGGAGTTAGAGACCATCCTGGCCAACATGGTGAAATCCCATCTCTACTAAAAACATAAAAATTAGCCAGGAGTGGCGGCACACTCCTGTAATCCCAGCTACTTGGGAGGCTGAGGCAGGAAAATTGCTTGAACTCTGGAGGCAGAGGTTGCAGTGAGCCAAGATCATGCCACTGCACTCCAACCTGGGCAACAAGGATGAAACTCCATCTTTAAATACATAAACAAATAAATAAACTAAAATAAATTTCATCTTTTGATATTTCCCAAGAGCTTCTGCTTAGACTTTACTACTAATTACTTTTTTTCTCTCTGTTCCTGAAATTAAGTTGATTAGATTGGAAAAGAATTTCTTCATTCCCATTAAGGTTACATTGTATTCTCACTCTTCTGGAAAATGGAAAATCTTTGAACATTAGCATTTCAGCAGCTCAGAACAATAGTTTTTATGAAGAGACTCAACACATGGAAATTAGCTATGAAACATCTCATGAGCTATATGATTTTCAAATATCTAGGATTAAGTTTCAATAAAATAATTTCCTGTGGGGAAAAATCTCTAAAATAATGACAAGTACTAAGTTATTATGGTCATAGAAATTATAATGAAATATTACAACATATATGATGGCTTTAAAATTTCTAAAGCAAAACAGTATCCATATTTCTGGAGGAGAAACAAGACTAGAAATCTCTACAGATTACAAACCAGAAAACTGTTTAAGACTAACTTTCTATAAAACCACCTTTTGGCACTTCATTTCTAGTATGTGAGAAACTCTACCCCAAGAAAAAAATAGATTTTCCTCCATCAGACATCAGAATCAAGTAATTGTTAAAAAGCTATAAAATGCCACTAAGAACAATAAAACAACCGACACATACTCAACTACAGATTTGAAAGGATACACTTTCTCGGTGCTGGAGTTGGGTCTTGGTAAAGGAGAGTGTTGTGTTGAAAGTTTCCAAGTTTGGACAAGCTTACAGGACCACTGTCTTCAAAGTATTCAAAGTCCATTATTCCAGTGGACCTATACAACTGAAGCCGCTGAGGTTTTATCTCTACCTCCACATCTGGAATGATGCTACACATTTCCTATAAGACGTTATAACTTAAGCCTACTCAAAAACTAATCTCAGAAACAAAAATATTAATAAAAGCAAAATGAAGGTCTTTGTAAAATTTTTTGTTTATCCTAGTAATCTTAATAATATAGACTCAAATTATTTTAACTGTATTTTAACAAGGACAACATTGATATGCTTAGCTAGAGTCTGTTCATGATGTTGTTACATATTTTATATTTTGCATTGTAAGATGTTCAATGTGAGCTGTGTTCTTCCTGAGTGCACTTTATAATTGTGTCAGATGTTTATATCATATGTGTTGTTTTGAAGTACCTTGTACTTTACTTCTAATACTTACTATCTCTTAGTTTTATTTCTTTAATACTTAGGGTAAGCATAGCTATATATTTGCTTTTGATTACAGTTTTTGTTGCCTTTCATTCATTCTGATGTTTAAAGGTTAAATGTTTAATATCTTAAAAATTTAATCCCAGTTTTGACATGCTCCTTTGTCTGAGTTATGGTCAATGGTATTTCTTAAATTCTACATAGTAAAATACTGGCAAAAACACAGTTTTATTATTTATTTTTATTACCACTGATTAGAGTCAGAAAAAATAATTTATTTGCAATAGATGAAATGGAATCTACAGGTATACTCTTTTTGCACTTTAGTTCTGTGGTTTGAGACATTCTTCCTCTTGAATTTCCAGCCTACTAATTTAAGACTTGTCTTGACATTCAAATCTACTAATTTCTTTGTTCAAAAAATCGTGTTTATAGTTCTAGAAATAAGTTGTTTTATTCCTGAATGTGTTAAATATTTGTCGTTGTTCTTGTTGTTGTTGTCGTTACTGTTTTTTGGTCAGGTTGCCTTATGTCTCCTCAAGCAGATTTATCCTTTAGAGCACCTTTCCTAGATGTGTGTTCTCTTTCTCGCTCTCTCATTGCTATCTTCTCCCCGTTTAGACGTGTTGTACATTTCTTCAGCTATTCAATGGGCTTCTACTCCACTTGCCCAGACAGTCAATGACGGATGGTGCTATGGCATCTTCTCCTGTACGCAGTGGTGCATTAGCATCAGCTTGTTAGTATCTCAGAGCATCTGAAGGCAGCTCTCTGCTCCTCTGTTCCCTTGTGCCCTTGAAGCTGTAAGTGGGGAGAGAATTTAGTTCTCACCTATTTAAATACTCTTTGACCTGCTAAAGAGAGAACATGGAGACCTGAGGAACTTTTACCATAATATTAATCTTCTCCTTTTTCTGATAATCGAGGGATCTTCGTGGATCAAGCTCTTCCTAAAAAAAAAAAAAACTTGGGGCCGGGCGCGGTGGCTCACGCCTGTAATCCCAGCACTTTGGGAGGCCGAGGTGGGTGGATCACGAGGTCAAGAGATCGAGACCATCCTGGTCAACATGGTGAAACCCCGTCTCTACTAAAAATACAAAAAATCAGCTGGACATGGTGGCACGTGCCTGTAATCCCAGCTACTCAGGAGGCTGAGGCAGGAGAATCGCCTGAACCCAGGAGGCGGAGGTTGCGGTGAGCCGAGATCGCGCCATTGCACTCCAGCCTGGGTAACAAGAGCGAAACTCTGTCTCAGAAAAAAAAAAAAAAAAAAAAAAAAAAAAAAGCTTTGTTCAGATCTTTGCCCCAGAGACCTCCAAGGCTGCTTTCCAGGCCTTTCGCCAACACAGAGGGTGAAAACTTTCCAATCGCTTTTTCTCTAACTCCCCCAGCAAGTCTGAATGATAGATTCAGCAAACAGAATGAATTTAATTTGATATAAGAGAAAAGCGGATGTGTTAGGGGCCACATTTTTAGAATCCTTTTTTTCTCTCAGTCCATTGTATTACTTATACAGTTGTGGTATGTTATCCATGGTTTCATTGTGCCTGGTGTCAATTACCCATAATCTACCATGATCTGAAAATATTAAGTGGAAAATTCCAGAAACAAACAATTCATAAGATTTAAGTTGCTCATCATTCTGAGTAGCATGATAATATCTCTCTCCATCCTTCTGTGTGCCTCTCAGGACCGTGAATCATCCGTTCGTCCAGTGTATCCACGCTGTCCACACTTTCTGCCTATTAGTCACTTACGGGCCCTCGTATTAGATTAACTCTCACAGTGTCACAGTGCTTGTGTTCAAGTAACACGTTTTTTTTTTCTTTACAATAGCCCTAAAGCACAACAGGAATGATGTTGGCAATTAGGATATACCAAAGAGAGGTCAGGAAGTAATTTTAAGCTCACAGAAAAATTAAAAGGAAGGTACAGAGATTTCCCATATATCCCAACATGTGCATAGCCTCCCTCATTAGCAACATTCCTCACCAGAGTGGTCTATTTGTTACAACTGATGAACATGCACCGACATGTCACTACCCAGAGTCCATAGTTTACATTATGGTTCAGTCTTGCTGCTGTACATTGTATGGATTAAGGCACATCTGCAAAGTCCCTTTCACCATGTAAGGTAATATATTCAAAGGCTCTGGGGATTCGGGTATGGAACATTTTGGGAGGTTATTATTCTGCCTGCCACAAGGTATGATAATAATATCGCTATTATTTTTATTATTCAACTAAATTGCTTCAGTGTTCTTATGTTGTAAATTTTAAAAATAATAATAATAAAGAAAAATGGTAAAGTGTATTATTACTCTTTCAGTCCTTTGGTAGGGATGGCAATAGTAAAAGAAGTAAGAGAATTTATAATCTATTCTCTACCCTAGTCCCCCAAACTCAGGCCCTGCTCTAACTATTTTCAGTAAATCTTAAATGATTTGTTGTAGACAAAGGAGTTTCTGGCTTGATAAATATATCCGATCCATTGAGCACAAGTCTACAATTTACTGAGCAAAGGCATGTATAGAGCACTGTAAAGTTTGTGTGCCTCAAGGGTGCAAAGTGCACCCAAGACTGAATAGGTCTATCTCATCATGGCCTGGGATTTCCTGTGAATGCCTGCAGAAGCCTATCTATGTTAGGATTAGGTCAATAAAAACTTCACCCTCAGTCATCATGTGACATTGTTTTGTCTGGGAAGACACATCTGCTCTTGTCTGTCAACACGACATGCTCTTCACATCAGTTCACCTTTTTCCTATCCATAGTTTACTTTTTATAGATGCATCCTAATCCCATATCCAACATAAACTCTTTCTTGAGATTGAGCACCTATATTTTGGGGCACTAAAGTACTATATTTATGGATGTGGTTGCTTCCATTCTTGCAAGGACAGTAGTTGCTTGTAAAATTAATTTTATTTGAAATAAATGGATCTTCCGGGTTTTTACCATGGCATCTTTTGTCCCGTCTTCATTCATAGCCTCCTTTTCACCTAAAACCAAGTGTGACATCTTTACTAAGAATGATAAATAAATACTTTACCATAAAAGTTAGCATGTCCTCTGTAATGTGTCAAACTATTGCTAGTTCCTTTACCAACCAGCTGTAAAAATTACAGATCTGAGACAAGTGGTTTTCTTTATCACCAGTGCATTTCCTTTAAGTTTAAGAAATTTTAGGCTGGGCTTGGTGGCTCACACCTGTAATCCCAGCACTTTGGGTGGATCAGCTGAGGTCAGGAGTTTGAGACCAGCCTGGCCAACACGATGAAAACTCATCTCTACTAAAAATACAAAAAAAAATAGCCAGACGTGGTGGCAGGCTCCTGTAATCCTAGCTACTTGGGAGGCTGAGGCAGGAGAATTGCTTGAACCTGGGAGACAGAGGCTTAGTGAGCCGAGATAGCGCCACTGCACTCCAGCCTGGGCAACAAGCAAAACTTATCTCAAAAAAATAAAGAAGTTTTGGCTCAGGAATTTATTGTTGCTGTTCATCACTATAGTGTATTAGTCTCAAGGAAGTAGTCGCTCAGTCCAAAAAAGTATTTCATACTACTAAATTGGCCTGACTCAGGGTTCTGGGGATAGGACAAGACCAGCTGATTTCTTAATATGTAGTGTACCACTCTCCAGATAACACCAGGAATGAGGTACTAATAGAATGCTGCTTCTACAGTAGAACCACAAAACAATGCCATCTTTAGAGCCATATGATATTGATTGATTTTTCTAGCTAAATCCTAAGGAAACACTGAAGCCATAAATTAAAGGAAGCAAACATTCTTTCTCCCATGTCCTGCAACTAAGAGATTGTATCACTTACTACTTTGATATTTACTCCTAAGGATTAAGTTCTTGCCTGAAACAATGTAACTATCAATATGCCAGATAGTTACATAAATCTAATTTCTGAGGAAGGGGATGGGCTCAAGGAAAGTTGTTATATAAATTGCTCTAAAGTGTGGTCTCTGACACCTTGACATTACTGAGGAACTTACTGGACACCATTCGGCACTACCTAGCGGCTTACTAAGCATGTAGAACATTGTCCCCATCTGAATCTGATACCTGTATTTTAAAATATCCCCGGAAGATCCATTCAACACATTAACATTTGACAAGCACCAGTCCAGAGAGTTGTTCGGCCACGTGTGTAGTTCTGTCAGAGAAGCCAGACCTGTCTTTCCTTGCCTTTGTTTTACACTTGCCCGGCTTAATAGGTGATCCTCTTTTTCTAAATTCCAATCATTATTTTCTGCACAATTACTTTTGCAAGTAAATCGTAAAATGCTGATTTAATTTGTATTTGGTAGTACCAAAAGTTATATTTTACATATAGTTGATTAGATGATTGAGTTTGTCTTGCATGTAAATTTATCCTGATTTTAAAATTTTGCTGTAGATGGTGTCGTAATACTACCTTGAATAACGATTGTCATTGGTTTGGAAGCTAAGTACTTCAGCATTCTTTGTCCCTAATAAGGCACTTAAGATTTACCAAATCAAATTTTGTAGAAACAATCATGCAATGAAAGCATATTAACAAAAGTGTAATCATTTCAGGAAAGGAACTTATATTACCCATGTGTCCTTGGAGCACCCTGGCTTACTGCTTGTGATTCAACAGTGTTCGGTGAACTTAAAGCGCTGCTGAAGGTGCAACATCTGGTGTAGCAAGCGCACGAGAAGCATGAGGTTTCCCCAGCAGAGCATGTGTGCTCTCCACAGTGGCTCAGCCTCCCTCTTGCTGCGCTCACACAGGCATACACCATTAATTCATTCAGCCTAGGCCATGTCTTGATGAAAGCAAACAAATTCTGAATCATAACTGAGGCAAGCTCAATTTCCTTTCAGGTTGCAAGTCTAGTCCTCGATAAAGCTGGGGGAAAAATAGATATTCCACTGCAGTTTCATCCAGAGATCAAAATCATGAATATTTATGCCTTGACCTAAATTGATAACTTATTAGAAATGCAATAGACTCCAAAATAAAAATGAAAACAACAATAATAACAAACAGGGAGAAATATGAACATTTAATTTTCACTACAAATGTGGTTCCTAAGGATGTAATCTTTCAGAAATGGACACTTAGTGGAAAGTATACACCTTGCTGTACATAGTACCTTAATACTACCTTGAATAACAGTTCTCATTGGTTTGAAAGCTAGGCATTGAAGGTAAGTTAGAAAATTTCAAAATACTCTGCATATAGAATTTTGCTGAGAAATCTGTATCGTAATAATCTGCATACATTATTTTACATTAATAACATTCTAGGTAGCATATGCATTTTTAAAGTGGAAAGTTGAAAGTTTTAAATGAAATTAAGTTGCTATAAGATCAACTTTGTTTTCTAGATTGAAAGCAATAATCCGTACTTTAAAACTTACTATACCAATTGAGATATACAACGGTGCTTCCATAATATGTAAATACACTGTGCCATGAAACACTGGGTTATACTTTTTGTTGCTCTTTAATTGAGGCATAACATACACTGAATTGCATTTTTTCTGAGAACATTCTGTTAGGTTGGGAATTATTTCACCGTCCTTTCTCAATAGAACTCTGACATCAGACCACATCTTTATTCAGACATGCTTCGTTTGGCATTCACGTTTTCTTCCCTATGAATTGTTATTATTTTCTAGATATAAAGTCATCCTTAGTTGCTTTGAAAAACTAACATATATATTGAATTTTATATTAAATTTTTCCCTCTTGACAGTGAAGTAATACACATAATGAGATCTCTATTTTTTTTCTATTTTATTAAGGTTGAGGCTTAGAATCCGAACAGTATATTGAATTCACCTCAATCATAGCTCAGCATTCGTTTGCTTGCGTAAGGACATGGCATAATGACTAGCATATTTACATTTTGTGTTCAGAAATCTTTAGACTCATTGTTAGCAAGTGAGAAGTCAAATAAATAACTGCAAAACAGAATGCCAAAGTGACTTACTTTGACTTACATATAGAATATTATTATCAGGCCGGGGTGGTGGCTCCTGCCTGTAATCCCAGCACTTTGGGAAGCCAAGGTGGGCAGGTCATTTGAGGCCATGAGTCCAAGACTAGCCTGGCTAACATGGTAGAACACCATCTCTACTAAAAATCCAAAAATTAGCCAGGTGTGGTGGCGGGCACCTATAGCCCCAGCTACTCAGGAAGCTGAGGCAGGAGAATTGCTTGAACCCTGGAGGTAGAGTTTGCTGTGAGCCACGATCACACCACTGCACTCTAGCCTGCACCACACAGTGAGGCCCCATCTCAAAAAATAAAAAAAATAAATAAAATATTACTATCAATTCGGAAATAACTATACCTAAGAAAGTATGAAATTTTGGATTTTGCTTATGGGTAAAAGGTTGAGATGATGATTCCTCTTGTTTTACTAGGAATTAAATTTACTCACTAAGAACATTTTGCTGATTTCCTATCACTGTGAATACTAAAACCATTGTGAATACAGCCTAAATAATTAAATTATAAAATGAGGCCCCACAAGTAAAGATGAAGAGCTTTATCTCCTGAAAATAACAATTTTCCCTAATCTTCAATTAGAAGAAAAAAATCAAAATTATTGCCACATTCATTTTACGCTTTTTCAGGGCTGCATTTCCATAAATATATTATACTAACAATTATTGTTGACTTTTACCAGAATAGACACGCAAGCCATTTTCTGTGCTTGTACAGAGTAGCAATATTCAACATGCCTTACAGTCTTTATTATACAAGATTTTAATTTCTCAAACTTTAGCAAGTTTGAGGCCTCGGAGCTCATAAATATTTTAGAAAACATATACATAGCTCTTTTCTATTGCACAGTGAAAATTAAATGGCCAATTCCTTTCCATAGCTCTTCTATCTACATACATTTGTGTTTCTCTAAGCTTTTGCTGATATTTATTTTTATTTATTATTTTTTGGGTATAGCTCTTTGAAATAGTGTTAGGCAAGTGCTCTAGGGATTACATTCTTAACTTTTCACATTTTAGTTACAATTAATATCATACCACTGCAGATAAAATATCAAAACCATATAGTCATGTAGATCCATTTATTTCTTTATCCTTTATCCCATTTATGTATATCACAATTAAGTATGTTATAAATCTCAATCAAATGTTATAATTTTTCTCTAAGCAGTTATTTGTATTTTAGATAAATTAGGAGGCAGAAAAATAACCTCTTATATTTAACCACATATTTACCATTTCCAGTGTGCTTTATCCCCTCCTGAAGAATCAGTTTTTCATCTGGTATCACTTTCCATCTTCCAGAATAATGTTCTTCTGCATTTTTCTATAGTGCAAGTCTACTGGTTTCTGTTTACCTTAAAATGTCTTTAATTTACCTTCACTCTTTAAGAACATTTTCAGGGGTGGGTGGGGGGCAAAAAAAAAAAAAAGAACATTTTCAATGGATATAGAATTCTAGGTTGACAAGTTACCAATCTCAAGCAATTTTGAAATCCAATCAAGTAAACTCCATTTGTTCTCAACACCTGAAAATAGTTTTCTATAATTTAACAATCTACTCTCTGGGATCAGTGATCCCTCATGAACAAACCTTCCCTATTGTGAAAGATAATATGTGGTTGAAGCTGAATAGTATCTTACTTACAGAATTTGGGGAGACAAAGAGCATTCTTTTATTTTGTATTCTTTCTGTACTTTTTAATTCGAACTGGCAGTGTTTCTGCTGATAAAAAGTTTTTGGAACCAATACATGGATTTCCAGTGTATGTCACACAAATTTTCTCCATTATACAAGTGTCTCTTCTGTGGGTCTTTTCTAGAAACCAGCACTTTATGGTCTGCTTTCTCCTGGCTTCCACTGTATCTCATGGGAATTCTGCAATCATTTGAATTGTGTGTTCTTCTCTATAAAATGTATCATTTTTTTCTCTAATTTCTGTATTTTTGACTTCTGATGAAATGGTTAATCTGATTCACATGCTTACTCTTTTCTTTCTTTTTTATTTTTTATTTTTTCTCTTTTTGAGACATAGTTACTCACTCTGTCACCTGGGCTAGAGTGCAGTGGTAGGATCTTGGCTCACTACAACCTCTGCCTCCTGGATTCAACTAATTCTCCTGTTTCAGTCTCCAGAATAGCAGGATTACAGACATGTGCCGCCACCCCTGGTTAATTTTTATACTTTTAGTAGAGATGGAGTTTCAGAAAATTTTTGCCAGGCTGGTCTCAACCTTTTGACCTCAAGTGATCCATCTGCCTTGGCCTCCCAAAGTGTTGGGATTATAGACATGAGCCGCCGTGCCTGGCCACATACTTGCTTTTTTCAAAGAGCCTTTTATATGAGTGAATTTTATGACCTAATGATCTTTCTGAAGGATTAGCAAAAGGTTGTCCAACCATACTCTCACTTACTTTGAATATGGGTTTTTTGTTAGTTTGTTTCCACAGCACATTTTCCTGACAGTTAATCTTTTAATTTTAGTGTCTTTTGCAACGTGGATAGACTGAGAATTTCTAAAGTGATCAAATCCTAGTCCTTTTTGTTTTATGATTTTTAAATCATTTTATTTCTTTCTATACACAATTTATTGTAAGAAGAAATCAGAGCCCAGCTTTGATATTTGCTTGGATGAGATAGCCTCAGCTAAATACCCAAATTCATTACTTACAAATTCTACTTTCCATATACCGGCAGAATACAGTGTTGCCAGATTTCCTGCCACTATATATCAGGGATTTATTTTTTCTAGTTTCCATAACATATTTCTTATTTTCTTCTGAGTTTTTCCTAAGAGAGTTATTAACATCCATATTTTTACTAACAGCCTTTTCAAGGAAATCAATTTTTCTATAATGCTCCTTGAAATTCTTCCAGGTTTCATATATTGCCCAATTCCAAGGCCACTTCTGCACTTTTAGGTATTTGTAACAGTAGCATTCCACTTCCAGTAGAAATATCTGTATTCTTTTCTATGGGTTTTGTAATAAGGGATTAAAACAATGCACATTTATCATACAGTTCTGGGCATCCGAAATTTGAAATGGTTACCACTGGGCTAAAACCAATGTATTGGCATCACTGCATTCTTTTCTGAAGACCCCCAAGCCAGAATACTTTTTTTTTTTTGTCTTTTCCAGTGTCTAGAAGCTGCCCATATTCCTTGTGTTGTTCTACCTTCCAGTCTCAAAGATGACAATGGCTAGTCTAGTCCTTCTCATGTTGTATCACTCTGCAGCTGATACTTCTGCCTCCGTCTTCCACATTTTAAGACACTTATGATTACATTGGACCCACCCATGCAATCCAGAAAAAATCTCCCTTTTTCTGGGTCAAATGATAAGTAACCTGAACTCCATCTGCTTCCTTAATTCTGTTTTTTCATGTAATTTAACATATTCACAGTTTTCAGGCATTGGAGTGTGGACAGTTCGGGAAGCCATTATTTGGCCTACAATAGGCAGTTTAAAGTTCAAACGACCTTCCTTGCAATGGTGGCAGCCCAAATCTCAGTTCACTCCTTTCAGCATGAGGTATGCTTCTAGGAGTCTGCACTACATATATGTTGCTCAGGTCAGCCAGAAAACTGTTAGAGTTCCGACATAGAATTCAGGGCCCTCCATTACAGGTTCTTTTATTTCTACAATCTCAACTGACATTCAGTGACTATGGTTGACCCAAACTCTGCCCTAAGGTTCTTCTAGCTAGAAAGAGTATAGATTTCCTACTGACATTTTGGCTGCCCTTCAAAATGAAGACTGGTGCCTGTCATCAGTTGAAAAGCAATATATTTGCTGGTCATTGTGGATCATTCCTATAATCCCAGCACTCTGGGACGCCAAGGAGGGCAGATCACCCGAGGTCAGGAGTTCTAGACCAGCCTGGCCAGCATAGTGAAACCCCCTCTTAAGGCCTTGTTCATTCCCCTCCTCTTCATTAAAGCCACATAAAGTTCATACATATAAAACTATTGTACTGTAAACTTAAAAATCATTTAGGTGGTAAATTTTGGTTAAGATGGTAAGTTTTATGATATGTGCTGTTTACCAAAATAAAAGAAAGAAATAAAGGTGTCAAAAAGCAATTTTAGGCCTAGGACATTAAGTATACAGTCTAGAAAGTTATTTAGAATGCATCATCTTATTTTCATAGGGTCATTCCATTTATTTCAGCTAAAATAGGAAAGCAAACTGATATGGAAGAATACAAGATTTATAGTGAGTTAAAAATCTCTGGAAAGAAACCATAATGGCTCCACATACAAGTTCTAGGACCTTAGCCAAATGATGTTATCTCTCCAAGGCAGTTTTTTTATTTGCTTGTTTGTAATAAAAGAAAATAGAATAATGTTACCCACTGCTTAGTATGTGATAAGGATTAAATGGAGTAATGCGGCTGAGTGGTCTAGCCCTGTGTCTGATCATAGGAGACAATGAATTTTATTTCTTCTTAACCTTTTCTTTTCAGTTCACTAAAATTGATTGGGTACCCACTCAATTTTTAGTGAATTAAAAGAAAAACCATTCCAAAACTATAAATGGAGGATTTACTAGTTATATGAGAAATTAAGAAATTAATTTTTATGTAAAAATTAATGATGATTAAGTTATTACAATGTGCTAAGCACTTATATGCATTATAGCTTTATATCATATTTTGACAACAAACATGAAAAGGGCCATTATTATTCCCATTATCAATAAGAAATCTGAGGCTTCAAGGATCTAAGTGATATCCAAGACCCCAACCATTAAGAGTAGGAGCAGAGCTTCAACTGCCTCTAAATTAACTCTAAAGCTGAAACTCCCGGCTGCTGCTGTACTATACTGTACATGGAGGATTAGCTCAAATGTGTAAAGCAGGCTGGCACGGAAGAAGAAATCAATAGCAATGTGAATAATGTCTGTCTTTGGTAAGGATAAGAGAAAGGGGAAATGCACAGCAAAGCTCGTTTCTTCCTGTCCACTTCTAAATGTCCACCTATTTCCAGACCTCTAACAGTGAATTTTATAAAGTGTATCCAATTTCTCTCTCAGTTTTAATTTCTTATTATTTAAGGTCTTCTAAAATGCTTTACAAATAGAAAATAAGTGTAGACTTGAATGATTGATAGTGGTTTTAATGAAAAAGGGAGAATGGAACGGGTCTTGAGAATGGGTGAAGTTTGAATAAATTGAGAATCTAGGAATGGGCTCTGAGGTAGAAATAAGAGGACTTTTGTAACCAGTAACAAAGTTAGTCATCATAGAGCAGAGGTTTTGCTTTGAAAAAGTTCAGCTGAAACATGTAAGGGGTCCGGTATACAACCTGAGACCATTCATGACCCATAGCTCTGAGTATTCAATCATCTGAAAGAAAAGTAGATGCTACTTAAGACTGATGGATTGCAACCCTGTCCAGAGCAGAGCTCCCAGAATAAGCCTGGTAGACCCAAGAAATAAATGCTAAATCATTTGATGTATATGTGAGATGTCTAATTGAAACAGAAATATTGATAATAATTGTTTCCAGCAGGACAAAGATAGAATAAAACAGAATTTCTGCCCTCCTCAAATGAATCAGACTCTTACTCTTGCTCATAGTTCTGTTTCACCTAAAACTGTAGGACGAGGTAGAGGCAGTCAGCTTTCAAAAGTGCCCATTTTATCTCTAAGTAGAAATGAGTAGTAGATCAATACCACTCTGTTGCATTGATATTGCTCTTTGTAAGTATACACATGCACACACCACACACACAAACACAGAGATTTGTTTTTGAAATGGAAAAAAGTAAAGAGAAAAATAAAATCAAAGAAAATATGTGTAGGCTATTTCCCTCCACTAAGTAAAGGTTATGAGCTGCTGGTTGGTTTATATGTGGCCTTAGATCTTTGTTTGAACTTGAGTTCATCTCATAGGTGTCATGTTGTGGTAGAGGAAAGCAATATTCACTTTGTTACTGTTCTGAAACACCGTAGGAAGCCTGTTATTCTTTTCATCTTTCAGCAGAAATTACGTAATTAACACCTAAAATAACTGTTATGTATATATAGATAGAAGTATTTTAAGTAGAAAATGAATTTTGATTTGTGCTATTTAAGTATTTGCACGGTAATCACATAGAACTTTTTGAAATAGTATATTCTGTGAATCTTTCCTTGGCTACCTGAAGATTTCAACTAAGTAATTTATTTTTATTTAGTTTAAAAGAATGCTAAAAGTCAAAAGTGGTAACATAATCTACAATCTAAGTGGAATCATGTTGTATAGCATTAGTAATTGTTAAGCAGAGTTAAAATTTGATTTGTTGGAAGAAAAATTTGCAACCTCTCAATTAAAACATTCACCCTGAGAGTATAATGCATTTAATCATATTTTAACTTCCTATTTGTGCTTGTACAATATAATTCTTAGTACCGTTGTATATCAAGATATTAAATGTCACTAATGTTTTGTTACTCACTGAATGTTAATCCTTTACCCTCCATAACTTTACAGAGTTTCCTTCTGTGTGAAATCACTTTATTGCAATGCCAACCTGGTACTTCATTAGTCAAGAATCTTCCCTACCACACAATCCCATCTCCTCTGCCCACACACACCCTTGAATGATATTTTTAATTAAATTGTACTGTAATGGTGTCATAACAATACTCTAGGATATATAGAATTGTTCATTAAAGAAAAAGATGCCAGTTTCTCAAGATTCTTAAATTTTCAGTTGAAGAAGCCAATTTCTCATGATGTTATTCTAATACCTTATAAAGTATCACCAATATTTCCATATTATGGAGTTTAACTGACACATTAATTTGTAAATCAAACTTAAACAAGGTTTGTTTAACTTCTGTACTTACAACATCAGCTTACCTTATTTCTCGCACCATTAATAATATATAAATTGTAATGATAGCATATTTTTCTGTTATCTATTCATAACTCTAAAATGTACACACAGAATATTAGGAATTTCCTTTCCTGTGACTCTAATATATGTCCTCCTGTTTAAAAGAGATATAAACTTTAACATCTAAACAGTGTTTTTCATATAAAATGAAAATCTGAGAGTTAAGGCCAAATAAAGCTAACTTTTCTCACTGAGTGCAAAAAGCCAGGCACAAAAAAAATTTGATACACTATGATTTACAAAAATTTGAGAAATGCAAATGAATCTATAGTGACATAAAAACAGATAAAATGATGGTCTTGTTCCAGGACAAAGAAAATGATGGACTGAAAGGAGATATGAGAAAACTTTGGGAAGTAATAATCAAGATTCATATCTTAATTGTGGTGTGGTTTTCAGAGGTATATGTCCTTCCAATTTATCAAATTGTACACTTTAAA
Source organism: Saimiri boliviensis (assembly GCF_048565385.1). Classification (NCBI taxonomy): domain Eukaryota; kingdom Metazoa; phylum Chordata; class Mammalia; order Primates; family Cebidae; genus Saimiri; species Saimiri boliviensis. The sequence continues at coordinate 37,356,106 of NC_133466.1, forward strand.
TAGATGTAGTCTATTGTACATAGATTACATCTCAATAAAATTGATTTTTTTAAAGATAATTTTTACCAAAACTAATCCACCCTTTAAAAGTCATTGTCAGCAGAAACACATACTGAAAATGTGAAAAATGTAAGTTGAATAAAGGAAAACGTATTTTATGATAAATAGTACATATTAGAAACCAAGTATAATTAAAGAATTGCTTTTAGAAATAAATTAACTGGATTACTCTATTTACAGGAATAAATTCTTTTCAAGTAATATTTCCTCAACTTATTCATTGGTACCTAAAATTAAAATTTGCAACTAACTCTTGAATGATTTAAAGTGTGTGTATGTGTATGTGTGTGTGTACATGCATGGATAAATATGTCCATATATGAGGCGAGGGAGAGAGAGAGAGAAAGAGAGGCTGACAGAGAAAGACAAATAGAAAGCAAAGTAGCAAAACTAGGTAAATTTCTATGGGTTCGCACTTTACTGCTCTCAGGTTTTCTCTAGTTTTCAGCGTAAACAGTTGTAAAATTTAATCAAAGACTTATCAAATTCATCTTAATGAGCCTGCCCACTGAAATTGTAATAACCCAGGAAAAGATAATACTACGGTATGAGAACATATTTTATAAGGCATGAAAATGGAATTATGAAATTACTAAATATATTGAGTATGAGGAAAAAACATTGTGAGACAAAGAATATAGACTTTATGGATTTTTCAAAAAAATTTCATCTGACATCACAAATGCTTATATCGGGAAATCTGGTTATTGAATTATGTTGTAGAAGTAAAACACTAGATAATTCGTGGCTATAAGCCTGAGCTCTGCAGTCTCTTTCTTCTTGATTCCTTGCTAGCTAACTGCCTTTAAACTGACTGACCTTATAAATGTAAAATGGGAGCATAAAAATACTTACCTCAAAGTTTTTGTAAGGATTAAGTGAGATGATGCTTAAAGTGTTTAGCAGAGTACTCACTCCAAAATAAGCATTCAAGAAATATTGGCATCTGCAATTACTCCTACTTTAGGAAGAACAGAAGGTACTGTAGTTTGGATGTTGGTCTCTTCCAGTTCTTACCTTGAAATCTGATCTCCATTGTCGGAGGTGGGACCTAATGGGAGGTGTTTGGATCATGGGGGACTATCCTTCCTGAATAGATTAATGCTCTTCCTGGTGGGGAAGAGAGTGAATTCTTACTCTTAATTCTCATGAGACCTAGTTGTTAAACAGAGCAGGGAACCTCCCCAACTCTCTCTTGCCTCCTCCCTGGCCATGTAATCGCTGCACACCCCAGCTGCCCTTCATCTTCCATCACGAGTGGAAGTAGCCTGCTCACCAGATGCTCAGTCTTGAACTTTCCAGCCAGCAGAATCATAAGCTAAATAAATCTCTTTTTTTAATAAATTACCCAGCCTTGTGTATTCCTTTATAGCAACACTAAACAAACTAAGGCAGCAGTTATATTCATAAAATTCTGAATGACTAAATTTACCATGCAAAAGAATTTGTATATTTTGTCTTGCCACCTGCCATTCCCCAATTATAATGGAAGGTTATTTTATTTTTAGATTTTAGGATGTTCAAACAAGTCTCTTTGCTGTTTCTAAAATACAAAAGATTTAATTTTATCAATTTAAGAGTAGAGAACATCTCTTTTTTCCCTCCAAATTAGGGCAAGTTTTCTGACTAAGAAGATTTGGAGGAAAAAAAAAAAAAAAAAAAAAAACTCACATATCTGGGTTTGAGATGCTACAAGGAAAATGTTAGGCAGCTAAAAGATCCTTTGAAAATAAGTTTGTTTGCCTGATAATCCAAACTATAGAAAAAAATGATTTCTTTTGTTTCCTTTAAATGAGCCGTGTTTGGTAATTTGACATTTACCATTTGATTATTTAATGTCTGGAAACCTATTGCACTCAGTAATTGCCAACTTGCTGAGTCTGACAAGTGAAATTCTGATATGAAAATGAGATTAATAATTTAACTGTCATTTAGACATGATAACCTTGGAGTTTAGATCACAAGTCTTACACCAGGGACCTTCACTGAAAATATAATTTGGATTTCATGAAAGTAATGATACATTCTAAAATGTCATAAAAATGCTTTATAAATATTTCCTAGTATCAAATTGTCAAAAGACTCAAAAGTGATGTTATGATTTCAATGGAAAGTGTAGAACACTGTGTTATGAACTTGTATACCCAAAAATATACCTCAAACATACCCAGATAATATAAGATAAACATAGATGATACCTATGCAGTGTGCTTCTTTTAAAGAATTGTGTCATTCTAATTGATAATCCACAATCTGCACTTCATTGATGAAGGATTTGCTCTTGGTGTCATCTGAAGGAAGCAAACATAATTCAAAATGATGTCCAGTGCATTAACTCACTGAAAAAAAAAAATCTACTTTTGTTTTTTAAATATATATGTTTGTATTAATCTCAGAAATATACTTGAGTGAATATAATCGCTTGCAACCTTTATGGCTTTTATAAAATTTTTATCTCTATTATGGAGCCTCACAGCAATCCTTTGCAGAGTGAAGCACAGGTAATTTTAGAGATTAAGGTTCTAGGAGGTTTAGTAAATAATCACAAAACAAGAAACAAATCTTTTATTCCAGAAGAATTCCAAACAATGTATGTAAATAACTACCCCCACCAGAAGGAGAAATTTAGCTCCTGATACCTTTTTTTTTTGAGTATAGGCTAGACTTAGAAGAGAGTATTAGAAGGGAAAAATATTAACTGTACAGTGGAGAAACTTGCAAAACTACCTTAACTTAGTAATCAAGATAAACATCACCAGTAATGTCACGTGGATATCATGTACCCACAGATATGATAGGATGAGAAAGGTAAGTCTCATTGTTTCAAATTATTCCAAAATAGACTTTATTATTTTTTAAAGTACACATATATTGATGCTAGGACTAAAGTTCCAGCTGAAAGCATTCCCTAACTTGACTGCAAATCAATTCTTTCTTTCTTTCTTTCTTTTTTTTTTTTTTTTTTTTTTTTTTTGAGTCAGTGTCTCACTGTGTCACCCAGGCTGAAGTGCAATGGCACGATTTCGGCTCACGGCAACCTGTGCCTCCCAGATCCAAGCGATTCTCACAACTCAGTCCCTCAAGCAGCTGGGATTACAGGCACCTGCCATCATGCCCAGCTGTTTTTTGTATTTTTGTAGAAGAGGGGGTTTCATCATGTTGACCACGCTGGTCTTGAACTCCTGACCTCAGGTGATCCTCCCAACCTTGGCTTCCCAAAGTGCTGGGATTTCAGATGTGAGCCACCGCACTCAGCCCAATTATTTCTTAATGTCCAAGAAATTTTATGCATATGTGACTTCTATTTCTATACAAAATAGTACTTACAGTTACCATTTTGATTAGAATTTGTTAAAATCATAATTTAAATTAATTCTTTTTAACTATTCAAAGAGATATCCAATAAATGTACATATAAATTGGGTGTTTTTTGTTAAAATTTAAAGAATGCCATTCTCCCTTTTGCTTTGATCAGTGCTCAACTGACATAAAGTTGACAGATTAATTTTCCCTAAACATTTAACACCACTTATGAACCTCATTAATTCAATTTCTTTAGACATTTTAAATTTCAATTACACATTTTAACACCTAAATCCCTCAAGCATTTCAAACACCTAACAAGAATGATTTGCAAAGCTAAGCTAAGTCCCTTTTTATAATAATGGAACTTTCCTAACGTTCTCCTTTTCCAGAAAAAGCCTTCGGTTGCTTTTCATTGCCTGAAAAGAATTGAGATTCGGCATCCTTAACTCACATCAAAGAATCTTCTCAACATCCAATTGGCTTCTAAAGCCTCTTTATGCTTTACTTTCTTATTTGTCAGACTCATTGTTATTTCAGGTCAAGTGATTGATGCCTCATTGTTTCTCAATATATTTCTGTCCCTGAGCTCTTCTTCATGAAGGAATGTCCACAGAATCAGCTCCTTCAGTGTCCAATTAGCCATTATGCCTTGGACGTCACATTCTTTACCCCATTCATTCAGACGATTATTTCTGGGAATTTTTCAACTTCATTAACTTTATAATCACCACTGTAATTAGTCTCCGTCTACTGTGTAATGTCAGGAGTAGGAGAAACACAGACAACTTGAGGCAAGCTCACGTTCCTGTTGAGCTGCCAACTCAAGACATGTTTTCACCTCCCACATAGTAGTATCTTCTCTTCTTCCCTGGATCTTGTAGAAACCTAAAGGGGAAAATCAAATTAAACTCACATGAGTGTTTTAACCCCATCTTTGGAATCAGCCTCCTTATTCCTTATTAGAAACTATCAAGAGCTCTGTGACTTCTATTTCTGTTATTGGGGATAAGCTGTGTTACTGGCATAATTTTTATTTAATTTAGATAATAAGCCCAAGATTTGTAATCTGAGAAATATTGTTATGATACAATAAAGGCATAGATAAAATTTTGAAAGTTATAAAATGGAGTATGCAGCAAAACAGCAAAAATTACTTACAGATGTGAGCTACAGTGCCCAGCCTCATTTTCAAAATAAAAGTAAAGAGCAAGGACTCAAGAGCTCTGGAGCCAGAATATCTGGATGTGAATCTCATCTCTGCATTTGCCTGTTGGGCTGTCTTAACCAAGATAACTTAAGCCTCCTTATATGTCAGTTTCCTTCACTGTAAAATGGGGATAAAATGATACCAATCACATGAGGATTAAGAGAGTTAATATGCTGAGAAAACCACTGCAAAAAGCCATGAGCAAATAAGAATGGCTACACAAATGTTGGTCATTTTAAATACTCAAAAGAGTTTATGAGAGGATATCATAGTGTATACAGCACTATTAGCATGATGCCTGGCTCATGATTAAGGCTTAGTGAATGGTATTATTACTACTATCACTGCAGTAAAGGCAAAATAGTAAATTAGGTATTAGTCCTAAAGGATTCAAGGGAGTTAACTAGTTCGCAAAATTTAAAAACTGAGAGTTATCTACTCAGAGACAGTGGTAGCGAAAAGGGCACAAACTTGTAGTCACAGATGTAGGTTTGCCTTTTACTAGGTGGATAACATTGACCAAGCTATTTGACTTCTATATTCATAATATGAAGTGAATCCCCTATCTCATGGATTCTTTAGAAAATTAGATGAAATAATATAATAATATGTGTGTGAATATATATACACTTTATACACATTAAATACACAATACACAATAAATATACACATTAAAAATGGACAAAGGACTCGAATAGACATTGCTCCAAAGACACAAAAATAGTCAACAGGTAAAAGATGCTCACATGACTGTATTATATGTACATATATACACACAAATAGCATTGATGGGATATCTACTCTCTGTTGGATATTATATTATCTTAATATATTATGCTATATTATCTTTTCTTCTAGGAATTTAACTGTTAGGAACGATTTCTTCATGATACAAAGTACATCTTTGGATTTTACCAGATTAATAACAGATTCAAGTTACAGGAGAAAAGAAATGGAGTTTAAGGGATTTCTGTACCTCATAGTTTTCAACCAGCATCTTTACATTTCTCATTAAAACTTTTTCTTAGGTGAGCATTTGACATTTCCAGAAACTCTTTGAAGTGAAGACTTTGGTGAATTTTTGACATCTTTCTAATGTTCATAGCATTTGATACAGGTAAGATAAGAGTTAACAGCTCTGGAACCAAAAAAAGACAGGCAGAGAGAGAGAAACACTGGTAGGTGGTGTGATGAGTAGGTGATTTATAGTAGTAATGAATTGAAGCCCTTCCAAAAGACGTATTTATAAGAAGAGTGCTTTAAAATATCATCTTTATTGTTAAATTAGAAATACTTTTAAAAATAAAATCAGAAAGAGAAACGGTTGTGAATCATTGATATCCCCCACTTTGGGACAGTGACATTGCCAGGAACAACAGATGGCCTTCTTGTCTCTGAATGCTGCTCTCTCCCAGTGCTGCTCAACAGGGACCCCTCTGACTATTTACCAGTCAATCGATCTCACCTCAGGGACGTTAAATAAATAGAGCTTTACCTGCTCAATGCATACACCAGTAGTCACAGCAGCAGCCTGGGCATCCTTCCTAAGAGTGGGAAGGAGCCTAAAACCTAACCAGGTTTCAGAGAAGGGACATACGGTCCATCTACTATTTTGTCTGAGTGTCTACTGTGTGCCAGGCACTGTGCTAGACAATTATAATCACGTCATTATATTACGTTGCCCAAGATAGAACATTTTGCATATCTTTATTCAAATTAATTACCTGAAAGAACACTAAGTGATTGAAACTTAAAAGTAGGTCTGTCTATCTGACCTTGGCAGTGATTTCCTATCACACCAAAAGCTCAGACTATATGAGCAAAAGTAAATCAATGAGACAACATCAAACTAAAAAGCTTCTGCACAACAAAGGAAACAATCAGCAAAGTGAGAAGGCAACCTATAGATTGGGAAAAAGTTTATGCAAATTATATATCTCAAAAGTGATTAATACCCAAAATTTATAAATAATGCATATAACAACGCAATAGCAAGAAAATATGTAACCCAATTAAAAATGGACAAAGGATTTGAATAGACATTTCTCCAAAGATCCGAAAATGGCCAACAGGTATGTGAAAAGATGCTCAACATCACTACTCATCAGGAAAATGTAAATCAAAGCCAAAGCCACTAGGAGATAGCACCTTATACCCATTAGGATAGCTGTTTTCTACCTAAAATACAATCAGTCTCTTTACAAGGAAAATATTTCCTTTTTTGTTCTGAAATTTTAACAAGATTCTTCTGTAAGGAACAAAACACAGAATATATTAACATGCTCCAGGAAGTAAGCACTGACATTAAATTTTCTGTGACTGAACTAATTTTTATTTTCTATGGCCCTCTTTCAGCCTTATGAATTTTTCATTTTCAAAATTAACTTAAATAACTCAAATAAATATTGTCCTTTGACAATTCTAGCCAAGCCAAATAATGTATTAAGGACACCAAAACAACTGGTTTTCTCAGTCTCAGACAAAAGGGGGACAATCCTCAGTATTTTTATGTCATCAACCTTGTTTATACACTGTGGTACATTTTAGGTTCACTTTTCTTTAGCCATCATAAATACTAGCAAAATTCTTTCATTAAAACAGCTTTATAGAAATTCCCACACTTACCTATTCCTGCTAAATCCTTTTAATTTATGTAGGACTTACTCTCACATGTTTATAAACATTGAAGCTCTGTAGGAAAGCTAAATCCTTTTATAATTTCTACAATTTACATAGTAATTTTAAATAACCTAATAGAATGATTGCATTAAGATAGAACATAATAGCTGGGCACAATGACTTACACCTATCATCCCAGCACTTTGGGAGGCTGAGGCAAGCAGATCACTTGGGGTGAAGAATTCGAGACCAGCCTGCCCAAAATGTGAAACCTCATCTATACTAAATACATAAAAAAAATTAGCCAGCTGTGATGGCTTGTGTCTGTAATCCCAGATACTCGGGAGGCTGAGGCAGAAAAATCATTTGAACCAGAGATGGAGGTTGCAGTGAGCTGAGATCGCACCACGGCACTCCAGCCTGGGTAACAGAGTGAGATTCTGTCTCAAAACAGACAAACAAAAACTGCAGTATATCATTTTATGTGGTGGAATGCATCAATAACTCAAAGAAATAAAAACTACTGTCTACATAGGCTCTACACATGTGTGCAGAAAGGCAGATATAAATCAAAATAATTAAGATCATTTTATAGTATTTTCAATGGTGATAGTAGTATTAATATAAAGAAAAGGAAGTAAAGAGGCAAGAGAGTAGTGTAATGTTGCGATTGTAAGCAACATAGTCAGATAAAGTCTCCCGGATGGGATGCCATTTAAACAAAAACCTGAAGAAGGCAATAGAAAGATATATTGGGATATACTGAAAAGAATTTTTAAGGCGGAAGAATCAAAAAGTGCACTCCATCTCTGTTCATTCAGAGAATCGCAAGGAGCTGAGTAGATGAAGAAAGAGTTGTTAGAAATTAATTCAGACAAGTTTAGGGGAATCAGGCATTGTAGAAACCTTTAATTTCAATAAGATAGGAAGTTATTGGAGAGTCTACAGCAATGAAGGGACGTGAGCTGACTTATATTTCAGTAGGGTAACTCTGACTGCTCCATCACTGAGAGTAATGATGACGGAAGCAGGGGGGGAAATGAGCAGATTATAACATAAGCCTGGGTGCAAGAGACAACGGAGAGTGGACTTGAGAGATTCTAGAGGTGGCAGCAATAATTTGTTTATAGATTCAATGCTATTCCCCTCAAGCTGCCATTTATTTTCTTCATAAAATTGGGGGAAAAAAAAACAACTTAAACTTCATATGGAAACAAGAGAGCCCACATAGCCAAGAGAATCCCTTGGTGGTGGTGGGGGGGGGGGGGTGGGGAGTAGAAAGCTAGAGGCATCACACAATCTAACTTTAAACTATACCAAAGCTACAAGAATCAAAACAGCATGGTACTGGTACCAAAACAGAGATATAGAACAATGGAACAGATGTAACATGACACATCTACAACCATCTGATCTTTGACAAACCTGACAAAAACAAGCAATGGGGAAAGGATTCCTCATTTAATAAACAGTGTTGGGAAAACTGGCTAGCCATACACAGAAGGCTGAAACTGGATCCTTTCCTTACACCTTATACAAAAATAACTCCAGATGGATTAAAGATTTAAACATAAGACCTGGAGGAAAACCTAGGCAATACCATTCAGGACATAGGCATAGGCAAAGACTTCATGACTAAAACACCAAAAGCAATGGCAACAAAAGCCAAAATAGACAAATGGGATCTAATTAAGCATAAGAGCTTCTGCACAGCAAAAGAAACTATCATTATAGTGAACTGGCAACCAGAAGAATGTAAAAACATTTTTGCAATCTACCCATCTGCCAAAGGGATAATAAACAGAATCTACAAAGAACTTAAACAAATTTACAAGAAAAAAACAACCCCATCAAAAAGTGGGTGAAAGATATAAACAGACACTTCTAAAAAGAAGACTTTTATGTAGCCAACAAACAAATGAAAAAATGCTCATCATTACTGGTCATTAGAGAAATGAAAATCAAAACCACATTGAGATACCATGTCATGCCAGTTGTAAAGGTGACCATTAAAAAAATCAGCAAACAGCAGATGCTGGATAGGATGTGGAGAAATAGGAACACTTTTACACTTTTGGTGGGAGTGTAAATTTGTTCTACCATTGTGGAAGACAGTGTGGCGCTTCCTCAAGGATCTGGAAGTGCAAATACTATTTGACCCAGCAATCCCATTACTGGGTATATACTCAAAGGATTATAAAACATTCAACTATAAAGACACATGTACGTGTATGTTTATTGTGGTAGTGTTCACAATAGCAAAGGCTTGGAACCAACACAAATGTCCATCAGAGATAGACTGGATAAAGAAAATGTGGCACATATACACCATGGAATACTATGCAGCCATAAAAACAGATGAGTTCATGTCCTTTCAGGGACATGGATGAAGCTGGAAACCATCATTCTCAGCAAACTGACACAAGAACAGAAAACCAAACACCGCATGTTCTCACTCATAAGTGAATGTTGAACAACGAGAACACATGGACACAGGGAGAGGAACATCACACACTGGGGCCTGTTGGGGGATGGAGGGGTTTAGGGGAGGGATAGCAGGGGGTGGGGGAATTGGGGAGGGATAGCATTAGGAGAAGTACCTAATGTAGATGATGAGGGGATGGATGCAGCAAACCACCATAGGTATGTATGGCATACTTGTGTATCACATGGCACATGTATAGCTGTGTAACAATCCTGCACGTTCTGCACATGCACCCCAGAACTTAAAGTATAGGAAAAAAAATACAAGAAAATAAAAAATGAAAGGAGAAAATCCAGAGCCTCCCATATAAGGCAAAAGAGAAGAAGAGGAGTTAAAGGGAATAGGCAAGAGTTTTCTACTGAGCATCTGGAAGAGTTGCTGCTAACCAAGAAGGCAAGAGAAGCAGGTTTGGAGGAAGGAGCAGAAATTTGTTTTTAGACATGTATGCCCAAATGGACAGTATGCATTCAGATGCATATTAGACATCCACGCAGAAATTTTAAGTAGCTAGTTGTGTTTATTTATCTAGGATCCCAGAATATATAAGCTTGGAAGTCATGAGGACATTTACATACATAGTAAGAAATGCCATGGTAGTCCACATAGAGAAGAAAGACATCCAAGGACTGGGTCTAGGATAGACAGTCCAAGAGAAGGAAAGAGAAAAGGCACAGTATCAAGTGTGACTTTGCAACAGTGCAATTATTTTACAATAACACAGTTCTTTGAGAGTACAATTATACTGGCTCAATTAAAAATCTGAAAAACATTCTGTTGCTTTAGTTTGTTTACATACCCCATCATTTGTTGAAATTATGGCAAGAAACCTTTTCTAACGACCAGGGCCTCAGCAAGTGATGTATTTGGAGACCGGGGCTTTAAAGAGGTAACTAAGACAAACTGAAGCCCCAAGCCAGTACGACTGGTGTCCTTATTGGAAGAGGTGATCAGGACACCAACACACAGAAGAAAGACCACAGGAAGACATGAGAGAAAAACAGCCATCTGCAAGCCAAGGACAGCAATTGTAGAAGAAATTAACCATGCTGACACCCTCCAGTTTTTACCTAAATAATTCCACCAGGCTGAGGCCCCTGCAAGTATCCTATCCTCATTAAAGATCTTCAACTAAATAAGAAACAAAGAAAAAAACAAAGGTCTTCCACTACATGAAACTGCTTCACTCAGCCAAAAGACCTACATCCAAAATTTGAAATCAACTACTTGAAAATCCTAACTGGGTTAAAATTTTCTATCATGTACTCAAAATCTAGAGTGAGAGAATAATCTAAAAACAAACTATGTCAGTGTTTCGTTAATTTTCCATTTCGTTGAAAAATATTCTGAAATAAAATTATGAGAGATTTTATTCAACATCTCTGTATTAGAAGTTTGTTTAATGGGCTGCAAGTGAAATGCCTTGGACAAGGAAATTATTTTCTCTGAAAAAAATTGGTTTAATAACATTTCCTCAGATTTTTAGGATTTCTTTTTCTTTTACATGGAGTCTCACTCTGTCAACCAGGTTGAAGTGCAGTGGCACAATCTTGGCTCACTGCAGCCTCCACGTTCTGGGTCCCAGAGACTCTCCTGCCTCAGCCTCCTAAGTAGCTGGGATTATAGGCATCCACTGTCATGCCAGACTAATTTTTCTATGTTTGTGGAGATGAGTTTTCACCATGTTGGTCAAGCTGGTCCTGAACTCCTGACCTCGAGTGATCTGCCCGCCTCGGCCTCTCAAAGTGCTGGGATTACAGGTGTAAGCCACCATGCCAGGCTTATTTTTAGGATTTTTTAATGTTTCCTGAGGTCTTCAGTCTATCACATATCCCAAATAATATATTTGTACTTTGATAAGTTTTACACAAGAATAATTTTCTAAAAGAATATAATTGTAGCTTCAGGGTGCTAAAATTAAGTTTTTGGTTTTTTACTGTAACTTTTTAATATAGGAAATTAAGCAAATAAAGATAAAAAATTGTAAATGGTACTATGGAATACAATTTTCATTTGAAAAATTAACAACTTTGCTTTCTTCCTCTGAGCCACCTGAGTCTCCATGACTGCTTTAGGGTTTATCTTTTTTAAAAAGTTATCTTCAGCCGGGCACGGTGGCTCACACCTCTAATCCCAGCACTTTGGGAGGCTGAGGCGAGTGGATCACAAGGTCAAGAGATAAAGACCATCCTGGTCAACATGATGAAACTCTGTCTCTACTAAAAAAAATATAAAAATTAGCTGGGCATGGTGGCGTGTGCCTGTACTCCCAACTACTCAGGAGGCTGAGGCAGGACAATTGCTTGAACCCAGGAGGCGGAGGTTGCAGTGAGCCCAGATTGTGCCATTGCACTCCAGCCTGGGTAACAAGAGCAAAACTCCATCTAAAAAAAAAAAAAAAAAAGTTATCTAGTTATTGACCACATTACATAATGTAATTAAGATTTAATTTTTTAATAAATGAATAAATGAATTAGAAAAAGATAATTTTTATAACACTCCAGTAAGCTATTACAGACTGGAGTTAAAATCTGTGATGTTTCTGACCACCATTTCAGCAAAAGATCGCTAAGATGATTTTTTTTTTTTTTTTTTTTTTTTTTTTTTTTTTTTTTGAGACAGTTTCGCTGGTTACCCAGGCCTGAGCGCAATGGCACGATCTCAGCTCACCAAAACCTCCGTGCTCCTGGTAAATTATAAAATATAAAATCAGAGCTAGAGTGAACTTTGGAGCACAACAATCTATAATTTAGTTGATTTCATACATTAAATCATGAAGCATAAACAACTTAAATGTTTTGTTTGAGGATTCAGGACAGCCAGAGCTCTTAACAGTAAGGCTGTTTACTATCCATTAGGAGATTCACACACACAAGTTCGTTCATTTGACTGAGATACTCATTTCACCTATGCAAACCTCCATGCCCACAAACTAGAAAATTTAGAAGAGATGAATACATGCCTGGAATCTACACCCTCCAGTTTTTTTTAAAAAAATCTGAAACTAGACTTGAATTTGATAAAGTGTGTATGTCAATTTGTTCTTCAAAGCCAAAGGAGTTTGTACACACAAACACACACACACACACACACACACACACACACACACACCCTGATAGAAGTTCATTGTATTGCCAAGTAGAGTATAGATCCTTTAGGGTAGTTTCTAAAACTGTCTTACAAATAATTTCATTTTAACTACTTAGGCAATTATTAATTACTTAAGTACTTCTACTTCTGACAGCTCAGTCAGTTTCTAATAGCAGCAGCTTAAAAGTCTAACTCTGCATATCAAGAAAAGGTGTTTGTAAGGTATAAATCAAAGCCTCTTCTTTCCAGTCCTTAGGAGAAGAGGACTCCTTCAAAAACACAGGCTTTCTTTTTTTTTCTTTTCTTTTTTTTTTTTTTTTTTTTTTTTTTGAGACGGAGTTTCGCTCTTGTTACCCAGGCTGGAGTGCAATGGCGCGATCTCGGCTCACCGCAACCTCCGCCTCCTGGGTTCAGGCAATTCTCCTGCCTCAGCCTCCTGAGTAGCTGGGATTACAGGCACGTGCCACCATGCCCAGCTAATTTTTGTATTTTTAGTAGAGACGGGGTTTCACCGTGTTGACCAGGATGGTCTCGATCTCTTGACCTCGTGATCCACCCGCCTCGGCCTCCCAAAGTGCTGGGAATACAGGCGTGAGCCACCGTGCCAGGCAAACAGGATTTTTTAAAGGAATACAAATTTTCTTCAAGTCTGATGTAGGTGTCAGGAAAATAAGCAGCATTGAGAAAGCAAACAGTTTAATGTCAGGTTATAAAGTTCACATAAAACCACAATTAAGTCCCTTTTTTAAATTTCTGGAATCCAGAAGGGATGGCTGACAGTCTTTTTCTTTCTTATTGCCGCTTCCAGACCTTTGCCTTCTCACTATGACTCCAAAATCCCCCCCTCTTGAAACCCACACCGTCTCCTTTTGCATCACCCTTCCTGTAAGCACTCTGATTGCCATCTACTGACCTAAATATCAGAAGTCATGGGTTTCAAGTCTTCATTTTCTTTCATTTTCTATGAAACCCTTGGGAATTCAAAACATAAGACAGTGTCACCTCACAGGTGCCAATTCGAACAATGTCTCTATTTTATATTAGTAGAAAGAAGTATCTGAGCCTTGGCAACTCAAGGGAAAGAGGTTTCTTGACCTCGTGGTTCTGCAGGCTGGACGAGAAGTACGGGCTGGTGTCTGCTCAGCTTCTGATGAAGGCGTTTGTGCTACCTCAAAACACAGCAGAGAAAGTCGAAGGGGAAGCAGGCATCTATGAGGAGGAACCGGACCTAAGACGCACCGTAGCTTTGAAACAGTCTTCTCTCCCAGGAACTAATTCATTCCCTTGAGAACCAATCTACTCTTGCAAAAGCAAGAACTCTGGCTGCTTCAAGAATGGCTCCAGGCAATTTGTAAAAGGTCTGCCACTGTGGGAAGCCGAGGTGGGCAGATCACGAGGTCAAGAGACCAAGACCATCCTGGCCAACATGGTGAAACCCCGTCTCTTCTAAAAATACAAAAAAAAAATTAGCTGGGCGTAGTGGCATGCGCTTGTGGTCCCAGCTACTCGGAAGGCTGAGGCAGAGGAATTGCTTGAACCCAGGAGGCAGAGGTTGCAGTGACCCGAGATCGCGCCATTGCACTCCAGCCTGGTGACAGAGCAAGACATCATCTCAAAAAAAAAAAAAAAAAAAAAAAGATCTGCCCACATGACCCAAACAAGTCCCACTAGGCCCCACTTCCCAACACTACCAAACTAAAAATAAAATTTCAGCATGAAATTTGGTGTAAACAAATAACCTATATGCAAACCATAGCAAACAACTGTTGTATATATTCTATTTTATCCTCTCACAGGGTCTATCTTGGACTTCCATATTACACCAATCGAATCCATTGAAAACCTAATATCAAAATCTGGTACTCTAAAACCATCTTTTCTTTTTCTTCTTTCAACCCTTTATTTATACATAACCAAGTCTTGACTTCTTCTGGTCCTTCAGTTGATCAGGATGCCCTGATGTCATTTTTTTACAGATTTATCTTAGACCTTAATAATGTTAGTGTCAACTTTTAAGAAAAAGGATGGCTTAAAAAATATTCTTTCTAAATATGTTGAGTTTACTTAAGAATAGAAAGAATAATTATAACCTGGAATGCATGAAATGGCAAGCCATCAGTGCATTTGGTTCTGGGAAGCGGAAAGTGGAGTTCTTATGACCAAAAGAAAAGATTTATATGCCCTGCTTAGAAAGAGATTTCATTGGTTTCAGAGGTTCAAAGTCAGAGTTGTCGTCAGTTCATTGGTGGAGATGTCATTACCGGGCAAGTGTTCTTTGAGAACACTGTGTCTGAATTACTACAGTCCTAAGTAATGTCTAGTGATAGGCCTCGTCAAAGCAGGAAATACATCAAAGGTATTTAGACAGTCCACGGAAACAAGTTCCTATCTCAGATATCTGCTCTCCTTCTGTCCTTCCTGGCCCTATTTTGCCTAGGTCTGACAAAAGTGATTTCATCCTGTTATTTGCAACTTTCACATTAGCTCTGCTTTCAGAAGCCTCCACTGTCTCAAATTTTTCCATCCAACAGCCAACCTTCAAAACTGGGAAAACACTAACAGTTGTTTATACTTCCACTCCAATACTGCTAACTGCAAGTGAATTCAGGTTACATCTGATCTCTGTGATTTCAGACTGTAAGTTTTTGCCTTCCATTCTATCGAAGATATCAAACACAATGTCTAAAGACAACCCCACCTGAATTTTGACTGGGACTATGTGGAATCTATGGATAAATTTGGGGAAAATTAACAGTTTAATTATACTGAGTCTTTAAATATATACCTTCCATTTATTTAGGTCTTTACATTTCTCTCAACTATGTTCTATAATTTTCAGAGCAGATGGCTTGCATATCTTTTGCAAAATTAATTCCCAAGTACTTTATGATTTTAGTGTTCTTAGATGTGACTTTTAAAAGTTCCATTTACCAGTTATTTGCTGCTATTATATAAAACTACAATTGATTTTTGTTAACATTGTTCCTCCAATTTGGTAAAATTCACTTACTCTAATACTTGATTTTTAGATTTCTGTAAATTTTCAAGGTAGATAGATGCATCCCTTCCAAATAGAGTCAGTGTTACCTTGTTTTGTTTTTTTGTTTTTTTTTCTGATTCTCTTGAATTATTTTCTCTTGCATTTTTTGCCACGTGTATGGCGTACTGAACAGAAGTGATAAAAGTAAGCATTTTTGTTCCCAATCTTAGAAGAGTGCCATTAAGACTTTCACAAGAAAACATTATGTTAGGTGCAGATTTTTTATAAATGCCTCTTATCAGATGGAGGAAGTTTCTTTCTATTCCTACTTTTCTAAGAGTTTTTATCATGAATAGATGTCGAATTCGGTCCGATGGATTTTTCTTCTGATTTCAGTGAAATAATATCATTGTTTTTCTCTTTCATTCTCTTAATATGTTAAATTATACTGATTAGGAAACTGCATTCCTGAGATGAATCTGACTTGTTCAGGATGCGTTATCCTTTATAAATATTGCAGAATTCAGCTATTAACATTTTGGTAAGAATTTTAACATTTAATATCACGGGGCGAGTGGATCTTTTTCTGGTTTTTGTGTGTGTGTGTGTGTGTGTGTCATTCTCTGGTTTTGGTCTCAGGATAGTCATGAAATCAGAAAATTAGTTGAAAATATTTCTTATCTTCTATTTAATAAAAGCATTTGTATTAAATTTATATTGCTTCTTTTTAACTATTTGATAGAATTTACCAATGAAACCACATGGAATCAGAGTTTTATTGCTGGATAGGTATTTAATGACTAATTAAATAAAGTTTCTCAGCTTATCTACTTTTTTTTTCAGTAAACTTTAGTACTTTGCGTCTTTCAAGGAATTTGTTCATTTTATCTAAATTGCCTAATTTGTTAACATTAGTGTTCATAATACTCTCTTTTCATCCATTTAGTAACCATATGATATGTGTAGAAAACCTATTTTTCATTTCTGATATTGCTGATTTGGTTCTTTTATTTTAACCAATCTAGTTAGAATTCTATTGCTTTTGTCAATCTTTTCAAAGAAACATCTTTGGCCTTTTTTCTTTTATCTGTTTTTTATGTCTTTGATGTCAGCTCTTCTTTTATTATTTTATTTCTTCCACTTGGATTTACTTTTTTCTCCTCTTTCTAGTTTACCAGGATAAAATCTTAGTTAGGTCATTGATTTCTAACATAAGTAATAAGTTCTAATTTTCTTTAAGAGTAGTTTAGTTGTCTCCCAAGTTTTGACATATAGTATTTTTATTATCATTCAGTTAAAAATATTTTAAATTTGTAATTTCTTGAGTCATGAATTAATTAGATGTATGCTGTTCAGTTTCCAAATATTTAAGATTTTCTTAAATATCTCATGTGTATTCTGCAGTTGCTGAGTGTTTTAAATATAATTTAGACGGAGGTGGAAAATTGTGTTGTTTAAATCCTTCGTATCCTTACTCTTTGGGTGTTTTCTTGTTGTTTCAGTTTAATCGTTCCATCATTAGCTTAGAGAAGAGCTTTTTTAAACTTCTAATATGTTGGAGCAACTATTTTCTCTCTTTAGTTCTGTATGCCCTTGAGTACACTGAATCCCCAAGTAGGGTTGTTAGCTCATTAAAAACATGTAAAACCCTTGAACACTGCATGGCTTATAGGAAGCACTCCACAAACATTAGCTAGTTCTAAACAAATACTCTTCACTTACTCAGGAAGCTAGCCTAGTCTCTATTTTAGCCCTACAAGGATATTAAAATCATTTTTTAGAAGATTGCTAATGACTTTCTAACAGCCAAATCCCGTATCTGTTTACCCACACTGTATCCTAGTCCAGTTCTTCTGCATTTGACACTGTTAACACCATTCCTTTCTCAAAATGTGTCTTCCCTTGCTTTCTGTGATGTAGTCTCTTTGTTACTTTGCCATCTGTCTTGCGGATCCAGTTGTACCTCATCTGCTTCACAATTAGAGGTGTTCCCACAGGATCCTATGTTAAAACTCTTCTTCCTTTATATTTTCTCCCTTAGTTCATCCACTGCCACTTTCTCAACCACCACTTCCATTCATTGGTACTCCATCTTCTCCATTTCTGAACTTTCTAGTGATTGTCAGACCCATATTGTCAACTGACTGATAAATCCCTGCACCCAAAGTAAATATGTCTAATCATAAACTCATTATCTGGATACCCCGCTGTGAAACTTTTAATTGACTTGAGTTACATACCTATGTTATTTGATGTAATCAACTCCTTAGTCACTCAAGCTGAAAATATTACCATTTTGAGGAAGGCAATGACATATATTGGTTAGTAGCACAAGCTCTAGAAATAGACTGAGTTTAAAACCTACCCTCTGAAACTTAATTCTCCCATTCGTATGGTTGGAATAGTAATAGTGCCTAAATTCTACTATTATTAGGGGTTTAATGAGACTGTAATGTATAAGGCAATTAGTACACCATAAATTTTTGCCGTCTTTATAATATCCAAATTCTCAGTTGCTGCCTACATCTATTCATTGCCAAAGCCTGGCAATTGGAGAGCTTTGTGTTTTCAACCCGTCATATGGTCACTTTGTTATCTTAGTATTTTAGTACACTATTTCTAGTACAAATCTAATTGAGCCTCTTTTTCTTCAATTTTGCCAATTAGAAAAAAATTAACATCCAAAAGTAAAGAACGGTTTGAAAACTATTGCAGTTACATCAAGAAAGTGGTACTTTACTTAAATTCAGTTTATTAAACCTTCAACAATGTCAACATAAGAGAGACAAATATGAAATGGAAAAGTGCATTGTTGATAGGATTTAATACATTGATTTACGGATAGCTCATGCTGTTTTGACAATGTGGATTTCTTAGTGTAATAATTAAATCTACACTGGCATGCAACGTGAGACCACCATAGTTTTTTTTTGAGGATTATGTATTTTACAGATTAAGAATGACTCAGTAACCTAACTGATGAAATAAGTACATATTTTACACAGGTTCCCCAAGTAAACACAAATATCATTTATATAGAAAATGACATCAAACTTTAACTTGTTTTCCATCTGAAAAATCCTTAAATTCAGCAACTATCCAAAAAAAATGGGCTTGTTAAATAAATAGTAACATTATTTCTTTTACTTCTTTATGGAAATACTCACATTCTCAACTTGATCCCTAAAAAACAGTAGTTCTCAGCCTGGCTACACATTAAAATCACCTAGGTAGGGTTTTAAAATCCCTACACCTGTGTCATACCCCTATCAATTAAATTAGAATTTGCGGGGTTGAAAAGCAGGCATCAACGTTTTTAAAGGTCACAAGATGATTCCAGTGGCAGCCAGCAAATTGAGAACAGCTGCCTTTTCACTGCTTGATGAGCCTTCATTTACCCCTGTGAGTGGTTACTAATACGCAATTTGGAAAACATCCTAAATAAATCACAAAAAGAAGCAGTCATTGTTAAGTATCAGAAAATAATAGCTGCCCGGATGGTTTATAAAGGGAAGAATCATGGCTTCTTTAGACAGTAATTCTCAAAACTGAAGGAGTAGTCTAGATTGTTTTAGGAATAGCAGAAGCAGAAGCCAAAGGAAACTGACTTTAAGTGGATTTTTGTGAGTAGGGAAAGAATATGGGTTGGAAGCCTACAGAACCCGTGTTGAAGTTCAGTTGTGCCATTTTAACTGATGACGTGACAATAAACAAATCACCAGACCATTCTGAGTTCACTTATCTACATAAGGCTGTATTTTTGTTGTGAGGATATTGTGAAGTCATAATTTATATAATTTTTTTTTTTTTTTTTTTTTGAGACGGAGTTTCGCTCTTGTTACCCAGGCTGGAGTGCAATGGCGCGATCTCGGCTCACCGCAACCTCCGCCTCCTGGGTTCAGGCAATTCTCCTGCCTCAGCCTCCTGAGTAGCTGGGATTACAGGCATGCGCCACCATGCCCAGCTAATTTTTTGCACCTTTAGTAGAGACGGGGTTTCACCATGTTGACCAGGATGGTCTCGATCTCTTGACCTCGTGATCCACCCGCCTCGGCCTCCCAAAGTGCTGGGATTACAGGCTTGAGCCACCAAGCCCGGCTATATAATTTTTATAAAAGCATCTTGCATGGATCAAGTACCATGGTAAGTGCAAAACAAATATTAGTTCCAAATTTCTCCTACCTCTATGCTTTTCCTATTTTCTGTTACTTGGACTTGGGTTTATTAAATTTAAATGAACCCATCTGTAATCAGAGTGAGCCGTTTGAAATCCGTCATGTTGACGTAGCCTGACTTACACTGTGGTAGACTGGTTTCTAATGACTCTAGTGCTGCTTTACTCTTTAAGCCGCCTCTGACCTGGAAATCAGATAAATAGTAGCTGGAGCCCTCTTTAGAATTTCCTAACTGTGCTTCCTAAAACTCTTAGTGTCTCAAAACATGTACTTGTTATGGCGCACACACACACACACGCACACACACACACGCACACACACACACTTTCTGATGTCAAATAAATTAGGTAAAAGCAGTATACTGTGGTTCCCCTATTAGAAATGTCCAGTAAAAAGTAAAATATTGAAGCTTCAGAGAAGTTCTGCAGTTGAGATACCTCTTTAACCAAGAATTTCCCAATTTTATTTGACCACTTTTCCTCACTACAAGCCCCGGTCAACAATTACAGAGATCCAAGTCCAAAGTGCATGGATTGAGACTACTAATGAATGATATTATCGATGACCAGTCAGATGTAAGAAAACTACTTTGTGCTCCTCCTTGTCATTGGAGGAGACCCCATTCCCAGCCAACTCTAATCAAAGGAGGAAGCCAAAAAGGTGTAGGAGAGATTTTGAATTTTGAGATGAAATGTTAAACTGGAGATTTAAAGTTGAAAATGTCATCAGTAACCTTGCCGCTTGTGTCGTTAAAATTTTTTATAACTTCAGCTGGGCTTGGTGTCTCACATTTATAATTCCAGCACTTTGGGAGGCCTAGATGGGCCAAGAATCACTTGAAGCCTGGAGCTTGAGACCAGCCTGGGCAACATAGCGAGACCCCCATCTCTATTATAAATGAATGAATGAATAAGACATAACTTTAATTTTTTTTAACTTTAATGTATTACAGGTGAACATGGTATCTAATGTCTCACCCAGCGAGACAACTTCACTGTGTGACAAAAAATTATACAATCAAATCCATTGTTTCCTTATTTTGTAACCTGAAAAATGGAAAATAATGGAGATAGTATAAAAGAGAGGTTATAAGATCTAAAAAAGAATAGAAGGTTTACACAAATTCTACCAAATATGACAAAATGTATAAGGGTTGTCATTTAAAATACAAGACAGCAAGATAAATTCGAATTTCAGATAAACTATACATATTTTTGTCAGTACAAGCATATTCCATGCAATACCATAGACATATCACAAAATTATTCATTGTTTACCTGAAATTCAGGTTTAACTGAGCATTCTTATTTTTTTATTTGCCAAATCTTGCAACCTCGGTGTGCTATCTGCATTGCATCAAAAATGACATACATTGAACAGAGCAAAAAAACCAGATACCTTTTTAGTTTTCAAACATTGGCATGCCAAAAGAAATAAAAGAGAGACAACTTGGATTTCTGCAAAAAATGATAAAAATTAGGACCAGCCTGAGATTTCAGAATAGCTGATTTGACTACTACTCAGCACAGTAATATTTAAGGGAAAAAATGGAAAACTAATAAGCAAATTTTAATTAAATTTTACATGAACTGCTTAGAGAAATAAAGATTGAAAGTATAAAAAATAGCTACAAAAGCCATTTCAAACTGCAATTTATTTTTGCTATAAATCCACAAATAGCTTTTATTTGAATAAATGTAAAATTCCTTTAGCATAAAATTAAAAATAAGCCAAGCAAGAAATTTATGTACAAAAAAGACAACATGAACTTCATTATACTTGAGTCAACATGTGAGAATTGTGCTGTCAGAGAACTATTTCTAAAAATAAAGGGAAGTTAAACATATGACTCTGTTATGAATTCATTCATTATAAATATAAGAGATGTTTTCCTTTTATGTATATATTAGCAGGATATGAAGCAATCAAAAAATTCCTTTGTAATCAAAAATTAAAAAGTAATTCTTTTGTAATCAAAAATTAAAAAGTAATTAAATATTCCTTTGAAAGCTAAATTATACCAATGGTATTGATTGGTATTTTATTTTAATATTTATACTTTTTAGTTTTATATATACAGAATTTCTGAAGTATCTGACCAATGGGAAAAGAATAGAAACAGATCACAAGTAACAATTTACTTTGTACTTGCTTGGAAAGAACATGTTATGTGAAGTGAAAATTAAAGTATTCCAAATAACCCTTAAGCAAATTCAACCTTCCCCTCATCAGATATTTTCTCTTTGGCTGTAGTTTAACCTAGTGATACTAATAGAAAATCAGTATCATTTTAACAACACTGAAAATTATGCATTTTTTACTTTCTTTATAAATTTTTAATAGAGCAAATAATCATGTATAATTTAATTCTCTTCAGTAATTTGCTCAAGATTAAAAATACCAATTTTACACTCTGATAATGACATTTTAGAAAATTTGTTAATAAATGAAAAAGTAATAGTCTTGGGCAAGGGCTAGTGACATTTTTAACCTTTCTAGACAAATAAATCTACCAAATGTCAATTATTGGACTTTTTATTAAAACATCCTTTTTTTCATAGTTCATTTTTTCACAGTTGATTATTTAATATACAAGCCAAATCTATCCCACAAAGATTTTCTGTGCTTTTGGACAATAATAGTTATACTATTTCTGAAAAAGTATTGCACTATTAAAAAGAGCAGTTCCTGCCACAGCTCTCTCTAGGAAAGCTTCTTATAATATATTAGTAAAGAAAAAGATACTGAGTTATCCTGATGTTCCTAACTGCCTAAACCTGAAGAATTTTTTAAACTCAGAGTCACTTTCACTAAATCTTTGTCACAAAAGTGAGGCCCCACCAAGAGTGAAACAACGAACCGTTTGCTGTGCATGGTCCTCCAAGGTAACAACAGCTATCCGCTCTCCTCCAGCATGGCAACCTCCAGATTCTATGCCTTTTGACATTTCTGTGAGCCTCCAACTTTTTCTCCAATATCAGGTCCTTTGTAGGAAATCCGTGATTTTATGGTTCAGAACCAAGAAGCTCTGAGTTTATGATCCCTCGACTTCTCAATGGAGTTGAAAGGATTTGGGAGAAAACATCTGTGCTGGCGCATCAGGTTTACAGACCGGAACTTTCTCTAAAGAAATTCATAGCATAGTTTATCCCAACCTATCTGACAACGTATGCTCTTTGTCTTTCCAACTGAGTTGTAAACCCTTTGGAAGCAATGTCTATCCTTCGTTCTTACTCTTAAGAGCCCCAGAGCACCAGATTCATACTTTGTGGGAGTTCATTAATAATTCAGAAATTAATACTAAGGATTCAAATGAATCTTTCTTTCATTTAGCACTAGGAGCTTTCTCCAGTCCAGGCCAGCTTTCCTTGCTTTCTTTGCAGCAGGACTCAGGAGCCCAAACTAATGTCTTTTTCCTCTAACACCCACACAAGCCCCTTGAGGCTCTTTTTCCCTAA
Organism: Saimiri boliviensis; assembly: GCF_048565385.1. Classification (NCBI taxonomy): domain Eukaryota; kingdom Metazoa; phylum Chordata; class Mammalia; order Primates; family Cebidae; genus Saimiri; species Saimiri boliviensis. The sequence goes on from NC_133466.1 coordinate 37,379,483, forward strand.
AATTGGGGGCCTGGTGTTTTAACTCAATTATCACAGTTCTCTGCTTCCGCTTAAGGATTTGCATTGACTATAAAATTGCTACATAATTATCCTTGAATATTAGAATATATAAATGTAATATATTCCTCACCCTTAATCTGAATTATTTCCTTCTGGATATACATGAGGCCAAAGTAAGACACTCCTACAGCTCTGATGTCATTTATTTACCCATAAGCATACCAATAAAAAAAGCAGGATGGAGTAATCAATAATATAATTCTACAGTACTAAAAGGAAGACCGTAAGAGATCTTCCTTTTCAGTCTCCTTCCCAGTCCTCTGAGTGGCCCAGCTATACTTTGTTTCCTTGCAGTGGGACTGATACGGTATCGCTGTTTCTGTCCTCACCCAAATGCATCTTCACTGTAGCTCCCATATTTCCCATGGGTCATGGGAGGGGCCCATAGGAGGCAATTGAATCATGGCTGTGGATCTTTCCCAGGCTGTTCTCATGATAGCAAATAAGGCTCATGCGATCTGATGGTTTTATAAAGGGAGTTCTCCTACACAAGCTCTCCTGCCTGCTCCCACGTAAGATGTGCCTTTGCTTCTCCTTTGCCTCCTACCATGATTGTGAGGTCTCAGCCATGTGGAACTGTGAGTCCATTAAACCTCTTTTTATAAATAAATTACCCAGTCTCAGTATGTCTTTATTAGCAACACGAGAACAGACTAATACATTGCCCCTGTGTGATTTAAAGTCACTTCTTGGTGACCTCTTCTTCTTAAGCTGATTTAATTGGATTTCACTTTTATAAACAGTCATGCCCTTCATAAACCCAGATTAATTCAGTTAATAACATGAACTTGCAGAAAGTCTGAATTGGTGACATACATTTCTATGCAAATAATATTCTACATTATAGAGTCTTTAAAAAGATGTTTCAAAATCTGATACACATCTTCTATCTTTTTTTTTTTTTTTTTTTTTTTTTTTTTTTTTTTTTTTTTTTTTTTTGGGTACCAAATTTCTTTATTTGAAGGAATGGTACAAAGAACTTAAGTGGATGTTTTGGTACAACTTATAGAAAAGGTAAAGGAAACCCCAATATGCATGCACTGCCTTGGTGACCAGGGAAGTCACCCCGTGGCTATGGGGAAATTAGCCTAAGGCTTAGCTTTCATTATCACTGTCTCCCAGAGTGTGCTTGTCAAAGAGATATTCTGCCAAGCCAGACTGGGGTGCTCCCATCTTGCGCAAGTTGGTCACGTGGTCACCCAATTCTTTGATGGATTTCACCTGCTCATTCAGGTAATGTGTCTCAATGAAGTCACACAAATGGGGGTCATTTTTGTCGGTGGCCAGTTTGTGCAGTTCCAGTAGTGACTGATTCACATTTTTTTCCAAATGTAATGCACACTCCATCGCATTCAGCCCGCTCTCCCAGTCATCATGGTCTGGTTTCTTGATATCCTGAAGGAAGATGCGGCCACCTCGTTGGTTCTGCAGCTTCATCAGTTTCTCGGCATGTTCCCTCTCCTCATGAGATTGGTGAAGAAAGTACTTGGCAAAGTTCTTCAAAGCCACATCATCGCGGTCAAAGTAGTAAGACATGGACAGGTAAACATACGAGGCGTAGAGCTCCAGGTTGATCTGGCGGTTGATGGCGGCCTCTGAATCCTGGTGGTAGTTCTGGCGCACCTGCGAAGGTGATGCGGTCGTCATGGCGGCTGCTAAGGAGAGGCGGCGGCGGCGGTGGCTGCGCGGCGCTGGAGAGGCGGCGGGGGCCTTGGGGCGGTCCGAGGACGCGGTGTGGAGGTGACAGAGGGCTGGCTGTGGGCGGCCGGCCGGGGTGGGGGACGAGCGCCGGGTTCCGTCCAAGCACTGTTGAAGCAGGAGACCGCGGCGACTCTCGGCGAAGAACGTCTCCACATCTTCTATCTTTTTTTGCACAGTTCACATGCTTTTTATATACACATACTTTATATATTCACATACTTTTTATATTACAAAACTAAATATCAATCTAAAGGATATAAGTGTTGTCAAATTATGTAATAGGAAGATGAAAATTGCGAGACTGAATTGGACTAAAGCAGGATGGCACGTCATTCCCTTTGGATCTTCCATACAGTTAAAAAGCCTTTTGATGGTATGCTGGCTTCTCAAAAATAAAGTCAACAGACATGCTCCAGGGATACTACATAATAATGTTTTTAGGATGATAACTGGCAACACGCCTTATTTGGAACAATTTTTGCAAGAAGATACTAAACGAGCACAGAATTAACATAATGCCTGAGATTATATCCACAAAGCACTAATTTTATTTTTTATTTTTTTTATTGCATTTGGTTTTGGGGGTACATGTGAAGAACATGCAAGATTGTTGCATGGATACACTCGTGGCAGTGTGATTTGCTGCCTGCCTCCCCTTCACCTATATCTGGCATTTCTTCCCATGCTATCTCTCCCCAACTCCTTACCCCCCGCCGTCCCTCCCCTACTTCCCCCCAACTGACCCCAGTGTGTAGTGCTCCCCTCCCTGTGTCCATGTGTTCTCATTGTTCAACACCTGCCTATGAGTGAGAACATGCAGTGTTGGATTTTCTGCTCTTGTGTCAGTTTGCTGAGAATGATGGTTTCCAGGTTCATCCATGTCCCTACAAAGGACACGAACTCATCATTTTTGATGGCTGCATAGTATTCCATGGTGTATGTGTGCCACATTTTCCCTGTCCAGTCTATCATCGATAGGCATTTGGGTTGGTTCCAGGTCTTTGCTATTGTAAACAGTGCTGCAATGAACATATGTGTGCATGCAAAGCACTAATTTTAGATGGCTTATACAATGCAAAATTTAGCCAGAAGTATTGAGGTGAGGAATATTCATGTGCCTGTAAATTGTTCTTCAAGTCAATGCCAAAAGCTTACTGACTAAGGCTGTTTGTACCCAGACTAGACACATCAGCCAAAACTAACACTCCACCCTCTTCCCGTAGCTCCCTGGCATCTCAGATGACCTGTTAAATCCTTTACTAAAATGTTCTTTAGGTACTTCATATTATGTCTTTCTCCTCCCAGACATAATAGGACATTAAAAGAGTCTCTTATTCAGGCTACTATAACAGAATTCCATAAACTGAGTGGCTCACAAACAACAGAAATCTATTTCTCACAGTTTGGAGGCTGGGAAGTCCAAGAGCAAGACACCAGCAGATTCGGTGCCTGTGTTCCTCACAGATAGCCGTCTTCTCACTCTAACCTGTAGTGGAAGGAGCCAAGGATCTTTCTCAAGCCTCTTTTATAAGGACATTAGTCTCATTCATGAGGGCTTCGCCACCATAACTTAATCACCTCCCGATGACCTCACCTAATACTGTAACCTCAGGAGTACGGATTTCAATCTATAAATTTGGATAGACATAAATAATTCACGCCATAGCAGAAAGATATCAGAACTGTTACATCTCTAACTTCTGAATCAGTCTTTCCCATTTCTGTGAGCTTTTTCTATCTTCTGCCATGATTGAGTGGCCTCTGAAGCCATGTGGAACTCTAAGTCTGTTAAACCTCTCTTTCTTTATAAATTACCCATCTAGGTACATCTATCAGCAGCATGAGAACAGACTGATACAGTAAATTTGTACCAGGAGAGTAGGGCACAACTGAAAGTTGTGAAAGCAACTTTGGAACTGGGCAACAGGCAGAGGTTGGAACAGTTTGGAGGGCTCAGAAGACAGGAAGATGTGGGAAGGTTTGGAACTTCCTAAAGACTTGTTGAATGGCTTTGACCAAAATGCTGATAGTGATATGGACTAAAAAGTCCAGGCAGAATTGGTCTCAGATGGAGATGAGGAACTTGTTGGAAACTGAAGAAAAGCTGACTCTTGCTGTGTTTTAGCAAAGAGACTGGTGGCATTTTGCTTCTGCCCTAGAGAGTTGTGGAACTTTGAAACTGAGAGAGGTGATTTAGGGCATTTGGCAGAAGAAATGTCTTTCTTTCTTTTTTTTTTTTTTTTTCTTTTTTTTGAGACAGAGTTTCACTCTTATCACCCAGGCTGGAGTGCAATGATGGCATCTTGGCTCACTGCAACCTCCACCTTCCAAGCTCAAGCAATTCTCCTGCCTCAGTCTCCCAAGTAGCTGGGACTACAGGTGCCTTCCACCATGCCCAGCTAATTTTTGTATTTTTAGTAGAAACAGGGTTTTACCATGTTGACAGAAGCTAGTCTTGAACTCCCGACCTGAGGTGACCCACCAACCTCAGCCTCCCAAAGTGCTGGGATTACAAGCATAAACCACCGCACCCAGCTAGTCAGGAGAAATTTCTAAGCAGCAAAGCACTGGGTACTGTTAAAGGATTTAGTTTTATGTATTCACAGGATATGGTTTGGAATTGGAACTCAAGTTTAAAAGGGAAGCAGAACATAGAAGTTTAGAAAATTTGCAATCTGACAAAGTGGTAGAAAAGAAAAACGCATTTTCTGAGGAGAAATGAAAGCTGGCTACAGGAATTTAAAGTAACTAATGTGTAGCCAAATATTACTCTCCAAGACAATGTGGAAACCGTCTCCAGAGCATGTCAGAGACCTTTGTGGCAGCCCCTCCCATTACAGGCCCAGAGGCCTAGAAGGCAAAAATGGTTTCCTGGGCCAGGCTCAGGCCCCCCATGTTGTGTGCAGCCTAGGGACTTGGTGCTCAGTATCCCTGCCACTCTAGGCATGGCTAAAATGGACCGAGGTACAGCTTGGGCCACGGATCAGAGGGTGCAAGCCCCAACCCTTGGCAGCTCTCACTTGGTCTTAAGCCTGCAAGTACACAGTAGTCAAGACTGAGGTTTGGAAATATCTGTCTAGATTTTAGAGGATGTATGGAAACACCTGGATGTCCACACAGAAGCAGGAGCAAAGTCCTCACAAAGATCTCTGCTAGGGCAGTATGGAAGGGAAATGTGTGATTAAACCTCTCACACAGATTCCCCGCTGGTGCATTGCCTAGCGGAGCTGTGAAAAGAGGGCCACCATCTCCTGACCCTAGAACAGTAGATCCTCTGACAGCTTCCATCTGTGTGCCCAGAAAAACTAGACACTCAATGTCAGCCCCTGAAAACAGCCAGGAGGGAGGCTCTACCCTTCAAAGCCACAGGGGCAGAGATGCCCAAGACCATGAGAACCCACTTCTTGCATCAGCATGACCTGGATGTAAGACATGGAGTCAAAGACGATCATTTCAGAGCTTTAAGATTTGACTGCCCTGCTGGATTTCGGACTTGCCTGGGGCCTGTAGCCCCTTTGGTTTGACCAATTTCTCCCATTTTGAATGGGTGTGTTTACCCAGGGCCTTTCCCTCTACTGTATCTAGGATGTAACTAACTTGCTTTTGATCATATGGGCTCACAGGAGGAAGGGACTTGACTTGTCTCAAATGAGACTTTGGACTGTGGACTTTCGAGTTAATGCTAAAATGAGTTAGGATTCGGGGGAACTGTTTGAAAGGCATGATTGATTTTGAAATGTGAGGACATGAGATTTGGGAGGGGCTAGAAGTGGAATGATACAGTTTGGCTCTGTGTCCCCACCCAATGTCAAATTATTGCTTCCATTCTTCCCATGTGTAGCGTGAAGGACCCAGTGGGAGGTAATGAATCATGAGGACACATCTTTCTCATGCTGTTCTCATGATAATGACATAGTGTCACAAGATCTGATGGTTTTATAAAGGGGAGTTCCCCTGCACATGCTTTCTGTCTTGCCTACCATCATGTAAAACATGCCTTTCACCTTCTGCCTTGATTGTGAGGCAGCCACGTGGAACTGTGAGTCTTTTAAACCCCTCTTTCTTTATAAATTACCCAGGCTCGGGAATGTCTTTATCACCAGTGTGAGAACAGACTAACTCATGGAGGATAACAGGTAAATGTAGGTTGCAACATTAAGCAGAGTAATGGGAATTTGAGCAAAGATTTGAAAGAGTTGGAGTTAATTAACCAAGTGGTTATCTCAGGGAAGATACAGGGGAACAGCTAGAAGAATGGTTCTAAATTAAGCATGTATCAGATTCCTTTGGTGGGGGCAGGGGTTAAAACACATTGATGGATTTCATTCCCAAAGTTTCTGATTCAGTGTCAGGATGGGGACATTTTCTTCAAGTTCCTAGGTGATGCTGATGCTGTTGATCCAGAAACTATACTTTGAAAATTGCTGAGGTAGAGGAAAAGCCCAAAGTGGGAATGTGCCTGATAAATACAAACATTTCCCTGAGGGAGGACCACTTAGGGATTAGCTGGAGCTATTCTAAATTTACTCAAGAGGGATCCCTTCAGAGGCTATGGGCTGAGAGCCAAAAAATTGTGGATTAAGGGGAGAATTTTTGCAATCGATTGGAAAAGATAAGAGCTCTGCCTTGAAATTCTCACTTTCTCTCAACTAATGAAATTCACCCTTGTTTTCAGAACACTAATTCCTTCCCTTATAATCTAAACTTATTTCCCTATTTGTGTCTTTATTTACATTTGACTTTAGCTACTCTTCTGTTAATATCGGCTCCCTTACCATGTGCTTTCCCACAGCAAGATATATAATCCAGCAATCTTTCTTTTCCACTCCTGTATGGCTACTGAGCATTTCCAAAGAAAAATTGCACAGTAGTGTAGACTGATGCCTGTTCAACTTTAAATGATACACAGAATTTGTTTATCTGCCTTTGTTCACCTTCCTTCCTATAGCAACTGTGCTGACTGTTCCGCTCACCTTCATAATCCCTGCCTCCTCCCCTTCCACAGATGACAATGCCTCCTATCCAAAGAGAAAATAAAGATTATGACACATGAAAACCCTGGAGTTTCTGCCATTTTCTACCACCACCTTAACACATACATGCTCACATATTCACCAGCTGTAAGTTTACTTCCTTCACTTACCTTCTTCTTTCTGGCCCTAAAGAAGACAATGCAAGGTACTTGGGAAAGTATTTGACACCAACTGAAGCATTCAAAAAATTTGGTTGATTGGTTTCAATTTAAAAAAAAAAAAAAATAGGTAACAATGGCCAGGCGCAGTGGCTCACACCTGTAATCCTAGAACTTTGGGAGGCTTAGGCAGTATGATCACTTGAGCCCAGGAGCTTGCAATCAGCCTGGGCAACATGGCTCTCTACAAAAAAATGTGAAAATTAGTCAGGCATGCTGGGGAGTGCCTGTACTCTCAGCTACTGGGGAGGCTGAGGTGAGAGGATCACCTGAGCCCAGGAGGTTGAGGCTGAGGTGAGCTGTGATCATGCCATTGCACTTCAGCCTGTGTGACAGAATGAGAACCTGTCTCAATCAATCAATCAATATAGGTAACAAATGCATAATGGGTGCAAAACTTTAGTCTCTCCAAACTGTTTTCTTAGAAACACATTCCCTGGAGACAATCACAGTTAACCACTTCTTGTGTGTCTTTTTAGAAACATTCTATATGCAAATAAGCAAGTACATTTATAAATATTTTTATTTTACATAAATAGTAACATATCATATACGCTTTTTTTTTTCTTTTTTTGAGACGGAGTTTCGCTCTTGTTTCCCAGGCTGGAGTGCAGTGGTGCGATCTCGGCTCACCGCAACCTCCGCCTCCTGGGTTCAGGCAATTCTCCCGCCTCAGCCTCCTGAGTAGCTGGGTTTACAGGCACGCGCCACCATGCCCAGCTACTTTTTTGTATTTTTAGTAGAGACGGGGTTTCACCATGTTGACCAGGATGGTCTCGATCTCTTGACCTCGTGATCCACCTGCCTCGGCTTCCCAAAGTGCTGGGATGACAGGCTTGAGCCACCGCACCTGGCCATATACGCTTTTAAGCTTTCACTTTCACTTTAAAATATGTTTTGGAAATCCTTTCATATCAAAATATAAAGAGCTGCTTTGTTCATTTTATGTATATACAATAACTTATTTGCCTCCTTCTACTGACGTACATATTCATTTCTACCACATGCAAATTTAGTTATAGGAAAAGGTCTTAGAAATAGAATGACTGGATCAAAATGATTGCCATATTGTGTCCACGTGGTTACCAATCTATGTCAGCAGTATGTAAACCTACATGCTTTTCTTCACCCTCAATTAACACACAGTGTTATTCATTTATTAGATAATTTTTGAGTGACTAGCAGGAACCAAATTTTGTTCTAAGCCCAGGGATTAAAGTCTCTGCCTTCTAGATCTTATATTCTAAAGGGGGAAGACATATAATAAATAAATGATAAATTGTGGTTAAATTTATAATTCAAATTTTTACTTTGCCAAATTTAGCTCCCTTATCATATAAATACATCAAATTATCTTTGTATGTTTTTAAAAAATCAATTTTCTTAACTTAAATTTTCCATCTATTGCTTGCCTTTTTAAAAATTGCTAAATTTGGAGTTTTTAATTCGTCACCAAATCTTTTAAATGAAGACTTCACACACATTTTTCCAATTTCTTGATTTTTTATTCATCCTTGAATATATTGTCTTCACCAATCTCTGGTGACTATAGATGCACAGGGTTTTGACTAATCATCATGAATTTTAAATTACATTTCAATTCAGATCTGTCTTGTAAACAACTCCATGTGGTGGGCTATCTCATGATACCTCAGTCTTTTTTTTTTTTTTTTTTGAGACGGAGTTTCGCCCTTGTTACCCAGGCTGGAGTGCAATGGCGCAATCTCGGCTCACCGCAACCTCTGCCTCCTGGGTTCAGGCAATTCTCCTGCCTCAGCCTCCTGAGTAGCTGGGATTACAGGCACGCGCCACCATGCCCAGCTAGTTTTTTGTATTTTTAGTAGAGACGGGGTTTCACCATGTTGACCGGGATGGTCTCGATCTCTCGACCTCGTGATCCACCCGCCTTGGCCTCCCAAAGTGCCGGGATTACAGGCTTGAGCCACCGCGCCCGGCCGATACCTTAGTCTTACTGTGTTTGAAACTATTTATTACTTTCCCCTAGCCCTATATCGTTTTCAATTCCTTCTAAACCTTCTTTTCTTGTCTTCTCAATCATGTAAATGACATCATCCACTAGTTGTCCATTGAGTAACATAGGAATCAAACCTCCTTCTTCCTCAAGTTTTACCGCCTCCCCTCCAAAAATAACGCATAGAACTGTGTCATACACTCAAGAACCTTAAACCTCTTTTCTTTCTCTCCATCACCTTGTTTCATTTTTTGGCTAGAGTCTCATTGTCTCTCATCTCAACTATTTAATAATAATTCCTGGCCTGGAGCAATGGTTCACACCTGTAATCCCAGCACCTTGGGAGGCCGAGGAGGGCGGATCACCTGAGGTCAGGAGTTCAAGACCAGCCTGGCCAACAAGATGAAACCTCTTCTCTACTAAAATAAAAAAGAAAAAAAATTTAGACAGGCATGGTGGCATGCACCTGTAATCCCAGCTACTTGGAAGGTTGAAGCAGGAGAATCGTTTGAACACAAGAGGCGGAGGTTACAGTGAGCCGAGATTGTACCATTGCACTCCAGCCTGGGAGCAACAAGAGCAAAATTCCATCTCAAAATAAATAAATAGTAATAATCCCTACCATGGTCTCTAATCTTTATATATATATATATATATATGTGTGTGTGTGTGTGTGTGTGTGTGTGTGTGTGTGTGTGTTCTTTAAGTTCTTGGGTACATCTGCAGAACATATGGGTTTGTTACATAGTTACATAGATGCCATGGTGATTTGCTGCATCCATCACCCTGTCATCTACATTAGGTGTTTCTCCTAATGTTATCCCTGTGTGTGATGTTCCCCTCCCTGTGTCCATATGTTCTCATTGTTCAACTCCCACTTATGAGTGAGAATATGCAGTGCTTGGTTTTCTGTTCATGTGTTAATTTGCTAAGAATGATGGTTTCCAGCTTCATCCATGTCCCTGCAAAGGACATGAACTCATCCTTTTTTATGGCTGCATAGTATTCTATGGTATATATGTGCCACATTTTCTTTAGTCTACCATTGATGGGCATTTGGGTTGTTTCCAAGTCTTTGCTATTGTGAACAGTACCGCAGTAAACATACATGTGCATGTGTCTTTATGATAGAACATTTTATAATCCTTTGGACATATACCCAGTAATGGGATTGCTGGATCAAATGGTATTTCTAGTTCTAGATCCTCGAGGAAGCACCACCCTGTCTTCCACAATGGTTGAAGTAATTTACACTCCCACCAACAGTGTAAATGTGTTCCTACTTCTCCACATCCTCTCCAGCATCTATCGTCGCCTCACTTTTTAATGATCACCATTCTAACTGGCATGAGATGGTATCTCAATGTGGTTTTGATTTGCATTTCTCTAATGCATGGTCTCTAATCTTTCCTATTCTGCTTCATCTTCAATTGCTCTCCATTGCCTCCAGGTTTGTGGTATGTGAAGTTTCCTTTCCATTCAACTTTTCAGCCCTCAACTGCCATAACCTATTCAAATTATTCTCCTACCACATTCTTCCTGATACTACATAACTTTGCAAATTCTCTCTCTTCTCCCAAGAAGGCCATCTCTTCAGCCTACTCTCCCCAACCATCTATTGACCCAATAAACTCATTATTCAAGCATAGCTTAAATTTGAAACTCCAGTGTAACATCTTTTCTGCTTTTCCCAGGAAAACCTGCTATAACCTTCCATGCATAATCATGGGTTTTAAAAAATACATTCACTAATACATATAATCCATAGGCTACTTCAGATTATAAATTGTGGTTTGTATCTCATGTGGATCAAGGAATTTCAAGAGATTGAGATTTAAATGCTCACCACTGTCTGTCCAGTGAGAAAATAAAAATAAGCATTACTTCCTGGAAACTCCTATAAAATTACAAGGATTCACTTGCCTTTGAACACATGCTCTACTAAACTAATCATTATTACTAGTAAACAATCATTGCCAGGGAGCTATGATTTTTATTATCCATCAGGTTCATAATGGGAAATATCGACGGCATGCTCAAATTAGGATAATGAAGAAAGAACATATTTATATAAGGACTATTTATAAAGATGTGGTGTGGATAAGGGACCTTAATCAATAGTCTAGACAGGCTGCCTGTTCACCATGGCCAGGGATGAACTTAGATGTCAGAATCGCACATGGCCTGGACCCAGAGACAAGTCCCAGTGAATCACCAGTGCCAATTTGGTTTGATAGAAAACTCTCGAGAAGCAGATGATAATTGCTTACGCCACTGCTGAAACCTCATCTGCTCAGCAGGCAACCAGGCAAACTCGTTTCCATGCAGAAGCCATGCCCAGATCCTATTACCCACCTCATTGTTGCCAATAGGCCACATCATTGCAGAACTTGTGGCCTCAAGGAGAGAAAACGTCTTAACAGCAAATATATTGCTCATCATGATGAATCCTCCCTCAGCTTCTGCTGTAGTATCAGCAGACGCTGGCCTTTCAAGTCTGCCAAGACTTTTCCACATTCAATATTTCTATTATCAATGCACATTAAAATAAGAAAATGATTTTTTTGTAGTTGTTTTGACTGGCTTGTACTAACAAGTCCATTTCAGAGTGCATGTTATTAAATTGACTGCTTATTATAGTCTTAATATTTTGTTTACCAACATACAGAAACATTCCTATATTTTTAACAACAAATATGGCTGCTGGTATCTCTACTAGTATCAGAAAAAAATAGGTTTCGATGCCTGGAAATCTTTAAAAAAAAAAAAAATGACTACCAGAGTGCATTTATCTCATTACATTGCAGTGATTCCTGTATGTAATAGTGATCTTACCTGAAAAAACGTTTTATGCCATATTCATTTTTAAATTCAGAGTGCCAACTATAATTCCAGAACTAAATAAATGTCTGCAGAATAGGTGTCTTTTCCTCAGCTGCAGATAAGCAATATTCTTCTTGATAGTAGGAGCTGCATCTGTCGTGCATGTGTATTAGATATAGACACTAATACACACTGTATTGCTTAATAAACGTTCATCGACTGATGCTCAAAACTTAGCGAGCAAATGCGAAGGTTTAACCTTTATGTTCTGCAGTATTTGTTAGCTCCATTCAGACGGCAATTCAGGTTTGTTCTATGCTATGTCACAACTAGGGAATGTATAAATCCATCATTCTTTAAATATGTCATTTCTGAAATTTCCAACATACTCTATAGTATTTTATAATTATATATAAAACATATGAGGCCGGGCGCGGTGGCTCAAGCCTGTAATCCCAGCACTTTGGGAGGCCGAGGCGGGTGGATCACGAGGTCAAGAGATCGAGACCATCCTGGTCAACACGGTGAAACCCCGTCTCTACTAAAAATACAAAAAACTAGCTGGGCGTGGTGGCGCATGCCTGTAATCCCAGCTACTCAGGAGGCTGAGGCAGGAGAATTGCCTGAACCCAGGAGGCGGAGGTTGCGGTGAGCCGAGATCGCGCCATTGCACTCCAGCCTGGGTAACAAGAGCGAAACTCCGTCTCAAAAAAAAAAAAAAAAAAAAAAAAAAAACATATGAATTTTGTTAGTATCTGTCTCAAGTGTACATATTTATTAAAATACTTTTAATCTAGAGATTTTACTAGCTACCCTTATAGTAGCAACCAAAGTCAACGAAGTCTAGAAGTAATCAGAGTAACTGAATAAGAACTTCTTAAGTTTAAAATGCTAGCCCAGAAATCTTGGAGAAAAGGAAAGCTCCAAAAGTCTTCAAAAAGGAGAAAAAATCCAAATCTCCAAAAACTCGAAATCTTAACAAAAATCCAAACTTTGGAATCCAATATTTGGATTTTTCTCCAAAATTCTTGGAGAATTGATACTATTTGGTATCAGTCTCAATACTCTCAAATGGAAAGAAAGGATGTTAAAAAGTACTTGAAGAAAAGTTCTTTCTTGTCATTCAAATATAGACAAATGTGTCATAATTATCTTGGAGCTGAATCTCAATATGTTAGTATGTTAATTATGTCCCATCCTTCAATGTGTATCTTTGCATTCCAGGATAATTTACTGTATAAAATAGGGACAAACAAGATATTTTATTCTAAAGCATTAAGTAAAGCCAGCAAAGCAAAATAAAAATAGAAAGTTACCCTTCTTATTTAAAATCATGGCCTTTTTAAACTTTAGATAAAGTCAGTGTACACGTATACTAAACAAGTCTCAGTCAATCACTGCCAGCCTTATCCAAGTTTCAAAGTTAAGTTTTTCCTCATATTTTAGTTGATAGCCTTGGTTAGTGAGCAGACTGGAAGACCAGATTGCATTTGAGCAGAGCTCCAAATCGTGACCATATAACATCTGCCTTGTGTTGAGTGCTGAGCATTCTATAATACCATTAATTGAAAATGACAAATCAGCTGCCCAATTTCAACTGACAGCAATTAGCACTCACACTATGTTACTAGACTTCTGCTTTATGTACCAGTCCCACCACGCCATGGGTGCCCAATAAATGTCAGTATTCATCATGTGTCTTGTTTATGCTACTCCGTTAATCAGCTGGTACTCTTTAAGCCTACCTGTTGTAAAATGTACTTTAGGTATAAAGCTTAAAAAAATAATAAGAGAAAAAGTAGATTAAAGATTAAAGAGAAAGAATACTTTCCATTTAATGTATTTACAAAAGAAAAAATAGAATACAATGAAAGAGCATACACTATGATCAGGTGAAACACCTTTTATTCCATTAATCACATTTGTATAAAATATAAGTAACAGTCTAATTCCTGGTGCTAATAAAACATAAAAATAAAAGAGAGAAAAATGAATATTGTATTTGAAATTGCTTAAACCTTGCCAGCTTACCTTGGTTAACTAATTATTATGGATCAAAAAAAAAAAATCTAACTGGACACCATGGCACATGTCTATAATCCCAGTTATTCAGGAGGCTGAGGAGTTCAAGTCAAACCTGGGCAACACAGCAAGACCCTCATCTCTTTAAAAATCTCTGAATTTGTTAAATCAAATGTCATCACTGAAATTAATTTTATTTTAAATATCACAACAACTTTCATTAAGTTTTAACACACCTTAAGCATGTGATATTTTTCTAAATAATTTACCGTCATTCTTTCATTCATGTTGAAGAAAAATAGTTATTGTCACCCCCCTATTTTGAGATATACCTTGTCCAACCCAATATTTTTCTCTGGATATTTATCAGATTGTTAACAATTAGTTAACTTTACCAAAAAAAAAGTTTTAAAATATTTTTCATATCTTGCACATAGTTAAATATCAACTCTTTAGTAACTTTTCAGTAAGGGCACAGAATATCCAGACTCTGTGTTCTAGTTCCTGGTAGTAACCACTTACTTAATCTATTATTATATCCAGTGTCACTATGGAGTGAATGATTTGCCTCACTTATTACTCAAGGAAAGTGAATAGTAGTCTAGGCGGAGGAAAAGAACATGACCATAATCTTTCAAAATTTCTATCTCTAGCTTGCTAACGTATTATCTGTTTTTCATTTTAATAGGAAATATTATTCACATAATAAGAGAGTACATCATTCCTCATTCATGATCATTATACATCATTGCCTCCCACCATCCCGTTACATGTTGTAGAATTAGAAAACTTGGTATTAGACAATGATGGTACTATAGATACTATCAAAGAAGCCTGGGGTAAAAATTAAAATGCTTTTTACTGAGCTAGACTTATTTCATAACTATCACCAACATTAACCGCAATCCTAAAGGTAGAGTTGCTAGCCCTGTACTTTAGATGACAAATGAAAAAAGCTTTTTAGGAGCCAGGTACCTAACAGATTTATATATAATCTTCAACAACCTTTCAAAATGTTTGACGTTTATTTTTGTCCCTCTTCCGATAATAAAGCTGAGTCTTGTAAATCTGAAATGACATTTCGGAGCTCACACCATTAAGTGGGGGAGTCACTTTAAATGAATTTCCCTTGAAATCTAGTGTCACAGGATCCTTAGGGTATAGTTTTTCCAGCCAGAAGCCTCTGTGGCCAGTGACCCGTTTGCCTGAGTTTTACTTGGCGCACTGGGCTTGTTCTGCCCACTCAGCCTGGCAGGCTGCACTTGGCTTATGCTGCCAGCTAAGACCCCATGCCTGCCAAGGGTAAGCCAGGCATGGAGTGGAGCAGCAAGGGGTGCAGGAGTGAGTGAGCATGGGACCCACCTACTGCACATAGCCAGGCACGCTGCTGCCGAGGGAAGGCAGGCAGCTCCAGGGGCCAGCTCTGTGCAACCCTGCAGCTGAATCAGGTGCTCCCCAGGCAGCTTCTGCTCTGGGCACCCACATCTAGATGAGGAGAATGCAGTAGCACCCAGAAGCTTGGAGATGCCAGGAACTGCAGAGCCCCAAAGAGGGTGTCACAGCCCTGGGTCAGGGACTCCTCCTGGAAAGGCCACACTCTTCTCTCCTTCTCATTGCCTGAAACATGGCAAGCAGCAGGATGCATTTCAGCCCTGTTTGTGTTACAGCTCTTTCAGTTCAGCTGCTCAGTGGATCCCAAATTCTTGTCCTGCTTCAAGGAAGAATGGACAGCTGGATGGTGAACAAGGCAAAGGAGTGCTTTATTGAGGAGCGTCACAGCTCTCAGGATACCCAGAGTGGGACACTCCTATCCACAGGCAGTCACCCCAACAGTATCTCTGCACCCCTCAGTGTCGAGGAGACCTGGAGTGGGTAGCTCCCACCTGCAGGCAGGCTATCCCAACACCTGTGCAGCTCTCAGCAGAGAGGAGACCCAGAGTAGGTAGCTCCCATTCACGGGCAGATCATCCTGTCATCTCTCCGTGTCTGGCTGAGTCCAAGGCTGTGCAGCTCTCAGCAGAGAGGAGACCCAGAGTAGGTAGCTCCCATTCACGGGCAGATCATCCTGTCATCTCTCCGTGTCTGGCTGAGTCCAAGGCTGTCATGGGCTTCAGAAGGGAGGAAGTACATGCTGACTGGTCCATCGGCAGCCATGGGCAGGCCTGGAAAAAGCTCCGTAAGTTCTCACTCCTGGCTGTGGAACAGGCAGCCCAGTCCCCAGGCTTCAGGCCATCCCTGGCTTGAAGGTGGAGTTTCACTGGGGGCTTGCTCCCTTCCACCTAGTAGCCTGCCTGCCTCCAGCCGTCATTATTTATGTCGTCCATCGTGCCAAGGTTGTTCATGTTGAGGGGCGTCTGCAGGTCTGCACCTAGCTGCCCTCAGTCCCCCATCAGCCTCCCTCCCATGCTTGTCAGTGCCCAAAGTCCAGAGGGTGCCAAGGCAGCAGGGGCTGACATGCCAGCACTGCCTCAAGCACACACACAACACTCAGGTTTGGCTTCAACTTTGCTCCGAATTGGGAGTTGGCACTGGGAGTGGGGAGAGGCCAGGCAGCAAGAGTAGGCACTTCAGAGTCTACAGGGATAGGGAGGACTTCCATGCCCCTGAGAGCACAGGGATGCCCAGGTCTACAGCTGGAGCTGGGAGGCTGCTGCTGCACCTTGAGGGGTGGGGCTCCCACCCCACCAACTCGGAAAGGCGCAGGACTCTCACTTGTTCCCAGCTCCTGCCAGTGCTCTAGAGTGCACAGCCCAGCCTGCGCCTCCCCTGCCACAGCCAGTGTGTTTGCAGCAGCTCTCCAGACTGGCCACCACTGCCGTCACTAGCGCTTGTGGGTTGTTTTTTATTTTTTTCTTTTTTTTCAGTTGGAGTCTCGCTCCGTCACCTAGACTGCAGTGCAGTGGCGTGATCTCAGCTCACTGCAACCTCCACCTCCCACATTTGAGCAATTCTCCTCCCTCAGCTTCCTGAGTAGCTGGGACTACAGACACATGCCACCACACCCAGCTAATTTTTTGTATTTTAGTACAGACGGGGTTTCACCATGTTGTCCAGACTAGTCTCAAACTCCTGAGATCAGGCAATCCATTAGCCTCGGCCTCCCAAAGTGCTAGGATTATAGGTGTGAGCCACTGTGCTCAGCTAATTTTTGTATTTTTAATAGAAATGGGGTTTTACCTTGTTGACCAGGCTGGCCTCAAATTTCTGACCTCAAGTGATTCACCCACCTTGGCCTCTCAAAATGCTGGGATTACAAGCATGAGCCACTGCACCTGCCCTTTCTAACTATGTTTAAATATCTCAGATATTTTCTAAATATTTAAGGTAGAGAAAAGGACTTCTAAGAATCTTAAGGGTGTTGCCCCACAATCCTAATAGTCTAAGAACTGTCTGAAATAGTCTGAAAAAGAAGGAAGTCTGTCTTGAAAAGAATTATGCATGTGACATTTGGGGCATGTAGTGACTGTCAATCTGCTTTATAGGGAGACACAAAATTTTAAAGAAAACTATACTAACTTTGGACAAAAAGAAAAAGAGTTCAAAGTGAAAAGACTTTCTATAGGTAGAAAGCAGGCTAAGAAGGCTCCTTAGCTATAATCCAGACTACTTCCGGAGACCAGACAGAATGTCTTCAAGAGCAGAGTGAAGAGCCTGGAGGGGGATTCAAGAGCTGTAGAGTGCAGTGAATTAGAGAACCAAATCAGGAAGCAGAACTTCTCACCCACAGACCAGAGCACTCGGATAATATTTGTCTGGGTGAATTTCAGGGCAGTGGCCACGATGGGTTTCTTATGTCCTTATCTTCTTGAATGGGGGTGTGTAATGCAATTATCCTGCCCTCAACTCACCATTGCATATAAAGGGTTGGAGAAAAGATAAATCACCTTTTTAGTTCACAGCTCCCTGAGTCAAGAGGCACTGAAGCCTCATGGAGCTTCGTCTGTTTCTTGACCTGATACAACACATGAGATCATGGACTTCAAGACTGGTGCCATGATTAGGTGAGATCTGGGGAGCCTGGGGAGTAGGTGAATATATTTTGCTCATGAAATGGATGGAAGTCAATGGAGCCAACAGACAAACTAAAAGGAAAATAATTCATAAACTAAGAAAAAAACGGGTCAGGCATCTAGGAAGCACAAGCACAGTCCCTAAGTTGGACATGGAAGGTTAAAGCAAGACGTGGTGGGGAGGGATGAGTTTTCAAGCCAAAAAGTTAAGCGTACAAATCTGAGAAAGGTACATCAGGATCCTAGAGGACAGATCAGCCAGGCAGTGATTTAAAAAAAAAAAATAGGAAAAAGAAAATGTATACACATACATTACAGATACAGGTCAATTCCATGGACCAAAGTGCTGTAAAACCCTTGTATAGTTTCATACCTCTCTCTGCAAACGGGTCTTCACTGGTATAGAAGACCTATAGAGCAATCCTATACGTTTTCATTCTCCATTCCTGGAATCACTTCCTAAATTCAAAACTCTGCAATCCCAGGCTCCGAACCTAACTGCAATCTCATCTTTCTTTCATCCCTGCACATTACCTGAGCCCATATGACACCTGCTCCCGAACCTCCTCAGGACCTCAGATTACTCAGTGCTGATCTATTTCCTAAGCGTGTTGCTCTCTCTGGTCTGCTCTTTTATGAAACTAGTACCGATCCGGCACACCCACCAGCATCCCTTGGTCTTTGACACCAGTCTGCATCTCAGTTCCTGATCCAATCCTGAATACATTGAATTATGTTTTATTTTGCAATATAAACCCTAATGGAAGAGTACAAACACATAGACCAATTTTATTCCAATTACCTTTTGAAGGTTATAATATCGGCTACATTTTCAAGAGTGTTCTGTAATCTTTATGCTTACACCTTTCCCCTGGAGCAGCAGCGCTACTCTCTTCAAGCTGTACCTTGCCACCTGCACGCCTCACTCTGCCAAAACACAGATATCCGTTCACTTACCTTCTTCAACAGTTCTAAGACTTCCGATTGCCTACAAAATAAAATGTTGTAGGTTTTAAAAATAAAAACCTAGTGTCCTTATCACAGCATGCAGTCCTCCTCTTTGTCTTCCTCAGTTAATTTTCATCTCCTACTTCCAACCCTAGCTCTAAAGTGCCTTTCAGTAAGTACGTCGCGCATCAGATTGCTGACGTCACATGTCTGATGCATCCTGCATTTTTATGCCTCTGCTTGTGCTCAGACTTTTTCCTCTACCTGCAAAGGCTACCCTGTTTAACCATGGTGTGATTAACTCTCCCTCACCAGTATTTCCAGGATATGTTATACATGCCTTCATAATGCCCTTATTGCATTGTGTAATTGCATTCTAATGCTGTGTTAAGGGGTTTCACTACCAAAGCTCGCTTCTTAATGACAAGTACAAAGTGTTGTTTTACTGTATTATTTTGTTGTGTTTTGTTTTGTTCAGGGGTAGGTTTTTCTTGGTGGTGGTGGAGGAATGAGATTAATTAGCATAAAAATAACACTAAAAAGTTATTAAAGGAATAAATAAAAGCAAAGAAATATAAGGGCAGAAGGGAAGTCTCAGAGTTGAAAAGACAGTAAAACAATTGGAAAGTGCTATGAATATATTCCTACTACTACAATCGACATATGTAGACCTGGTTGCTATGTTAAACATTAATTTTATTGGATATTTGCTTACATTTGAACACTCTCCTTGTTTTATAACATAATTTTTATTATTTATTTATTTTTTTTTTTATTTTTTTAGACAGAGTTTTGCTCTTGTTACCCAGGCTGGAGTGCAATGGCGCGATCTCGGCTCACCACAACCTCCGCCTCCTGGGTTCAGGCAATTCTCTTGCCTCAGCCTCCTGAGTAGCTGGGATTACAGGCACGCACCACCATACCCAGCTAATTTTTTGTATTTTTAGCAGAGAGGGTGTTTCACCATGTTGACCAGGATGGTCTCGATCTCTTGACCTCGTGATCCACCTGCCTTGGCCTCCCAAAGGGCTGGGATTACAGGCATGAGCCACCGCGCCCAGCCATAATCTTTATTTTATATAAAAAGTAGTTATTTGATAAACCTCATGACTGGAATACAACTATTCAGTAATAAATCTCCTACAGAGAGTAAAATGATGGTTACAAGAATAGATTTGTTCTAACAATTATTTGGTATGTTGTCATTGCAGTTTATTAACCGTGTGCTTCAGTTATCTTATCTATGAAAAGAAAGACAATAATTGTATCTACCTCAAAGGTTAGCTGTGAGGATTAGGCAGGTTAATGCATGGAAAGCACTTAGTACATTGCCTGCAGAAGTAAACACTTAGAAAAGATGAATATTATTGTTATTCTAATTAAAACAATCAACTTGTAGGTATTCATGAGGTCTCCATAGAATTGAATTTTACTTCACAATGTTGTTATAAAAACTATTTGTGTATGACAACACTCCCAGGCTATTTACAATATAAAATGAATTAAACTATGTGCCTAGGAGCTATTAATTTAATCTTGAGGACAATATAATTGGATATCAAGATCAAACACCTGAATATAAATAAGCATTACATTTTGAAAACTGAGTAAGCAGAGAAGTAAATGCATCATGCAGCCAAATCAACAAATTGGCAAATATTTGGGTTGAATAAAACCTGAGGAAGTTTTCTTTCTCTGTTATTACTAAGAAGGCTGTATATAACAGATGAGACTGTAGATTCTACTTACAGACTAATCTTGATTCTTTCCCAGTGAAGACATTTGACTACAGAATGCAGTCCATGTTCTAAGAGTATGAGGGACATATGTAACATACTGTATGTCTAGTAGCCCAGAGGCAGTTCCTAGCACCATGTGGATGTACAGTAGGAACTTAAGATATAAAGGAACATAAAAAAAAAATCTGGTCAGAGGCCATGTCTAAATTAATGAAGGTAGGTGGTTTATTACATTTCCCACTATAAATAGCAAGGAAAATGGAAGAAAAATAAAAATAAAACTCAATGTGATTGGTTGCATTTGTTTTCCTATTTTTCCTATCAGAAGATTAATTATAGTTCTAAATTTAACATTAAAAGAATTTCTAGAAAGCTGCAATATAATTTATGTGACAGATAAATTTTGTCATATAATCCTAGAATGTGATCCAAAATTTTTACTTTTTTCTTGGCATTAGGTACCATATTATTGATCTTAATTTAAATGCTACAATTTGATGCTTAGGGAAATCTGTTGAATTATCAACTAATTGTCCTTCTAATTTTAAGCTTATTCATTTTGCTACACAATTAATTTTTATCATATAAACCCACATAACTCTTTCTGACACTTTCTTTTGTGTAAAATTGTATTCAAAAGGTAATTTCAGAATAATCTCTTGAAGAGCTCTTAGGCCAAAATTGTTTATTAGGCCAATTAAAATGGAAAGTTATTTTTGCATATATTATGAAAACTGTCAGCAATTTTTAATCAATTCCCATAACACTAAATAAGCACCATTGCAGGCCAGACATGGTGGCTCACACCTGCAATCCCAGCACTTTGGGAGGCCATGGTGGGCAGATCACCTGAGACCAGGAGTTTGCCACCAGCCTGATATGGTGAAACCCTGTCTCTACTAAAAATACAAAAATTAGCTGGGCACGGTGGCATGTGTCTGTAATTCCAGCTACTCAGGAAGCTGAGGCACAAGAATTGCTTGAACCTGGAAGGCAGAGGTTGCAGTGAGCCAAGATCATGCCACTGCACTCCAGCCTGGGGAACAGAGTGAGACTGTTGTCTCAAGAAAATATTTTTAAAATAGATAAATAAACACCATTCCAAAGGAATTAACCGATTAAGAAAATATTCAGTTTTTTAAATTTAATATTTAGCATAAATTTTATGAGAAGGGAATAGAGGAAATATTGGAAGTAAGGCAGAAATTAATTAATCTACTGTTACATGTAAATTTTCAGTGCCACAAAAGAAGGGGCACTCGAAAGTAAATTTCCTCAGCAAGGCAATTTACTTCTATAGAAGGGTGCGGCTCACAGACAGAACAATGGCACACCTGGGCAAGGGAGGGGAAGGAGTTCTTATTCCTGACAGAGGTAGCCCCTACTGCTGTGTCATTCCCCTATTGTCTAGGATTAGATCACACAGTCTAGTCTAATTGCAGTTGGCTATTTTAAGGGGAGCAGTGGTATGAGCTGGAGTGGTGGGATGGGTAGTTTGGTGGGAAGGACTGTTATGGGATAGGTCACAGCGGGTAGCCAGGGGTGACCTAGGTCACAGCAAGTGACCAGAGCAGGTGACAAGCAGGTGACTGGGATGAGTCAGGACCAACAGGTGACTGGGAAAACAGATGTGAACTACTGATTAGAACTGGTGGGGCCAGGCGCGGTGGCTCAAGCCTGTAATCCCAGCACTTTGGGAGGCTGAGGCTTGTGGATCACGAGGTCAACAGATCGAGACCATCCTGGTCAACATGGTGAAACCCCGTCTCTACTAAAAATACAAAAAAAAAAAAACTAGCTGGGTGTGGTGGTGCGTGCCTGTAATCCCAGCTACTTAGGAGGCTGAGGCAGGAGAATTGCCTGAGCCCAGGAGGCGGAGGTTGCAGTGAGCCGAGATCACGCCATTGCACTCCAGCCTGGGTAACAAGAGCGAAACTCCGTCTCAAAAAAAAAAAAAAAAAGAACTGGTGGAAAAGGTTGTTTACTGAAACTCCAAGGAATTTTAACTTTAAAATGGAGGACAAAAAACTGAACATACTGACATACTGACTCTTTGAAGAGAAACTTGGAGTTCACTATATGTAATGCTACCATGTTACTAATATGTCTTATTGGCTTTGAAGTAAGCATTTTACATGTAATCATTGACTTTCTATAAATGTTTCCAGGGAAAATAGCTAAAGACTGTGACGTTCACTGATACCGAAAACACATATGGAGAATTTTAATGACAGTCCTGATGGTGCCTAAGCACACCATTATGTTATAGGTCCTGTGATTCAATACTGATTTTAGGAAATATGGTCATAGCATAACTTTCATATCAGCTAAAAAGAACAGAAGCAATGTGAAAGAAGGGGAGTTAAGAGACCCAGAACACAAAGTCCAAGAGCTGCATGAAGATAGCAATAAAAATAGTGAGGGAAATATATATTTATATAACCCAGTGTAAGATAATTTACATAAGAAACTCCAAGAAATAAGAATGTAAATATGAGACACAATGAAAAAATTGTATAGCACGAAATTCAGAGGACAAAAATCAATAGAGAGAGACTCATAGATGTGGCAGCATTGAAAAAAAAATTAGACAAACAGATGAGAAACAACCATGTTGATTATGCCCAGAAACCGAACTCCCTGGACCAGCAGCATCAGTATCACCCAGAACTTGCTAGAAATGTAGATTTTAGAGCCCCAGACTCGCCAGACTTACTGAGTCACCAACTCCAGAGAGTGGGACCCAGCAATCTGCTTTAACAAGCCCTCCAAGTGATTCTGAGGCACTCCAAATTCAAGAACCACTGGTTTCGATTTTCTAAGACTTTAGCCTCCGTTCTTTACTAGGGGTTGTCTTAGTTGTCCTTTACAAATGGCTAAATGTTGACTTAAAAAAAAAAAAAAGTAATAGAAAGATAGCCACTTCTCAAATACACAATAGATAATCACCAGGTATTCAAATAACTGGAAGGTATCCAAAGTTCTTCTGCCACTCAATCTGCTTAACAGCACTTGCCTTGAGTGAATGTCTGAAAATAAAAATTAAATTTAGTACTGGTAACCCAAACACAAGTAGAATAGAAAATAGAATAGAAAATATGCTGCACGTCAAGGTTTTTCGTTTTTGTTTTTTTTGATGTGGAGTATCTCTCTGTCACCCAGAAAGTAGTGCAGTGACGAGATCTTGGCTCACTGCGACCTCCACCTCCTGGGTTCAAGGGATTTTCCTGCCTCACCCTCCCAAGTAGCTGGGACTACAGGCATGTGCCACCATACCCCGCTAATTTTTTTTTTTTTTTGTATTTTTAGTAGAGATGGGGTTTCACCAAGTTGGCCACTTGAATTCCTGACCTCAAATGATGCACCTTCCGCAGCCTGCCAAGTGCTGGTATTACAGGCGTGAGTTACCACACCAAGCTCAAGGTGTTTTATAATATACCTAGCCACATAATATGTATGATTTCGCATATTCCTATGAAGTACTTGATATAAAAATATTAAATATTTGAAAGTATTATTTTATCAGTTCCAACAAATAAAAGAGAACTATTTTAAAGTTAATTTAAGGAACATGAAATTATAGTAATAGCCCTAACTAAGAACAAAATTATCAGGTCTCCATATTGTTCTTTCCTAAAATATGGGTAACTGCTAAAAAGTTATTAATAAGAAGAGGACTGATGGAAATAATATGCTATTTATAGGAGATATTAATCCTATTTTATTATACTCCAAATGTTCTTAATTGACTTGTAATTAATATCATGGACTAAAGCAAAACTCAAAAGCCATGAATGGAGAATCCTTTTTCAGAAGCAAGGTAACCGGTTCATTATAATGGTGACTCATAAAGAAAAATAATTTCCATTTCAGCGTGAATGCCATTATGAGCTGTCCTTACTAGCAAGTTCCTTGGGAAGTGAGTTGTTTGGTCATAGCTGTCATTGTTATAATGGGTAGTGTTGTATGGTTATTTGATTCCAACTAATCTTATTTTATCTGTTTAACCAAATTAACTACTTATATCCACAAAGACAAGTAAGCACTCTGACATTTTCCTAATTTCATGCAATACTCATGGAATGCTAAAGATACACTAATCGTTTTTGCTATTTCTCTTTATATAGCCTCTGTAGCCTGACAAAAATATATTAAAAGTTCCTTTAGTCTCCACAAGCCTAATGATAATGTTCTCGAAGTAACTTTCAATTAAGTACAAATTTATTCTTTATTCTGAATACTGCTTTTAATATAATATTTTCTTACATTACTTCATACAATGAGCAAATGACATGTGCTTTTGTTCCCAGACCCAATTGAGAGTTAGGCTGCTATTTTTCACAGCCCAATAACAATATGCAGATGAAGTGGAGAGGAAGAGAGTTTTTATTTCTGCAACTGGTTACAGGGAGGAGGCCTGGAAATCATCACCAGACCAACTCAAAATTACGAAGTTTTCCAGAGCTTATATACCTTTTATACCTTCTAAGCTATATGTGTGTAAGTGTGCATTCATCTGAAGACAAAATATTAACTTCTTTTAATTTAAAACTGAGGTCTGAGTCCTGAAGACCTTCTTCTGGAGCCTCAGTAAGTTTATATAACCTAAATGGGTCAAGGTGCTGGGGTGATTACCCTTATCGTGTCTCCTACTAAATCATAAAAGTTTGGGGAGTTCCTTTAGACCGCAATAAACTTGTTTGTGGAGTTTTTCAGACCCCTAGTAAAACTTGTTAATCCTAAACGGGTCTTGTTAAGAATTCCTTTGTTATTTTGTCATGCTTCAAGCCCAGGAAAAGCCTCAGCAAAACTCTTGGTGGGCTCTTTGTTACGCAAGGGCACTGGCTCTACCAGCTTTGAATATTTCACTTAACTACTCAGTCGGTGCTGAAACAGTTGTTATGGAGGCCTGCATTAGTGAGACTGGGCCTGCCACACTTTTAAACCTTTTCTGATGTGGACAAAGAGAAAAACATAGCAAGAGTTCACACAGTTCTAAACACCAAGTCTGTAACGATAGACATTTCACTGAGTAACAAGCTAGTTTATTCATTAAAAATTGTTGTATTTAAGTTATATTTTAAGAAATGTTTTAGAAGTTAGTTTTTTTTGTTTTTGTTTTTGTTTTTACTGTTCTCATTGAATTTCTTAAATAAAAAGGAAAACTAAAACCTTCCATCTGAACTTCATTTTTTAATCTATAAAATATTCGGGGAAAACATAACATGTACTTTTAAAGAATTATTCTAAAAGGAAGAGAAAAGTTCTTGAAGCCTTCTCTGAACTGTTTTTTCTCTTCCTTTGTTACAGGTATCTGTTTTTCAGCTATATTAATCTTTTAAAACAAAGAAAATGGATTTCTTAAATTCATCTGATCAAAACTTGACCTCAGAGGAACTGTTAAACCGAATGCCATCCAAAATTCTGGTGTCCCTCACCCTCTCTGGTCTGGCACTGATGACAACGACCATCAACTCCCTTGTGATTGCTGCGATTATTGTGACCCGGAAGCTGCACCATCCAGCCAATTATTTAATTTGTTCCCTTGCAGTCACAGATTTTCTCGTGGCTGTCCTGGTGATGCCCTTCAGCATCGTGTATATTGTGAGAGAGAGCTGGATTATGGGGCAAGTGGTGTGTGACATTTGGCTGAGTGTTGACATCACCTGCTGCACGTGCTCCATCTTGCATCTCTCAGCTATAGCTTTGGATCGCTATCGAGCAATCACAGATGCTGTTGAGTATGCCAGGAAAAGGACTCCAAAGCATGCTGGCATTACGATTACAGTCGTTTGGATTATATCTGTTTTTATCTCTATGCCTCCTCTATTCTGGAGGCACCAAGGAACTAGCAGAGATGATGAATGCGTCATCAAGCACGATCACATTGTTTCCACCATTTACTCAACATTTGGAGCTTTCTACATCCCACTGGCACTGATTTTGATCCTTTACTACAAAATATATAGAGCAGCAAAGACTTTATACCACAAGAGACAAGCAAGTAGGATTGCAAAGGAGGAGGTGAATGGCCAAGTCCTTCTGGAGAGTGGCCAGAAAAGCACTAAATCAGTTTCCACACCCTATGTACTGGAGAAGTCTTTATCTGACCCACCAACAGACTTTGATAAAATTCATAGCACAATGAGAAGTCTCAGGTCGGAATTCAAGCACGAGAAATCTTGGAGAAGGCAAAAGATCTCAGGAACAAGGGAACGGAAAGCAGCCACTACCCTGGGATTAATCTTGGGTGCATTTGTGATATGTTGGCTTCCTTTCTTTGTAAAAGAATTAGTTGTTAATATCTGCGAAAAATGTAAAATTTCTGAAGCAATGTCCAATTTTTTGACATGGCTTGGGTATCTCAATTCCCTTATAAATCCACTGATTTACACTATCTTTAATGAAGACTTCAAGAAAGCATTCCAAAAACTTGTGCGATGTCGATGTTAGCTTTAAAAATGTTTATTATTGAAGGGTGGGGATTTTTGAGGGAAGCAGTAACTAAATGAATGCTAAATAATAAAACATTTAAGCTTGAAGAGAGAAACATATAAAAACTGCTAAAATGATAAGGCTATAATTTATACTTTATTATCAATGTGAATATAAAACTTATTTATCACCATTATTCTAGGGTACTCAAAATTAGAAAATAATTTATGTAGGCTATAGACAGTATTTTGCCTATGCAATCTTCCTAAAAAGCTAACTGGAAAAAAGTAATATGCATACATACACACAGTATGAATGACAGCGATTTTCCATGTTTATGTCTTACAATAATTATAGAGGAGTTTTCAATGAACAACACACCTCCCTTCCTAATTTCTATCTAGTCCTATTGTTTTATAATATAATCCTACTAATTTGTAGAAGAAAATATAATTCACCACAGAGCACACATTTCTCCTACTCCATTCTTGTCCCCTCTCCATCTTACCCTGAGCAAAAGGGAGCGGGGAGGAGCCCACACTTACTTAGTATGACGGAGAAAATGTAAAAAGTCAGAGACTGAAATTGTCCTTGTGTTAGGTAGTAAAGAGTAATCATAACGTGAGTTAGGTACAGCAAAATAATTTGATACTGAATTTGTGCATATTTAATATGTTTGTTTAGTATAAACTTCTAGAATAATATCATCTTATCCATATATTATCAGTATTTAAAATCAAAGCCTTACCTTAGTGTCAATAACTCAACATAGGAGCATGAGTGACGTTGTTATAATTGCTCCTTGCTTACTTAGGAATCAAATTGAAGGTACTAAATATCATAGGTCACTGACCACAGTTTTTATACTCCTAACATCTTTTTAAAAATATAAACTGTATTTCGTTTCTGTGAATGTTAATAAGCTCAGTTACTAACTAAATTGTCTGTGGTACTTTGCACTTCGGTATTTCCATACCTTTGGTTTGAATATTATTTCCCCTTTATTAGACAGAATACAATGGGAATTTTTAGAACTTTCCCTTGACTTTAAAATATTTCCACTTTTCCAATTGGTAGGAATGAACAGGCAAAAAGACTCATATTGCACTTATTAATAAATGTACAAATATATATATATATATATATATGTGTTTGTAATAAGGCATTCTACTAGTTCAGTGAGCCAAAGCAATTCGATAAGTTTTTCTTCCATATTTATATAAGAATTTGGAAACAATAGAACCAGGAGTTTGAGAGGATTTTATTTTGTTTGAACCAGCAACATTATAGACTACCTTTCAGAAGACCTATTGTCAACAAAGATCATTTGAAAAACAAAATATACCCTTTTTTTTTTAAGTTGTACCTTTATGTGTATTGTAAATATTCCTTCCTGGTGGTGTACTTAAGAGTACATTACATCAAATTTATGTATATATATATATATCTGTGACAAATTATCTCAATCTAACAAACATTTACAGAGTTCCCATTTTATACAAAGCATGGAGACATATAGTAGATAGAAGATACAGGAAATAATAAAATAGTTTTTTTCTTAATTTTTTACAGTCTAAAAGGAGAAATAAGAAAAAAATGAAACTATAATAGAAAAGAGCAAATAAAAATCTGGCGTGGAAGTTGTTTACACAGTTATGATGGTGTAGAGGAAAAACTGATCACATATTGTTTAGAAAAATCAGAAATATTTCATAAAGAATGTATCTAGAACACATGTCAAGTAAACAGCACTCGGGCAAGAGAAATGGAAGAGCACACTCCAGGTGGTGGCAGCAACGGAGTACAAACTGCACCGTGCAAGTATCTGGTAAGCCACGTTCATGAAATAGAACGAGTCTGGCAACTATTTAGAGCAATAGAGGAAAGGGAGATTAAAAGAAAAAATGGACAATTTTGTGGCTGACAAACGTCAGAAAAAGAAGTCTACAGTCAATTTTATTGCTAATGATAGGTAATCACTGATACTTTTTAACAAAAATATTACAAGTTTAGAGCAAATCTAAACAAAAAAGAAAGAAAAATGTATCTTTCTTAATTCCATCAGTTATTATTGAGATAATGACTTCCTGTTAGAAAGCAAATCAATAATCTAGGCAAGAGGTGATGAAGTCCTGAACTTGATTCTAGCAGCGGGAATAAAAAGAAAGAAACAGATCAACGATGGTAGGAAGAAGTACAATCCTCAGGTTATAACAAATTCTTTAATAAGCAAGCAGAGGGAGAGAGACATGAGTCACCGAGATAATGTCCTTAACCAAAACAAGGAAACCAACAGAAAGGGCCTATTGGTGAAATGGTTACTGCTTTTTTGGGTATGTTAAACACATAAAGACATGTCAGAGCTCATAGATGCTAATGACCACGTCTGGCTCAAGCAACACTGACAGATGAGGTTTCTCTCTGACCTCAAAACGGACAGGTCCACCAGCATCTCAGCCATCGCTTTTGCCCTCACTTCACTTTACCAGCCAAGGGCCCTAATGCCATGTTCCCAGACCACAGCCTGCCATAGTCCCTGTCCTTCTCTGCTTACTTCTCTTTCCCTTCTCACTTACCAAAATTTAATTGTGTGATTTCTTCATCCAATGACTTTGCTGAAGTTATAATTATCTGTTACAATAGTTTATTTATACCCATCTCAGAAATGTATTTATTTGTATCAGGAAACTAAAAGACACAACACAAGAACAACCCGAGGAGAGTGAGGCGTACCCAAATATAGATACTGCCCTCTGATCTGAGTCGGACTGAGACCCAAAGCTAGGAAAATAACACTGTAAGTGACAGAGAAGTCATAGATTCCTTCAGAGCTCAGAGGAGAATCAAGTTTATCATTTCTGTGCATATGAAGGCATTTTTAATCCAAACAGCCACAACAAATTGCAATTGTTATCACAGAAAAATCACCAAAAATTATCACAAAAAATATAAATATTAGTATTTCTTTATTTTATTTTATTGAATCGAGATCTCTCTCTGCTGCCCAGGCTGGAGTGTAGTGGTGTGATCTTGGCTCACTGCAACTTCTGCCTCCTGGGCTCAAGCCATTCTCCCACCTCAGCCTCCTGAGTAACTGAGACTACAGGCATGCCTCACAGTACCCTGCTAAGCTATCTATCTTTTGAAGAGACAGGGTTTTACCATGTTGTCTAGGCTGGTCTTGAACTCCTGAGTTCAAGTGAGCCTCCCTCAGCCTCCAAAGTTGGTGGGATTATAGGTGTGAGCCACCACACCCAGCCTATTTTATTCTTCTAGAGGCAAAGTCTCACTCTGTTGCCAAGGTTGGCATATCAGTTGTGTAACCACTGCTCACTGCAATCTTGAACTCCTGGGCTAAATGATCCTCTCACCTCAGTCTCCCAAGTATCTGGGACTACAGGCATGCACCACCACACTGGGATAATTTTTTTTATTTCTTACTTTTTGTAGAGATGAGGTTTTGGTATATTGCCCAGGCTGGTCTCAAACTCCTGGCCTCAAGTGATCCTTCCACTTTGGCCTCTGAAAGCATTTGGATTACAGGTGTAACTCACCACACCCAGCCTCTCTTTAATATATTTAAAGTCGTAGGGTCAGGTAGGTTATATAAGGATGAATCATCTACAATTTGTACTTTCTTTGAAACTTATCAAGGACAGATTACAGTTAACATGATATATTCTCTGAATACATAAGATTTCAATGAGAGTTTTCTCTCATTGAAAAATCTTCCAAGTTACTAATATCTAAGCACTTTTACAGATATATATATGCATATATATATTTGGCACCTATAACAAACATAGCAATATAAGGATTTATATATTTAACTCATAAGTTAGCGGAAAAAATATAAATATCATAGAAAATAGTCAAATATTGCATAAGGAAGAGTTGCCTCCTACTAGAATTTTAAATATACTGGCACCAGAAAATTAAGTGAAGATTTTATTTTTCCTCCACTCCTGTAAAACTTATCAAGTGATGCAAGGCGTGGAAAAGAGACCAAAGAAAGACAGAAAGTCACACTACTAATATCTAAATATAGTCCAATACTCTATCATTAGACATACCTGTGCAAAAATCATGCTTGAAAATTCGTTTCTGCTTGTGAAACATGATCTTAATCGTAGGACTGGTTTAAGCATATGGATTGTCTAGGTTAATTGATTTTGTTTGTTTGTTTGTTTTGTTTTGTTCGGTTTTACAATAAACCCACAGGGTCAGATCTACAGCACAGTTTACTCAAGTCCCCGCAGTCGGTGGGACGGCCTTAAGTAGGGCCAATTTCCATTTTAAATCTCCAAAACCAGTTTCTTTTCTCTTTTGCAGTGATTTTGACTCCACACTCACCCCAGCTTGCCCTAAGTGCTATGTCCCTTGCTTACATCAGTTATGTCAGTTCCAAATTTCAAAATTCCCTTAGCACAGCATAATCCCCATAATCACAGGCTCAAAGTTAAGCTTGTCCCTTTGTACCCAAAGAGTAAGTGTCAAAACTAAATGGAGAATTAATTGGAAGCCAATTACTAGGCAATGCATTGATTTGTTCCACCAAATAGCACGAAAGTAGAGATTAGCAAAAGCTTATTGCTGAAGTGCATTCCTCTGCTTCAAGGAAGAAACCATTTTCTCATGACTTTATACCAGTTTATTTTTAACTTATAGGTCAAAGAATTATATTTACTGCTTTACAGTACAAAGGAAGCAAGAAAAATTTTCCTTACCATATCCCAAAGTCCTTCAAAAGTAATCCTGCTCAATTCAAAAAGTGTTCATATTAATTTGTTTCAGAAAATGTGAACGAAACTCTAGACTCTAGACTGTAATAACTAAATAACTAAAATGGTTATATTCAGACCCTTAGTTTGCCAGAAAATATTTCTGAAAGCAAACTAATATTTTTGTTATCAATAAAGTAAATATTTTCTTACGATATTGGGATACTTTTTCTTGGTCATTTGAATCCATATGCTTTCTCTTATTACTTAAAATGAGGAACTTATTGCTGAGAGAACTATTTTTCAACATTATAATAATTACTGAGTTATTCATACAGAATATCTTCTCTGTACAAAATGTGGAGTGCTTGAAATCCACTGGAGAAAGATAGGATTTTTTCAAAGAATTTACACACCCTGGTTAGGCCAGAAACCATAACAATTTTGTTTGAGTAAAAAGATATAGTATTATGTTTATCAACAGTAACAGCAATAAATCTTGTCAAAGCAATCTTTCATCAACTTGTGTTTAGTTTCAGTTCCAATTTTTATCGCAGAGTTTCTTCTTCTGCAAGGACACTAAAATTACCTTATTGGTTTATGTAGACACAGAAAACCAAAGCAATGTGCATAAGATGCTTGTTACAAAATCAAATTCCAGATTCGAAATCAGAATAAGCTAAAGTTGAATCCTGGTTCTTCTGCTAATCATTAACTTTATGCCAAGCAAGTTTCATCTATCCTGCTTTCTTCAGATTAGAGATGAAACACTAAGGAGATAGAGTGAAATAAAGCAAATGCTCTTGAAAAAATTCCTAAACGACTACAAAATAGAAATGTGCATTACTTATCACTATTCTCCATACTAAGGAGTGAGTCAGAAGGCACTTGACATGCAACCTGGTGTTCTGCATTGTGTGTTGCCTGTTTCTGAGTGTGGAGAAAAGCTACTAAGTTCTCGACGGACTTCTGCTCCCGGCTCCCCATGGTACAGCAGTAACTCCCAAAAACCCCATCCATAGCCACAAATACCACCCTTGTGGGTACTCACCAGTTTTTTTCCTTTGCTCTATATTGTCATCCTTATTACCAAAAGACTGGCATACTTAACACTTGTTTAGCTGTCTGGAACAATGCAATGCAATCCTTCTATGCTATTAAATTCATAACTGCAATTATTCCAGGAGTAATTTCTTTTATGATATATTTAGAGATGTTTTTCCATATATTCTAGATTACGGTTTTATTTCAATACTTTAAATAATAAAGGGGAAACTTCCATTTGAAATGAAAATTCTACGTTGATGAAAACAAGAATAGAGTTTTAATTTTAGGTACTATTAAGTATTAGAAAAAAATACTACTAATTTATATGCAAATATTGATACTTAAGAAACTACTCAATATCAATGTCTTCCTGTTGCTTATTAGAGTGCATCCAGACTCTCTTGCTTGGCTTTTAGGGTCTTCATAACCACAGTACATTCTCCGGAAAACCTTACTTCCCACTATCCTCCTTAGTCCCAACAAATGCTCTCTTCTCCAATCTGATCCCTCTCTCCACTGTCCTCATCATGTGCCTTCCTCATTCTTGTCTCCATCGCTCTTTAGGCTTTTTGTTTTCCTCTGCCACCTGAAATGTCCTCTACCTCAGCATTAAGTTGATGTTAAGCACCTTGTCCTTCAAAGTACAGATTCAATTTCACTTCCTCCTTGAAACTGAGTCCATACCGTACTTGAAGTCAGAATCCCTCAATACGATTTCCAATACTTTCTTATTTGTTTTAAATACCTCTAATTTCTTCATGAGTGTTTGGTTTTTATACCGACTAAAAAGAGTACTGCAAGTTACTTAAAAGACATGTGTTTATTTCTGTCCCTTCCACATTTATCCCAAATATTTATCTTTACTTCTATATGTAATAAAAGAAATACAAATGTGTTATTATCGAAAAGGAGGCTGAGAGGGTGTTAAAAATAGAAAAGTCATGCCTATTTTTCAATAGTTAGAGAATACCTTACTTATAATGAAATACAGAAAATTCATAGAACACTAATTTTCTGGAAATGTCTATGTATA
This sequence comes from Saimiri boliviensis, assembly GCF_048565385.1. Classification (NCBI taxonomy): domain Eukaryota; kingdom Metazoa; phylum Chordata; class Mammalia; order Primates; family Cebidae; genus Saimiri; species Saimiri boliviensis. The sequence goes on from NC_133466.1 coordinate 37,413,185, forward strand.
ATGAGACATTTCAAAAAGCTGTTTGGTGATCATATATTATTAATCATTTATGCAATACATAAATATGCTTTAAATCATCTATTTCTAAAGGCAATATTTAGTTACTATTTTAAAACAGATATAAATAACAAATAATCCACTTGGTCATATTAAAAGTAAGCTATTGGCTTCCAGCCCATCGAATGTGAAATTACGTTTCTTCGTAACTTCCTTGCTGGTCCCAGCCCCCTCTGTTTCACAATTTTTGCGTGGATGAAAAGAGGATAGCATTTTCAAGTAGGGAAATATCCCTGCAATGAAACAAGAAATGCAATATGTTCTTCAGCTCCAAAGGAACAGCTCTTAGTTCCTGAGGAATTATAGAAATTTCTCCTTATACTTTAAAAAACTAGAGAAATAACTTAGCAGTTTCTTATCAGTTTCACTTAAGCATCTTAAAAGATCAAATCTTAAAGATATAAAATATTAGATTTTTTTTTTTTTTTTTTTTTTTTTTTTTTTTTTGAGACGGAGTTTCGCCGTTGTTACCCAGGCTGGAGTGCAATGGCGCGATCTCGGCTCACCGCAACCTCCGCCTCCTGGGTTCAAGCAATTCTCCTGCCTCAGCCTCCTGAGTAGCTGGGATTACAGGCACGCACCACCATGCCCAGCTCATGTTTTGTATTTTTAGTAGAGACGGGGTTTCACCATGTTGACCAGGATGGTCTCGATCTCTCGACCTCGTGATCCACCTACCTCGGCCTCCCAAAGTGCTGGGATTACAGGCTTGAGCCACCGCGCCCGGCCTAAAATATTAGATCTTTTACAGTTTAAAAAATTGAATCTTAAATTCCTTAAGGTCTTAAGGCCCACACCTGTTTCACCATCTTATATGATTATGATACAAGCACTAGCATAGAAATAGCAACCCTTTAAAACTGCCCAAATTTAAAGCAAACCCCTAAGAACCACACCAATCATGGAAAACACACTGCACGTCAGCTCTGGCAACTGAACTGAACTCTCCTCGTTCTCCAAAAATCTTATTTGTCACGGTTGACCCGCTGTCCACAAACTTGTGTTCTCATTACATATCCCTAAAAGAGGGAATAAAAGGTAAATTGCAAGTTAATAGATTTATTTATTGTGTTTCAATTTATTTCGGTGTTTCAAAATATGAAACTGAACTCAACTATGACTTTTTGTGTTAAGCTTTGCGGTTGGTTCTACATTATCATCTGATCAATCTAAAGGTTTAAATACTATCTATTCTACTTGCCAGACTTAACACAAAAATAACTTCAATTATAAATGAACGCATATATTAGGAACCTACGCTCCTTTTCCCTATTCTTATTAGTATGTCATATGCAAAACATTTAGAGGCTCAGGTTGAATAATAGATTTCTTTTATTTGTATTTTCTATTGAGTATTGTCTGAACGAGACTTGTATATGTATGCTATTACACCTGAGCCAAAATTTAAATGCACTTTTTCTCAAAATCTTCCCATTAATGAAAAAATAACTTATAGTAGTTTTTATTCTTCATTTTTGAAAAGACAAGAAACAGCAGTTAAGTTTATTTTAACAATTTTAATATTAATTGCCCAAACTATGGAAAATGTTCAAACATGAATTTTAGTAGTCTATGAAGTATAATCTGCTCAGTTTGTTGCTGTTGTTGGGAGTGAAAAAAAATAAATGTATGCTGGAATTTAATGTTGCTTAGCCCAAAAACATAATATAATATGAAATAAACCATGTTCTTCAATAATGAGTGTTTGCTTTAACTTAAAGATTTCAAAACATGCTATAGCATTCTATTAATAAAACTACAAAGGAAGAATTACGATGTGCAGTAGGCATGAATTTTAAGTATCCAAGTGTTTGTGCAAAGTGTTTGTGGCAGCCTGAACTTTAAAGAGTCTTTTTCATTTGACTATGAAACCTACCATAACTCCACTTCTGGTCCTTCACCTCACTTCTTAAAAGAGTTAGCGTTCTCATTTTTAAAACTCAGTGTAGAACAGACAATTCCTTTTATTTTTCCAAATTTAAAAAAAAAAAAACACACACACAGTAAATGTAGTTACTGCAATCTTGTTACTAATTAGTATCCTAAACAATTACTTTTATTATTTTGAAGTTTTTAAAAATCAGTAAACATAGTTACTGAAATATTGTTATCAAATAACATTCTGAGTTCAAATTTTGCAAGAACAGTTTTGAATGTAATCACATAGAATTATGTATTAAATATTGAGAAACAGTTTCCTTCAACTTTTCCCTCTCAAAATAAATATTGACAAAGGGAAACAAATTGTTGGCATTTAAGAGGAGGAGAAGAAAGGGTTATAATGAATGCTCTTTGAGTAAGTATGTTTGCATGTATTCAGCAGAGAAAGGTATACCTTCATTAGTTACTAGGGAAACTATGTTAAAAAAAATTTTGGCCGGGCGCGGTGGCTCAAGCCTGTAATCCCAGCACTTTGGGAGGCCGAGGCGGGTGGATCACGAGGTCAAGAGATCGAGACCATCCTGGTCAACATGGTGAAACCCCGTCTCTACTAAAAATACTAAAAATTAGCTGGGCGTGGTGGCACGTGCCTGTAATCCCAGCTACTCGGGAGGCTGAGGCAGGAGAATTGCCTGAGCCCAGGAGGCGGAGGTTGCGGTGAGCCGAGATCGCGCCATTGCACTCCAGCCTGGGCAACAAGAGCGAAACTCCGTCTCAAAAAAAAAAAAAAAAAAAAAAAAAAAATTAAGCAAATCTTTGCACCTATTCCCAATTATTTGTGAACAGGCAATTGTGGCTCCTCGAGAAAAGTGAGTTCTTTTTGATTTTATTTGTTTCTTTGTGTCCCCTTTCCCCCCTCTGCCCTTCCTCCTCCTCATTTTGATCGCAGTATCCCTGCAGCTAGTGTATGCAGCTGCGATTTAGAGGGTGGCGCTGTGGAGGGTTCCTGTGACTTCGTTGCTGAGATGTTAAATAGACTCTGAAGCCAAGAGACTATTTATTGTACCTCTGCAGGCACAAAACCCACAACCACATCTGTGCCCTTGCGCTAGCGTTGGTGGTGGTCTTCCTTCAAAGGAGGCCGTGGGACTGGAGCTTAGAATAACTGGGCTGTTGATTGCCCATTACTCAGCTTGCTGGTCACCATTACGCCGCACTGTGGATTTCTTTGCTGAATCTTCAGAGCAAATTGCATCTTTGCATCTTTTACGTTGTCAGCTTAGCTCAGCTGAATTTAATATTGTGATACCAGCACAAATGTAACGCGTTTACCTGTTCAAAGGTAGAGGCGTCCGTATCACGATTTGACACTGCTCCACAAAGATCTAACAGGTGTCAACTAAGATAGAAGCTTTCTAGTTAACCCATCCTCCAAGAAAGCTCTCATTTTCTTTTATTCAGGAATAGGATTTACAGTACAGATTTTTCTAGCTCTTGTCCAAGTATTTGGGGGAAAGAACAAGACAAATTACTTCTCAAAAACATGGCAGGAAATGGGATTTGGATACATTTCTTACTCAGAAAAAATTCCATCAGGCTTTTGAGAATATTTTCCTCTTTTTTCTATTTTTTTTTCTTTTTTCTTGTGTAATGATTTGCAATTTGGTGAATCTCAAATTTTGACTTCTTTTACGTTATCCTCATTAACTGGGGTTCCTGTATCGAATGCATGTTTTCTTCCACAAGTTCTAAAAAGTTCTCAGTTAATATCTTCAAATACAGCTTCTACCTCATTCTCTATCTCTTTTCTTCCATAATCCCACTGGACCAATATTAGACTACCTTATTCCGTCCTTCGCGTCTGTTTTGTATTTTCTATTTCTTCGTAACTCTGGGTTTTAATTACAATGTCATGTAAACTCATCTGTTGAGTTTTACATTTTTATTATATTTTTCATGTATAGAACCGTTGAGTTTTACATATCTATTAACTCTTCACTCACCGTTTTATATATTTTTTTATTTTTGAAACGTTTTAAACAAGCTTATTTTTATTTTTTCAGTTTTAGAATTCCTAAATATGAAGACTTTTGAGACTTAATATTGTTTATGCTTGCTCTTATTCATAGAGTTTTGTTTCTCTATATGTTTATTGATTTTTTTTATCTTTACTTTGAGCTTTCTCATTTTCATTTGAACTTTATCTGTGGAAATTCTTTGAGGTCTGAGATGAAAGTGGATTTCTTCATGGGAGTATTAGCATTTGCTTCTGTCAGATATTTGTGGACATTGTCAGTGCTGCATCAATTTAAACTAAATCACTGGCTTCAGATTTTTTGCTTGAGTGTGTATGTTTCCTAACACCAGATCATGTGAATTCCATATACAAACTTGAATAGAAGCCAAATTGTGGTTATGAATCTTCAGGAGAAATTCTTTCCACCTCCCCTGAGAATTAAGGTTGAATAACCAAGTTTTAACACAGGAAATTTTTTTTTCAGTTCCAGATTAATGCCAGGGATTATTTCTCATTCATTCTTTAAAGCTGGAGTATAATGCTTTGGGGTTCCAGTTTTGCTTAGAGGGAATCTCCTGATATAATCTCGAACTCGAGTGCAACATAGGCTTTGCCTTCCATCCATGAAACCTTAACAACTAATGCTTGAGAGTTTCTGTGCTCAGCAAATGCCACTAGGGCAAAGAACCAAGGTCAGTGCTTTACTTATCTCTCATGGTTTCTGCCTTAAACTTACTTAAGTAAGCAGGTCCTAGTTGTCTAGAAAAAAGCTCTAGAAGTACCAGAGGAACAAAGAATTACCAAAAATAAATTTGACTGCTTCTTTTACAGTCAGCCTAGAAGTTACTTTTATTTTTTTAAGTAGCCACAAAAGGTATCCTTCTTACTCAAAAAATCCTTTCAGTATTGATTTTAAGTAATATCAACAAGCATAAACAATTGCTGCTATCAAACCTGAGGTTTAAGCAGTTAAGAACAGGGATTTGTACTACTATTTGCTGCCCTCTGCAGGTGAATCTAAAACTCACAGACAATATTGGAATTCTGGAAAAGAACAAAAAACTTCTGTATTCCAAGGCAGATGTACATTAGTGAACCTGAAATAAGACTGTTCATGAAATTCAAAGTATTTCTATTTCTGTTTCATATATGCCATATGACTGGGATATTTTACATGTTGGATGATTGGAAATAGGTATTTATTTCTCTTTCGAGAAGGTTAGCAGTAAAAAGAAAAGAGAAATATGCTAGATAAAAGTTATGAGTTGGTTTGATTTTGATTCTTAAATAACAGTGTAGTTGAACATATAGGTCAAATTGTGAAGCATCACTTGACTGGTATTGAATCATTTTTTTTTCCTTTAATATCCTTTTCATTAGTTGACTGCCCCTCATTCAAGGAAACTCTTCTGGAATAAGTGCAAATCTCAGCCTTCAGGTTCAAAAGCCCTGATGCAAGTTTATCATTTAAAAAATGTAAAAGATTGTATGTCTCATTTAATTCTTCCAGCTATCAAGTTTCAAAGTATAAATATGGATATTAGACACCCCCAAAATGTATTAAGGACTGTAAAAGTGAATGGTTTCTGAGCCTACCTTACTTATGGGACCCAGAGCAACTGAAACGCTCTATTCCATAGAATATTTCCACAGAATGTTCTTTTCTATGCAAGTACAGATATAATTTCCTAAATATAGCTGCATAGGATATGGGGACAGTAGAATCTCTGATGTAGCCCCAGGGAGCCTCCTATGGCCTGGTTTGGCTTTGGAGTTCTGAAAGATTTCAGATAAGATGTAAAAGTCAGAGAGACAGACAAACAGAGAGAGAGTGTGTGTATGTGTGCATGCCCATCAGCTGCCCTGCAGGCATCCTCTGGAGTGCCAGAAATCACAACAGCAGATCACTTCTTGGCTGTAATCACATCTTGATATTGAAGTCAGCGTGTAAAGAGAACCCACGAGTACCATAAGCAATGAGTTACATTTCAAAGATTGCAACACAGCATTGAGACATACCAAACAACAGAAATTGTCTCCCAAACCTAAGGTGAAAGAAAGAGTGTGATGGAGAACAGACTGTGAATTTGAGTAAAGCCTGAAAAACTCAGAAATCCGTGGAGCAATGAAATTTACTTGAAAATAAATTTTATCCTTCAGACAGAAAGGGGTCTTGAGATAGAGATTTTATCAGATGAAAGAAAAACATTACACTTTTCACATGAGCATTTGTGATGGGAAAAAAATAGTGAGACTCGAAAGGATGGCCTTTGTCCTTTTTTTTTTTTTTTTTTTTTTGAGACCGAGTTTCACTCTTGTTACCCAGGCTGGAGTGCAATGGCACGATCTGGGCTCACCGCAACCTCTGCCTCCTGGGTTCAGGCAATTCTCCTGCCTCAGCCTCCTGAGTAGCTGGGATTACAGGCATGTGCCACCATGCCCAGCTAATTTTTTGTATTTTTAGTAGAGACGGGGTTTCACCATGTTGACCAGGATGGTCTCGATCTCTCGACCTCGTGATCCACCCGCCTCGGCCTCCCAAAGTGCTGGGATTACAGGCGTGAGCCACCGCACCCGGCCTCCTTTGTCCATTTTTCACTAGCCTCTGACTGTCTGTTTACATCTGGTGTTCATAATTTCTTCTGTTCTACCTAGCGCCTCCCTTAGTTTGGGTAACTCCCCTCCACTAAAGTAAAGTACCACAAGAATAGGTGTTATATCTATTTGTTTAATATTTGTCTCAAATACGTAGAATGGCCCTGGCTTATAGTACATGCTTGACAAATAGTTATTAAAATGTCATAATGAAAGTGTGTTTAAAAACTAAATGGCTAAAGCACAGATGAGAAACCAATCTTTTGACAGAAATATCGAATTAAGGCAAGATATTACTTCTACCTTCTCTTTCTCATTAGTGGACTGAATATGTTTGTGGATGCCCAGTTTGTGGCAGTTACTAGAACCCAACTTAGAAAAGAAAGTCAACATTTGTCAGCATAAAGGACTGGCAGATCGTATCCTTTTCTTGGTATTATAGTTTAAATGTTATAGTTTTACTCTTTTACCTTTAGAATGTCCCTCTCATCCTCAGTCTCTCTGACTTTATCATCACTAGGAAGAGTGAGGAAGGGGTCAGAGATTTATTCATTAAACAAAAGAAGAAAAGGACAGATTCCAAATTAACTTAAGGTAATAGCTTAGTATTTCAAACAAACTTTGTTATTTGCTGCCCCTTACTGGTAAGATAATACAATTGCTAAATCGCATTTTAAAAGTGTAATCCTTGGCCACTAAAATCCTATTTTGCAGGAAATAGCTCCTTTACCACAACAAGAATTGTACAAGTTAGTTGTGTCAAATAACAGAACATTGTGTGGGAAGAGTTGCTTAATAGAGGCAGTTTTCTCGCCATCGCTTGGATAATTTACAGAAAAATTAAGCAGAAAAAAACTACTAAATTAAGCCGCATGTATATAAAGCATCCTCCTTTGCTTGAAAACATGAAATTTATCATTGACAGCAAATACTCTCAGTTGCTTTCTTGAAGTAACAAGTTATTTTCATTCATTTTTGAGAAAATATCTTCCAAATGCACACATCTGAATAACCATGGTCTGGCTGGCCGTCACTCTTTCAAGTAAAAAAAAAAAAAAAAAAAAAAAAAATTCCATGGTCAGAAGCAGAAAATTCAGTTGCAATTCAAACTAGATCCCTAGTGATTTTCTCAAGATAACCATCATAAAACTCATGGTTCAACAAAAGTGCTTTATGCACACTTCCCATGTCATGACACAGAACATCAGAAAAGAGCAGGACCGAACTGCTGGAAAAATGCCTTAGTGGGTGCTTTGGAATAAACCACAGTGTTCTGAGAGTTTCCAGAACTGTGGGGCTGGGCTTTCGAATGCAGATACAGCAGTTCTGCCCTGGTCTCTGTTACTGGTTAGTGGGCCCGGGGATTCCATTTATAAAAGTGATGTTTTTCTACCTCCCATGACAGGTTAGCTAGCTATAGGGGACTTAGTTTGAGCATAAAATGGCTTTACCAAGAAGGTATCCAGAACCATAGGATAACAACCTAATGTGTGGTTTTTAGTAGCTTAACTTACGTACACAGCATATAGATCCTGGGACTGCATTGAAATAATCCCAAGACAGTGTAGCCCAAGAAACTGTATCAAAAGGACTTAATTTTTGACTAATAATTAGTCAAGATTATAGATAAGAAAACAATGCTGAAAATCTAGTCTAAAAGGCAAGACAAGATTGAAATGGAAAGTGAAAAACGAAGTCAAAAGTCAGGAGAGAGAAAACATGTAAAAAGACAAACAATTGAAGAATCAATGTGTGCAAAAGCTGAGGCAATAAAAGCCTCCAACATCCTCTCTAGGTAGTACCTGCTATTGACGAGAGATCGAAGGTGGCTCCCTAAAGGGCTGACAAGAATAGCTAGGCAGAAAAAAAATTCTACCTAAAATTAAAACGAAATAGGATCAGAAAAAGTAGCCCCAGGAAGAAAGCTACAGTCAGATGACAATTCCAAGCAGAGTCACGGAAAACTCTGTACTGTATCAGATATGCTTAGTGTCCTTCCCACCTGAGAGAAGAGAAACGACTCTCTCCTCTTCCCTTCCCAGTAAACTATTAGAAAGAATAACGATTGCCATTCTAACTGGTGTGAGGTGCTATCTCAATGTGGTTTTGATTTGCATTTCTCTAATGATCAGTGATGATGAGCTTTTTTTCATATGTTTGTTGGCTGCATAAATGTCTTCTTTTGAAAAGTGTCTGTTCATATCCTTTGCCCACTTTTTCATGGGGTTATTTGTTTTTTTTCTTGTAAATTTGTTTAAGTTCTCCATAGATTCTGGAGGGTAGCCCTTTGTCAGATGAGTAGATTGCAAACATTTTTTCCCATTCTGTTGGGGGCTGGTTCACTCTGTTGATAGTTTCTTTTGTGTGCAGAAGCTCTTAAGTTAAATTAGATCCCATTTGTCTATTTTGGCTTTTGTTGCCATTGCTTTTGGTGTTTTAGTCATGAAGTCCTTGCCCATGCCTATGTACTGAATGGTATTGCCTAGGTTTTCTTCTAGAGTTTTTTATGGTGTTAGACCTCATGTTTAAATCTTTAATCCATCTAGAGTTAATTTTTGTATAAGGTGTAAGGAAGGGAACCAGTGTCAGTTTTCTGCATATGGTTAGCCAGTTTTCCCAACAACATCTATGAACCAGGGAATCCTTTCCCCATTGCTTGTTTTGGTCAGGTTTGTCAAAGATCAGTTGGTTGTAGTTGTGTGGCATTCTGTTCTGTTCTGTTGGTCTATATCTCTGTTTTAATACCAGTACCATGCTATTTTGATTACTGTAACCTTGTAATATAGTTTGAAGTCAGGTAGCATGATGCCTCCAGCTTGGTTATTTTTGCTTAGGATTGTCTTGGCTATGCAGGCTCTTTTTTGGGTCCATATGAAGTTTAAGGTGGTTTTTTTCCAATTATGTGAAGAAAGTCAATGGTAGCTTGATAGGGATAGCACTGAATATATACATTACTTTGGACAATATGGCCATTTTCACAATATTGATTCCTCCTAACCAGGAGCATGGGGTGTTTTTCCATCTGTTTGTGTCCTCTCTCATTTCCTTCAGCAGTGGTTTTGTAGTTCTCCTGGAAGAGGTCCTTCACATCCCTTGTTAGTTGTATTGCTGGGTTTTTTATTCTCTTTGTAGCAATTGTGAACGGGAATTCACTCATGCTTTGGCTCTCCATTTGTCTATTATTTATGTATAGGAATGCTTGTGATTTTTGCACATTGATTTTGTATCCTGAGACTTTGCCGAAGTTGCTTATCCATTTAAGGAGATTTTTGGGCTGAGACAATGGAGTTTTCTAAATATACAACCATGTCATCTGCAAACAGGAACAATTTGATGTCCTCTCTTCCTATTCGAATACCCTTTATTTCTTTCTCTTGCCTGATGGCCCTGGCCACAATTTCCAGTACTATGTTGAATGGGAGTGGTGAGAGAGGGGATCCTTGTCTTGTGCCAGTTTTCAAAGGGAATGCTTCCCGTTTTTGCCCATTCAGTATGATATTGGCTGTGAGTTTGTCATAAATAGCTCTTATTATTTTGAGATATGATCCATCCATGCCTAGTTCGTTGAGAGTTTTTAGCATAAAGGGCTGTGGAATTTTGTTGAAGGCCTTCTCTGCATCTATTGAGATAATCAACGTGGTTTTTGTCTTTTGTTCTGTTTATGTGATGGATTACGTTCTGTAACCTTCTTGTTCAAATCCTCCCCTTTATTTTATATCTAGAAGGCTCTTCTCCACTGTTTTTTGAATCTGATGTTCCAGTCTTATTCTGGGTTCCTGACCCACCAGACACCCTACATGGCACTTTCCAAAATATTATACATAGTCTTCTTTCAGACCACTTCTCTATCCACAAAGGTGCTGCGCTAGTGTGCTGCTTGAACCCCAGCCTTGGAGGATTTTCCTACATCATTGTTTTCTGGGACAACACCTGAGTAGGTCTATAGTACAGCAGCAATTCATTTTTAGCTCATTACAACATATTAAGCCAACTCATCTATAGACCTAAGCATAAAAGAACGCCTTTACTCATCCCATATGTTTGGAGATTTTAAATAGCACACCACTAAATGACCCTTTGGTTAACAAAAAAAAAAAAAAAAAAAAAAATGGTAGAACTCATGAAATACTTGGTACTATACATCAAGTCTATGGGACATCACTAAAGTAATGCTTAATGAAAACAGTATAGTTTTGAATATATTTATCAGAGAACTGAAACAATTAAAAATAAATGAGTTAAGAGTTCAGGAAGCTAGAAAGGACAGAAATAAAAGAGATAGAGACATAATAAAATAGAGGATAGCAACAAAAAAATAAAAATGTACAAAAGAGATCAACAAAACAAAAGCTGATTCTTTGGGAAGACACATAAGATGGACATATGAATATTGATGACTTAGAACCTCTCTAGGTAGTATGCCCAGAGACAAATTTATACAGGCCCAAAAAGAAACAGATACAAGTTTCTCACATGACTACCTATGAAAGTGAGGACTTGAAGGCACCTTAGTTGTTCATCACTGAAATAATAGATGGGTTAAATGTGGTGATGCATGTTACAGAATGTTATAAGTAGTCAAAAATAATGAATTAGGTGTGATCAAAGCCACATGGGTAGATGTTGGAAACATGCTGTTAAGTAAAAACAAACAAGAAAACCCTACTGTGATATCATTTGTGTACATTAAAACAAGTGAATACAAAAGAAATGTTACAAGTTTCTTAAAGATACAAAAATCTCCTAGAATAGATCCTGGGGAGAAGGGAATAGACTTGAAAGGGATTGGAATCTGAAGAGGAAATAAAATTAAGTTAAATGAGACAAAAATCAAACAAGAGAAGGGCTGTACAAATAACCACAGCATAACATGATCCAAAAGTGAGTCTAACAACTCTTTTTGCCAGAGGTTAAAAAAATCATGATATATCACTATTTACTATTTATTAATTACATGAAATAGAAATTATATTTCATAAAATATAAAGATCATATTCTTTCATAGAGTCAATTTAATGGACATATCTCTTTGAAGGATTTTGGGATTTGCTTTCTGATTCAGGTTTTTCCTTGGGTTTTATTTTGCTTTATCTCTTAGTAAACCTTAGCCATAATATTCTCAATCCCCTGTTCAATAATCAAATATTATCAAGTTAAATTGAATAAGTATTTATCCAATTTAAGCCTTTAGATTATCATTCCAAATGAGTCAATTAAAATAACATGCGATGAAAAAAGTCACTAGTATAATTTGTAAATAGAAAATACAGAAAGCATCTTGTACTTAAAGACAGCTAAACAAAATGTATTTCTTTTTATGTATCAAATATACTAGGTCAATATTTCTAGATTTTGTAATTCTCACCATTTATTCACATAATCCAATGAGAAATGTTTTTCTAGTAAACCGCAAAATAAAATTCTAAAAATAGATGTTCAGCAGAATAAAACATTTTATTGGCAACATAATCAATTTTATTATTATAAAATTTTTTAAGTTTTATATCTAAATAGGAAAGCTGGAAGTCATGGAAAAATGTAGTTAACCAAACATTAAACTATTCTAAAAAAGATGAATTATATTATCTGATCCTAACATCTTAGCTTTATATCATATTTTAATGTTTTAATTATCTTTACTTTAAAATATTGTAATGCTCTTTAAAGTAGCTGTCCCGTAGGCATGTTTAGATTAGCATCTAAATGCTTATTTACTTATACTCCAAAAACTATGATGATCCTTAATGGAGATACTATTTATCTCTGTTTTAGATACTTACAGAACGTAACAACTGTATTTGTCTTAAGCCAAACATAGCTTTATACAGAAACCGACATACTTAAATTTGTTGATTGTAATCCAGACAGAATAGAACTTTCCTTTATGCAAAAATAATTGTCTCAAAGAAATCTCGGCTCCAGGATCTCACGTTATCAAGGCTGTCAGAGGTCTAATGACAGATAGTCCATGAAAACCATTTGCTAAATGAATCATTTGTGTTGAAAATATAATTTACATAATTTATTATACTGGGAAGATAGCTGGTACTCAAGTAATACTTCTGAAGGAATGAAGAGGTAACATGTATAATTACAGCATGTCGTTTTCTTTTAAATAGCCTTCATTGAACTCTTCTGTCTGGAACAGTAGCAGGGAAGTTCAGGAGGCAGGAGGTAGAGCCTGGAAGACGGTGCAGATAGGGATAAATGTGAGTTTTGTCTGTAAAAGGCCTCCAGTTGAGTGCGTGTGAGGTGTTATGCGCCCTTGAACCTGAGACTAGGTGACTTTTAGAACAGTTGTGGATCAGCTGTTAACGTACATACACATGCATTCATGTTATTTGGTGAGCTACTGAGACTTCATTGCAATTACTTTCACTTTCAGTTTCTCACAGTGTCAGGGTCTAGTTTGGCCGTGTTACTTTCCAGGCACTGCTGCTTTACTGGCATCAACTGTGCGATTCTACCTCCCTTTGAACCTCTTTAACAAGGAGCTAGCATCCTATACCAAACCTTTTACAACCTTTTACCAAACCTTTACTGACCAATGTTGACCAGAAGCTTCTGCTAATTCTGCAAGTTTAATTCACCTGGGGTTTTGTTTGATTTTGTGCTTTTTTGTTTTGTTTTGTTTTGTTTTTTGACAATTTTTTGTTGTTGTTCTCAAGTATCTCCTCTCACTGTAATTTCTCAGAACATGATTTGCCTCCTGTCACACACAGTGTTTGTTTGTGGGGGAATCTCCCCTGTTGAGTTCTACATCTTAATAACTTCCCTAGATTTTGTGTTTTGTTCTTAGGGCTGCTGTGATGTATAAATCAGCCCTTCTAATACCTCAGGTGTGGAGTTTTATGATTTTAAATATGTGATTAAATTTCCTAATTCCTCTTTGATCAGTGAGCTCCTCAAGGCCAGAGCTGTGACTTATCCATCTTGTATGTCCAGTATCTAGATTACAGCCTGAAATATGGCAGGAAGTCAGTAATAGCTGAAGTGAACAGAAAGAGAAGCAGATTGGGACTTGAACTTGGGAGAAGTTTATTCTAATGGTCAAATTCTTTTCATGCTATATGTCATATTTATTGCCAAGTTATTTTATAGCACTTTCTTTTTATGTATAAACTTGCTACCAACCTCACAACACAGTGGAAATTACTATCCTCGTTTTATTTAAAAAAATAAAATAGTAAATCTAGTAGTTTGCCTGAGGTGAAACAAGATTAAGCAGAAAAATTTCATTCTATTTTAAAAGTCTTAGCTCTTCTATTCCAATTCAGCTGATAAAAAATAAATATGGAATTTCTCCCATTTCCAACATGTTATCAACCACGGAAGCAGGAATATTTCAGGGAAAATTGCCTGTTTAGAATAGGAGGCTGGGCAAGATGGCTCACCCTTCTTATACCAACACTTCGGGAGACTGAGGTGGGAGGCTCACTTAAGGCCGGGAATTCGAGAGCAGCCTGGGCGACATAGTAAGAGCTAGTATTTGTTTTCACACTGCTGTAAAGAACTTCCCTGAAACTGGGTAATTTCTAAAGGAAAGAGGTTTAATTGTCTCACAGTTCCACTTGGCTGGGAAGGCCTCAGGAAACTAACAAAAAATCATGGCAGGAGAGGAAACAGGTATCTTCACAAGGCGGCAGGAGAGAGAGAAATGAAGGAGGAACTTTCAAACACTTATAAAACCAAGAGATCTCATGAGAATTCACTCGCAATCATGAGAACAGCCTGAGGAAACCACCCCCATGACCCCATCACTTCCTTCCTCAGCACATGGGGATTACAGGTCTCTCCTTCAACATGTGGGGATTACAATTTGAGATGAGATTTAGATGGGGACACAGAGCCAACCCATATCAAATCTCATCTCTACAAAAAAAAAAAAAAAGATCAAATGAATAATAAATAAATATATTTTAAAAAAATAAATAAGAGGCTGTTGGATTTTACCTAATAGGGCCTGGATTACCATTCAGACAAACAGACCTAAAGGAATTCTATGCCAACCCAGCCACCCAGAAATGGAAGGGAGAAGGAGCAAAAAGGAGTGTAGGCAATTCTGTCTACATTTCCCATTCAAAAAGTCATCAAAAAAGACCCAAGATTAGAAGGTCTGATTTTATAAACTGTCTTTCCAGCATACCACAAACCAAATAAAACTTCAGGGGAAAAATGATCTACTTTCTGGTTATCTATTGCATTTTGTCATTTATTCCAGTTGTCTATCTCTGCATAACAAATTACCTTGAGATTTAGCAGTGTCAAACAATTTTCATTACATTATATCTCACAATGTTGTAGGTAAAGAAGTTGAGCAGATCTGAACTGAGAGAATCTTCTCCTTGTGGGATTGATTGAGATCATCACTAGCGCCTTTGTTAAAAAGTCTAAAAGGCTGACTTGAACTGAAAGCATTGAGCAGAACACCAACACGACCCTTACCGTCATAGCAGTTGCAAGATAATATTTCTGAGAAAGAGTTTTGTAAGTAACAGTTAGTAAAAGCTGTGAGTTTCTTAAAGCCTGGTCTTACAGACTGGCATAGCATGATTTCTGTTATAATTTATTTGTCAAAATAATCATTGAGCCCACTATGATTTAAAGTGAGGGGACATAGATCTTCATGTTACGATGGGAGGAATGTCAAGGAAGTTGGGGTCATACTTAATCCACCACATAGCCCAATTAGCTTTTAGCAGTTCTTGCTTGCAGATGATATTTTTCAAAAAAAATTTTTATTACTCAAAACCAAAAAGGAAGAAAGAAAGCTTTTTATTCCTCTTGGTTCTCAGAATACAACTCTTTTATTTATTTATTTATTTATTTATTTTTTCTGAGACGGAGCTTCGCTCTTGTTACCCAGGCTGGAGTGCAATGGCGCGATCTCGGCTCACCGCAACCTCCGCCTCCTGGGTTCAGGCAATTGTCCTGCCTCAGCCTCCTGAGTAGCTGGGATTACAGACACGCGCCACCATGCCCAGCTAATTTTTGGTATTTTTAGTAGAGACAGGATTTCACCATGTTGACCAGGATGGTCTCGATCTCTTGACCTCGTGATCCACCCGCCTCGGCCTCCCAAAGTGCTGGGATTACAGGCTTGAGCCACTGCACCCGGCAACTCTTTTATTTTTTTGAGACTATGTCTCGCTCTGTTGTCCAGGCTGGAGTGCAGTGATGCAATCTCAGTTCATTGCAACCTCCGACTCCCAGGTTCAAGCAATTCTCCTGCCTCGGCCTCCCAAGTAGCTGGGACTACAGGTGGGTGCCACCACACCTGGCTAATTTTTTGTATTTTTAGTAGAGATGGGGTTTCATCATGTCGGCCAGGATGGTCTTGAACTCCTGACCTTGTTATCCCCTCACCTCAGCCTCCAAAAGTGCTGGGATTACAGGCATGAGCCACTGCGCCTGGCCCTCAGAGTACTACTCTTAGAGCTGTATCCAATCCTACCTTATATTATGGCCACTGTATATATTTTGTCACCACAATTAAAGTTGACACTAAGACATTTTTACATTTATGCTTAAATTACTTATACACCAATATGAGTAGTTCAGGAGAAATTTCATAATACCTACAGCTGTCTGCACTCTTTCCTTCTTGGCCTCTCACCGTTTAAATACTTCCAGACTCTCTCCTCTTAAAAGAGCAGGCTGAGCCTTCTACCATATCCGCACCTCAACTTGCACCAGAACTTCTCTCGCAAAGCCAAACAGTATTTTGGGGACCAGCTAGACCAAACTTGCCATTTCACAGAACTTAAAACAGATTCAGAGAAGTTGATATGAACTCTTCCAAATTATGCAAATAGTGTATGCACAAGGCACAACTAGCATCCAGGACTTGTTGAACATCTTCAGTTGTATTTACAGCATATGTATTTTGTGCTGGTATTTTTTCAAAATAAATTTTGGTCTGAAACTAAGAAGGAAAAATTATTGAAAAATGACAAATTAACCAAATCCAGAACACCAAATCATAAAAACTATTATATTTCCTGAAAGCAAGTTTTTTTTTTTTTTTTTTTGAGACGGAGTTTCGCTCTTGTTATCCAGGCTGAGTGCAATGGCGCCATCCCAGCTCACCGCAACCTCCGCCTCCCGGGTTCAGGCAATTCTCCTGCCTCAGCCTCCTGAGTAGCTGGGATTACAGGCACACGCCACCATGCCCAGCTAATTTTTTGTATTTTTAGTAGAGACGGGGTTTCACCATGTTGACCAGGATGGTCTCGATCTCTTGACCTCGTGATCCCACCGGCCTCAGCCTCCCAAAGTGCTGGGATTACAGGCTTGAGCCACTACACCCGGCCCCCTTTTTTTTTTAAACTTAATTAAAACTATTAATCTTCAGTCAATACCTGTTTCATGGCTCAGTCTGATTGGTATTCATGACTCTCATTTTTTTTTAAACTAACTTTCTTCCCTCAGCTGATCTCACTGCTGCTTCTTTTTTTGTGCATCACAAATACACAGAAATTTTACCTGTCAATTTAAAAATAAATAACAGAAAATAGAAAACAAAAAAGACAGTAGAGAATATCAACAAAGTGAAAAGTTGGTTCTTTGTAAATATCAACAAATTGATACATTTTTAGCAAGACCTGCCAAAAACAAAACAGACAAGACCCAATGCACTAAAATCAGAACTAAGGACATCTCTCAGACCATACAAAAATTAACATTATACAGGGAAATTATGAACGACTTTATGCCAACAGATTAAAACATAGATGAAATTTAAATATTCCTTGAGAGACACAAAGATGGCATCAGAAAAAATCAAATCTGAAATATAATAGATAGTGAGAATGGGTCACCCATATCATAATAAGGAATTGGTTACACACACATATACACAAAAATATACAACAGAACAATTCACATAAAAATAAATAACATTAAGAAGAAATTTATTCTCTCCTAAGTATAATAACAAAATTTTATTTGGGACTAGTTGGTGAAAGATCAATCTAAATCAGTAAAAATTCTTAATTTGGAATTTTTTATGTGCTTCCTTGTTTTGTTTTTGTTGTTGTTGTTGTTGTTGTTGCTTTGTTTTTTTAACGTTATCTCTCTCTGTCACCCAAGCTGGAGTACAGTGGCATGATCTTGGCTCACTTCAACCTCCACCTCCTGGGTTCAAGTGATTCTCCTGCCTTGCCTGGCTAATTTTTGTATTTTCAGTAGAGACAGGGTTTCACCAGGCTGCTTTTGAACTCTTGACCTAAAGAGATCCTTTGCCTCAGCCTCCCAAAGTGCTGGGATTACAGGCATGAGCCACCATGCCTGGCCTATTTATTTATTTCTATTATGTATTCTCAATTATTCAGAGAGATTCTGTAGGTGATAACCTTTGGAGACTTTATAGGTCAAAATATTTATTTGTTTTGATCTCACATCTAAATTCTAGTTTGGATAGATATACACTTAACATACTTGTAGTTTCAAAATAATTCATACTCAGCATTTGCAAGCATTGATCTATTGACTTTTACAGTATAATACCCATCCAATGCTACATCAGTGCTCAGCTTCAGGGAACCTTTTCTGGACCTTGGGACACAAAGCCAGGGAATATTCTATACATGGTTCCGTCTGGAGTTTGCAACAGCCAGTTCCTGTGCAAACAATGTTCTTTCTTTCTGGAAGCTTTTAGAAATGTATTTTGAGTCCTAAAAGTCCTGAAATTTTACAACTAATTGTGTAAAGCACAGATTTCTTTTGTTTATTTTTGTTTTAACATTTAGAGCACTCTGAAATCTCAATACTTGTGGTTTAAGGGGTTATGGCAATTACACATCACATTTGTTTATTTATCCCCCTCATGTTCCTTTTTCTATCTTTTTGGTATTATTAACTGGTAGTATTTTTTTTTTTTTTGAGACGGAGTTTCGCTCTTGTTACCCAGGCTGGAGTGCAATGGCACGATCTCGGCTCACCACAACCTCCGCCTCCTGGGTTCAGGCAATTCTCCTGCCTCAGCCTCCTGAGTAGCTGGACTTACAGGCATGTGCCACCATGCCCAGCTAATTTTTTGTATTTTTAGTAGAGACGGGGTTTCACCATGTTGACCAGGATGGTCTCGATCTCTCGACCTCGTGATCCACCCGCCTCGGCCTCCCAAAGTGCTGGGATTACATACGGTGAATTGTTCCTTCTTTTTCCTTTTCCTTTTTTTTTTTTTTTTTTAGTTTTTTTTTCTCTATGGTAACCATTTCTTTGACATATGCTCTATAGTTTGGGGAAGTTCTGTAACTTTACCTTCCAAATCATTTACTGGCATTGAATGTTTCTTAAATTTTACTTTTTTTAATTTGTAAAAACTCTGTTTTCCTCTGATTGCCACCTCGTCATTGTTGTCTGTTCTTATTTTGTGAATACTTTATCCGGCTATATGACACCTTCACTAAAGATAGTCAATTCATTCTTTAAATGTTCTCCTATGGTTACTTGGATCATCTAATTGGCGGTGTTAGTTAATAATGCCTTTGGTTTTTTCAAATACGTGGTAAACTATTTGACTGATGCTCTGAGTTGATGAGTGAAGGCCCTATCATGGATTGAACTGTGTCACCCAAAAAAGATACCTCAAAATCCTAGACCCTGTCCCAGAGAAAGTGACTTTATTTGGAAATACAGTCTTTGCAGATGTAATCAAGTTAAGATGAGATCATTAGGGTGGCCCTAATTCTATATGCCTGGGGTCCCTTACGAAAAGGGAGATTTGTATCCACATACAGAGGGAGAATGCCGTGTGCCTACAGAGGCCGAGACTGAAGTCCCACAACTGGAAACCAAGGAACATCAAAGATTGCCCACAAACCACCAGAAGCTAGGAAGAGGCAAGGAAAGATTCTCTCCTACAGGCTTCAGAGAAGAAGGACCATGCTAACACCTTGATTTCAAACTTACAATCTTTAGAACAGTGGGAAAATAGATTTGTGTTGCTTTAAGCCACCTAGTTTGTAGTGTCCTGTTACAGCAACCCTGGGAAACTGATACAGGTGGATTACCTGAGTTTCATTTACAGCTATGTGAGTCCTTTTCCTCCCAGTCTCCTCCCCTGAATGGAAGAACTTTATAAGTGAGGCAGTACTCAAAGCCTGTGAAGGTGAAGAGCAAGCAAAACAAAATAAAAAAAAAAAGGCCATGCCTCCCCATCCTCCAGAAGGCAGGCTTTATTTGAGTGACGTGTTAGTCAGGGTTTTAGTCAGGGCTCACCCACATTAGAGAGGGCAATCTTCTTTCCTGAGTTCACTAGTAGTTCAAGGTTAACTTCATCCTAAAACACCTGCACAAACACATCCAGAACAGTGTTTGACCAAATAGCTGGCCACCCCATGGTCTACTCAATTCACACATAATACTATCATAAACCTACCTTTTGTCAACTTGGTACCCATAACATCTCCTTAAACCAGGCGTCCCCAAACTACGGCCCACGACACACGGGCCGCATGCGGCCCCCTGAGGCCATTTATTCAGCCCCCCGCCGCACTTCAGGAAGGGGCACCTCTTTCATTGGTGTTCAGTGAGAGGAGCACAGTATGTGGCGGCCCTCCAACAGTCTGAGGGACAATGAACTGGCCCCCTGTGTAAAAAGTTTGGGGACGCCTGCTTAAACCATACTTAATCTCAAAAAAAGACAAGGTCGTATTTCTAACATAATAAAACTATCCTGTTTACAACCAGAAACACACTAACGTTTTAGAAAAGTCCTAGAGTAAAATTAACTCCTCTCCTTGATGTCCTGTAACTTACACACAATGATGTAAAGTCAACACATTTTATTTTACGTGATGAGAGGGGAAGAGAGGGAAGAAAACAAAAATATTTGCTTTGTCCATCTATTTACGCATAAACACACACACAGACAATAGAGAGAAAATATTCATTACAATTACAGTCCTCATTTCTCATTTCTGTAATGGTTCTTTGGCCATAGGTGGTATTTTTAACCACCCTCTTCCACTACCTAGTCTTGTATTCCCTTTGTCCTCAGCAAAAACTTCAGCAGGCCCTGGTTCTTTACAGAGTGGGTGGCCCAAGTTTTCTTTCCTGAAAAATCTGAGCTATTAATAGCCCTGCCTGAATTGGATTGTTGCAGTTTTACATTGGCCTTAATCACAAAGCCTGGGCGTAATAGCAGACACCCTAAGGGACCTCTTATAGTCTAGACATACTCATCCTTACCACCACTGCTGTGCAGTAGTTCTATTCTCCTTGCTAGTCAGGATCAGTCACCTTCATCAGAACAGTAATTCCCTTCTTTACCTGGTGATTCATAAGCATGAGGATCCCAAAGTACCCAAGTGACAGTCGTAACTTCTAGTTCAATGGACTCATTGTGTCTCGTGGTGGAAGCATTCCTCTCTTTGGAACTAAGACTTCTAGACCAGCAGAACCTAAGGTCAAGGAATCAGGAAGCACAAATTTTGCTATTGGGTCATTAGGGGTACTAGGGTATGATGCTTTTCCCATTTTCATCCCTTAATTCTGGGACTCATGAATCCTGGCCCTGGGAGAAATGACACCATGTATTGTATGCTGATGCAAAGCATATAAAGCTTTCTGAGGAGGCTTGTCCCAGCCTTGGAAGATATTGCCACCTAGCTGGTTCTGGAACCATATGTTTAGAAGGTCATTCCACCACTGTATTAAGACGGCTGCTTGCAGATGATGAAAAATATGGTAAGACCAGGGAATGAATGAGCACGGGCCCATTGCCATGCTTTATTTGCTGTAAATTGAGTTTGCTGATGAAAATAAATTCTATATTGAATGCTATTATGCTACATAATGAATGCTGTAAGTTCACAGATGATAGTTTGGGCAGAAATAGTATGTACAGGGAAGGCAAATCCAAATCAAGAGTGTCTATTCCAGTAAGAACAAGATGCTGCCCCTTCTATGATGGAAGAGAGTCAATGTAACCTGCCACTAGAAAGCTGGGTGACCACCCCAGGCAATTGCACCTACTAGTGTTAGTCTCTGCCACTGGTAGATTGGGAACTCAGTTGTGGCTATAACCAGGTTGGCCTTGGTTGGTGGGATTTTATGCTACTGAGCCCATGCATAACCTTCATCCTGCTGAAAGAGGAGAGTTCCCTGACCCCTCATGGGGCATGTGACAGAGGTGTGGCTCATTTGTTGGCCACCATGCACTCAAATGCCTTCTGGGAGGGGAGCATGCAGGTGAGCAGGTGAAGGGTCCAGGGCAAATGCTTTTGGGATCTGGCCTCACAGCATTGTCTAGGGGTGTTACAATGCTCTTTTAGCCCTGCCACTGGGGATAGCTTAAGTGTTAAACAACTTGGTATAGAGTCAATGTGATAGCCTTTTTGGATTCCCACACCCAGTGCATCCTGAATTCTTGTCTTGCATCCAGGAAGAATCAGGTCACATAGACTTAAAGGATGGTAAATGTGGGGATTGTATTGCGTGATGGAGGTGGCTTTCAGTGGGATGGGGAGCTGGAGAGGGAATAGAGTGGGAAGATGATCTTTCTGTGGAGTTTGGTTGTTTTCAGTGGATCCCCCTCTCCAACTGCCCCCAACTGAACTCCTCTTAATGTTCAGATGCTTTCTCTCTTCTATCCTTCTCTGCTACACCACTCTGCTGCTTTCTGCTCATGGATCATGAGCTACTTATCATCATTCATAAATCAACTTCTCCCTTGTCCAGAAATTCCTCAAGATGTTTTATCTGCTAATAGATTTATTTCTTTCCTTTTAAGGCTACTATGAATTTCTTCTCAGTTTTTAATGTATTTGGTACACAGGGAAAGTCATAATGAGGATATGAGTAGAAAATATAATGTTTCTAATAGGAAAGAGACAGACTAAACAAGTGGTCAGAAATAGAGGCAACAGAGATTATGCAGAAGTAGAAGAAAGCTTTAAAAAACTATAATTGATAGTCACAGAAGGATGGCAGAATATATTGTAATCATAGACCTAAAATGGAATCCTATTAAGAACAAATGTTCTGAAAAGAATAAAGATGTCTTAGAAATTCAAAACAAGATAAAATTAGCATAAGAGAATATATTATCAAAGCAATAATACAATATAACATAATATATATTACATTCTTTTTTTTGAAGGTCTCTATTCTCAGGCCTCTTTTCTCTTTCTGCAATCTGAACTTATATTTCTGCAGGTCTAATACAGCAGTCATCCTGGGATATCTCTTTGTTTGGCTCCTTTTGAGATGGTTAATATTTGTATTATAAATATATCAAATAATATAAAATCACATTATATATTTAAAAACAATATTGAAAAAAGCACTATACTTCTTAATATAACTCTAGACACCAAAACACCAAATTGTGCACTGTGATTTATATTTATGGAGCAATGCCTTCAAAATTCTTAAAGAAAATTATTTTCAACCTACTTAGCCAAACTTTTAATTAATCATGAGGGAATAATGAAGTTATTTTCAGTCACCCAAGGTATTTAGAAATAGCCCTTTAACACAGTTCTCCTCAGGAAGCTTTTGGAGGATGTGCTTATGCCAAGCAATGGATTAAGCAAGACGTAGGATCTGGGATACAGAAAAGGAAGGATCTATCCAGAAAAGCAATAAGGCACATCCTAGGATAACCACTATATTGGACCTAGAGAAAAATTAGTTCAGATTTAAGCAGAAGAAAAAAAAGAAGGCGAGACAGGAGGCCTCAGGAAAAAAATACAAAGAAATTTATAGTTTATTTGACATATGTTAGCATTTGGAAAGATTCCTTATAGGTATTTGCCATATCTGTTGATGCATTTGAAGAAAAAATAGAAGGCAAAGCAAAGAAAAAAAGATAAAATAATTGGCTTTAAGAAAACTTGTATGAGAAGGGAAATAATCACAGTGTACCATTTGGTTCGATGGTGAACAATCATTTACATGAAAATTGAAATACTGTCTGTTGATTTTACATCAAAATCCTATAGTGAGGAAAATGTGGGATGTAATAGAGAAGAACAAAAATCTTCATTTTAAGCATCCTGTGTGAAACTGATAATATAAAAATGGTAGTATAAACATATTATTTAAAACTATGAAAGTAAGTCCAGGTACAGTGGCCCATGCCTGCAATCCCAGCACTTTTGGAGACAGAGTCAGGAGGACCGCTCAAGGCCAGGAGTTTGAAACAAGCCTGGGCAACAAACCGAGACCCCCCAATCCTCTGCTTATATCTACATGAAATTTTAAGTTAGCTGAGCATGGTGGCATCTGACTGTAACCCCAGCTACTTAGGAGGCTGAGAGGGGAGGATCTGTTGAGCCCAGGAGTTCACGGCTATAGTGAGGTATGATTGTGCCACTATATTCCAGCTTGGGTGACAGAGCAAGAACCCATCTCTAAAACAAAAGGAAATAAAAACCAAAAGTAAATATCAGAAGAAATAGCAAAAAGAGTTTAAAATAGGTGAATGGTGAGGCAGGGATTACTGATTATAAGTAATTTGGCATTATCTGATTTTTTTTTTTTTTTTTTTTTTTTTTTTTTTTTTTTTGAGACAGAGTTTCACTCTTGTTGCCCAGGCTGGAGTGCAATGGCGCGATCTCGGCTCACCGCAACCTCCACCTCCTGGGTTCAGGCAATTCTCCTGCCTCAGCCTCCTGAGTAGCTGGGATTATAGGCACACACCACCATGCCCAGCTAATTTTTTGTATTTTTAGTAGAGACGGGGTTTCACCATGTTGACCAGGATGGTCTCGATCTCTCGACCTTGTGATCCACCCGCCTCGGCCTCCCAAAGTGCTGGGATTACAGGCTTGAACCACCGCGCCCAGCATGATTTTTAAACTATGTGCATGTATGGCGCTAGTAAAAATATAATATCTAAAAAGAATACAGAATCAAATAAAATGATACCAAAATATGCTTAATATCATTTTAAAACATATCTGTAAATGTTAGTTCTTTCCTAAATGTAGCACTGATATGTTTTGGCTCTGTGTCCCCACCCAAATCTCATGTCAAATTATATTCCCCACATGTCAAGGGAGGGACCTGTAATCCCCACGTGTCAAGGAAGGGAGGTACTTAGATCATGGAAGTGGTTTCCCCCATGGTGTTCTCGTGACAACGAGTTCTCACGAGATCTGATGATTTTATAAGTGTTTGACAGTTCTTCCTTCACATGCTCTCTCTTGCCTGCTGCTGCATAAGACGTGCCTGCTTCCTTTTCGGCCATGATTGTATGTTTCTTGAGGCCTCCCCAGCCATGCGGAACTGTGAGTTGATTAAACCTCTGTTCTTTATAAATTATCCTGTTTCAGGCAGGTCTTTATAGCAGTGTGAAAACAGACTAAGACAGGCTAATGCTAAGACATTGATACTTTATATAGCCTTAAGGAAACACATAAATTGATTATATATATATATATATATGTATATATATATATATATATATATATATATATATAGCATTAGCTTCATGGTTAATAGCAGTTAAAGACAAAAATCAATGTAACAGACACATTAATATTCAGCTAATGAGTTTAAGGTTAATTGACTAACAACAGTGGCAAAAAAAATTTATGTAAAATCTATTTCTATAGAAATGTAGAATCCAGAAACATGACCATGTATGTCTTGATGAAGATGCTAGATGCAGCATTCTGGCAGTATCTGAAGACTGAATCACAAAATCTGCTTCATTTTGTGGATGCACCTAAAAATTTGGGCCAAAGGTGCAGCATTTAGAATCTACAAGGGAGAGGAGGAGGCATTAGGAGAGAAAGAACAAAATAACATAGGAAAGAAAGATTAAGAACTTGATTAGTATGAAGAAACAAGCCACCTTGACTGTGTTGTGTTACTACTATTACTACCGCGAGTAGTAAGTGAACTAGAATTGTATCGTTAAGCAAGGAGATGCTAGGCTATTCTTCAGCAGGAAAACAACACTCAAAAGGCTATGAATTCTGAATTAGCAACCTTCCTGGAGAGGAAGATGACAAATGATTACCAGGCGTGAAATTCCCATCCGTATCTCATACTGGTTTTCTGAAAAACGAAATTAAGGTGGCATATAGAAATTGGTGTAAGTTTTAAAGAATTACCTGATGATATGTATGCCATTGATCTTATTCCCATTAACTAACAGATTTGAAACATGTCTACAGGGTTTTAGCGGTGATTAAATTTATGTTTGTTATTGGCATTACTAAAGCACAGTGGAGTAATTTATACAACTACTGCAAACAATTAGAAGGCACAAATTATTTTTAGAGCAAAAATGCAGGAATACTAAAGTCAACCGCCCCTACCCAGTTATCCTTAGTAATGAATGACTTGGAAAAAATGACTTTGTAAATGTCAACTAAATTATATAAAAGAATAAAAAAAGATATTTATAAATACTTTCTCAATTAAAATTTTTAAATAAAATTAATTAAAATGATTTAATATTTTCACAATATGGTAGATGAATTATGTCATACTGCTATTCTTTACAGTTTGGATATAACTATTGTGTGAACAGGTTTCAGTAAAAGTCTACCTTATAGTTCATGTGTGATGAAAATAATATATAATTGGTTTAAATAACCATCATATGAGAGTATATAAAAAAGCAGATATTCCTCCCCTGCCCCATTCAATGTCACCACTTGTCTGTGATTTTAATATTCTGTGTGTGTCTGCTCATCTGTTACAAATATATTGCACTTATATAGCATTGTTCTATTTATTTCAAAAGTGACAAAATGCACTGTAATTTTTTAAACTAGCAATT
This sequence comes from Saimiri boliviensis, assembly GCF_048565385.1. Classification (NCBI taxonomy): domain Eukaryota; kingdom Metazoa; phylum Chordata; class Mammalia; order Primates; family Cebidae; genus Saimiri; species Saimiri boliviensis. Next base: position 37,439,482 of record NC_133466.1, read on the forward strand.
ACTATAGACATCTCTTCTGATCTATGCTTTTCAGTCACTTAAATAGCTCGTAATATTGATGTGTTATAATGTTTTGACCATTGCCCTACTGAGGGACATTCAGAATATTTGCAGTTGTTTACTATCATATTAAAATTAATCTCCTTTTACATGTATGTATATATATTGCTATTTTATTTCTGTAGATATATTCATAAAAGTAGAATTTGCTAGATGATTAAAAATATATAAAATCATCATATTATCATCATTACTATTGAATAGGTAATACCTAAGCATGGTAAAAAGAAAACATTCTAAAAGGAAAATGGAATATAAAAACAAAGTCTATTACGCACTGATTCCTGTTATGTTAGAAAAGTTTGAAGAGTATATCATCTAACATACATACTAACTCAGAAGACTGAATTATGATAATCATTAATGAGTGAATAGATATACCAGAGACTATCTTGGTATCAAATATTCAAATAAGTTTTCTTACTGTATTTCAGTAAAATGTCTGTGGCAGTTTCTTACTTCATAGGCATTTAAATTGGTCAGCTCCATCACTTAATAGATTCTGAAAATTGATATTTTATAGATTAAGGATAGGCAGACTTTTTAAAAAATCTGCAAATTTTGTAATTGTATTGCTCTTCCTATACAAAATAAGACTAAGAATCCAGATGAACCATTGATAACTATTTACTGGCAACTAGTCTCAAGATAAATGCTTAAAGGAGTTGCCTAGAAAAAACAAAGACTTCCCTAACCACTCCCAACCCTCAGGGTCACTATATGATAACAATGAATAGTAACTGGAATGCATGCTTACTGAGGGCTGGCATTTTTATTTTTCCTACTGTATCCCCCAGTGGCTAGAGTAGTGTCAGAGATAGAGACTCAATAAATACTAATTGATTGCATATTACTCAAATTTAGCAAAGAACTTGAGGACATGGGCTTTTAAATTATCTGATTCCAACACTTAAGCAAGGAAGAGCTAAAAAAGCATTAGCTCTAAACGGTAAACATAAAAACAACTGAAAGCAAGTAACATAATGCAAGGGTAACTTGTTAGAAGTAATGTTATACATATCATGTAAATCAAACATCACATCCAAGTCTTGTTCTACTTCCTAGTTTTAGTGTTTTGGCTTTCACAGTGCTAGGGGGTTAGCTAGTCTGTTACCAGAAGTATCTTGGCATCGTGACATATCAGAGGTACATAATTCAACTCAATTCACACATAAAACAAGAAAAAAAGAGAGAGACAGAGAAACTGTTAGGAGACTCAGAGGCACATTCAATGGTGAGACACCTTAGGGAAAGTGAAGAGAGCACTCTCATGGTTTGGCAATATTAACTGCAAGTATTGACTGATTTCTTAAGGTCCTTTCTACCGTTTTGATTCCAGAAAAACAAAAAAAAAATGGCCTGATAAATTGGTTAACATTTTGCCAAACAGAAGTGATTAGTTGCAGGATTATTTTCCTTCAAAATTATGTAAAATTGGAAGATTTTTTTATTTGTATGCATTTTTTTTTGTCACCAGTGGCAATGAAAATAGAGCAGTGAAACTTGTAAATTAGGGCCATTAATAATACTTCCAAAAGTAAAAACAAACAAACAAACAAACAAAAAAAACAAAAAAAAACCTAAATGTTTCCAATTAAAAGTAATGATTGGGTATCTGTAGCTATGACATGAATCTGATTTGATAGACTGTATTTTACATTGAGTATAATGACTAATACTACAAAAGGGAGCTATAACTAGTAGAAAAATAACTCTAAGGTTCTGCTGTTTTGGAATCATGAAATTATTTGACTCACAAAAAAATGTGCTTTCAAAATCTTTTGAAACAATTTTTCTGAAATTTATTTCTAAAAGTCAGAGACAAAACTTTAAAAGTGACACGTTTATACTAAAGATACATGCGTGAGCAAAAAAAATCAGCACGGAATACAAAAATGAAATAGTAAAATTTTAATTAATACAGTATTCTGAATACAAGTAGAATGCCACTAGATACGAACTGTATTTCCTAAATCTATGAGAGTATGAGTTGAGATAAACCAAAGTTTAGGATAGCCACTTCACTATTCACATTTTAATCAGTGCTGCCAGAAGCTAAAGCACTTTCTTTTAGGCTAAGATTTTCAATAAAATCATAGACCGATCTTTCTTGTTACGAATCAAATGAACATGTTTGAAGGTGATTTGTCCTCATTTAATGGCAGTTGGTGTAAGTCAAACCACAGAGAGCCCTTACAGAGACTAAGCACCAAATGATGAACTGTTTGTGGCTTTTGTTTTGGGCCATCTTAAGTTTTATTTTGTGTTTTCCATTAACATTCATGTGCAAATTCTTACAGGCAAAAGTTTTAACATGGAAGTTTCAGCTTGGTGATCTTGCCAACTGTACTTACAATAGTTTTAAAGCAACTGATACTTTCAGAACAATCTCAAGTTTAATTGGTTAACATTATAAGATGCAGAACTTTTTCTTTAATGTTTTCTGGTCCCTGAAAATTCAATAGGGCCAAATGCACTAACTGGAAAGAGCATTTTTAAAAGTCTTAATCGAAGATGATAATGGATAAAACAACTATATAGGCTCTCATACACAATCTTTCTAAATTTTCACCCTGTAAGAAATGATTACAATGTCCTTCAGGCTTGTTATATATCCCCACAGAATCAAAAAGAAAGCCAACAAAGAATTTAACATTTCAACAAGATAGGAACTATTTACTGTAAGCGTATCGTGAAATTCTGGAAGACATACTATCAATACTTTGAGAAAACACTATTAACATGTGTTGAAGAAGGCAGTTTATAAATGAAACATTACAAATCTTATGTTTATGCATACAACTTACAAAATAGAAAAAAAGTTGCTACTTTTCCAATAGGATAGCATCACACTAACACTATATAGTTAAGATCGAAAACTTCTGTACACACGTTCACTACACCTCCAAAGCAGCGTATGCCTCTTAGACATCTTCATTTGTTACTTAACATATGCCAATCATTGTTTCAGGGATTTGTACCAGTTTGAGCAGGCTAAAGCAATCATTCTGCCTTAACTTTAGACAAAGCTAACTATTTTCAGGGAACAAAAGTTTCATAATCAATACAGAAACATTAATACCAAATTCCCACAACAGGATGGAAAACATTTCTAAGGAGAGGATATAATCCTAACAGAATGGACTATACCCCTAGGTACAGTGAATGTGGGAATTAGGAGTCTGAAAAAATACATTAAGATATACAAAATTTAAGTGATTATCAAATCAGTAGTAACTACTAGAAACTTAAATATGAATTACTGATGTTTTTCTAATGCAACATCATCCAGTTTACTGCTTAGGACTACTTTCAAGGCTGATCTGTCATTACATTTTGCCATTAGTGCAAATTAATACCCAAACAATAGAGAGCAGTTTGAATCACATGGAATTAAAAAAAACAGAATGATTGTATATCTAACTTTTTATATTCTGAAAATAGTGCTATAAAACTCAATTATTCCTAGCTTCTAAAATCTTCTACCATAATTAAACATGGTTGCCCGCAAATTCTTTTCCAGAGGAAGTAAACGCAAAACACATTACGATTATGTTTTGCTGCTGGTCTCCTCTTACATGTGCTTCATCAGTGAGAGCACTACTCTAGGCATGCATTTATCATACTACTTTAATGTAACTGAACATGAGCAAAACGAATAGTTCACATTTGGTAAGTGATTTGTTTTGGTGGCAGGCTTAATTTTAAATGAAAACAAATCTCTAAAATCAAATGGCCAGTTTGACAACCTGAATTAGAACTTAAATCTGTAAAAAAATCTTAACACATGGAAAGCAGTTTCTGAAAAATACACAGTCTATTTTTCACTTTGGCTTTTTCTTTTATACAGGAAGATTATTGGTGAAAATCAAAAGATAACTCCTAGTCACATAGGGCATCGTTTATCACTGCTTTGTAATAGAAATATATATTTTTAACTTGAATTTCAAAGAATTTAAGATTTTTTTTTTTTTTAAATTAAAGCTCTAGTCCAAGTTTCCAGCTGTTAATTTTTTAAAAAATATAATTTGGGTCTCTGATAGAGAGAACGTAGCTGGGCTAAGCTACTTGGATAATCTTACAGGATAGTGAGGTTCAGACAGAGATCATTTCCTGAACACAGTTGACCTTTAAGAGAACGATTTCCTCACTCAAATAGTTATGCAGGATACTGCCAGATCTCCATTACAAAAAAGCCTGCCAGAATTTCTAGACAATTGTTTACCATCCATGTTAAAAACCTTGTACCACCAGAGGCAAAGCAGATAAAATAAGTCAACTTGTTTCTAGTCTAGACTACCTAAAAAAATTCCTAAAATCACATGGAAAAATTAATGAATAGAAAGTAACTTTATCTGATCTGTCAGCCAAAAAAACCACTATTAATTCTCCATAAAAAGAGAAAACTCAACCATAAATGTCTACCTGTTTAAATAAAAATGCCATCTTGGAAGTCTTTTAACACCAAGACAAAGAAAAGTTTGCAAATTCAAGATGATGCTTAAAATGAAAGCTATGGTTCAAAATTTGTATTCATAGTAAGAGACTAAAATCTTGTCACTGCAAAATTCCCTTTGGCTTTTGGTATCGACATTGAAAGATTTTAGTCTTTTGGTCACTTGAAGCTGCTACAAAATACAACAATGAGCCTTTAAAATGGGGGCATGGGAAATATAGAATTGAAGGATAGTTAACTACATCATATACAAGTAAAACATAGTTTGAAATACAACACAGTCATTTCTGCTAGGGATCTGAAGATATAAGAAGTTTCCCACTATCCTTTCCTTTTTGAAGAGGATCCTCTAAAGAAATAATTCCTTTAAGTTACTGTTAAGTGGTAGTGCCTGGCAGCAGCTTCAATAGGCTAGTCTTCAATCCAAGTAATTAAGTAATCTCACAAGGAATAATCACATGGCAACAGGGTAAAAAAGCAGGGCAGTTCTTCCATGCACAAACATTTCAGGAGAAAAACCATCAATTTTAAAGATAACCATCGGGTTTCAGGTATCCTAGTACACTCTAAACCTAGGTTTTGCTTTATACCATTGGTGACTAAACATTAAGTTTTGCAGTGAGGTGTTTTTTTTCCTGCCTGCAACTATATACACATTGCAAAACTATTCTGCATCACATGATTTTAAATGAAATAAATATAAAAATGAACCACACAATCAACACATAACTTTAATACTCCACATGTATCTTGATCACAATGGTGGTAACCTTCTAGTCAACAATCTTGTGAGTTGAGGAGTTGATTCTCATTCTCATATCCGTCAGGCAGATATGCTCTCCGTAGCTGGTCAGACTTAGGTATGGAGCCTCCGTTCTTCACATGGCGAGATAGGAAAGCACGGACTGCTGGGTGATCAGCCTTCTCAAGTGGGATGTTGGCTTCCAGGCACATTTTCACAAAGTCCTGGATAACACTGACTTTCTCTGTTTGCGCAGTACTGTTGCACTGAAGAGATGCAGTTAGGGGCCTCTGCTTCTTTCTCACATTCTGCTCTTCAAATTCTGCCTTCCTCTTGGTATGAGTCTTTGACTTGAGGTGGTCACTAATGGCAGACTTGCGAACATGATTCAGAACCACATTGCAAGAAGTGCAGAAGAGTTTTCCTCCATCTTCATGCAGCTCACCTCCAAACTCGGTGACTCGATCCAGGGGAGTCACATACAAAGCAGTCTTAGAACGGTTTCGAGCAGGTGGTGCTGTTACTACAAATCGCTCCATTCTGACTCTAAATAAATATGGTTCTTTCAAGACAAAAGAAACAAAGATAAGTGTTATAACAACAGTTCATTCTCAAATTAACAATAAAAGGCAGTAGATAAACACTTTAAAGACTTCAACAAACTTAGTTCAAATTGGTAGTGTGTCTACTAATCTTAACTTACCCAAAATATACAAGGAAAGGCAAAACTAGAACAAGTTACTAACCGGTTATACTCAGGTCCATTCCTTGATTTTTATGAAATTCAAATAAATTAGAACTATAAAGAAAGAACTCAAACTAACCCAGATGCCACTGTTATTCAGGGAAACCTAATCACAGGTCAACATTTAGGGTATAAATTATATTACTCTCATCCAATTTAGATATGTATTCTAGTTTAAAAGAACTTCTTTCCTGTCACAATTCTGAGACGACTGATTTTAGGAACATAACTGTGGACAAAGTTTTTTCAAACAGGTGGGCCTATAAACTGCCGTAATTCTACATGAAGATTCGAATATAATTTCAAAAATTGTTTTGAGTAAAGCTACAAAAAAACCCCAGACCAAATGCAATGAACAGCAACAATGATATTAAATTATAAAGCCAAAATAGAGTTCAAAGTAAGTTATTTTGTAATGCATGTATACCTGTTTTCCAAAAGGTGTTAAGATATGCAAAGTCGTATTTCTCTAATACTTCTGTTTCCTTTTTCAATTAAAATTAATAATTACATTTGTTAATATTTCACTGATTAGTAAGAACAAAATCAAGAACATAGTGTCTAGTATACAGCAAAACCTCAATTAAAAAAGTTGATGGAAAAAGTAAATGAGTATTTTCACTATTTGTCCAAATATTTATACTTATTTAATGTAGAAGCAGCTTAGTAATTTCCCAGCGTATCCTAATAATATACTTTCATGATCACAGCACTAAGTAACAAAATCACAGCCTTATGGGCATCGAAATCTTAAGATAAGGAACATACTTTGGTAGGTGAAAATCATCATTAAGTCTTAATTGTTCTCTGGGGCGTATCATACCTTTAGGCTCTTATAATAACCAACACTTAAGAGGTTAAAGTGAATCTTATAGAATTCAAGGTGGAAATCTGTCTGCATAAATACGTTAGATAATTCTAAGTGTGCTCTGAAGAAGTATGCTTTATAAGTGTAATCAGAAACGATGGAGTATTTCATGAATACATACTAAAGAATAGCTGGGTAACATGAACTCTTTCAAAAGAACTTTAAATTGCCAGTGTATCAGACATCATGGATCCCAAAAATTAAACATTTCACAGAAATTCTGAAAAGTACAATAAAGTCTAGGTTTTAACAGATTTCATTTCCTTTTTTTAAGTGCACAACTCTCATTTGCCAAATGCTGTGTTAGGCTACAGGTTTGCAACGGCAGAGAAAACAGTTATGATTCCTACCTAGTACTTACCGTTACACGTTTATACTTTAAGTAAATGGTATGTGTTTTACACTCCCACGACAAATCAGTACCAATTACTACGATTAATGGTTCTAACCTAGTTGTGATCAACGTTAAGTATTTGTGTCCTGTAATGCTTAAATCTTACTATGTAAAAAGTCTTGTATCTTTCAATACTTGGATTTCAAAAACAGTAACTAAGCATATAATTCTTTGTAGCATAAAATGCTCAATTATTTCTGCTAATGTGAAAGGCCTGTATTTTCCAATGATTTTGTAATTTCAAAAAGTCTGTTTGTGTTACTGCAGAGGCAAATTTCCACCCAGTAGAGGTTGCTGGGGTTTACATACCAGAAGAACACAAGTGTTTAATAGAAGATAAGAAAGATATTTCCAACAAATGAAGAAATTAAAAAGTGCAGGAATTAGCCAACAGAAGAGAAAAGCAAATCAATTACTAGATCAAAATAAAACTCATCAAAAGTTTTCAAGTTTAAATGTTTACCGGATTAGTTTCCAGTTTTTTTCGTCTTGATACTTATCAAGGAAGGGTCTCCAGAGCAAAACCAGAGACGCATCAAATCCTGGCACTGTTCGTTCAACCCCGAAGATGCCTTCAACTCAGTTTTTCAACAAGTGGTGGTGGGGAAATAGTTTCTGGGCTTGCACCCGATTTTCCCTGCGCTGCCAGGAAGTCATGCCTTAACTGTAAAACACGAAAAAAAAACGGAAGGAAAAAAAATGGGGGACGGAAGGGAAGGAGGGTGACTGAAAAGATGAACAAGAACGTCAACAACTGCCACCGCGCAGGTGTTTCCAGACCCGCTTTAGAGCCAACTCCGCGCTGCGAACGCGACTCCAGCGTTCGCCCTGACACTTCCCTTCCCCGGGTCCTCCCCGGAGGTCCGCCCGCCGGGCGCCTCCTCAGGCTCCCCAGGCCCCGAGGTCCGGGCGGGGGCGGGGAAACGCCGGGGCGCGGGACGTTCGCGGCGCCCGGGCTCCCCTCTCCGGCGCCGAGCCCAGCACGCCGGCGCCCCGCCGTCCCGACCACGCTGGCCGGGCAGGGCCGAGTCCCAGGTGCCAGCTGTGGGCCCGGGAACTCGACGGCCGAGTTGGCGGCAGTCTCGAGGGAGGCGGCGGCAGGCGCCCGGCGGAGGCGGCCGCTGTCAGGCTTCCCGTCTCCTCCCTCTTCCTCCCGCCGACAACTGTGCCCCGGCCCCGCCCCCGGTTCCAGCTTCAGGACGGAAGGCCCCGGGCCCAGAGCCCGCACCAACGGCCGGGCCCACCTTCGGCCTCCCTAGCTCCTTGGTACCGTAGGATCGAGGCCGCCGTTAGGGGAAGTGGCCAAGGCTCGGCCGGAAAGGAAAAGAGGAGGAAGAAAGAAGAGCAAGGAACAAGGCAGGAGGAAGCTCCGTAGCTGCCGCCGTCGCCGCCGTTGCCCGATCGAGCCCCGCGGCGGCCGCCGTGTCCCCCGCCGCGCCCCGTCCGCCTGCACCGCCTATGGCAAAGCCCGTAGGCGGGCCCCAGCAACCGCCGAGCAGCATTGACCAACAGATGGCCGGTCTATCAAACAGACTGCTGATTTAACCAATAGTAGTGGAAGGGCGGGCATGAGCATGATTGGCAGCTATCGTTTTCCAATAAAAACTGGGGGCGTGGGTGGGCGGAGCCGGAAGTAGAGCCCAGCCGAGAGGCCCCTGTCCGGCTAGGGAGGAGGGAAGGGGGAGGGAACTAGAGAGGAGGAGGAGGTTAGCCTAGGCAGCTACAGCGGCGGCGGCGCAGGGCTGGTACGCGCTGGGCGGCGAGAGCCTCATGGCGGAGGAAGAGAGCGATCAAGAGGCCGAACGCCTCGGAGAAGAGCTCGTGGCCATTGTGGAGTCCCCGCTGGGCCCTGTGGGGCTTAGAGCTGCGGGCGACGGCAGAGGCGGCGCTGGCAGCGGCGGCTGCGGCGCCGGCGTCGGGATCAGCAGTCGGGATTACTGCCGACGCTTCTGTCAGGTGAGGCGCCCGTTGGTCGCCCCGACTTGTCACCCGGGTCCTGGGCCTCTCTGCGCTTCCCGGCCTGCTCGTCCGTGAATCTGGGGTCTGTCCGGCGCCCGATCTTCTAGCCCAGCAAGGCGGGTGAGGGGGGAGCTCCCTCCTCCACCTAGCCGGCAGGGGGTGGGGGGCGGGGAGCGAGGCGAGGGTGCCTCGCGGGCGCGGGGTGGGTCGGAAAGTGAGAGTCGGTCGGGGATGCGGGAGCGGGAAGCCGGAAGGTCGGCGGTCCGGGGAGCTCCGTCCCGACGCGCCTGCCCGGCCCCGGCAGACCTTCCTGCCCGAGTCCCGCCTTCCTCACGCCTCCCACCTGGGTCCTGCGCACCGCGCCTGGCAGCGCTGGTAACACGTTCCGCCTTCCCTTCTCTGCCGCTGGCCCCCCGCTCTCCCGTTTTTTCCGGGGTGGGAGACATGCCATCTTTCCTGTCACTGCCACCGCTCCCCCTCTTCTGGGGTCGCCTGTCATCCGCTCACAAAAGCCCGCTGGGCCGGTTCTCTCGGTGGCACAGACGCTGGCCCACGGTGACTTCGTTACTTTTTTTCGGATGGAGGGTGCGTTAAGGCAGTGTGATTGTCATCTTTTTTTAAAAAAACCTCCTTCCGTTGACACACGCACTCTTTTCTAATTAACTGCTTATAATGAGTAATTTTCCTTAAACTTGCTCCGGTTAACATCACCACCACCCCCATCCTTCAATTTATAGCGTATTTTATTCAGCCTGTAAAACACAGTGTCTGAACGGTGACATTAAATTATTTACTCAGTCGACTCTCACAGGGGTTCGATGTTGTTCGAAGTGTTAGTGATCAAATATAGCAATATACCCCCTGCTTGTTTAGGGGTGAAGTTTGTATATGCTGCATTCTTACCTAGTTGCATTTATACTTTAAACGTTTTGTTCCCTTTCACAGCAGTCTTTCCTAAATAGTTTTGCAAGCTATTTAGGAAAAACAACAAAAACAATTAACTGCTCATTTTCCATCCCGCCCCTTTTTAAATGTGTCTATTATTTTGGATGTACGGGGTTCAAATTCTGGCCCCACCATCTCCTAGCTGAATTTATTACCTTGGACAAGTTACTCCGTGTCTCTGTTTTCCCTTTTGTCAAAGAGGAGTAATAGTTAAATTGTGTGAAGGGTTTAGATCAGGTAGCTATTAATTTCATTCTGATAACAAGTAGGAAATAAAGTTAATGAGAAGTGGACATCATGTTTGCTGACATTTCTTTCAGTGCTTGTACGAGGAATTTCTTTCAGTGCTTGTAAGGGAATGCTTTTAAGAATTCCCTTACAAGCATTGAAAGAAAAAGGATGGAGTTGACATTTTTTGAACACAAGTTGAATTTACATTCAGGTAAGTTTTTAATGTTTTAATTTAAATTGCCTTTTGATTTCATGTTTTTCCCGTGTCACAAAGATGGAAGGGTGTGTCAGTTTCTTTGGCATTGCTTAATTGATGACTTCCTTGAAAATATATTTTTATTTTGATAATTGGCATTCACTGAATTTAGAGGTTCAGTGTCTTGTTTTCATAGCACTTGTTTTCTAACTATGCCTTTTACATATAGAAACCATGCTATATGGTAGATTTTTGTATCTGTTGGAATTTTAAACTTTGGAAAATTAGTATACAATTTATGTTTTTAATATATTCAGAGGCTGAAAAATCTCTTTAATTTTTTGTTTTGCTTTTTATGCCATTAACAAGCAACTAAAATTTTAGAACAAATGACAAATTTAGCCTGCAAAACAATGTCTGAATAGTGACAGTACAATATTTTAAGAACAAATGAAGTTGACTATTTTATGACTTCCCTACCTCCTGTATATCCAAGGAAATAAAACTAAACAGGAAGAACTTAATGAACTTATATTTTCTATTGCTAAATTATGTTTAGACTGACATACTTTCATGTTAACAACTTTTACCTGAAACAGTTTATTACTGGAAACTTTACATATTTTATAATACTTTAGATTACTGGTAGATCTGCTCTTAGGTGAGCTGTGTGAAGTCCTTTCTTATATTAAAACTTTTAGATGGAATAAAATACTCCTTTATTTAGTTGAATTTTATCTACTGAGAAATAAAATTCTACCATAGTAATTGCTTTATTTGCCAGTAAGGGAAGCAGGGGTTTATTTAATTCCTAGTTGAAGATTTCTTTTTAAAATTTTGGTTTTCTGACACTTACTGAGGCTAATATTAAGTATAATAATTTGTATTTATTAGTAAATGACTTAATTGTGAGTAATGAAATGGACATGTGCACTTGGGGTATGTGACAGTTAACTACATACATGAATTACACAGATAGCTTAGTGGTGTTTCAAAGAAAGACTCCAGTTTATCTTCCTCTTTTTAGAGGGAAATATGAATCAGAATTTCTTGGCAGTTAGTTGTGTAGGCAAAGTGAGAGAGGAAGGCACACTTCTTTTCCAGAGAGGTTTTTTTGGTCTTATATCATAAGGAAAAGTAAAACAGAAGATACAGTGTAATGTTGGACTGGCCCTGTCACATCCTCCCTTGGCTCTTGTTAGCTGACTCAATAAATGCTTAAATAAAATTGGCCCTTAACTGATACTTAATTTGCTTTGAGGAGGAAAGGTAACTTTTATGGGGAAAGTAACTTTTATGGAAGGCCTACTAGCTCTTAAGCTTCAGACAGCAAGTTACATAGTTGAAATTGAGGCCTGAACAAGTTAATGTGTCTTAGTTTCCACTATGTAGACATGCTGGGATTTGAATTTAGTCTTCAGTTTCTGCTGAAAAGCAGATTGAAATTATAAGTAAATGCTCAATTATAGAGGGTTTTTTTTTTTTTTTTTTTGCAAGTGATGTGAAAGGAAAAAGAAGTTACTGGAAGTAACTTGGTATCATGGATGAAAAGTTTATAAAGTACTCTTTCATTATGACACAGTAGTAAAAAATATTTCAAGAAGCAGACTGTTATTGTCTGATTTGTTCAGTGCTGTAAACACTTCTCTAATTCCTGATAGTTTTAGTGATTCAATTTATTTTGTCACCAAATACATTAAATTTTTTTTTGTCATAAATTGATTGCAAATTAAGGAAGTTAAGACACTTTCTTCTTAGTTCAGTCCCAGAATGAACATGACTAATAAAAAAGGATTTCTGTAACCACTTTGATATATTGATTAAAATATAATTTAAAATTATTATACACTGTAATAGGGTTAATATTCATGCTGTGAGGATGTCATGAATGTAAAAAGAGAGAATGAACATAAAGTACTTAGTATTGTACCTAGCACAGAGATAGAACTTAAATAGGTAGATGCTATTAATATTTCTCTCTTGTAAAATCCTCTGAGGATTTAAAAGGGACATTAGAGATAATCTGTAAGTAGCTTATAATTTGTTTTGCACTAAACTTTAGAGAAACTTTAGAAATTCTTAAATTCTTTTATTTAACTAGAAAAGTTGAATGTTCCTGGCGAAGCACAACGATTTATAAAACAACAATGGCAGGGGTTTGTAAGATCTCTATGGCATGGGTTCTCAGAGATCTTGTTTCCCATAGGGGACATTTGGCAATTTCAGGAGAGTTTTGATTGTCATGTCTCTTTAATTTTTATTAATGTACATAGTTTGAAGAAGTCATATAAGGCCTAAATACCAGGAATTGCATTTTGCTGCTAATGGAGACCTAAGTGGCTTAAACAAGGTGGGCATTTATTTCCCCTATAAAATGACTCACTTTCATCTCGTTTGTTATCCTCATCTGAAAAGAATGTTAGGGTCTGGGCCCGGTGGCTCACACCCATAATCCCAGCACTTTGGGAAGCCGAGATGGGCCGGATTACTAGGTCAGCAGGAGTTTGAGACCAGTCTGACCAACACGGTGAAACCCCATCTCTATTAAAAAATATAAAAATTAGCCGGACGTGATGGCATGCTTGCCTGTGACCCCAGCTACTCGGAGGCTGAGGCAGGAGAATTGCTTGAACCTGGCGGCGGAGTTTGCATCAGTGAGCCGAGATTACACCACTGCACTCCTGCCTGGGAGACAAAGCTAGACTCCATTTCAAAAAAAAAAAAAAAAAGAAAAAGAAAAGAAAAGAAGGTTAGGAAATTTTCCAAATTTTTGTTTCTTGATCAACACGTGCCTGCCTATGATTTTGTCAGTAAGGAAGAAAACATAAATGGATATTGAAGAAAACAATTTTTTTTTTTTTTTTTTTTGCGACAGCTATAACCAAAAATAGCAGTCATGCCCTGTTCCCTTCCTTTCCTGTGTCTTCTTCTCCAGAAGCTATCACTGGCAACTCTTTGAGTTTTCATATTTACCTCCGTATTTTGAAGTATTTGTTTCCCTAGTTGTTTTAGATGGAATCAGTTGACCTGCTGCAGGAAGGAGATAGGGACTCCCTGACCGTCTCACTGTTGAGCTCATTACTGAGCATGTTCACGTGTTCTCTTTGATTATACCCCATTTTTTGTTTATCCCCTTTTTCCCCCTACCCTCTTTGTGTCCATATATTCAGTCTCTTTAGAGACTTAGCAGTGAGTTTTCATTGTTTTGTTAGGGGAGGGCTCTGGGAGAGATTTTGAACTGACCTTTTTGTTTCTGACTCTGTTTTCACGTCTTCTTTTGAAGGTATGTGGTGCCTCAAATACCTGAAATTTTCTGGGGTTCTGGGGTTGATTCAAGTACACATCATCTTGTTCCCAAACTCCCTCTACTGATGGCTTGGCTTCAGTTTCTTAGGTTTGTTAAGTCAGTTACCACCCATCCATCTAATTTCCAACTACCCATATGTAGATATCTCTCCAATTCCTTTGTCCTGTGAGTTTAGCTCTTTTAAAACACAAATATTTTTATTGTTATTTTAGTGGAGTTTTCAAGTAGGATGAGATGTAAATGTATGTTCAATCTGTCACATTTAACTAGAAGTCTCAAATTAGTTTTCTAGCTCAGTAAATAATAGTATAAAAGATGAAAAGGAAAGTATTGAAAATAATTTGCAGTCATTTATTTACTTTTGAAAAAGAGTATCCTATTTTATGATCTATTCTGTAGTGAATATGCAGAGCTAGAAATAATTTAATTGCATTGAGTTATATGTTCTTTTTGGCAAAATTTTTATTTCTCAATTGAAAATGAAAATTTTAGCTTTTTAAAAAGTTGTTTTCAAATTCTGGCATATTTGAGTTATTTCAAGTCTTCATAAAACATGAATTCCCTGGAAAGACATTAACTTATTTATTATAATTAGGAAAAAACAAAACAAATGAATCTTAGATTTTGATGGCTGTATTTGGGGAGCTAAATCTTTTTCGTTGTTGTTGTCACTCTTTAATGCCTTTATAGGTTACTTTCAGAGTTGAATTGAACTAATTGTTCATAATGACATTATTTGTAATAAATCATTGAAAACCACCTAAATGACTATTGTTAGGGGAGTTGGTACATGTAATGTAATCCTCTGCCCCCTCTCCCAAACAGTGATGTATTTAAGCCATATTTATTCATACGAGAAACTGTTTATAGTATAACTACTGAAAAGATACAGGACACGAGTGATTTCACTTTTGTAAATTAAAAAGACTGAAGTATACCAAATTGTTGTTAACTTGGTAGCAGTATTTTATGGCTGAATTTTATTTTTTACTTTTGTTAATTTTTTTAGATTTTTATAAATTAAAACTATAATCAAAGAAAAAGTATATATAAATTTTTTTTCTCTTCCTACCTCACAGGTTGTTTATTTTATTATTATTACTTTTTTGAGTTAGGATATGGCTGTGTTGCTCGGGTTGGGAGTGCCCTGTCTGCCATCTAAGCTCACTGCAACCTCCCCTTCCTGGGCTCAAGCCATTCTTAGCCCCCACCAGGCCCCACCCCCAGTAGCTGGGACTAAGGCCTGCACCACCAAGCCTGGCTAAATTTTTGTAGCTTTTTAATAGAGACAAGGTTTTACGATGTTTAGCAGGCTGGTCTTAACTCCTGAGGTCAAAGATTCACCCACCTTGGCCTCCCAAGGTGCTAAAATTACAGCTGTGAGCTAGTGCTCCTGGCCCTAGATTGTTTATTCTGTAGATGTTTATTTTGTATAAATAGATGCAAGGTTATTTTGAGTATGATGAGATTTTAATGCTTTGTTTCCCCAAAACATGTGAGATCCTTTTTTTTTAAAGAAGAATTTGTTAAGTAAACTTATGAATATCATTTTAGTTCGTTCATTACATTAATTATGATTATACCAATGAATGACCGGTGAGGTTCTTAACTTCAGTGGTTTTTTTTATACACAGTCTTTCATTAGATACATGACTATTACTGCTTTCCAAATAATCACTCATTACATTGCTTCAAAAAAATCTATCCCGGCCCGGGCAGAGTGGCTCACACCTGTAATCCCAGCACTTTGGGAGTACAAGGCAAGCAAATCACTTGAGCTCATTTCAAGACCAGTCTGGGCAACATGGTGAAACCCCATCTCAAAAAAAAAAAAAAAAAAAAAAAAAAATTGCTGGGCATGGTGGCACACATCTGTAGTCCCTGCTACTTGGGAGGCTGAGGTGGGAGGATGGCTTAAGCCTGGGGAGGTGGAGTTTGCAGTGAGCAGAGATCTCCAGCTTGGGTGACAGAGTAAGACTCTGTGAAAAAAAAAACAAACTCAATTTTAATTGTGTAGATAAAATGGTAAGAGGAAATATATTTAAATGGAATTCACTGCTTTTAAGTTTTTGAATTATATCATCTTTGCATGGTTCTGCCAAACACAAGTAAGGCACCATTTGTACTGTTATTATTGGCACTGAATTTTCTGGCATTCCTGCCAAAATGTGCTAAACTATACCTTAAAAATTACAAACAAAAACAAAAACAAGAACTTGACGAAACTTGTAGTAAAATATGTGTCTGGTAAGATATGTGAAGAAAAAAAAATAAGATCAATTAAATCTGGTCAATTGAATGACACTGTAATTGTATGTTAATATGTAATGCTAAGGATATTAGGAGATTTGGGGACATTATGGCAAACTAAATTTGAGAGGAGGTTGAACTGTATAATTTATGAAATCCTAAAGTCCAATGTGTTAACACTTTATACTGTCAACTTTTCAAAGCAGTGGTGAATACAAAAATAACTGAAAGACTCCATCTAACAGTAGAAATGTCATTAATGTGAATGTTGAAGCTTGTCAATTATATAAGGCACCGGGGATACAGTGGTAAGCAAACTGACATTGCCCAATTTTGTGTACAGTTCTAACTTTGATAAGTGCTATGAAGAAAAGGTATGCAGTAGTATAAATGGGAACTAATAGGAGGCTTGTCTATATTTGGATACCTGGGCAAGGTCTGCTCTCCTGAGATCCTTTGGTTTAGTTTGAATATGCTGAATTTAAGGTGCTTTTGCCTCATCCAAGGAGAGATCTTAAAGGTAGCTGAACTCACAGACGCCAGAGCTCAAAAGGGAGGTCTGGCTGTCATAGCTGTGTGGATGATGTTCAAAGTCATATGTGTGAATGAGCTCACATAGGGAGAGAAAATAGGAAAAGAAGAGTACCTTAGAACTGAAGCTTGCAGAGCCTCAAAATTAAACGTCTCGGTAGGAAAAGATGAGTCTTCAAATAAAGTTTTAGAAGGATTCAAGAGGTTGCAGAAACTCAGAGAACTGTGGTGTCACAGGAGGCAAGGGAAGAGAATGTTTTAGGATGGGGTGAATGGTAACTGGCATTGCAAACAGTTGAGATCCACTAGTGATTAACATGGAGTCTTGGGTGACTCTAAGCAAAGTTGTTTGGTGTAGTGATGAGATAAAGATTCCGGCTGGAGTAGTTCGAAAAGTGGGAGGTGAAAGAGTAGAAAGTAAATGTAAATAAACTATAAAGGAGAAGGAAAGATAATGGTGGTAACTGGAGGCACTGTGGATTGAAGGTAAGAAATTTTTTTCTTTTTTTTTTAGTAAATTGGTATGAAGTGTGTACACTGAAAATCTGGTGAGAATGATCCATTTGAAAGGAAGACACGAATCTACAAAAGAAGGGATTATTTTATGAATCCCTAAAGGGGAGGAAGGACAAGATTCAAAGCACAAGTAGAGGAGTGTTGCTTTATATATTTTTGTGGTAGGAATAAAGTTCATCAGTTAAGAGTATATGGAGGTGGTTGGTAGCTGATTGGAGAGGTATATTGAATTGACCCGCAGAACCATTTGAGGATCATTATGAATGCAGAATGACCACTAGTATGTACCTTTGTTTAGTGCTTATTTGTCTAGGTGAAGGCATGGAAAATGAGTTACATTCATTCAGGAATGAGTGTAGACTATGATAAATCAGTTAATTAACTTTGAGAAAGAAAGGAATAGCTTCATTTTCGGGCTTCATTTGTGGCAAAACAGTACAGAGAAGTGAAAGGAGAAGAGAAGGAAGAGAAGTGATTGTATCAGTACATATTAATAGGTGCACAGAACTACCCTGAGTACTGTGAAAATAAGTGTGCATATATAATGTCCTAATAAAACATGTACAGTTTGTTAATATGTATTTCTACTACTAGAGTTTATTGACATTAAACAGTATGTTTCAGTTACTCTAAGGTTGAAATATCATAAATATTCTTGCCAGTGATTTGATGTGTGTATATTTTTAATATCTGAAAGATATTACTGGAATGCTTTCCATATGCATATGCTGTAGATACATATATAACTCATTTTGAATGCTTTCCATGAATCAGGGACTGTCTTAGGTAATTTAATACACTACCCTACAAGCTATGTGCTATTATTCTCTTTTTTTTTTTTTTTTTTAAGATGGAGTTTCACTCTTGTTGCCTAGACTGGAGTGCAATGGTGCGATCTCAGCTCCCTGCAACCTCTGCCTCCCGGGTTCAAGTGATTCTCCTGCCTCAGCCTCCCGGGTAGCTGGGATTGCAGGCATGTGCCACCATGCCCAGCTAATTTTCTATTTTTAGTAGAGATGGGGTTTCTCCATTTGATTAGGCTGGTCTCAAACTCCCGACCTCAGGTGATCCTCCAATCTTGGCCTCCCAAAGTGCTAGGATTACGGGTGTGAGCTACCTCATTATTCTCATTTTCATAGGTCAGGAAACTAAGATCAGAAGAGATTAAATGGCCTGACTAAGTGTAGTGTACCTAGTATGTGATAATCAGACTGTAACCTAGCCAGTTTGACAGTCAAAAGCCAGCCAGTGAACTTAGCCTCTACTGTATCCATATACATTGTATTGTATCTAGGAATATACATTTGTATGTATTGTACCATCTGTGCATATGTATTTGATATATACTATAGCTTACTAAAGCAGTTTTGATTGAGTGGAAGCAGTGGAATGGACACTGTTAAAAAGACTCAGGCAGCAGAAACTAAAAATGTTCATAAATGTGAAACAGAAAAAAATATCAAATTCAACCTATCGGAAGTTCCCCATTGGAAGTGATTCTCAGGCCAGGCACCGTGGCTTACACCTGTAATCCCAGCACTTTGGGAGGCCTAGGTGGGTGGGTTACCTGAGTCCAGGAGTTCAAGACCAGCCTGACCAACGTGGTGAAACTCTGTCTCTACTAAAAATACAAAAATTAGTTGGGCATGGTGGCACACACCTGTATTCCCAGCTACTCAGAAGGCTGAGGCAGGAGAATCGCTTGAACTGAGGAGGCAGAAATTGCAGTGACCCTAGATTGCGCCACTGCACTCCAGCCTGGGTGACAAAATGAGACTGTCTCAGAAAAAAAAAAAAAAGAAAAGAAAAGGTGATTCTCAACTCTTGGTCCACCCCGCAACCCACCTGAATGGGATATACTTAGATGAGATAGTAGCAATTGCTCAGTTACAACTTTTCTTCATAGCAGTTACAGCTGTATACAAAACAGGGCAGTGTTTGGTGACCACTGTATGCCCAGTGCCTTATATAATTGACAAGCTTCAACATTCACATCAGTGACTTTTCTGCTACTTAGATGGAGAGTCTTTTAGTTATTTTTATATTCATCACTGCTTTGGAAAATTGACAGAATAAAGTCTTAATGTATTGGACTTTAGGATCTCTTATATTACACAAATTATAGCAGTTCTCAGGATATAAATTTATAGTGACTACAAACCAGTAGAAGTTATTTTATGTTTATTATCTTGTGTTTTAAAGGCAGGAGGATATGGGATGTGTTTTTCCTAAATGATTAAAGTTTGTCAGTCTCTCCATATTTAGATTTAACCTTGAATATCTGAAAACCCTACCAGTCCCAATACAGTGGATGTGCTTTTTTGGCCTTTATCTGTCCTACTATAATTTGACAAATCTCTCTAATTATAGAATTTATTTTAAAGTCTAAAATTTACATATAGTCTATGCTGATGAGAGAGTGATCTGTTTTTCAGCTGATGGGAGGGAGTGCAGATTATCACAACTTTTCTGGACTACAATTTATCAAGATATATTAGAAACCTTAAAATAGACTTAGTCATTTTTCTTACAGCATTTATTTCTGGCGAATTATAAATTTGGACACAATACTATTCATAGCATTAATTATAATTAATGTAATGAATTAAAATGGGAAAGCAACCAGAAAATCTAAAATAGGTGAATATCATTTCATTTTCCAGAAATTAAAATTTTATGCAGCCATAAAAAATGATCTTTTCAGTATCTGTTTAATGATCTAGGTAAAGTTTTATTTGCAGTTTCTTGGTGAGCAGGTCCAAATTTCTTTAAAAAAACAATCAGATTCTTTTAAGAATTTCAAAACTTGCCAAACAAATACAACCCAACAATAATCCAGACACACCCAAAAAAAGTTATGAACCTTTGTTATATGCCACTATGGCACAGGTAATACTACCTGCTTTTTTGCAAATAAGCTGTATTGTTGTTTGCCCATTTAATTTTATATTTTCTGTGACTGCTTTCATGATACAACGTCAAGGCTGGGTTACAGAAAGTATGGCCCATAAGCTTCTTTCTGGCTCCTTAAGAAAAAGTATGTCAGTTCCTGTCCTAGATTCTCATTTATCCTTTGCAACAACCCTGTGAGATAAGGACTGTTTTTATCGTCATTTTATGAATGATGCAGCTGAGACTCAGAGAGATTAAGCAACTACCCTAAGACACACAGCTAGAAAAGGGATCAAGATGTTAACAGTGTTTAGGTGTGGACAGTGCGATGATGGATAATTTTTTTTCTCTTATGTTATCCAAATTTACTGTAGTGAGTGTACATAACATAATCAAAACATAGTAAGTGGAGGGAAAGATATAAAACATAGGTATAAGAGAGTTGTGAGAATGTTAAAACTCATTCATCTTTTCTCAGTGTATTACTTTGATATCCCGTATATCATCCTCTCATCCTGTTTATAATCTTAGAGTAGATATGTAATTTTTGCTTTTCTTCCTGGATCTAAAACTCTATTATGCAGTTTCTCAATTCTTGATTTTATTTAAAAAGTAAGAAATTATTCTGTTATCTCGTTTCTTAAAAAAACTTTTGTATCGGGCTAGGCATGGTGGCTTATGCCTGTAATTCCAGCACTTTGGGAGGTCGATGTGGACGGATCACCTGAGGTCAGGAGTTCAAGACCAGCCTGGCCAACATGGTGAAACCCTGTCTCTACTAAAAACACAAAAATTAGCCAGGTGTGGTGTAGGGCACCTGCAATCTCAGCTACTTGGGAGGCTGAGGCAGGAGAATTACTTGAACCCAGGAGGCGGAGGTTACAGTGAGCTGAGGTCATGCCATTGCACTCCAGCCTGGGTGCCAAGAGTGAGACTCCATCTCAAAGAAAAAAAAATTTCTGTATCAAGTGAAGCCATTTTGTACTTAACTTTTGAGACTTTTTGTCTTCTCTCATAT
The DNA here is from genome assembly GCF_048565385.1 of Saimiri boliviensis. Lineage (NCBI taxonomy): Eukaryota > Metazoa > Chordata > Mammalia > Primates > Cebidae > Saimiri > Saimiri boliviensis. The sequence continues at coordinate 37,460,592 of NC_133466.1, forward strand.
TTTGAAGTTAACTTCAACAACTATTAAATGCTCATAACTAATATGTGCTCATAAAGTGCTGTATTTGTCTTGTCAGTATATAAATTTCTTTTTCGCAATAACAATCAATTGAATATCCTTAGATAGCTTAGGCGTAAATCCGCATACATACAATAATTGATTATTGTAAAAGGTACTACTTTAAGAAAAAAATAGGTACTATGTGAAAAGCTTCATTTTTGCGATTATAAGGGATTTAAAGGGAAAACCATACAATCCTTACCCTCAAGAAACTGAATTATCTAGTAAGGGGGAAAAGGCATATCTGACTATTATTTCTCTCTATTATGACCCTGATCCAAACTGTGATTATCTTTCTCCTGGATTATCTTATTTCCCTGTTTCCACCTTTCCTCACTTTCAGTTTACTCTTTACATGGCAATCAATGTGATTCTTTTGAAGACATGAGTAAGGTCTCTTCCAAACCTTCCATTCTTTTCTATCTGGGAGTCAAAGCTGAAATCCTTATAGTGGACCACAGGACTCCATAATCCTGCCCTGTCTAGCTCTGTGACTTTTTCTTTTATTACTTTCCCCCTCTAGTACTTACTTTCACCAATACCAGTGTTTTTGCCACTCCTTGTATGCATCTGCTTCTTGGCTTTTGTTTTGTCTGCCAGAAACACATTTCATTTGGATATCTATATGGTTTGCTGTGGGATCCTGCTCAGATAGCATCTTATTAGAGAGATACAGGCCTTTCCTGAACACCCCATGTAAGGTAGCATCCCATCTCTAGTACTCCTTTTTCCCCTTACCTGTGTTTTGTTAGTATAATAGTTAAAGGTGCTTAACACCATCTAATATATATTCATTTACCTCTTATCCCTCCATAAAAAAAATGAAAGTATCAGTGAACTTGGTACACAGTAGGCACTGTAAGGTTTGAATAAATGAATGAATAAATATAAATAAACTCTAAAATAGGGAAAATGTCACTATTTTAATTACTGTGCAAGTTCACATGAAGAGACCATTTCTGATAGAGATAATTTGGAAAATTTTAATGGATGAAATAGCCTTTGACTTGATTCTTAACAAATTGTTGGTATTAAAATGTAGGCATGAAAAAAGAAGATAGTAGGGGTAAGAGAACATTTTAAGTAGAGGAGATAATTTGTGAAAAGATGGATGGCATGGCATGTTTGTGAATGGCAGTAGTTAATTGATTAGAACTGTGATTCCTACTGTGTGGATCTCCAGACCAGCAGTATGAGCATCACCTGAAAACTATTAGCAGTACAGATTATTGGCTCCACCCAGACTGACAGAATCTGGAACTGTGGGACTAGGGTACAGCAAACTGATTGTCACATTTTCCCAATGATTCTGATGCATCCTAAAGTTTGAGAGCCACTGGACTAGAACATAGACTCAAAAAAGTATTGGCAGATAATAAGACCGAGAAAATGGATTGAGGCTTGGCTTAGGCGTTTGAATTCCGTGGGTTAATACAGCATTTAAGGGCAAAGTCATGCCATTATTAGTCTTAAAATACTGTTCGAAGATAGACCACAGGAGGTAAAGAATGAAAGTCTTCATTTAAAAAGTAAGCTATAGAAGTGTCCCAGAAAAGGAATTGAGGGCCTGGCTGAATAATGGCAATGAAAATGGAGTAGCTGGAACAGTTTCAAGGACTATTATGTGTAATAAAATACTTAGCATTTTGCTAAAAGTGGAGACAAGGCACCAAATAATTCTATGAAGTTACATTGGGTTTCTAATCTAAGGATCTGAGAGTATATTGATGGTATTAGCAATAAACGGTCGAAGGAACAATCAAGGGATCTAAATGAACAGCTTAGTTTTGGTTCTATGGGGTTTAAAGAGTTAGTATATTCTAAAAAAAAAAGGGAAGAATAAAAATTGTTAATCGGTAGCTACAGTGTACATTTTTATTAATCTTGAGTATATTTATCCCCAGTCCATTCTTTTTAAAAAAAGGAAGAATAAAAATTGTTAATCAGTAGCCGCAATATACATTTTTATTAATCTTGAATATATTTATCCCATTTAAGAACAGAGCAGTGGATTTTCTGGTAACTTAACAAAATGTAAAACTCATAATTTATTTTCTCCTTTTAGTAACATCTCACTACTTGGAGTATAAGGCTTTTAAGAGAGGCAGCTTCTGTGTTTGAGAAAGCTAATTAACCTATATTAGATTTTTAGTTGAAAATTTCCTTTCCATTTTTAATTTGGGGAAATAAGTAGCTTTGGTACAGGGGACCAAATGTCCACAAAAATAAGTATCTACTAGATTTGTCATTTGTTTCCTATTTTTGAGTCCACAAAGAAAAATTAAAGTCCAGAGTCTAAAGTCGTTAACACCCCAAATTCTTCCCTTTCTAAAGTATTACCTAATCAGAGCCAGCGGGTGTACCTCCGTGATTTAGAGATGGGTATTTTTGCTGTCTTCCTCTGATTGGGAGTGGCTTCTTTTACTCTCTAAAGAAGAATTCTTTACCTTCCAGTCTCTTTTGTGTCTTGCTTTTTTTTTTTTTTTTTTTTTTTTTAATTTGTCTATTTTTTTTTTTGAGACTGAGTTTCACCGCCTTATTGCCCAGGCTGGAGTGCAGTGGCTCGATCTCAGCTCACTGTACCCTCTGCCTCCCAGGTTCAAGTGATTCTTCCGCCTTAGCCTCCCACGTAGCTGGGATTACAGGCACCTGCTGCCATGCCTGGCTAATTTTATATTTTTAGAAGAGATGGGGTTTCACCATGTTGGCCAGGCTGGCCTTGAACTCCTGACTTCAAATGATACACCTGCCTCAGCCTACCATAGTGCTGGGATTACAGGCATGCGCCATCATGCCTGGCCTGTCTTACTTTCGTAAAAGCCTTGAAGATCAATAGGGCAAACATTACTACACCCAGCCTAATACACATTAAATTTAGAATTATTAGTAATTCCCTGAATTTAGTGCATACTATAGTTGACTTGCATTACTTTTGCCAGTAAAAATTGGTGATATCAGAAGGACAGTGGATGTACTGAAAACAGGATACCAAGTGAATTTTGGTTTCATCCTCACCAGGCTCACCAGTGTGCCAGTTAGCTATGCCAGCTGCCAGCGTCCATAAGTGCTTATATTTTACTAAGAAAACACTTCAAGTGGTTAATTGTGCCACTGTCTGTTTATTTTGGGGAGGACCACTTACACTGACCATTCCCTCCTTCTTAAAAGTAATATCTGAATTTCTGTCTTTTTGCAAAGCTTACAAATTTATATGGATGGTAGCCCTAGGTACCTAGTCTTAATTGATGTTTCCTACTTTAGATTTCCATCATATTAAAAGCTTTTAATTTCTGTTTCTTCTGTGTTTTTCTCGTACTCCTTGTGCTGAAATCAGCCTGGAATCTGTTCAGTGGCACAGCTTCTACTGCCTATTATAAAGAGCATATCACTTACTTTTAGTTTGTAAAGCTTCAAGCATAGTCATTGCCTTGCAGTCTCCACAACCTGTGTTCTGCCCTTGCATCTGTATTTCGCTAGCCCCAAACAAGTGCCAAGGAATTTTTAGTCCTGTGCTACCTGGGCCATTGCCACTCCCCCTAAAAATTTTAGGCCTATCATAAAAACACTAAATCATAAAAAACTCTTTTTGTGCCCCATATTTGTATTATTTGGATAATAACCATTGAATAAGTACCTAAAGTGGAACTGCTTTTGTTGTTTCTGAAGTCTGTGCCCTTAAGAGCCTAGTAAAGACAATATCTCTTCTGTGGCTTGCTCTTTAAGACATTTTCTTTTCTCTGCTTTTAATTATTCTAGGCCTTGCATAATTTGTTCTACTTTACTGGCAATATAAACGTTCCTTTTTGTCATACTTCTTTCAGCAGTAGTAAGATATGTCATTTCAGATAAACAGGTGGTTTTTGTGTTTGTTTACATTTGAGCCTGTTCTTAAATTGGCCTCACCTATCTTCCTTTTTTCTCTTGTGTTTTTTTTTTTTTTTTTTTTTTCTTCTTTCAGTTATCTCTTGTAGTATCTTCCATAATGTTAGAGAAGAAAGTCAAGGAGTTCTGAGTTCATCAAAAAGCATTCAATATCAAGGACATTTTGCTCACTCTCGTCTCTGACTTAAGAAAAAAATCTTGCCAGCACAACATCAAACCCAACACTGACCTCTTAACTTTGTTTCTCTTCAGTATAGCTTTTCCCATTCACTCTCCAGAGACCTAACTTTACTTTCTGGAACACTTTTCTTTATGACACAATGCCATACTATATGTTGTCATTTGTAGTAACTGTTAACCTGAAATGCACAAGTATTTTAAGGTAATTTCCCTGCTCTTTAATTTATCAAATCTGTACAGATTTTATATTACTTGCATAGTAGTCTCAGTCTTCAAAGTGTGGGTTTTCAGTTGCTTTTATTATAGACTTTCTATCTGTCTTTAAAAAAGCAAGCTTTTGCCATAGTTGGATCTCCAGTCTGGTTCACTCTTGACATTTCCATCCTATAGTTAGCTTCTGTTCCTCAGTTAGATACTTTTGTAACCAGTCACCCTTCCTTTGTTATGAGTAACATCTATAATCTTATTTTCCCTAATTTCATCTTTAGATACAGTTACTTCTAATATGTATTTCCTTTTTCTTTCTTTCTTTTTTTTAATATGGAACACTTCATGATATCTATCTAGCCTAGCCACTAAGAGTGAATTCTTACTCCTTAAGAAGGCCTTCCTTTCTTCCATTTTAATCAGTATGTCCTCCTTTTATTTTTCTTTAATTCTTCCACTGTTACTTTGTGAGTGCATCATCTGTTTTGTTTTGTTTTAACAAATTTAGTTATTGAAACTGAGCAAACCTTATCCTAGAGTTGGTGTTCGTTCATCCCTTATTTTAATTTGATCTTCATGTACTTCTTTTGCATATATTTTGGGGTTCCCTTGTCCATGCACCAATTTTAATAGTTATAAAGGAAGCATTTAATATGTTGCTCTCACCTCTGATTTTGGAATCAAATGAAAAATTGGCAGGATCAAAATTTATCAAAAGTCTTTAAAATGACCTACTACTTATAAGAGGAAAGTTGGATCTTTAGGTACCTATCTAAGCTGCACATGGAGAACTCTGACCTGCCTCAAATGTGGTGAAAGTAGAAAACTCGAGGGATATGAGAACCAGACCAATACATTAACCTTGGCCAGGAGTCGACATATTCTTATTAGTGTTACTGATTTCCATGGACTGAGAAAATTTTAGGGAAGGAGGAAAATCATCTTCTCACTGGTATTTTTTTTAGAAGGAGTAAGTTCTTATTTTATAAACTTACTTTTGTTTATAAATAGGATAGGAATGTAGAGGAAAAGATAAAAAGTTTGCCCCAAACTTACTATGTCCAGAATTCAGGAGAAGATAAAAAATAAAAATATAAGAATCAGAATAGAGGAGGAGGATTTTAAATGAATTTTTGTTGTTTAGCTTTCTCTACTCATTTCTCTTCCCCTCACCAATATAGGCAGTCTGCTTTCCATTTCTTTGCCCTGGCTTATAAAATGTTGGTGGCTACAAAAAAGAGAAAAAGTTACAGACTTAACTTTGTATGGGGAATCATTGTTCTTCATTTAATTTATGAAATTTACCTATGAAAAACTTCCATTTGTGGAAATGTCAAAAAAATTACATTGTTTCTGGGATAGGAATTCCTTTTCAAAATAACATATGGAAAAGATAAATGAAACATGCTGTAATACTTACTATTTATATGTTAACTAACAGAATGCAATTTAAAAGAATATTTTAAAAACTGAAGAAGTCACAACTGATTTTAAATATTAATGTCAAATATCTTGGTTCACAGAGTTATTTACTGTGTGTTTAATGGAAATCATTTCTCAAAACCAAGGTGGTTTTTTAGTGTAGAAGTAATTCTGTATACTCTATGTTGTAGCTTCACCATATTTCATGAGTCATCAAAACACATTGTATTGTATTTACCTGGAATTTTAGGTGACTATTGTCAATGCAAATAAAACCACTTCATAGGCTAAATTCCTTTGTGAAATTTATTTGTATTTAATATAAAACATGTTTAATATGCTAACTCTGGAATCCCTATATTAGCAAGTATGATGCTCTTTACATTTCAAATTTTTGTGAGTATCTGACTGATTTCTTTGTTAAACTAGTTAGTAGGGTCTTCATATGTATTCTTTTCTCTTGGATGGGATTAGTTCCTATAACATAACTTTATTTAATTTCATTCCTTCTTATGCATGTTCATTATCTTCTATTAAATCAAGGGGGTAGACCCTCTGCTTTGCATAGAAAAATAAAACTACATTTTATTTTTGAAATTTCTAGCAAGGTGAATTAGTAACTAAGTATAGTTAAAAGTATTAAAGCCTAAAACAGGTAAGGAAAGCTGGTAGGGGGTTTTAAATAAGTTTAAATCTCATCGTAGTATACTAGGGCCAGGGGGTGGGACAGGGAGCGCTTTATTAAAGGTTTGAAGATACAAAGAACTGAAGAGATGCTGTTAGTCTAGATAGGGGAATACTCTGTTTTCCAAAAAGGTGGGTTATGGAAACAGATGGCCACTAAAAGTAGTATAATGTTGAGCAGAATTACTGAACAGTTAGAAAAGAAGATCTTCATCTCTAGCCATCACTATGGTTTCATTAAATCTGGTCATTCCAAATTTTTGTTTCTATTTTTAAAAAAATGGATTATTGGTAAAGGATATGAATGAAATATGACAGACTCAGCATATATGGATTTCAGCATGGTTTTGTATGCAAAATTTCTCATAGTATTCTTATAGATAGATAGGGAGATGGAGTATGGATTAATATTAGTAACTGACTTAACACTGTTGCCTAAAGAATATTGATTAATGGTTCTAAGGATAGCTAAGGAATTGAACTTGGTTCTATTATAAATGTCTCTGTGTGAATTTTTTTTTTTTGTTTGTATACAGCTTTGATGATAAAATAAAAAACTTCCTTTTCAGATTTATAGGTGACACAGACTGGGAGGAAAAGCTAATGTATTGGTTTCAAATGCAGTGTAAGGTTTGGGGTAAAACTAAGAATGAGAAAAGTGAAAGGATTATTGTGCAATTATAATGTAAAAAATCAACTATAAAAAGTTATGACATCTATATGAAAAAGAGCATTCTTGGCTAACTCAAAATCAGTAAAACTGAAAGTAACTTCAAGCTACATTAATATTATCAGAATGTCAAAAACAGGGAGATGGCAGGCCAACTAATTCTGACTAGACTTGCTTGAAGTCTTATGTTCCATTTTGGGAGCTGTGTTTAAGAGGAATATGCACAGATATGCTAATGAGAACTGAAAATTTTGTAGACTATAGAGAAATAGTTAAATGGATGAAAGGATAGCAGATATTCAATCTAGGAAGAAACTATAATAAAAATGTATGTGATAGTTACCTTATAATATTTGATGGAACATTGGATGTTTTGTTTATATAATTTTAAAACTTCAAACTAGAACTGATAGATGGGTGTCACAGTTTTTGTTTCATAATGAATTTTCTAATAATGGTGTCTGTAAAATTAAGTAAATTGTCATTTGAGATGGTGAATTACCCATCAGTAACAATATTCATGTTCGTTAACACTCTGGAAGTGATGCTGTAATGGGTATTTTTGCTCTGGTTGGTAGGTTGGACTAGATAATCTTGAAGATACCTTTTAACAGTATGATGGTATAGAGTATTAATTTTTATAGATGCTTACTCCATTTTTTAGTTTGAAAAGGTTTTATCTTACTACATTCAGAGAACCTATCAAATATATTAATGTTGTATAAATACCAACTGAAGGAGTAGTAAGTTGAACAGTATGCTTTACTAAGTCCCCACAAGTACCGGGTTTTAGGTTGCTTGCTACTACAGATTATGTTCTTTGCAGATTTTTAACAACTTTTGGCTTATTAGAATGTATTTCTAAACCATTTTGGTGTTTTTTTAAAACATGACTTTTAGATTTCCATTACATGATTATCCTGATAGAAAAGGTCAGATTGACAAGTGACTCTCTTTTTTCCAAACAGTTTATCTTTTTCATTCTCCAGAGAGAACTGTGAAAACAGTGAATCTTCAGTTATCTGTTTAGGCATGTAGCATTTTATTTATATTGCTATATGCAGGATATGCTTTATTTGTCAGATGAGTATCGAACTTAGTAGCTGAAGCTCAGCAGTCCTTTTCAATAGATTTTACTTAGTCTGTTTGCTTGCTCAAAGTGAGTAAAATTTGTTGTAATTAATCATACTTGGAAATAAATAATGAACCAGTTTTACTGATGTAATGAAATTGTCATTAAAGCAAGCTTTATTTTTTATTTTATTTTCTTAAAACACGGTACACTAGTAATGATAGCTCTTGCTTGTTACAAGCCAGGAATTATCCTAGATTTTAATACATGTCTTATTTAATTTTTCAATAGATCCATGATTAAAGTGATATTAAATTCATTTTATAGGTAATTTAGACTGAGAAGTTTAATGACTTTGCTAAGGTTACCAGCTAATAAGTGACAGAGCTGGAATTCAAACCTAGGTCTGTCTGATTTTAAAGTCTGTACTCTTTCCATTATGCTGCCAGTTTACCTGCTTTATTTTTCCATCCGACTCTTAAAATAATACCTACAGGCAAGGGCAAATCTTGAGGTGCAAACAGGCAATAAAGTAGAAAAAGTAAATGTAGAAATGTGCTTTTGTTATTAAGTAACACCCAGAAAAATATATAATAGCATTGGAATTTGAGGGGAAAGGTTGGAACAGACAGCTTTGTTTTTAAATTTTTAAAAACTCAACTAATTTTAGACTTAGAGAATACAGTACAGCTATCAAGAACAGGAAAGTAACACTGGTACAACAGTAACAAAATTATAGACCTTTTTAAATTTTTCCACTAATGTTCTTTTACCATTCCAGGTTGTTATCTGTGATCTCACATTGGATTTAGTTTTTTTCTCCTTAGTCTCTAGCAGTTCCTCAGTGTTTCCTTGTCTTTGCTTGCCATTTTTGAAGAGCACTGAACAGTTATTAATTTGTTGTAGAATATCCCTCGTTTGGGTTTGACTGATGTTTTCTCGTGCTTCAAATCAGTCTATGCATTTTTGGTAAAAGTACCACAAAAAATGACTTTGTCAGTGTATTGTTATGGAGAGATTCATGATAACGATTTATTTTGTTATATAGTTCACTGGTGATATTTACCTTGATGGCTTTGTTAAGTTTGTGTTTGTGGGGTTTTCCACCCTAATGTTACTGTCTTTATGTCTGTAGTTGATAAATGTCTTGGGGGAGATACTTTGGGACTGCAAATCCTGCTTCTTTTCAAACTTTAACTCACTATTAGCATTGATGAGCATTGATTAGCACTGATCTTATCTGCAACATTTATCATTGTGGTGTCTGCCTAATGGTGCTTCTCTGTTTCTCTTTTTCCATCTTTCACTATAAGAAACAGCTATCTCATTGCTAACATTTATTTGATTATTTGTATCAGTATGGACTTATGTATATTTAATTTATTGTATGGATTAAAGTCCAGTGCTATCATTATTTTGTTGTTTAAGTTGTGCCAGCTTTAGCCTTTAGGAGCTCCTTCAGGTTGGCCCTCATATTCTCATATCCTGTTGTTTTTCACAGCATTTTTCTACTTTCTGGCACCACAAGATGTTCCAGGCTCATCTTGTGTTTTCCCTATCCCAGCTCTGGAATCAACTGCTTTGTAGAGGAACTGAAGCTCTTTTTATTGGATGATGGTGTTTAGAGACCAAGATTTGTGCACTAAGTGTGTTTACTGTTACTGTAGAGTCTCAGTGGACAGCTAGGAAATATTTGTATATATACAATTACATTACAAATGAATAACATAATCATACTGAAGGAGGTAGGACTAACCTAATGTATGTTAAAACATTTTACATATTTAGAAAATTAGCAAACTTATCAATGCATAGATTGTATTTGTCTGTGTTCAATACATTCATATAGGCATGTATTACAGCCATTCTTTGATGCTCCTAGAATGAAGGGTAATTGTGACACATCTTCTGCTTTGTTAGTCAAATTTTAAAAGTGGCTGGATTCGCTGTAAACAGATGATGAACTTATTATTAGTGAACAGCTTGAATGACACTTATGAACTATGAGGTGTTTGATGTAATGAAAGTTGATGACAGTGGGAGGAGAGAGAATAACAGGGATATGAATAGCTAACTAATAGAAATAAAGACATGCTTGATGATCCACTGTTAATGATCTAATCTGTTAATACGGGTTTAGGTATGAAGATCATTGTTTGCTCAGTGACAAACTAATGTTGGGTGGTTTGTTATATTATAAAAAAGGAGAGCTCAGTTAAGAAACAGATATCCCTATTTTAGCTGATGACATTATAAAATATATTTAAATAGTATATTAGTTAGACTGCCATAAGAAAATGCCATAGACTGGGTGGATTAAACAACAGAAACATACTTTCTCACAGTCTTAAGGCTGGAAGGCCCAGATCAGGATGGTCATGTTCTGGTGAGGGCTCTTTTCATGGCTTGCACATGGCCGTGTTCTTGCTGTGTGCTCACATGGCCGCCATTTGGTGCATATGCATAGAGAAAGACAGAGGCCTTTACTCCTTCTCCTCCTTTTCCTCCTCGCTCTTCCTCACTCCTCCTCAGTCTTCCTCACTTTTCCTCTTTCTCGACATATCCTACTGGAATAGAATTTCATCTTTATGACCTCATTTCAACTTAATTACTTCCTCAAATCCCTATCTTCAAATACAGTCTCATTGGGGGTTAGGGCTTCAACAAATGAATTTTAGGAGGATAAAATTCTGTCCTTAACAATTTAGGTGATATATTTTAGTCTTCCTAAATGATTTAATGTAATTCTAACTTAATAGGTTTATATTAACTTTGCATTTTGACAGTTTTGACTGACGGTGAGTCTTTTCTCATTCTCACATTAATTTACCTTGGTTAATTAAGGTCCAACATTTTATAGTATATACTATATCCCATTTAGATTAGAGTATATGCTCTTGAAAGTGCTGCCCAATTATTAGAATAGTGTAAGTCTTTCTTTGGCATCAGCTTTGTCCTCTTCAACTTCCTTTATATCATAGCATGCTTCTGGCCTTGGCTGTTGCTTCTGTCAGAGTATTCCTATAATTCTGTAAATACTCACTACAGTAATGTTTATTTATGCTCTTCAAAATGAGAAAAGGGTTTCCACGATCCATAAAAGTTGCTGGCTTTAATCTTCTGCTTCTTAGACCATTTTCCTTAAGAGTTTAGAACTGTTGTGAGAGGGTTTTTAAGATCCAAGAAAACACTGTTATTTGTTTGCAGCAGCTTCAGCATTATCCTGACCACCATTATGTTAATGGTGACATGTTAGAACACCAAAAAAGAAAGTGAAAGATGTAGTACTTACTGCTTTGTGGCCTGGTAGAACCCACAGATTTGCTGAGTGCGTATGATAGCACTCACAGCATAAGAGACAAATTTCATTTTAATAGGGCAATGTAATGTACTTGTTTTATATATTTTAAGGAAAATATTTTGAAGAGAAATAGTGTTATGATGAATTAGCAGTGCCTGACATAACATTAAACAATGTAAGAAGGTATCTGAATTTCAGTTGGTTTTGTTTATGTCCCTTTCAGGGTATTATAGCAAACTTAATGGAGGTGTTGCCCACAAGGACTTTTATTGTGTTAGGTTTGGGCTCAGCTAGACCAGGCAGTGAACTGGTAGTTGAGTCTGTGTGAATGACAGAAGCTATAATGAGAACAGAACCTGAGAAAGTAGAAAGCTTTTATTCTAAGGAGATAAACCCAACCCATAAATAGGAAGCAAATAAGGTTACAAGTAGACATGGACAGAGAACAAGAAAAATGTGAGGTTGTCAGGTACCTATTTTTTATGTGGCACCAGAGTAGTAGTTTGGTAACCAGAGAAAGGTAATAAAGCTGGTCGGAGACTTCAGAGAAGAGAAAATTTAGAGCCAGGGAACCAATGTTTTTTCTAACGTTCTCCTTTTTTGGTCTGTAGTGATGATTTGGAAAGGTCTGTCTTACTTGGGGCTAGCATAGTTAGTTAATAGTTTTTACTTTCCAGCTAGTGAGAACTGCAAGATCCAGAAGAGAAACAAGTTCACAGAGACAATCTCCTTTAGCTTTTTTATCTGTATATGTTCCTAGAAACATTGGAAAGATGTGTGAGTGAGTACCTGATATTGTCATTTGAAATTGTCAAGAACTGTGAAGAGTGAGATTTTATCCAAGTTTGCCTGCCACAGTTTCTCAGATGCTGGCAGAAGACACGAAACTCTTGAGTCAGAGATAATGGACTTTATTAATTATGGCACAGCAAGCAGCATGAGTTTCATGTTTATGATGGTTCCCTTCACTCCCTCGAGTCTCATATAGTTGACATTGTAGCCCAAGTGGATGCTACACTTAGTAGGATTTCATCACAGTTAAGGAGCTAAGTTTAAGGAATCCTAATCTTTTATAATGGTCTGCAAGCATATCTGCCTCACCTTTGCCCTAGAGGGAGACAGTATCTTTATTATACTGAATGTAAACAGGTTCTCTGCTCTGGAGAGAAACAGCATCTCTGTTTTTCAAGGCTGCTTCCTATAAATATCTTTGAAAAGATAAAGTCAGCTAGGGCTTTTTGAAAAATTGTAGAAATATGAGAGACCCATGGAAAAGTGTCTCCCAGTAGGAAGTGATTAGTGTGAAAAGTCCTTTGGGCTCTGAGTGTTCTTGGCTTTTTTATTCTAGGTTTTTTAGCTTATATATCAGGAGTCAGCAAACTTTTTTCCACAAAGGGACAGACATTAAATGTTTAAGGCTTTTTAAGCCATATTTTTTCTGTCACAACTACCGAACTCAGTTGTTGTAGCAGGAAAGCAGCCATAGACAATACATAAATGGATGAACCTGGTTGTATTCCAATAAAACCTTATTTATAGACATTAAAATTTGAATTTCATGTAATTTTCACATATCAGAAAGTAGTTTTTTTTCCAACCACTTTTACCTCATGGATGTACAAAAATGGGTGGCAGACCAAATTTGGCTTGCAGGTAGTAGTTTTAGATGATGGATTTTTTTAATATAATATGTTGTTTTAATATAGCATTCTTGCAACATAGCAATTGATGTTTCTAAAATGTTTTCTTATAAATTACCCCAGTTTGGCTTCAGAGAGCATTATCATCTCTATTTTATGGTGAGGAAACTTATACATTGAGAAGGAAGATGACCTGTTGACCTACCCAGATTCATAAAACTAGTTAAGTGACAAGAGTCAAGACTTACTGTATTCTGGACTCTTTTCCCCATAATATGGTACAGGTTAAATATTCATAAACAGAGTATCACGTTATATATCTTTTGTTGCCAGAATATTCATTTATTGCCAGAATGCTTAGAGCCTTATAAATAATAATGATGATAATAATAATGCATGATAGTTTCTAATTTTCTTTATTACTATATTCTCCCTAGCTATTTTAATATTTAATAATTAGTATTTTCACAAAAGCTGGATATGGGAGGTAAAGAGCATTAGTTAACAAAATTTGGTAAAAAATTGGCAGTTGAATAGTACAGACATTCATACACGGTATTTTCCATGTTTTCAAATATATTAATTGATTTTATTTTCAGAGGTACAAAATAAAATAAACAGTATAGACATCCCTCCCTCTAGTCAGCTGTGTTAATGCTGAACTAATATTTTAATTTATCCAGTAAGTTTTATGCAAATTTTTAAACTTGAGATGTTGAGAACATTTTCTTTAGTAATGTCTGGATTGCTTCCCTGTCAGGTGGTTGAAGATTATGCTGGAAGATGGCAGGTCCCTTTGCCACAGCTTCAGGTTCTTCAGACTGCACTTTGTTGTTTTACAACAGCCAGTGCATCATTCCCAGATGAATGTGAGCACGTACAATATGTTTTGAGTAGCCTTGCTGTGTAAGTACTTTTTACTTCTTATAAATGCATTATTTTTCTTGATGTGTTTGAGAATTTGTTTTTGATAATTTCTTCTGAAGAAGAAATCTTTCCTAAAATACTCCTTCAAAAAGAAATGTTCATTATTTTTCACTTAGGTTTAGTTTTGAACATGTAACCATAATTTTACTTTAAGTTTTAAGAGTTACGTGGAATTTTGATATACAGATTCTTCTGGTTACTATAAGCACTTTCCTTTCCTTTTTAATTCTCCAGATTGCCTTGGGAAACTCTAATGGTAAGTCCCAGAATACAGCAGTTTAGGGTGTGATAGTCAGTAGAGACACCTTAAATCGCACCAGAAAGAAGTTAGGAAAATCCTGGGTTTTTGTTGTTGTTGTTGTTTTGTTTTTTGAGACAGTCTCCCTCTGTCACCCAGGCTGGAGTGCAGTGGTGCGATCTTGGTTTACTGCAACCTCTACCTCCCAGGTTCAAGTGATTCTCATGCCTCTGCCTCCAGAGTATCTGGGACTACAGGTGTGCACCACCATGCCTGGCTAATTTTGTTATTTTTAGCAGAGACAGAGTTTTACCATGTTGGCCAGGCTGGTCTCAAATTCCTGACAAGTGATCCGTCCGCCTGGGCCTGCCAAAGTGCTGGGATTATAGGCGTGAGCCACCACTCCCGTCTGAAAATCTTGGATTTAAAAAAAATGCTGTTAGAGAACTTCAAATTAAAGATTAAAAACTGAACATTTCTGATTATCCTTTCTGCCCTCCTAGGAACCTACTAAAATTATAGTTAAGAAGTAAAAGAGAGAAGAGTGTGAAAAGAAATAGGTCACGAGGTCGAGAGATCGAGACCATCCTGGTCAACATGGTGAAACCCCGTCTCTACTAAAAATACAAAAAAATAGCTGGGCATGGTGGTGCGTGCCTGTAATCCCAGCTACTCAGGAGGCTGAGGCAGGAGAATTGCCTGAACCCAGGAGGCGGAGCTTGCGGTGAGCCGAGATCGCGCCATTGCACTCCAGCCTGGGTAACAAGAGCGAAACTCCGTCTCAAAAAAAAAAAAAAAAAAAAAAAAGATTATCAGTGAATGAACGATTTCTAGTTTTCTGGGGGACAGAAAGCAAATAGAGGAATGGTCATTGAAACACAGTGGAGCAAGTCACACCTTCATCTGTTATTTATTTATTTATATCTCAGATTATACTCACACCACAACACTGAGTTGTAAAATCATTTATCATTACAAATTGCAATAAAAACTATCAGAGTCTGTCTCATAGGATAAGTATTATTATGTGAAATATTTTTATATATGTATAAATTAGGGAATGAGATATTTTGGGGAGAATGCAGATAAAGAAATTAATTAAAATTTTTCCATTTAGTTCAATCACCAGGCCTTAGGGTCAGGTTGGGGTGAGGAAACAGCATTAGAGGTTAAGTATCCCTAATCTGAGAACCCAAAATGTGACATCTGAAATGCTCCAAAATTTAAAGCTCTTTGAGTGCTGACATGATACTCAAAAGGAAATGCTCATTGGAACATTATATATTCCAGATTTTTGGATTAGGGATGCTCAGTCAGCAAGTATAAAATACAAATACTACAAAATCTAATACCTGAAACACTTCTAATTCTGGGCATTTCAAATAAGGCATACTCAACCTATATTACTTTTGTATTTCCTCTATATAAATTAAATAACCTGGAGTAATGACCTTTGTATTCTGGCATTTACAGATTCCATATTGAGACTGCTAGCTAATTACTTAATTACTCTAAAGAAAAACTCATCAGTCAAGAAACTCCAGACTCATGCTCATAGGGCTCCTAGTTATTTACATATGGCCTTATTTTTACATATTAATGAATAAGAATCATTAGATTTTTAAAATGCTTTCAACATGAAAAACATGCAATGAAAAAGTGAAAAATAATTTTGAAAGAAACAGTGTTAATGTTGAAAATAAATTAAAAATGAAATATAAAGGAAGATGTAAAGCTAAAGAATTCAGAATGTAAAACAAAACCAAAGAGAAATGTAAATGTGTCTGTGTACGTTGTGCCTCTTTAAAAATTGATATGTATGTATTTAAAATTGTAGGAGGAAAGAAGAGCTTAGAATATATTATTGAGACTTGTAAGAGTGAGGCAGTTTAAAAAAAAAAACTTTACTTTTATTTTTTTCTAAGACGGAGTCTGGCTCTTTCGCCCAGGCTGGAGTGCAGTGGCATGATTTTGGCTCACTGCAACCTCCGTCTCCTGGGTTCAAGTGATTCTTCTGCCTCTGCCTCCCAAATAACTGGAATTATAGGCATCTACCACCATGCCTGGCTAATTTTTGCATTTTTAGTAGAGATGGGGTCTTACTCTGTTGGCCAGACTGGTCTCAAACTCCTGACCTCAGATGATCCGCCCGTCTCAGCCTCTCAAAGTGCTGGGATTGATTACAGGCATGAGCCACCACACCTGGCCTAAAAAAAACTATACAAAAAACCATATATATATATATATATATTTTGTGATGCCTGAAGGAATATATGAATGTATTTGTATTTGAACTTTTTGATTATACCTGACAAATCTTACTCAAGCTTAAGTATAAACAAAACAAAACAAAACAAAAAACAAAAAAAAGGGCAGAGTGCTTTATTAGATAACCAAGCCGTAGAAAAGCAAGAACTGGGACTAGTTACAGGATTTTCTGAATCTAGAGAATAAAATATCTCAACAGTAGCTAGATGAGCTAATATCATCTAGGAACTGTTTCTTTCTATCTTTTCCTCTTTGGGCTTTATTTTTTTCAGGGCTGTTGACAGTTCTAGGATTAAGCTCAGTTTAACCAAGGAGGAAGAAACCCCTTCTCTCTACTTCAAATCCCAAAAATACCTTGAGAAGAACTCTGCCAGGCCTCAGTTACGTGCCTACTGCTTAGATTAGTCACGATATTAAGAATGTCATAAGATTTTGGGCTAGTCCATGGCTAGGGGAAAAGAGAATAAGTCATGCGCTGATAAAGATGTTTCATATGAGAGAGTGGTACCATAAGATTATAATGGAGCTGAAAAAGTCTTATTGCCTAATGAAGTCATAGCCACCACAAAATAGTGTGACACATTATTCATGCTTGTGGTGATGCTGGTGTAAACAAGCCTACGGCTCTGCCTATTACATAAAAGTATAGCACATAGAATTATACATATAGTACATAATACCTGACAATATTATTGGTTTATGTACATGCTCTACTATACTTTTTATTGTTATTTTAGAGTGTACCCCTTCTACCTGTTTTAAAAAGATTAACTAAAAGAGCCACAGGCAGGTTGTACTGAAGGCATTCCAGAAAAAGACATTGTTATGATACAAGACAACAGCTTCATGCATGTTCTTGCCCCTGGAGAACTTCCACTGTGACAAGATGGAGGTGGAAGAAAATGATATTGATGACCCTGATCCTGTGTAGGGCTAGGCTGTTCAGTATGTGTCTTAGTTTTTAATAGCAACAACAAAAATATAGAATACTAAAAAGAAACAATTTAAAAAATAGAAAAAATTTAGGGAATAAGGATACAAGAAAATCTTTTTATATAGCTGTACAATTGTGTTTGTGTTTTGAGCTAAACGTTATAGTAAAAAGTTAAAAAAATTAAAAAGTTTATAAAGCAAAAAGGTTACAATAAGGTTAATTTATTATTAAAGAAAAAACAATTTTTTTTGTAAGTGTAGTATATACCCTACATATATAGTATTTATATTGCTGTATTAGTGTATAGTCGTGTCAGGGCCTTCACATTCATTCACCATTCACTCACTGACTCACCTATAGCAACATCATTCTTGCAAGCTCCATTCATGGTAAGTGCCCTATACGCATATACAGCTTGTATCTTTTATACCAGGGGTGTCCAATCTTTTGGCTTCCCCGGTCACACTGGAAGAAGAAGGATTGTCTTGGGCCATACATAAAATACACTAACACTGACGATAGCTGATGAGCTAAGAAAAAAAAATAGCAAAAAGATTAAGTAATGTTTTGAGAAAGTTTATGAATTTGTGTTGGGCCTCATTCAAAGCCATCCTGGGCTGCGTGCAGGCTGCGGGTTGGACAAGCTTGCTTTATACTGTATTTTTACTGTACTTTTTCTGTGTTTAGATACACAAATACTATTGTGTAACAGTTGCCTATGGTATTCAGTACAGTATCACGCTATACAGGTTTGTAGCTGAGGTGTGTAGCAGACTATACCATTTAGGTTTGTGTAAATACATTTAAAGATGTTCACACAAGGACAAAATCACCTAATTATGCATTTCTCAGAGTATTATATCCCTGTCATTAAGCAACATACGACTCTACTATGTTGGCTGCTCCATCAGAACCATAGAAATGTTGGAGAAATAAGCAGTTGCTCAAAGAATTGGTTATGTAGACAAAAATAATAAACAAAAAGAATAATACTATAAGGAACATTTTTCTATTATTTTGCAGATTACCAAAACTGTTTCAGTTATTCTCTACTGATTTTTGAGGAAAATAAGTATTAAAAGAAATTATTTGTAAGCAGTAAGTGTTGTTACTGTTTCAATGCCTATTGGAATTTTTTCCCCCTTCATCTATATAATTTTTGTTAACTTTAGTGTTGTTATGTGACACTTCTCTTAAAATTTTCAAAGTTTCTTTGGTTTAAAATGTCATTTATTGACTTCTCTTTCATTGCCTACTAGCTACTATAGTTTGGCTGTGTCTCACGAAAATTTCATCTTGAATTTTAGCTCCCATAATCCCCATGTGTCATGGAAGGGACCCTGTGGGAGGTAATTGAATCATGGTGTTGGGTTTTTCCCATGCTGTTCTCATGGTAGTGAATTAAGTCTCATGAGATCTGATGGTTTTATAAAGGGCAGTTCCCATGCTCTCTTGCCTGCTGCCATGTAAGACGTGCCTTTGCTCTTCCTTCTCCTTCTGCTGTGATTGTGAGGCCTCCCCAGCCATGTAGAACTGTGAGTCCATTAAATCTCTTTTTCTTCATAAATGACCCAGTCTCTGGTGTTTCTTCATAGCAGTATGAAAATGGAGTAATACACTAGCTTTTTTACTACTGCCCATGTAAAAAATAATGTGTTAAATAGAAGCAAATCTTATCTAAGATGTTCAGTGTAAGGCAAAAGAAATATATTATCTTATTAAATAGTAAGATTTCTTTAAAGGAAAACTTTTTGCATTTTTTGTATTTACTTTACAGGAAAGTTAATTGTATTTTCCATACCAGAAGAAAAATGGGGAAATAGCAACATGTTTGTTCTACTAAAAGAGTAGTAAGTTTACAACAGTATATTATTTTATTCAAATAAATATTTAATCAAAAAATTTTTCTAACAATTGTTGCATAATTCTTTGTTTATTCTGTAAAGCTCTGCTTGCTTCTAGGGATAAAATAGAATATAAGATAGATAAATCCTTGTTCTCAAAGATGTTACAGACCTATGTAATTGTAGTTAGGAGAGAATTACAGGGTGCAATGAGAGGGCATAGCAGGGACTTGACCTGTCTTGGAGGTCAGTGAAAATGTGCTGGGTGAGCTAACTTGCTGTACTCCGAAGGAATGACAGGAATAACTTAGATGCACGAGCAGAAGTGCCTCTTAGGGATGGCCAATGGAATGTTTAAGGCACCTGGATATTACAGATTTCAGTAAGTTTAGTATCTGTTTTTACAGTTCTTTTGATTTATATCATGGCTTTAAATTTTCGCTTGACATATGAAACTTATTAAATAATGTTATAAAATAATTTAAGAGGGAGATTTTGTCTTTTATATATGTATAACATTTACAAATAAAATATGTTATATGGAAAAGTTGTAAGTTGCTGTATTCTCTGGCAGTACTATCTGGTATATACATCCACCTTAATAAAAGCGTATATCTACTTTATAATTGTACATATGTGTTGATCTGCCGTCTGTCTGCCGGGAGACTCAAAAAATTAGAGTTTTTCTAGTGTTCTTTATAGGGAAGGAAAGGGAATTCTGCTTTCTTTCATACCTGAGTATTATTTCAAACGTTACAGAAATAAAGTCATGTAGTGAATTGTCTTAACCCCCAGGTAAAGTTAAATTCTGTCTAACTTTACCTAGGTTGACTCTCCTTCTAAGATGTATTTTCTAAAGAAATGGAGATTTTGCTTTGTGCATATGGACCTCAAATTCATTCTCTGTAGATAAGAAAACCAAAGCCTGAGAAGTTGGGAGACTTTTGCACATTGAATTAATTAAGTTCTTACTGGTTTTTTCCTTTTGCCTTGTTTTAGATTGGTTAAATACTGATTCCTTTGTTCCCAGATAGAACAAAGCCAAACACCCTGAAACTAAGTGGACTTTCAGGCAGAAAACATAGACTTTATAAGTTTTACATAGAAGAAAAGCAAATTTTAATGCTGCCTTCACAGCCTCCTTTTACCCAACAGAAAGTAAATGTTCATAGATTTCAGCTTTCCAGGCCAAGGTGAGTGATGGGAAAGCAGGTATTTGCCTGACGGCCACAAGATCCACAAGAATCACCAGAGGAGGAACTAGTTCAGCTAGTAGTGTTTTGTGTGTGCACTGGCAAAGACTAAAGTGTATGCCAAGTTGTCTAAGAGAGAAGATGAAAGGGTCTTGTCTTCAGGGAGCTAAGAAGGTGTGATCAGTCTCTTATTTGGAGTGGCTAGATCTTCCTGGACTAGACCACACATGTAATGGTAGATCACCAATCCTTTCTGATTATTTTGCTAAATTGTACTGTATTTCAAACACAACTTTTGTGCCAAGTCTAACTTCAACTGTTACTAACTCTACTGTATAATAACCACATTTTATTCAGCTGCATTTATAATTTAAGTCTAGGCTTTCAACTAGTTTAGGAAATGTCTTGGAATTCAAAGGAAGAGAAGCTAATTATAAAGGTACCATTGTTTTTTTTTTTTTTGGCGGGGCTGGGGCCCACAAAAGGTATTTGTCTTGCAGAGCCCAATGAGTATTGCCCATCTCCATAGCATATAGCACTCATACTACTTCCTGAGTTTTTAATTATATTGACGAACACTTATTCAACACCTTAACCAATTTTATATCTGTTATCTTTACTGATCATTTGTGACATGTGAACTCAGTCACTTTAGAGAAAAATCTAGGCTGTCTAGCCTTCTATTTCTTTGTCTTCTCTCTGAGGAAGAGACTTCTTTTTTTTTTTTTTTTTTTTTAGAGGCAGTTGGTGGTCTTAATTCTTTTCTCTTACTAAACTTCATGAGATGGTTTTGTTTTTCCTTATTACACTAGAATAGTTTGTCTATAGGATTTGTTGTAGCTAAAGTCAATATTAAAAAACCCTTAGTGCATTTGTTTATATTGGCTATGGTTAGAAGCTTTGTATTGCATTTGGTCTTAGTTGTGACTAGTATCTTTTCCCCTGTCATTCTGGTCTTTATTGCTCCTTTTATTGATTTTAGAGTAAAGTGGTTGAGAACTATAGTTGTTTCATGGGCAAAGAGATTACTAATTGGTATATTTGTGTTGGCAGGAATGGAAAGGGATCGGGGGAAAAGAAATACCTTAATTCTCACCCACATTAGTATATATCAGAATCTAGAGGGCTGTACATGTGTAGTTTTGGAAAATGGTATTTATTGTTTTTCTAAGCTAAAGGAAGGAAAGCTTGATAGTTCTCTTGGTCAGTGTGAATAAAAAAAATTAGAAAAAGGCAGCAGACTTCAAGCTTCTATTAGGAAGATCTTTATTCTTTAACAGTTATTCTTTAAAAGATGTATATAGTCATTATGAATGGTGTAAATACGTTTGAAATTTTTTATTTTGAATGGCTTAATATTGTGCTAAGTTAGATCATTAAAAAACTACAGATCAGAACCATTTGTTTTTAACTTCATTCCCATTAATATTTTTGGTTTATAGAACCAGACTCTACAGTTACACTGTCAGCTTTCACTGTGGAATGAAGAAAAAAAATTAGTGAAATGCTTCTGTAATTATAAAATGGACAAAATTTTGCTCACTGCTTCTTACAAAGGAAACTTGTGAGAAATTATCCCAGGATTAAGGTACTGGAAGAATTTCTTCTAAGTTTGCTGTATAAGAAGCAATGAGCAGAATTATAGGATTCAAAATATTTAAGCAAATCATATATTTTTAAAAGTTAATTTATTGGTTGAAGCCCGTCAGCTATAGTTTTGTTAAGCTATCGGACCTTGAAAAGGTTTTCCCTTTTAATTTTGGAATTGAGATAAGAAACAATTTGCTCCTTGTTTTGTAGGGAATAATTTTCAATAAATTCACTTTTGTTTCCCTTTTTATTTTTCCCTCTTATGAATCGGACTACCAGTTATGTTACAGAGAACCAATACCAACATTTCTCCTGTGGAGCATAGTGATAAGCACATGTTTTCATGTATATGTTAAGGATAGAATGGGGTGGGGAGAAGGGAAGAGACAGGAATGTGAATGTATTAGGTACTAAGAGAAATGACAGAGATCACTCCCTCCTTTAGTCCTTTGCTGTTTTTTCTTTTCTTGTTGTTTTCTACATCCTCAAGGTAAGCATGCAACATCAGTCTCTCTTCATAAAATTCTGTCATCGTTTGTAGACATTTCACATTAGCTTCTTTTGAAAGAACCAGGTCTGCTTCATCTGTGTCTTTCCAATTCATTAAAAACATAAATCACCTCAGGAATCTGTCACTCCCAGTGATCTTTTCTGGTTCCAGTCTTATCTCAAAGCCCCGAGCAATAAATACCATTGCTCTGTAATCTTTTTTGGACTTGATACTGTCAGCACTGTTTGAGAAATTGGATTTTCTCGCTACTTTCGAACTTCTCCCTAGGTTTATTTTAACCCTTCTTCATCATTTTACACTTTTGAGCTAAAGGCAATCCAAGTTTTTCTTAGATTCCCAAGTATTGTCCTCCTCAGAAAAGCCTTTCCACTTTAGTTGATACTCTACTTGCCCCTTAATCACATGCCTGTCTAGCACCTTCTCTGAAAACTGCCAGCTGTGTGCTTGGTTTTCTTTCCCCTGTTGCACTATTCCACCTGAAGGACTCAGGCCACTGTGTCCCAGATTACCTCCAATTCGTTTTTTCCCTCTGGGCTATCAGTAGGGGCCTCCCCGTCCAGGCCTAGGGCTTGGCCGACTTACCTTCATTTTCTTTTTGATTAAGATATATTTCAGTCAAGATTCAATTAGGTAAATATAAACATGCTCGTTAATTCAACAGAATGAACTTATTCATAGAATCATTTTAAAAGGTATTAGATGATCTGGGAGAATAGACAGGAAACGGGGAACCTAGAAATTGGCAATTGTGGCAAGTTGCTGTTATCTCTAGAAATGGAGGGACAAAGGAAAAAGAAAGTATTGCTAGAGCCCAGAGCCAGGAGACAGTTGAACAGGGGAAGCAGCACTGATTTGTATGAGAGAGTACCTCTGAAATAACTATAGATGATCCTGAAGCACAGGGTTAAGGGGAAAAAGACCCTCATTTCTCTTTCCCCTGACTTGAGATTTCTACCATTGACTTCCTTTAGCCAAACCTAACCAGAGGCCAAAGACCTTTGTTTTGAAAGACATTTCCACGGATTATTGAATTTTAGGTTGGCAGTTTTTTTTCTTCTCATACTTTAAAGAAGTCCATCCGGTGTCTTCTGGCCACATTTTCTTCTGATGATGAAAAGTCTATGGTTCGATGTATATAATGTACCCTTTTAGGAACCTGCTTTTAAGATTTCATCTTTATCACTTTTTCTTTTTCTTTTAATTTTTGAGTAGGTAATACATGTTCATGTTTCAAAATTTAAAAAGTATGGAATGTACAATGAGATACCCTTGCCATTTACATTTACCTGTGCCCTAGTTTCCCAGTTTCCATTTCTTTTCTTTTCTTTTTTTTTTAAATAGAGACCTGGTTTCTCCATGTTGGTCAGTGTGGTCTCGAACTCCTGACCTCAGGTGATCCACCCACCTCGGCCTCCCAAAGTGCTGGGATTACAGGTGAGAGCCACTGCACCCGGCCCCCAGTTTCCATTTCTGTAGCCATCCAGTGTACTTATTTTCTTGAATTTTCCTTTCAGATATTTTATGCATATATAAGAAAAAATTCATATTCTCATTTTAGACAAATGCTAGTATACCATATATACTGTTTTGTATCGCCTTTTTCCACTTAGGTGTTTTTCCCCATTAACATAACTTTCTGGTCATCATATTAACTATAGAGTATTTCACTCTTATATGTATATCAAAATGTAATTAACCAGCCCCTTACTACTGGTTATTTAGCTTTTGTTTCAATCTTTTGCTGTTATCAACAAACTTTTAATGAATTACTATGTATGAGTGGAATATGTACAGGGTATTTGTATATTCTAGATGTATCCTAGGAGTAGAGTTAATTGCTGGATCGAAGAGTGTAATTTATCACTTACCATATATTTATACACAGAATGTAATTTTTCATTTTGGTAGATACTGCCAAATTTCCTCTGTAAAGGCTGAACCAATTTACATTCTTGCCAGCAATGTAAGAAAATAACGTTTTCTCATACCTTTGTCAACAGTGTTTTTTTTTTTAATAACTTTTTTTTTTTTTTTGAGACAGAGTTTCGCTCTTGTTACCCAGGCTGGAGTGCAATGGCGCCATCTTGGCTCACCACAACCTCTGCCTCCTGGGTTCAGGCAATTCTCCTGCCTCAGCCTCCTGAGTAGCTGGGATTACAGGCACGCGCCACCATGCCCAGCTAATTTTTTGTATTTTTGGTAGAGACAGGGTTTCACCATGCTGACCAGGATGGTCTCAATCTCTTGACCTTGTGATCCGCCCGCCTCGGCCTCCCAAAGTGCTGGGATTACAGGCTTGAGCCACCGCGCCTGGCCGAGAATAACATTTCATTATGACAAGTTTCAAGTATACTTGAAAGTAAAAGTAGTAGAAACAACTGTCACCCAGCTTCAACAACTGCCAGTAGTATATTATCAATCTTATTTCATCTACTTCTCCACTTCTTACCCATTACTAGTTTATCTTTTTTTATGTAAAGCTTTATTAAAAAGTATACATTCATATAATTTACTCATTGTCAGTTTATAATTCACTGATATTTAGTAAATGTATAGAGTTGCGCAACCATCACCGCAATGCAGTTTTTCATTTTCATTACCCCATAAAGTTTTCTCATGCTCATTTAGAGTTAGGTCCCGGTGCCTACCCAGCCCAAGGCAACTACTGCTCTGCTTTCTATCTCTAGAGAGAGTTGCTATTTCTAGACATTTTATATAAACAATGTCACACGATATGTAGTCTTTTGGATACTTTCACTTGGGGCAAGTGAAAGTATTTAAAAATAGTCTTGCGAAATAGTCATATAAAATAGTCTTTTAAATGATTATTTTTCACTTAGAATAACGTTCTTGAGGTTCACCTATGTTATAGCATTTATCAGCAGCTCATTCCTTTTTGTGCTGCATAGATTCCAGTACATGGGTATATTTACATTTTACTTATTTGGTACTTGATGGCTATTTGGATTACATCCAGTTTTGGACTATGAACATTTGTGTATGTCTCTTGTGTGGCCACATCTTTTCATTTCTTTTAGGTAGATACCTAGGCATAGGATTGTTAGATATATGATTATGGTTAGAGTTTTGTAAAACTGCTACTCTATAACCAAAGGAACTGTACTCTTAAAATTCTAACCAGTTTTCTGTAGAGGTTCCAGTTTCTTTACATCTTCACTAATACTTCTTTCTGTGTTTTTCATAACCATTCCAGTGGTTATACAGTAGTATCTCAGTTTGGTTTTGATTTACCTTTCCTCAGTGCTGTCGCTGGTAAGCATCTTTCTGTGTGCTTTGCTATTTTATATTTTCTTTGGCAAAATCCATCAAAATTTTTGCCAATTTTTAAATTGTATTATTTGTCATCTTACTGAGTTCCAAGAATTCTTTATGTATTCTGGATATACATTCTTTATCAGATATGTGATTTGTAATTTATCTCACTCTATATCTTGTCTTTCCATTTTCTCCTTGGTGTCTCTTAAAGTTTATTGCTGGTTTTAAGAAATTTGGTTGTAATATGTTTTGTGTTATCTTCTTCATGTTTCTTGATTTTAAGCTTCTTGGATCTGTGGTCTTGTAATTCTTGTCAACTTTTGGAAATTTCTTCAAAAAACTTCTTTTAGAAACCGCTATTATGTTTTCTTCAGGGATGCTACCCGAAGGGCAACAACAGCTGTCCTATAGCTTATTGACAGTTCTAGTCATTTTTTGTCTTTCTCTTTTATTTTAAATAGTTTTCTTTTGCTATATTTTTGTTTACCCATTATAATATTCTATAATGTCAAATTTGCTGTTAATCCCATACAGTGTATTTTTCATTTCAGACATTATATTTTTATATGCAGAGGCTTGATGAAAGTCTTTTGTGTTTTCCATTTCTTGACTTAACATGACTAATCTTTTTTCTGCCACTGGGACTCATAAACTATGGCCCACAGGCCAAATCCTGAAACAGTATCTGGCAGTCCAGTCTCTAACCTAAACCCAATATAATAGTACAAGAATTTGAAGGCAGTGGTGCACTTAAGATTATGATAGCAATAGCAAAACCCATAATCAGTTTAACTTTTGACTGGTTTTACTCATATGCTCCACAGTAAAGCCCTAACAAGAAAAAAAAACATGCCTCTTTCTAGGCATAAGTGCTGTTTACCTCAACCTCTACTATCTTTTTTTTTTTTTTTTTTTTTTAAATAATTTCAACTTTTAGTTTAGATTCCAGGAACATATGTGCCAGTTTGTGGCATAGATACATTGCTGAGGTCTGGGATATGAATGATCCCATAACCCAGGTGGTAAGCATAGTAACCACATGTGTGTGTGTGTGTGTGTGTGTGTGTGTGTGTGTGTGTGTGTGTGTGTGTTTGAGAGAGTGTCTAGTTTTTGTTGCCTGGGATGGAGTGCAGTGGTACAATCTTGGCTTACTACAATCTCTGCCTCCCGGGTTCTAGCAATTCTCCTGCCTCAGCCTCCCGAGGAGCTGAGATTACATGTGCCTACCACCATGCCTGGCTAATTTTCCTATTTTCACTGTGTTGGCCAGGCTGATCTCAAACTCT
Source organism: Saimiri boliviensis (assembly GCF_048565385.1). Taxonomy (NCBI): domain Eukaryota; kingdom Metazoa; phylum Chordata; class Mammalia; order Primates; family Cebidae; genus Saimiri; species Saimiri boliviensis. The sequence continues at coordinate 37,487,777 of NC_133466.1, forward strand.
TGATCTCAGGTGATCCACCTGCCTCGGTTTCCCAAAGTGCTAGGATTACAGTCCTGACCCACTGTGCCCAGCTATTAGTTTTAAAATCCTACCCTTGCCCCACTAGTAGTCCCTCATATCTGTTATACCATCTTTATATCCACGAGTGCCAAATGTTTATCTTCCACTTATAAATTAGAACATGTGGTATTTGCTTTTCTGCTCGAGCGTTAATTCACTTAGGATAATGGCCTTATATAATGAAGTCCAGCTTTCAAAAACCAGAAATTATAGACATATTAAAAGAAAGAGAGAGAGAGAGAAAGAGAAAGAAAGAGAGAGAGAGAGAGAGAGAGAGAGAGAGAGACCCACTATTAAGAGATAAAACAATCAGTAGAACCAGATCCAGATATAAAGGCCATAGTGGAAAAGACAGATAATATGTTTGAGCAGATTGGAAGTTTCAGCACAGAGATGGAAACTTTAAGAAAGATTCAAATGGAAATTCTGGAAATTCACACAGTAACATGAAGAACCGCTGAGGCCTTCAGATTCCTTGGTAGACTTGATGCAGCTAAACAAAGAAAGAATGATCCTTGAATGTAGATCATAGAAATACTCAACTAAAAGGCAAGGAGAAAACAGAACAGCATGTCTAAGAATTTAGGAAAATGTAAAATGGTATAACATATCTACTAGAATTTCAGAAGAAGAAAAAAATGAGGCAGAATAAATATTGACAAAATAATGGCCATGAATTTTCTTAAAATAATTAAAAGGACCCAAGTACAGATCCAGAAACTAGAACCCAAGTGGGTGAAAGTAACCAGAAAATAACCCAAAGAAGAATGAAGACAATATGTAGCAGACATCTCTTCAGAAATTGCAAGCCAGAACACAATGATGTGACAACTATAAAGTGATAAAAGAAAAAGATTTATTAATTTCTTTTTTTTTTTTTTTTTTTTCTTTTTTTTGAGACCGAGTCTCCCTGTCTCCCAGGCTGGAGTGCAATGGGGCAATCTCGGCTCACTACAACTTCTGCCTCCCAGGTTCAAGCTATTCTGCCTCACCCTCCCGAGTAGCTAGGACTACAGGCGTGCAACACCAAGCTCAGCTAATTTTTCTGTTTTTAGTAGAGATGGGGTTTGGTCATGTTGGCCAGGCTGGTCTCAAACTTCTGACTTCAGGGGATCTGCTTGCCTCAGCCTCTGCTGGGATTACAGGCATGAACTACCATACCCAGCCACACTTTCAGTTTGAGAAAATATATTTCTAAAGTAAAAGATAGAAGTATCTACACAAAACCTGAGATAATTCATTTCTAGCAGACCTGAACTACAGAAAATGTTAAAGGGAGCACCAGATTCTAGACAGAAATTAGAGCTGAAAATGGTAAAAACTGAAGGTAAATATCAAGTTAAGTTTTTCTTATTTTTAAACACTGTAAAACATAATTGATGGTCTAAAGCAGGGGTTGATGAAACAGCTTTTTTGCTTTGCTTTGTTTTGTTTTGCTTTGGGACGAATTTTGCACTTGTTGCCCAGGCTGAAATGCAGTGGCGCAGTCTCGGCTCACTGCAACCTCTGTATCCCGGGTTCAAGCGATTCTCCTGCCTCAGCCTCCCAATTTGCCAGGATTATAGGTGCCTGCCACCATGCCCAGCTAATTTTTTGTATTTTTTTTTTTTTTTTCAGAGATGGGGTTTTGCCATGTTGGCCAGGCTGGTCTCGAACTCCTGACCTCAGGTGATGCACCTGCCTCAGCTTCTCAGAGTGCTGGGATTACAGGTGACAAAACAGTTTTTAAAAGGGCTAGATATTTTAGACTCATGGACCCTAGTGTCTCTGTTTGTAACTACTCAACTTTGCTCTTACAGCAAGAAAGCAGCCATAAACACTACATAAATGAATGGATAGGTTTTGTTTTGACACAATTTTTATAGAAACTGGAAGGCAGCCTATGGGTGGTATTTTCCAGATGCCAGGAATAAAGCAAAAATTGTAGTGAAATAGTATTAGGTTTGTAGCATATTTAAAAATAAATGAATGACAAAAATATCACATAGGTTATTATACCTCAAGTGCCATAATATTATTTGAGGTTAGGCTGGGATTTTTTAAAGACATATATATTTGTAAACCCTAGAGTAACCACTAAAAACAGGTGGATGTTTTAAGCCAGAGTGGACACAAAAATGTAATCTTAAAACTGCTCAATCCCAAAGATGGTAGAAGAGGAGGTGAAACAGAACAATCAATAGATAGAACAAACAAAACTATTAAAGATGATAGGTTTTAATCTAGCCATATTAAAAATTACATAAAATTTGGCCAGGTACGGCAGCTCATACCTGTTCCCAGCACTTTGGAAGGCCAAGGTGGGCAGATCACCTCAGGCCAGAAGTTTGAGACCAGCCTGGCCAACATGGTGAAACCCCATCTCTACTAAAAATACAAAAATTACCCAAGTGTGGTGGTACTTGCCTATAATCCTGGCTACTCAGAAGACTGAGGCACAAGAATCGCTTGAACCCAGAAGACGGAGGTAGCAGTGTGCCTAGTCACGCCACAGCACTCCAGCCTGAGCAAGAAAGCAAGACTCTGTTTCAGAAAACAAACAAAAATTACATAAAATTTAAATGGTCTGTGCCTATTAAAGACAGGATTTTGGTTGATAGAAAAGCAAGGTCCAACTAACAAATAACATATCCATGCTCCCCTGCCCTTTTTTAGGTAAACAGATACATTTTTCTACCCTGCTTTTTAAACTTAGTATTAGATCTTGGAGATCACTCCATAGTGACACAGACTATTCCAGATTTATTTTTTACAATTTCTAGTATTCTGTGAATTCTTTTGTGTGGATGTAGCATAGTTTAGTCAATTTGCCCTCTACTGGTATGCGTTTGAGTTATTTCCATTCTTTCCCTGTTGTAAATAGTGCTATGATTAATATCCTTTTGGATACCTCTTTTTGAATTTTTTGCCAGATTTTGGGGGTAGGTTCCTAGAATCTGGGTCAAAGGATAAACACATTGTAATGTTACTAAATATGCCCAGTGTTCCATCCATAGGGCTTGTACCATTTTGCATTCCTGCCCACAAAATCTGGCAAAAATTTATCTCTGACTTCATCACAATTTATTCTGTCAATCTTGATTTTTTTTTTTTTTTGACTAAACTAATAAATGAGAAATGGCATCTAGGTGTATTTTTAATTTGTATTTTTCTTATTGTGACTGAAGTGGATATTATTGTGTGCAAACGTAATGTTGATTTAATTATAGAGGTTTTACAAAATATGATAGTCTAGTCCCTTTTCATTGCTCGTGTTTCATGGTTTTCCTTAGATATTCAATTTTGTAATGAAATTGCCTACCTCCAGAAAAACTTGGACAAACTTTTACTGTATGTAAGTTTGTAAATTAGTTAAGGTGATTTTAGCTCTTAACTTATTGAAGTATACACTTTGTATACTTTATCTTTCTCCGTAAAATGAAATTGGAACACTAATGCTGAATGAATGCTAACTTATACGTTACTGATGTGTTTTTGCTCTACTTTTAAAAAAGCTCAGATGAGATTTAAAAAAATTTTTTTTTATTGTACTCTAGATTCTGGGGTACATGTGCAGATCATGGCAAGTGGTTTGCTGCCTCCATCCCCCCATCACCTACATTTAGCATTTCTCCCCATGTTATCCCTCCCTGACCTCCCCACCCAATGCTGTCCCTCCCTTGGCCCCCCCAACAGACTCCAGTGTGTGATGCTCCCCTCCCTGTGTCTATGTGTTCTCATTGTTCAGCACCCACCTATGAGTGAGAACATGCAGTGTTTGATTTTCTGTTCCTGTTTCAGTGTGCTGAGCATGATGGTTTCCAGATTCATCCATGTCCCTACGAAGGAAACAAACTCATCATTTTTTATGGCTGCATAGTAATCCACGGTGTATATGTGCCACATTTTCTTTGTCCAGTGTATCATCGATGGGCATTTGGGTTGGTTCCAGGTCTTTGCTATTGTAAACAGTGCCACTATGAACATAGGTGTGCATGTGTCTTTATAACAGAATGATTTATAATCCTTTGGGTATATGCCCAGTAATGGGATTGCTGAGTCAAATGGAGTTTCTATTTCTAGGTCATTGAGGAATCACCACACTGTCTTCTACAATGGTTGAACTAGTTTACATTCCCACCAACAGTGTAAAAGTGTTCCTATTTCTCCACATCCTCACAAGCATCTGTTGTCTCCAGATTTTTTAATGATCGCCATTCTAACTAGCGTGAGGTGGTATCTCAATGCGGTTTTGATTTGCATTTCTCTAATAACCAGTGATGATGAGCATTTTTTCATATGTCTCTTGGCCTCATATATGTCTTCTTATGAAAGGATCTGTTCATATCCTTTGCCCACTTTTGAATGGATTTTTTTTTTTTCATGTAAATCTGTTTAAGTTCTTTTTAGATTCTGGATATTAGCCCTTTGTCAGATGGGTAGATTGCACAAATTTTTTCCCATTCTGTTGATTGCTGGTTCACTCTAATGATTGTTTCTTTTGCTGTGAAGAAGCTCTGGAGTTTAATTAGATTCCATTTGTCTATTTTGGCTTTTGTTGCCAATGCTTTTGGTGTTTTGGTCATGAAATCCTTGCCTATGCCTATGTCCTGAATGGTTTTGCCTAGGTTTTCTTCTAGGGTTTTTATGGTGTTAGGTCTTATGTTTAAGTCTTTAATCCATCTGGAGTTAATTTTAGTGTAGGGTGTCAGGAAGGGGTCCAGTTTCTGCTTTTTGCACACTGCTAGCCAGTTTTCCCAACGCCATTTGTTAAACAGGGAATCCTTTCCCCATTGCTTGTTTTTGTCAGGTCTGTCAAAGATCAGATGATTGTAGATGTGTGGCACTGCCTCCAGAGCCTCTGTTCTGTTCCATTGGTCTATATCTCTGTTTTGGTACCAGTAGCATGCTGTTTTGATTACTGTAGACTTGTAGTATAGTTTGAAATCAGGTAGTGTGATGCCTCCAGCTTCTTTTTGCTTAGGATTCTCTTGGCTACGCGGGTTCTCTTTTGGTTTCATATGAAGTTTAAGGTGGTGTTTTCCAGTTCTGTGAAGAAGTTCATAAGTAGCTTGATGGGGATAGCATTGAATCTATAAATTACTTTGGGCAGTATGGCCATTTTCATGATACTGATTATTTCTAACCATGAGCATGGAATGTTTCTCCATCTGTTTGTGTCCTCTCTTACTTCCTTGAGCAGTGATTTGTAGTTCTCCTTGAAGAGGTCCTTTACATCCCTTGTTAGTTGTATTCCTAGGTATTTTATTCTCTTTGTAGCAGTTGTGAATAGGAGTTCGCTCATGATTTGGCTCTCTTAGTCTGTTATTGGTGTATAGAAATGCTTGTGATTTTTGTACATTGATTTTGTATCCTGAGACTTGGCCAAAGTTGCTTATCAGTTTAAGCAGATTTTGGGCTGAGATGATAGGGTCTCTAAATGTATAATCATGTCATCTGCAAATAGAGACAATTTGACTTCCTCTTTTCCTAACTGAATTCCCCCCCTTTTTTTTTTCTTACATAATTGCTCTGGCTAGAACTTCCAATACTATATTGAATAGGAGTGGTGAGAGAGGGCATCCTTGTCTAGTGCTAGATTTCAAAGGGAATGCTTCCAGTTTTTGATATGATATTGGCTGTAGGTTTTTCATAAATAGCTTTTATTGTTTTGAGATATGCTCCTTCAATACCTAATTTATTGAGAGTTTTTAGCATAAAGGGCTGTTGAATTTTGTCAAAGGCCTTCTCTGCATCTATTGAGATAATCATGTGGTTTTTGTCTTTGGTTTTGTTTATGTGGTGGATTACGTTTATAGACTTGCATATGTAGAACCAGCCTTGCATCTCTGGAATGAAGCCTACTTAATCATGATGGATAAGCTTTCTGATGTGCTATTGCAATCGGTTTGCCAGTATTTTATTGAAGATTTTTGCACTGATGTTCATCATGGGTATTTTTCTTTTTCTGTTGAGTCTCTGCCGGGTTTTGGTATCAGGATGATTTTTGTCTCATTAAATGATTTGGAAGGATTCCCTTTTTTTGTGTTGTTTGGAATAGTTTCAGACAGGCTCAGAGCGAATTTTACCAGACTTACAAAGAGGAGCTGGTACCTCTTTGTAAATCTGGTAGAATTCGCTGTGAACCTGTCTGGAGCTGGTTGGTAGTCTAGTAATTGCTGTCTTAACTTCAGCCCTTGTTATTTGTCTGTTCAAGATTTCAACTTCTTCCTGGTTTAGGCTTGGGAGGGTGGAAGTGTTCAGGAATTTTGCTACAGGGTTACTACAAACTGTATGCACATAAACCAGTAAACCATTTCTTCCAGGTTTACTGGTTTATGTGCATACAGTTTGTAGTAATCTCTGATTGTAGTTTGTATTTCTGTGGAATCAGTGGTGATATCCCCTTTATCGATTTTTATTGCATCTATTTGATTCTTCTCTCTCTCTCTTTTTTTTTTTTTTTTTTTTTTAATTAAACTGGCTATCCGTCTATTTTGTTGCTGTTTTCAAAAAAACAGCTCCTGGATTTGATTTTTTTTTGAAGGGCTTTTTGTGTCTCTATTTCCTTCAGTTCTGCTCTGATCTTAGTTATTTCTTGCTTCTGCTAGCTTTTGAGTTTTTTGGATCTTGGTCCTCTAGCTCTTTCAATTTTGACAATAGGGTGTTGATTTAGATCTTTCCTCGCTTCTCATGTGGGCATTTATTCCTATAATTTTCTCTATAGACACTGCTTTAAATGTGTCCCAGAGATTCTGGTACATTGTCTTCGTTCTTGTTGGTTTCAAACAGCATCTTTATTTCTGCCTTAATTTCGTTGTTTATCCAGTCTACATTCAGAAGCCAGTTGTTCAGTTTCCATGAAGCTGTGCAGTTCAGAGTTAGTTTCTTAATTCTGAGTTCTAATTTGATTGCCCTGTGTTCTGAGAGACTGTTGTTCTTTTGCATTTGCTGAGGAGTGATTTACTTCCAATTATTTGGTCAATTTTAGAGTAAGTGCAGTGCGGTTCTGAGAAGAATGTATATTCTGTGGTTTTGGAGTGGAGATTTCTGTAGATGTATATTAGGTCCGCCTGGTCCAAGTCTGAGTTCAAGTCCTGGATATCCTTGTTAATTTTCTGTCTCATTGATCTGTCTAATATTGACAGTGGAGTGTTTAAAGCAGGCATCCCCAAACTACAGCCCGCGGGCCGTATGCGCCCCCCTGAGGCCATTTATCTGCCCCCCCCACCGCACTTCAGGAATGGGGGGCACCTCTTTCATTGGTGGTCAGTGAGAGGAGCACAGTATGTAGCGGCCCTCCAACGGTCTGAGGGACAGTGAACTGGCCCCCTGTGTAAAAAGTTTGGGGATGCCTGGTTTAAAGTCTCCCACTATTATTGTGTGGGAGTATAAGTCTCTTTGTAGGTCGTTAGGAACTTGCTTTATATACGTGGGTGCTCCTGTATTGGGTACTTACATATTTAGGATCGTTAGCTCTTCTTGATGCATTGATCCTTTTACCATTATGTAATGCCCTTCTTTGTCTCTTTTGACTTTGTTCTTTAAAATCCATTTTATCAGAGACTAGGATTGCATCTTTTTTTTGCTCTCCCTTTGCTTGATAAATCTTCTTCCATCCTTTTTTGTTGAGCCTTTGTGTGTCCTTGCACGTGAGATGAGTTTCCTGAATACAGCACACGGATGGGTCTTGACTTTTTAGTCCAGTTTGCCAGTTTGTGTCTTTTGACTGGGGCATTTAGCCCCTTTAAACTTAAGGTTAATATTGTTAAGTGTGAATTTGATCCTGCCATTTTGATGCTAGCTGGATGTTTTGCGTGTTAGTTGATGCATTTTTTTCATTGTGTTGCTGGTCTTTACCATTTGGTACGTTTTTGGAGTGGGTGGTACTGGTTGTTCTTTTCCTTGCTTAGTGCTTCTTTTAGGAGCTCCTGTAAGGCAGGCCTGGTGGTGATGAAATCTCTCAGCAATTGCTTTTCCATAAAGGATATTCTTTCTCCTTTGCTTATGAAGCTTAGTTTGGCTGGATATGAAATTCTAGGTTGAAAGTTCTTTTCTTTAAGGATATTGAATATTGGCCCCCAATCTCTTCTGGCTTGTAGGGTTTCTGTGGAGAGATCTGCTGTGAGTCTGATGGATTTCCCTTTGTGCGTAACCCGACCTTTATCTCTTGCTGCCCTTAGCATTTTTTCCTTCATTTCAACCCTGATGAATCTGATGATTATATGCTTTGGGGTTTCTCTTCTTGAGGAATATCTTTGTGGTGTTCTCTGTATTTCCTGGACTTGAATATTGACCTGCCTTGTTAGTTGGGGAAGTTCTCCTGGATAATATCCTGAAGAGTGTTTTCCAGCTTGGATTCATTCTCTCTGTCACATTCAGGTACACCTGTCAAACACAGATTAGGTCTTTTCACATAATCCCATACTTCTTAGAGGCTTTGTTCATATCTTTTCACTTTTTTCTCTATTCTTGTCTTCTCATTTTATTTCATTGAGTTGATCTTTAATCTCTGATATCCTTTCTTCTGCTTGGTTGATTAAGCTGTTAAAACTTGTGTATGCTTCACAAGGTTCTCATGCTGTGTTTTTCAGCTCCGTCAAGTCATTTATATTCTTCTACAAGCTGTTTATTCTAGTTAACATCTCATCTAACCTTTTTTCCAGGTTCTTAGTTTCTTTGCATTGGGTTAGCACATGTTCTTTTAGCTCTGAGAAGTTTATTACCCACCTTCTGAAGCGTGTTTCTGTGAATTCATCAGATTCATTCTCCATCCATATTTGATCCCTAGCTGGTGAGGAGTTGTATTCCTTTGGAGAGGAGAGGCCTTCTGATTTGTGGTGTTTTCAACCTTTTTGCGCTGGTTTCTTCCCATCTTAATGGCTTTATCTACCTGTGGTCTTTGTAGTTGGTGACTTTCTGATGGGGTCTCTGAGTGGATGTCCTTTTATTGGTGATGAAGTTATTTCTTTCTGTTTCTTAGTTTTCCTTCTAACAGTCATGCCCCTCTGCTGCAGGACTGCTGGAGGTCTACTCCATACACTGCTTGCCTGGGGATCACCCGCAGGGGCTGCAGAACAGTAAGGGTTGCTGCTGGTTTCTTCTTCTGTTATCTTCGTCCCAGAAGGGTACCTGCCAGATGTCAGCCTGAGCTCTCCTTAATGAGGTGTCTCTTTGGATATACGGGGGTCAGGGGGAGCTGCTTGAGGAGACAGTCTGTCCTTCATAAGAGCTCAAGTGCTGTGCTGAGAGCTCCATTGTTCTGTGCAGAGCTGCTGGGCAGGTACTTTTAAGTCTGCTGCAGTGGAACTCATAGCCACCTCTTTTCCCAGGTGCTCTGTCCCAGGAAGGTCGGCTTTATTTATAAGTTCCTGTTGTGCTGCTGCCTTTTTTCACAGATGCCGTGCCCTGCAAGGAGTAGTTTAGTTACAGTCTGCCAGCAGAGGCGTTGCTGAGCTGCTGCAGGCTCTGCCCAGCTGCTGTGTGAACTGCCTTGGTAGTGGTGGACTGCCTGGGTAGTGGTTGTTGCCCTTCCCCCCACTGAGCTGAACTGTCTTGGGTCCAGTTACGCTTCCTCCAGAGCGTTTCAGATTGCTTGTTTTGTGGGGGTGGTACCCACCGAGCCAGATCACCTGGCTCCCTGTCTCTGATCCCCCATTTCAGTTGAATGGGTGGCTCTGTCTCACAGGCGTTCCAGGTGCCAGTTGAAACGGCCACCCAGATTTGTGTGAGTTTCTGTGCGCCAAGCTGGCACTGGCTGAAACTGCTGTGCTGAAAACTCATGGCATCTTTTAGCCCGGGAATCTCCTGGTCTAGGGGCAGTGAAAACTTGTTTGGAAATGCGGTGGGCACTCACCCTCTGCGTGGTTCTTGCTGGGAACTGTACTCCAGAGCTGTTCTTATTCAGCTGTCTTGGATCTTCCCTGGAGATTATTTTTATTAGTACTTCAAATTGTCAAAATTCTTTAGCCTATATATTTGTTGATTTGCATTTTAGACCTTTTTTTCCAATTCGATTTTCCATGTTTTGGTAAATAATTATATTTTTGATTGTTTATATTGCTTTTTATTCGTATTTTATAGTTTATTATGATTAGCTAGATACAGAATTCTTTTATTTATCTCTATTGGCATTTTCTGGGCTCTCCCAAATCGAATTCATGGCTTTGAACTTTTTATCAGTTGTGAAAAGTTCTTGTCCAGTTAATGTCTTTGCCCCTTTTTTATTTCCCTTTTAGAACTATGATTAAACTTGTATACTCCACCTCTGTGTTCCTTAACTCTTGCTTCTTGTGTTTTCCATTTCTTTGTCTTTCTGTAGGTACTCTGGATACTTTTTTTCAGTGTACCAGTTTTTTTCAGGTGTATCCAATCTTCCCTAAAATCTGCCTATTGACTTTTAATTTCAATAATTTTTAAAGGCAAATAAGTATGATTATTATTTCTAGAAGCATTTTGACTATTGATAATTTTATCTTGTTCTTTATATATTCAATATGTTATGATTTCTTAAACTATATAATACCCGTATTTTATATTCTGTAAGATTTGACTAAGATTCTTCTGTTGGCCTTGTTCGTAGTGCTGTGTTTCCTTGTATGTCGTGGTTTTTATTGTTATTATCTTTACTATTTTTGTTTATATTGTGAGTTTGTATTTTCCTAGAATAAATTCATTTGTGGTAACTGAAGCCTGGATTGAAAGAATTTGCATTTGTTTCTGTCAGGTGCCTGTGGGGATATTACTAGCTTGGGACCAATATTAGCTAAATTATTGGCTGGATAATTTTTTGACCATGTAGGTATATGAATTCAGGTTACAATCTACATGAGATTTTTAAAGTTTTTTTTTAAATTTTTCTACTTTGCTCCAGGTTCACACAGGCAGTTTTCCTTCCAGTCTAGAAATGTAGGAAGAATATACTGGTGTAGCTATTTGAATTTTTAGTCAAGGAAAGCTATTTTATCCAGCATTTTAATTGTTTTCAGAGGGAGAATCATTCAAGATACCTAGTGATTCATACTATGGAAAATACAATGTACAGTTTATTTTCATAGTCTCCTCTCATCTGTGGATTCACTTTCTGCAGTTTGTTATCCATAGTCAACCATGGTCTAAAAATATTAAATACAATATTCTAGAAGTAATACATTTTAAAATTGCAGGCCATTCTGAGTAGCATGATGAAATCTTACACCATCCCAGTTAGGATGTGAATTATCCCGTTGTTCAGTGTATCCACACTGAATATGTTACCTGCCCATTAGTCATTTAGTAGCCCTCTAGTTTATCAGATCAACCATCGTGCGTATCACAGTGCTTGTGTTCAAGTAACCCTTTTTTACTTAATAGTGGCCCCAAAGCCAAGAGTAGTGATACTGGTAATTCATATATGCCAAAGAGAAGCTGTAAAGTGCTTCAATTGAAAAGGTGAAAGTTCTCAACTTAAGGAAAAAAAAAAATTATGCTGAGGTTGCTAAAATCTCACAGTAATAACAAATTTCCTATCTCTGAAATTATGAGGGACAAAGAAATTCATGCCAGTTTTATTGTCACCCCTCAAACTCCAAAATTTAAAGCCACACAGTGCATGTTTAAGGTGCTTAGTTAAGATGGAAAAGGCATTAAACTTGTGCGTGGGAGACATGAACAGAAACATGTTCAAATTGATGGAAATTGGGTTAGGTACCATCTGAGGTTTCAGGAATTGAGTGGGAGGGAAGGAGTCTGGTAATGTATCCCCTGAGGATAAGTGAGCATTAGTTTATATAGGAATAAAACTGTTAACTTTTTCCTTCCTCATTAAAAATGTTACTGAAGAAAATATTTTGAAGTGTATTAGAATGGTTGAGTATGTCAACGTTACCCACAATTACATGCACTTTGTTACTGCTAAGTAGGACTGAATAGAAACTTTTGTAAGATACCAAAGCTTCAGTTAGTATATACAGAAAAAGTTCTTAAAAGTTGAGTGTTTTAAATAAAATGTGGGTAATAAAAGTTTATTATATTATTGTTTGATTCATGTAGAGTAGACCTAATTTTTCTTTACTTAAGTTGGTAAGTGGATTTCTTTTATTTGGATAGTTAAGTATCATATTTAGTGGAATTTCCCTATGGTAAATAAATGCACAAATCTACTTTCCTGTATTTTAGTGTAAAAATTACTAATATGCTACAGAAATCCAAAAAAGAATAATAATTCTGTTTATCATTATCAAACACTCTATGTCTATCTGTCTGTGTATCTTAGGGAAGTCTGGTAACTTATCACCTTTTGTAATACAGTCATGTGCCACAGAACAACATTTTGGTCAATGACTGACCACATAGAAGACAGTGGTCCCATAAAATTATAATACTGTACTTTTACTGTACCTTTTCTTTGTTTAGGTACATTTAGATAACACAAATACTTAACATTGTGTTACATTTGCATATAACAGTCAGTATAATAATGTGATACAACAGCAATAGGCCATATACCATATAGCTTAGATGTATGGTGGGCTACACCAGCTAGGTTGGTATAAGCACTCTATGATGTTTGCACAGTGACACAATTGCCTAAGGATGCATTTCTCAAATGTATCCCTTTCAGTTAAGTGATGCATAACTGCATGGGGGAAAATTAATGGTCAATTCCTAGCATCCAAATGATAGAATATAGTTCGCTTCATAAATAGCGACTTTATTAGCACTCTAGTTAGTTAGCTTGCATAGCAAATAGGAACATACTGATTTGATAAAGACAAATAAGTATGATTATGTAACAGATTTTTTTTTTTTTTTTAAATTCAGAAGGCATATCATTTGGCATGTATTTATCTTACCACAAATTATGTTTGTCTTTATGTATAGTTGATCCTTGAACAATGCAAGGGTCCGGGTGCTGACCACCCTTCCCCAGAATTTAACTACTAATAGCCTGCTATTGGTAGGGAGCCTTCCAATAATATAAATAGTTGCTGCACGCACATTTTGTTATGTTACATGTATAATACACTAAATTCTTTTTTTTTTTTTTTTGAGACAGAGTTTCACTCTTGTTACCCAGGCTGGAGTGCAATGGCGTGATCTTGGCTCACCGCAACCTCCGCCTCCTGGGTTCAGGCAATTCTCCTGCCTCGGCCTCCTGAGTAGCTGGGATTACAGGCACGCGCCACCATGCCCAGCTAATTTTTTGTATTTTTAGTGGAGACGGGGTCTCACTATGTTGACCGGGATGGTCTCGATCTCTTGACCTCGTGATCCACCCACCTTGGCCTCCCAAAGTGCTGGGATTACAGGCTTGAGCCACCATGCCCGGCTAATACATTAAATTCTTATAATAAAGGAAGCTAGAGAAAAAGTGTTATAAGAAAACCATAAAGAAAATAATTCACTATTCATTAGCTGAATGAATAGTGAATATATTGTTGTTTTCATGTTGAATATGCTGAGGAAGAGGAAGAAGAGGGTTTGATACTGCTGTCTCAGGGTTAGCAGAAGTCAAAGAGTTTGTTTATAAGTGGACCCACACAGTTTAAACCTGTGTTGTTCAAGGGTAAACTGTAAATCATTATGTTTGGGATTATTCTGGATAATTATTTCAGTTTAGGTAAATGAACTGTACATAACATAATTTGGACCAAAATTTTTTATAAATAAATGCATAAACTATTAACATATGAAACATGGTAAAAAATAAATATATTAAACATGTTTACTGTAGAAACGTATTAAACATGTTCAACATGAAAAACTGATAAATATTGTGATACAATAATAAATTTTTGGAAATAAATCTTTTGATGACTTCAATCAGATATTTTAAAAATCTTCACAATTTAAGAACAGTTAGCCTGTTATAGTTCAACAAAATTGACATACGCATAGCGGAGCAGAACAAACCTCTGAAGATCTTGTGTTTCTTATAGATTGTTGAAGAAAATTTGGATGGTGATGTTAATAATAATGGTAGTACTATATTTTTAAGCAGCTAGTATCTATAGCACTAAGTGCCAGGAATTATGCCAAGTGCTTTTCAAGAGGTGGTTACTATTATTATTTGTGTTTTATAAATAAAGAAACTGAAGCACTGAGATATTAAGTAACTCACCCAGGGCTACTCATCGGTTAAGTAGTGGAGTTGAGATTCAAACCCAAACAGCTAGACCATGTGTCTGTAAATGACCAGATAGTAAATATTATAGGTCTGTGTTGTCACTACTCAACTCTACCACTGTGGTATAAATGCAGCCATAGTCAATAAGTAAATAAATGGATATGACCCTGTTCCAATAATACCTTATATATTGGCACTGATCATGGAATTTCATGTAATTTTCACCTGCCATGAAATATGATTGTTTTGACTTACAAAATATAAATATGGCTAACCATTCTTAGCTCACGTAATGTACAAACACTGGCCTTCCTGTGCCAGGTTTGGCCTGTGGGCGGTAGTTTACCAGCCTTATTTTAGGCTGTTACTTATATTTTGGGCTTCTGCTTTGTGCTGGTTTGGACTCATTCACTCTGCACCTTACAGAGTTTTCTTCCATAGGAGGGCTATACAAGTTGATCTCTAAACATTTAGTTGATCATTTATACAGTCAGTAGGAAATTCAACAGGTTAGAAACGAGAGGTATTACTTCTGCATATATTCCAGATTCTTATAGTAATTTCAGCCTTTTCTTACTTTGTAAATACTTGACTTCCTTAAAGCTTCCTCTAAGGAAAAAGTAGCTAAACTATGTATTCTGTCTTTATTCAGTCATTTTGCATGTGGTTTTTCTCTTTTCACTGTCATTATCATGGAGTTGGACCATGTTATTTAGTAAGTGGTAGTAGGGCATGCACACTACCATCTGTGCTTTAGATGGTACAGTCCAAACATCAGTCTGTGAAATCTGTTACATAGTGGGTTCATTTCTGTGTTTTAGGAAGATAATAACTGCTGTGTTGAAGGCTGATTTTGAGTAAGTATGGAATGTCAAGAGTGGAGGTCCTTTAGTGTTTAAAGGTGAGATAGATGTAAATTAGTGATTTGTTAATAGGAATAGAGAAGATTCCAGAGGTACTTCTTGTTCGGCTTGTTTCATACTTATTGATAGTAAAATGAATAATTACAAAATGATTAATAATAAAAAATAATTATCCCTTTCATTCCTGACCCCTAGTTCTTATTTATCCTTTGCAGGGTCAGTTGATTTTACTAGTTTGTTGGATATCCCACTAGATAGTCTGACATTGTACAAACTTTATGTATTGGTGTACATGTTACCATGTTACCTCCATCCTCCGACCCCTTACCTCCATTCCCATTTACACAAAGATAATGTAATGACTATATGCCTCTGTGTCTTTGCTTAACAATATATCTTGGATTTTTTAATCTATTGATATAGATGGAGCTATATTCTCACTAATGTGACATTAATATTTGTATTATATTTCATTGTATGGATATATTTATGTAGTACCCTATGGTATACATTTAGAGTATTTCCAATTTTTTGCTTCTATAAAGCATTTGTAATATATATTGTTTA
This sequence comes from Saimiri boliviensis, assembly GCF_048565385.1. NCBI lineage: Eukaryota > Metazoa > Chordata > Mammalia > Primates > Cebidae > Saimiri > Saimiri boliviensis. The sequence continues at coordinate 37,503,353 of NC_133466.1, forward strand.
TGATTTTGAATTTATATATGTATATTTAGAGGATGAAATTTCTAAAAAATCGACTCGCATTTCTTTTCTGCGAAATATTCTCTTGCAGTTTTCTCCTGGGTTATTGACTTTTTTTTTTCTTTTTTTTAACCTAACTTGTAGAAGCATTTAAATTAAGGAAATCATCAAAGAATCCTCAGTTTATCAGTTTGCTTTTGACTAGTTTTAAGTTTTTGGTCTGTTGATATTTTAAGATTTTGTAGTAGTCAGATTCAAAAACACATCAGGTTATGGGGTATGGTAATTGTGCTATATTTATAAGTGCATGAAATATTAGGTCTTAAAGTTTGAAAGCATATGTAATAGCTATATTACATATTATAATTTTAGTCTTTATTAGTGATTTGATTAAAAGCAAAAACCATTTACTAAAAAAAACAACTTCAGGTATTCACACTTGAGGATCTGCTACATGAATTAAGATATAAGATTTAGAGGGATTTGCTACTTGTTAACCTGTACTACTTTGGATTGCTTAAATAAATAATTTTATAATTTTTCATGCTCATGATTAGGAAATCATTCATGTTCCTTTCTTTATGAACTCATAAATTATGAAAAGCGCGTATTTAGTAACAGTATTTTCCAAATAATTTAAAAAGGAGGAACTACAGAATTTGAGCAATCCTGTTATGAGTGGGATAATCAAGGTAAGCCTAGTGTGAGGAACCACATGTCATTTATTAGATATAGTTGTTAGTATATGCTATAATATAAATGTTGGCCTAGAGTTTTACGGTGATTCTCTAACTTTTCTTATGTTTTTGTGTTAATTTTATTCAACTCTTATATCACCTTGAAAAAAAATGAGATTTTTGGATTTTCTCTGGAGTCCCATTATATTAGGGTGAAGCCGGACTTAATGTTTTCATTTTAGATCATCCTTCCATGTATAGCTATCATCGTTGTGACTTTGTATGCCATTAAATTTTACTGCATTGTGGTCATTTGTAGGCATGAGTAGTATAATTGTTTCATTCTATAGTTCTAGAACTATTTGTTTGTATTCTCCTTGAAGGCACTTCTTTTAAAATCTTACACAAAATATAATGTGAATTCTAGTGATGAGTACAATTTTTTTAAATCAAAAAATTTTAAGTCAAATATTTGATATTAGATAGCTGCTACTATTTGATAATCTTGTAACTGGAGCAAAACTCAAGCAATGAAAGTTACTCGCTTATTCTTTCTAGGAGTTTCTTTGAGTTGCTGCTGTTCTTTGGAAGAGATGAGTTTTATGAAGAGCCCTTAAAGGATATTCTTGGATCATTCCAGGTAAAAAAAAAAAAAGTTTACTACTTCACATTTTGTCCACATTTAAAATAGGCCATTATGTTCCTCCTAAATATAGCTTATTGGTTATTTATTGCTTATAAGTTATTAATGGTTGCTAAGATATCAGTGTTTAAGGTCCTCTTATTACTAGCAGATAAGAAAACTCTTAAAATTAATTTTTAACTGTATTCCCAAACAGTTCATAGCTGGAATTCCTATTCCACATTTGCTAGAAAAGAGCCTCCTACAACCCTTGCAGATTTCTAGAACTTAGCCCTGGTGAAAAATGATTCTTTGCCAGACTTGAAGCAGGCTATGTATCCCAGGCTAGTTTTCCTCTGGCTGTGCTTGATTTTTTCTCTCTCATAATAGGGTTGCCAAGCTAGGAGGCAGAAATTTAGTTATTTATTTTTGAGGGGGGCACTTGGTATAGGAGAGAAGAGAGTAAATTCAGATGGGAATGACAAAAGATTCAAGACCTCTTCTATAGGTGAAATAACATTTGATCTCTTTACCACTTATTGGGAGGGAACCTTGACCCCCTCGGTGAAGTAAAGGAAGATGTACTTTGAGCTCCCCTTAGAGGTTAAGTGTCTCTGACCACCCACTTAGAACTGAAATATACAGACAACGTATCTTATATAAAAGAAAGGCTTATAGACAACCAGTATGCTGTATTAGGTACATTATATTGAATATTCTACTTTAACCATTCTTACATCCAGCAGAAGAGGAAAAAAAAAACCTATCATGGAACTTAAGTTCCAATTAGAGTATATATTCAAGTATTTAAAACTTAAATTTTTCCATTCCATTTTTCTTTTGACACTTGTATTCTTGGTGATTCATTCATAAACTTTTACTCTACAGCTGTTTATTGAGTCCTTACAGCGCTGTGCACTAAGGTCTGAGAAAAACTGTAGTAAGCACAACAGAAAAATCCTTCTATTGTGGAGTTATTAATAATTCTGTATAGGGACAGAAAGATAATAAATCAAACCTTTATAAATGAAAAATATTTCAGAAAGTGACAGATTCCTTAGAGAAAAATAAAAGGAGGACAGGGATAGTGCTAGCATGGTGGTATTGGGGAAGGATATCTCCGTATGAAATGGGGAGGTGAGGAAGTAACTCATAGAGATGTTGGTTGACTAGTGATAATGGGAACCACTGAAATGTTTGGAGTGCATGAGGGATAATATTTAACTTCTATTTTAAATGTAAGAAAAACATAACATTTGTGAAGGGATATATCCTTTATTTTTTCCCTTGAAAGCACCGTGTCCATTCAGTTATGAAAATAATAAGTTTCTCAAGGAAAAGTTAACAGTTTTGCATACTTTTCTATCTCCTTCTCTGATCCTTTGACAGTCTCTAATCTTGGCTGATTCTAAGCCTATCCACTAACCACCCCCAACCGCCCTACCTTTAAAAAAAAACCAAACTGCCATTTCTACTACTTTTGTGGCAGATTTTCCTTGAGCCTCTAACTCCTAACTTCTAGGAGAGGTTTCACCTTTTGCTCCCATGTTACCTTTACCTAGAGAAACAGCCTTCATTTGCTGAACTGAGCTTCTGCTGTAGGTGCTTCCCAAGCCTGTGCCCTTAGGAACGAAAGGGCCACATGTCGTACATCATGTATATCTCTCTAAAATCTTATATTTTCCAAGCTTATGAATTCTCCAGGCTTTTGACTGATATTGATAATACAGTGCCCAATTCAGTAACAACCACAAATGTCACCTTTTGCAATATTTAAAATACATGATTGTACTGGTGCAAGTGCACCCTAGCTCCCCAAGTGGTTCATCTCTACATGTCTTTCATACAGATTCACACCAGCATAATAAGATGGTGTTCTTTCTCTTCTCCCGTAAGTAGGACAAACACAGTGCTACTCATATTTTAATGTACATAAAGATCACCTGGGGATCTTGTTAAAATTTAGATTATGATTCAGTAGTTGTGGGAGGGGGGCTTCTAGTCAGCATTTCTGATAAGCTCCAAGGTGATAGTGATGCTGCTAGCCCCTGAACCACACTTTGAATACCAAGGTATTCTTTTGTTGGATTTGAGTTAACTTCTGTTTCTCACCCTGTATTTCAACTATGAGTTTTGCTACCAGCTTTGCTAGTTACACTGTGCCATCTTGGGCCAATTTCATAATTTCTGTATCAGTTTCTTTATTTGTAAAATGAGGGCAATAACTGTACTTGCTGCATAGTCATTTTATGGGTTAAATGAGTAAAGTACCATGATTCTTGGCAAAATGATCATGTCACTGTTTTTAAGGCAGGCAGTAGAGCTTGTCTGGTGAAGGGCATGGGTTCTCAAGTCTTACTACCTGTATTTTTATTTTCACAATAATTATAAAACCAAGCTCTTAGATTTATTATTTTCTTCCATAAATTTCTGATCTCCTAAAATCTGAGTTGTTCAAGTAAAAGTTTTTAACTCCTTACCAACTGACTATAATTTTTTCTCTCTGTTATTTCTGAAAGAAACTTGATTCTTAGAGCCAAACGTTCCATTTACTGGCTTCTAAAAGTTATGTTTCTTAGCCTTTTGCTTCCAATAATTTTTGTTTACATTTCTCATATGATACACCTGCCTCATCATCATCATCAGATCTAGCAGTTTTCAAGATTCCCAATAAAATGACAAAAATAATGTAAAACAAGGGAAAATAATAATGATAAATGCTGGAAATTAGGATGGGGGCTGTATGTCAGTTGCTCATGGATGAAACCAGATTGAAGGATAGGCCAAACAATACTTGATTGACTGAATGTTATGAAATAGGGAAATGTGTGAGAAAGGAAAAGATAGAGAAAGAGAGACCTTTCAGTAGTATACAGTCATGTCCCCCTATATCCCCTGCTTGTAACAACAGAGGCTGAAGGGAATAGCAGATGGTAGGAATTTGGGGTGTGGTCAATTTCATCCTTGTTGCTGATTCTAAGAAGTGCATCAGGCATGCAGTAAAGCCTAAAGAACAGGAATCCTAAGTGACTTTTATACCCACATTAAAAATAAGATACATGGGCTGGGTGTGGTGGCTCACGCTTGTAATCCCAGCACTTTAGGAGGCTGAAGTGGGCAGATCACCTGAGGTCAGTAGTTTGAGACCAGCCTGAACAACATGGAAAAACCCTGCCTCTACTAAAAATACAAAATTAGCAGGGTGTGGTGGCACATGCCTGTAATCCTAGCTACTAGGGAAGCTGAGGCAGGAGAATCACTTGAACCTGTGGGGCGGAGGTTGCAGTGAGCGGAGATCACACTATTGCACTCCAGCCTGGGCAACAAGAGCAAAACTCTGTCTCAAAAAAAGAAAGAAAGAAAAATACATATATATATATATATATATATATATATATATATATATATGCCTTTTCATGGGAGCATTCTCCATTGAGAGAATGAGAGTATGACCCAAACTAAATGCAGCCAGCCCCAATACCCAAAGGTAAGAAAGTCTTACAAGAGAGGCGTGGTTGTCTTTCACTGAAGTTTCCTCTTTACTCTCTGATAGGCCATGATCTAACAAATTAAACTGTAGTACATATAAACTTCCTCCTTCTCTCTTTGTTTGGGCATGAAGGGTTTGACAGAGACTTATTCACCTGCTAGTAAAACAGTTCTCTGTTCTAGATGTTCTACATAAAGATGACTAAAGAGGATAAATACCTCAGTTATCATCAGTTAAAAATGGAAAGATAAGAGGTTAAAAAAAACCCACTTTTCTTAAAGGATCTCATGTTTTTGCCAATGTTGAGTTCCTAATATTTTCCATGAAATTAAGTGAAATTTCAAAGAAGGGACAACCCCAAAGAACATGTAGAGGTAAAATATTATAGAGAGATGGAACTATTACAAGTACAGTGAAGGCAATTAGCAGATTACCCCCAGCAAAAACCAAATTAATGAAGGAAATAATCTCTAAACCATAATTTAATTTACAACTCATAATTACAGATGTATCTTGATTATACTTTTTAATTTTGGGGATAAAGGAAAGTTCCTGCAAATGTAGGAATCATGTAGGTAGGATAAACAGGATTACCACAAAGGGAAAAATCAAATCAGGCCAGCAGTAAAATTCTCCATAGTAATAAATGCCAGCATAAATAATGTCTTGAGATTTTTAAGGGGAAAAATATGATTTAATAATACAGCTGTCAAGCCCTATAGTTTATAAGATAGGGCAACAGAAAATAAATAGTTCCAATACTTGGAAACAAACCAATGACAGGTCTTTTATCAGGACAATGAAGTAGTATGCCAGGTGATCAAAATAAAGATTTACAAATGGGGTCATTATAGAATAAAAGAAATAAGACTGACCGGAGGAAAAAGTAAGGCATTTTTATTATGGCTATCATGAAGAATCCATTAATGTCAAACGATTCTGGAAAAGTAAAATAGAAATTGTAAAAAACACACACACAGTAATCTAGAACTAAAATCTCAGATTATGGCATTGATTGGATGGAGATAAGGAAGACAGAGAAGGATCAAATGTATTCTTGGGCATCTATGTGGAAATAACTACAGAGTGGTGACATTGTGTTAAGTAAGCAGTGATTATATAAGGGGAAGAGCAGCATATAGAAAGATGTCAAGTTTCATTCTAGACACACTGAGCTTTAAATGTCATTGGAACATCCAAGTACTACTGCCCAATAGATGGTTAGGTTTTTTTTTTAAAGAACATTTGCTACTTTTATAAATTAAGAGAAACATAGATGTTTTATTTATTTATTTTTTAATAATAAGGGGAAAAAGCAACTGTGGGGTAGTAACTGAAATGCCAACTAAACTAGTAATCTAAAAATCTTAACTACCAAAACTCTGCAAATGTTTTAATGAGCCTACCCTGACCTTGGAGAAAATTCTATCCTTATCCCTTGGAGCTAGTACATAAGTCACAAAGATCTTTTTTGTTCAGGCTAGAAGTAGGCCTTAGTTAAGCCTTCTTGCCCTGAGACACAACCTGTTTTTATTTTGCTTTTCTTTTGTGTCAGTCAGGAAAGAGAGTTAGGACTTGGTAAGGGATATTATTTCCTAAGCAGGAGGCTCAAGGCTATCTCACTGCAGTAGCACCATAGCCGAAGTGGAAAAAATCAAAGGAGCCAGCCACAAGAAAGGAGTTGAAAAGCCCGCTCGGCTGACTGGGGCAAGTGTTGATCTCCCCTAATAAGAGTGTATAGTCATCATAAATCTGCAAACCTGCCAGATTTTATTATTTTTAGCTAAGATGAAGGTGTTTAGAACTACTGACTTTCCACTAAACCTTCACAACCTGGACCATGACTATTCTCTGGAGTAGTTGGAATAAATTTCCCAAAGATTTAATTTGGGAAAGTCCTAATCTTGGTATTCGAAACAGCCTTTGTAATGCTAGCTAAAAGGCTTTTAAAGAAAACCACCATATCAGCTTAACAGCAAGGCATTTTGTGAGGAGAATTTTCAAAACTGTGCTGCCATATTTTCGGCTCAGATAGCTCTCTTCTGGGTCTACTCAACTACACTTTGACTGTGTGTGACTTTTCCCCGCTAAGTTTTCCCACCATTATTTACAAAGCACTAATCCCCATGTATTTTATTTGTGGTTAGATCCAGTGGGTCGAGACTGATTTTCATTCTTGTGTTTCCAGTACTTAGTAGTGTTAATCCATTAGTACGATATAAACATTTGCCAAACCAATGAAAGAAAAGTAGGTCCACATCATTTCTGAAGTTTAGGCATGCTTCTCTCTTTTAAAAAAATTTCTTTTAGTGATCTATCATCTTTTGTGAAGTTTAAAAAACAAAAAATACTTTCAGTTCTGGGATACAAGTACAAAACATGTAGTTTTGTTACATAGGTAGACATGTGCATTGAAGGTTTGCTGCACCTATCAACCCATCATCTAGGTTTTAAGCCCTGCATGCATTAGGTATTTGTCCTAATGCACTCTTCCCTCGCCACCCCCAAACCCCGACTGTCCCAGGTGTGTGATGTTCCCCTTCCTGTGTCTGTGTGTTCTCACTGTTCAACTCCCACTTATGAGTGAGAATATGTGGTGTTTGGTTTTCTATTCCTGTGTTAGTTTACTGAGGATGATGGCTTCCAGCTTCATCCATGTCCCTGCAAATGACATGATCTCATTCCTTTTTATGGCTGCATAGTATTCCTTGGTGTATATGTACCACAGTTTCTTTATGCAGTCTATCATTGATGGGCATTTGGGTTGTTCCATGTCTTTGCTATTGTAAAATAGTGCTGCAGTAAACATACGTGTGCATGTGTCTTTATAGTATAATGATTTATATTCCTTTGGGTATATACCTAGTAATGGGATTGCTGGGTCAATTGGTATTTCTGGTTCTAGATCCTTGAGGAATCGCCATGCTGTCTTCCACAGTGGTTGAATTTACATTCCCACCAACAGTGTAAAAGCGTTCCTATTTCTCCACAGCCTTGCCAGCATCTGTTGTTTCTTGACTTTTCAATAATTGCTGTTCTAACTGGCATGAGATAGTATCTGATTGTGCTTTTGATTTGCATTTCTCTGATGATCAGTGATGTTGAAATTTTTTTCATATGTTTGTTGGCTGCAAAAATGTCCCAGAACTTAAAAAAAAAAAAAAAGACATATAAATGGCTACAGGAATATGAAAAATCCTCCACATTACTAATCATCAGAAAAAAATCAAATAAAAACTACAGTGAGATATCATCTCACACCTGTTAGAATGGCTGTTACAAAAAAACAGAAGATATAACAAGTGTTGGTGAGGATGTAGAGAAAAGGGAACTTTTCTACCCTGTTGATGAGAATGTAAGTTAGTAAAGCTATTATGGAAAATAGTATGGAGTTTCTTCAAAAAAACTAGAAGTAGAGCTACCATATAATCCAGCAATCCCACTACTGGGTATATATTAAAAACAGAGGAAATCATTATGTCAAAGAGATACCTGCATTTCTGTGTTTACTGCAGCATTGGAATCAATCTGTGTCCATCAATAAATGAATGGATATTTAAAAATATGGTATGAGATATGTACACACACACACACACACACACACACACACACACACACACAGTGAAATACTGTTTCATCTTAAAGAAGGCAATCTTGTCATTTACAACAACATGAATGAAGCTGTAGAATATTATGCTAAGTGAAATAATCCAAGTGCAGAAAGACAAATACTGTATGATCTCACTTACATGTAGAGTGTAAAAATGTTGAACTCACAGAAGCAAGAGTAGAATGGTGGTTACCAAGGGCTGCAGGTGGCAGTGGATGGAGAGAGATTGGTCAAAGAGTACAAAGTTTCAGTTAGACCGGATGAATAAATTCTGGGAATCTATTATACCTATGATTATTATGGTTAATAATAATGTATTGTACACTTGAAAACTACTCTAGATATAAATGTTAAATGTTTGCATTACAAAAAAATAAGTATGTGAGGTGATGAATATGTTAATTAGCTTGGTTGTGGTAATTATTTTACAGTGTATACATATATCAAAACATCACATTGTACACTCTAAATATATACAATTCTTTTTTTTTTTTTTTTTTTTTTTTTTTTGAGACAGAGTTTTTGCCCTTGTTGCCCAGGCTAGAGTGCAATGGTGCGATCTCTGCTCACCACAACCACCACCTCCTGGGTTCAAGCAATTCTCCTGCCTCAGCCTTCTGAGTAGCTGGGATTACAGACATATGCCACCATGCCCAACTAATTTTGTATTTTTAGTAGAGACGGGGTCTCTCCACGTTGGTCAGGCTGGTCTCAAGCTCCTGACCTCAGGCGATCCACCCGCCTCTGCCTCCCAAAGTGCTGGGATTATAGGTGTGAGCCACCACACCTGGCTAATATATACAATTCTTACTTGTCAATTAGAAATAAAATAGATTGGAGCAATAGGGGCCATTGTGTACATCAATGGAATTGTTGGTTGGCAAGTTTCAATTTAGAGTAGGTGAATGGGAGAATTCCTAAAAGCCAGAAATAGGAATGCATGTATATATCCACAGTGGTGGATTTTTTTTTTCTTTTTTTTAGAAAATTAGGTTAATTTTTTTAAAGAAAAACTAACATCCTTCCTTAACCAGTTTGTATAAAACGGTACCTCCTGTAACACACACACACACACACACACACACACACACACACAATAAGTGTATTGTCTAAAACCGTTTATTTCATAGTCCATTTATTACCACCTTGTAAAGTCAGATGGAGGATTAATCAGTAAATGTATTGGTGGGATGAAAACATCAAACATTTACTTGTAGAGTCTACTTTGACAATATGCAGAAAAGATGAAAGTTGAAATATACTCAACTGTGAGAAAAAGTGTAAGGGAAAATATTTCACTATCTATGAAAGAAACATATTTGATAAATGTGCCATACATTTAGCATTGGGAGAGGAGGGAAGGACTGTTAAAGTTTCAGATTCTGAAATCACTTCATGATGATTGTATTTCTTACATAACTTTTGGGTAGCAATGGGTAAAGCTTTGAAGTTTTGCCATTGGCTTTTATCTATTTGAAATGGTTAATCCTGTTTAATAATTCTTATATATCACTACCTCAAAAAGATTTTCACTTTGTGTTTTTTCAAAATAATCTTCTGTTTGAGAAAAAAAAAACCTTACTTCAGTTCAGCTGTTGAACTTGTATAATTGTCTTGAAGAGGAACAAGAGACAGAGTTATTTCAAACATAAAATTTGTAATAAATAAACTTGAGACAGTTAAGCCAAAGGGATCAAGAGCAAGCTTCCAAAAGATAGGACTGTCAGTGTCAACAAATTGTATACATTTCAGGAAAGGCCAGTATACCCTGACATGGGAATAATGACATAAGACGGTCATTTCAGGAGAGGGTACATCCAACCATAAACAAAGAATGTGAGCATCTTGCATTCTAGTATTGTCAAGAGTAGGCATGTAACTGCTTTTAAAAATCAGTGTTAGGATTAACACTTCAAAACTAGCTCTGAGAACACATCATTGAAACATTCATTATTCACTGAAAGATCATGTCGAGTGTCCTAATACATAACAGCTAGACCTTTCAGCAATTAGTGCTTGAAACAATTTATATTTTTCCAGATAAAATATAGAAAATGGAAGCTATAAGGAACTGCAAAGGGCATTAAGTTCAATCTCATTTTTAAATAAGTGATGAAACTAAGTACCAGAGAGATTCATTCATTAATCCATTAAACAACAATTATGGGAGACTAAGTGACTAGCCTAGGCAGTTAGTTGTAGCTTAGGCAGTACTGTGACCTGTTCTCTGGACTGACTCCAATATTCTTTCTGCTAGATCAAGTTTTATATTTATTTCTTTGTATGCGAACTTTTGCTCAAAAAATCTTGCATCCACCTTAATTCTGCTTCAGGGCTTATGCAGTACAGGTTAGGATGATGACAGTAGTTGGAACAGTGACAATTAAGATGGTAGCCATATGGGCCGGGTGCAGTGGCTCACACCTGTAATCCCAGCACTTTGGGAGGCCGAGGTGGGTGGATCACGAGGTTAAGAGATCGAGACCATCCTGGTCAACATGGTGAAACCCCGTCTCTACTAAAAATACAAAAAATTAGCGGGGCATGGTGGTGCATGCCTGTAATCCCAGCTACTCAGGAGGCTGAGGCAGGACAATTGCCCGAACCCAGGAGGCGGAGGTTGCGGTGAGCCGAGATCGCGCCATTGCACTCCAGCCTGGGTAACAAGAGCGAAACTCCGTCTCAAAAAAAAAAAAAAAAAGAAAAAAAAAAGATGGTAGCCATATTAATTCATTACTTATTTTAAAATGCTAATGATAGGGTTGTATTTCCATTACATTGTAACTACCAACTAATTTTGAAAAATAACTGCTTTTAGTTGATGGTTTTACTATAGTTATGATTGGCTTCCTCTTCAGATAAAACTGCTAATTAAAGTAGCATGCACATGTGTTACTTTTTATCAAGTTTATTAAATAAGGAATCATTATTAATATTTTAAATATTCATGTTTTAAAAGTCCCAAAAAGGATATCCTTAAATAGTTCAATGAGTACATAATTCTACTTATTTTTTAAAATCAAATATTGTAACTTATAAGCATTCACACATTTTTATATTTTTGAGACAGAGTCATCTTAAAATTTTTTTATCCAATTCCCTTATTTTACATATCTGAAATTAAGCCCCAACAGAGTTGAGGTTGATAGAAACAGAATGAGGGCCTAAGTCTTAACTTTAAACCCAGCTATTGTAATTCTTTCCAGGCCATATTCCCTAATCTATTATAAATAATGATATGCTCATATGTTTACAGTAATATATATGGTGAAAGAACAGGTTTAAATAAATGTTTTATTTATACTGCTCTCTTGAGAGCTTCATAGTCAAAGATTTTAAAACCTGAAGACTGCCTTATTAGCAACGGGGAGGGATGAAGAAACTTTAGTTTGGTGATCGAGTGGTAATTGTAGAAATGGCAAGGAAGAAGCAAATGAGGAGATGGTGAAGAAAACTGACATGATAATCAGTGGAAGACAAAGATGAGTTTTATATTCAGCACCAAACACAAATATAAAAACAAATAATACCTAAGACCAGGAATCTCCAGACTTCTGATATAGTATACAGTTTTTAAAATACAGTTTGAGCACATATCCCCTTTATGTATATGTTACTTATGCACATGTACTCATACTATAAGTACACTTAAAAAGGATAAAACTAAAATAATGTTTTAAATTCAAGAGTATAAAGTGACAGTAGTGTGATTATGCCATATATTTGAAAAATTTTCAAAAATTATTATATCACAGTGATACAGTAATTCAGTTTTAGCTTCAGTTTACTTTGATGTTTGGTCATGAGTTAAAAGGATACTTTTGATAGAAAATTTTCTTTTCTGGGCATTAGGACAAATAAGTAATACGCGTGGGGCCTAAAACCTAGGTGATGGGTTGATGGGTGCAGCAAACCACTATGGCACATGTATACCTATGTAACAAACCTGCATGTTCAGCACATGTTTACCAGAACTTAGAGTAAAATAGAAAATAAATAAATAAAAAGAAACCAAAGATGAACAAAATAAAAAAGAAAATTTTCTTTTCTGAATCATCATGCTTAGTTTAAAATGTCTTCTGTTAATTATGCAAAAGTGAAATTTGACTACCAAATTTGTATTCCTAAAGTCAGTCTGTTTTCTTTAATACTAACCACTTTTAACAATGAATTCAAAAGTCATTAAAATGCTTCAGTTGAAAATTATTTCAACAGAAAATTAGTTTTTTAATGGCATAATAGAGAAGTATTATAGGTGACACAGTGATTTTTGGCAACAGCAATCATAATGCAAACACTTCCAAATTCTAAACATTCATTTTAAATTATTTTCTTTGTAAGAACTTTCTTTTGAAAAATAGTAACTTTTTTTCATTTTTATAACTGTCCCCTTTATTTTATAGGGGCAAACTCAGAATGATAAATTTTTGAAATTATCAGGTAAATATTCCTCAGGAACTTAACCATAAAAAAGAATGGCAAATTGGCTGGGCATGGTGGCTCACACCTGTAATCCCAGCACTGTGGGAGACTGAGGTGAGCAGATCACAGGATTGGAGATTGAGACTATCCTGGCTAACAGGGTGAAACCCCATCTCTACTAAAAATACAAAAAAAAAAAAAAATGCATGGTGGCACATACCTATAGTCTCAGCTACTCGGGAGGCTGAGGCAGGAGAATCACTTGAACTTGGGAGGTGGTGGTTGCAGTGAGCTGAGGTTGCACCACTGCACTCCAGCCTGGGAGACAGAGCAAGACTCCCTCTCAGAAAAAAAAAAAAGGCAAATTAAACATGATTGCTTTTTTGTAAAAGAAAATGTATAACATCCTTAAATTTTATAACTTTATGAACTGCTTTTCTATGAGATAACCAATGAAAATATAAGATTTATGATTATTCTCATTTCAAAGTATTATAAAGACTACTGTATTTTGAAGATTATATTTTTATTATATTAACCATATTGAAGATCCTTTACATTTTTGTCTTAATTTGCTGTAGTGACTTGCTTATGAGTGAATTGGATGGGTGGCGTTCTGTAGCTTTACTCTGGAATTTTCATTTCATTCAGATTCCATAGTGCTTCCATTTACACAGATTTCCATACAACCCTATTTTGATTAAAAGGTTATTTATTATTGAGGATGTATCTTCTCTGGCACACTTTTCCTTTCCTGTCTTGGTTTAAAAAGTAAGATATCAACACTTAAGATAGTAATGCAAGGCCTTCCTCTTAACACAATAATGTACAGAAGAGTGGCCTAGTACAAATTTTCAGTATAGCAGGAGAAGCAATTAAGTTTATTATGGATTAAGGTAGCTAGTGGAAGTTTCTTGGGGAAAGTGGGTTTATGGAAAGATAGGATTTAGATAGGCTTATGGAAGTTGTAAGAGAATGACATGAGAAATGGCATAGGTAAGAAAAGACATGGTGAATTTTGGAGATATTGAAGAGATCAGGCTGGAGAAAAGAATTCATGATGTGTAATAGGTGAATGAGTAGGTAGGTAAGTCCAGAAGTCCTTATAGTTGAGATTAAAGTAAGACCTTCATGTGATGAAAAACTGCTGATGGGTTCAGTCCAGTTATGTAGAACGGTCTTTTGCTTTGATTGGACCAAAAGCTAGCTTACATTAGTTGAATTTTTGGGGCAGTAATCTGTATGTCTAGAGTAATTTGGGAGCTTGCTACCTTGCTTACCTTGGGAGGTTTCAGTTGATCATTGTTTTTACCCATAAAGCTGTTGCCAAAAATCATTACAATGTTCCATGTATGTTAAATTCATGGCTGATCAATACCTTTATATTTACCTTATGTTTAATGAATGCTCTTAACATGCTGACATGTGGACATGCAGAAATTAATTTCATGCCAAGGAAATTAGATATCCTAAAATAAAATATTTATTCAAACTATTTAAAAAATACTAGAAGAAATAATAGTGCTTACTCTATGGTGCTCTTTTGAGTGCTTACTACTAGGCACTGTCTCAAGCACTTTCCCATACTGTATAATATTACTTCATCCTCACAACAATCCTATGAAGTAGGTGTTTTAGTATCCATTTTGTAAAGGAAATGACTGATAGAGCACAGAGAGGTTAAGTAACTTGCCCATTATGTAGGATTTTTGTTTGCTTGATTGCTTAATTTGGGACCAACCTTAAATAACTTTTAGAAGATATTTATTTTCATAATGTTTGACTATAAATGATGTTTTGACTTATTTGACTGAATGATTCTTTATCTTAAAACTTGATTTCTTCTACTATTTTGTTCTCTTATAAAACAAGTAAAACCATGGCTGGGTGCGGTGGCTCAAGCCTGTAATCCCAACACTTTGGGAGGCCGAGTTGGGTGGATCACGAGGTCAAGAGATCGAGACCATCCTGGTCAACATGGTGAAACCCCGTCTCTACTAAAAATACAAAAAAATTAGCTGGGCGTGGTGGCACGTGCCTGTAATTCCAGCTACTCAGGAGGCTGAGGCAGGAGAATTGCTTGAACCCAGGAGGCGGAGGTTGCGGTGAGCCGAGATCGCGCCATTGCACTCCAGCCTGGGCAACAAGAGTGAAACTCCGTCTCAAAAAGAAAACAAACAAAAAAAAAACAAGTAAAACCTTTTGTATATTTTAACCAGGAATGCAATGTGGCATGTAGAAATCACTTTATAATCTCAGCAAATAATGAACGAATAGGACAGTTTAATAAAAGCCAAGTGTTTGTAGCCACTTTGAATATATGTAGCCCTGATTCATCTAATAAGTAACATTTGTGAAGATATGTTTTTTAAATTCTGAAGTTTTGCTTTATAAATTCTACTAAGTTTTTAATATCTGAGAGATTTTGTGAGCACAAAATTAAATTCTGGTAATTGGTTGTGTTTCGATTGATGTACAATTAATAGCTTTTTTTTTTTTTTAACATTGCCAGTTTCTACATCTAGTTTTTTTCTTAAGGCTTTAAGCTTTATTTGTACATTTTTAAAAATAATACTTTTACTAGATATTCAGTTAATCTTTTAAAATTGTCAAATTAAATTCTCTGAACCATTTTAAAAAACAATACCTTGGCTGGGCGTGATGGCTCGCGTCTGTAATCCCAGCACTTTGGGAGGCTGAGGTGGGTGGATCACAAGGTCAGGAAATCTAGACCATCCTGGCTAACATGATGAAACCCCATCACTACAAAAAATACAAAAAAATTGCCAGGTGTGGTGGCATGTCCCTTTTGTCCCAGCTACTCGGGAGGCTGTGACAGGAAAATTGCTTGAATCCAGGAGGCAGAGGTTGCAGTGAGCTGAGATTGCTCTACTGCACTCCAGCCTGGGGGACAGAGCGAGACTCCAACTCAAAAAAAAAAAAAAAACCTAACAAAGTATATAATGAATCAAAAAGCATAATCAAACTAAACAAATCTTGTAAGTCTAAATCTACTAAATGAAATTTATAAATTCAGTAAATTAATGACAAGTCCAAGCATATTCTCTGAAATACATTTCAAGTATCTTTTTTAAAAAACCCAGGAAATGTATGGATAAATTCACAGCTATTGCCCAATTTACCAGTATATCTTTATCTTAAATCTAAAGCAAAGTAGAGGTTGGATTTCCTTATTTATAGGTCAGATTTACTTATTTAACCTATCATTTCTTTATCCCCAAAATGCAAATCTAATTATCCCATAAAGGGAAATAGAATCTCCACCTTCCAGCCTGCTGCCACAACTCAGATTATATGTTTGGGATCAGGACAGGAGACTTTTGTCTACCTGCCAACCAGAGACTACATTTAGAAGGCACCCCACACCCTCTGCCCCACCCTCTTTCTTTCTTGTCAGGCTCTTGCCTGCCATTATTAAGAGGAACTTTATGCGCCTTTATATAAATTTAACTGAACATTTAAGTTTCAGTTTTTTGCAACCTAGTTCTTTTCCTAGAAATGATGTATCCTTTAGGTTTTTCCCTTAGGTTACACATCATCCCTGTTTTAATGGGATTTTCTAAATCCAGTTATATGCATACTGTATAACCTTTGGCATTAAAGCCTATTTGTGTTCATGGGGTTTTGACACCCTACTTAAGTTACAATAGTAACCCTTTCTCTCTTATAATTTAATAGCTGGCCATCAGTCATTTTATTGACAATAATGATCAAGTTTAGTTTTTAACCCCTTTAAATTCACAGAGCCAAAATAATTTTTCTCTCCTAGGAATGCCAGAATCACCTCCGCAGATATGGAAATGTGAATCTGGAACTGGTGACTCGAATCATTAGAGATGGTGGCCCATGGGAAGATCCAGTGTTGCAAGCTGTCCTTAAAGCTCAGCCAGCATCTCAGGAGATAGGTACTTCAGGAGATTCAAAATCAAACCAACATTTGTGAGAAGCAAATACACTTTCATTTACTAACTAGAGCAGTAATAGTTATTTTTCTTCATTTTATAATACTGAATAATGGAGTGATGTATTTTCACATGAAAAGTGTTTGTTTTTCTAACCTGGCCCCAAGTGAATATTCTGACACCAGGTTTGGTACATTTATTTCTCGTAATGGAAATTCTGAGTGGTAACACATCTACTAGATGTTATTTATTTAAAAAGAGTATATTTTGTCACTTTAGTTATATTATTAAAATCTGTTTAAGCAGGAACATCTTTTTCTTTAAGAAAAAAAAAACTCTGCTTTTCATGAAAGCACATGGAATCTCCCTTCCCTTACACAGGAAACTCCATGAGGGCTGGAACTCTGAATTTTTGTCACTACTATTACATATCCTATAGCTAGCCCAGTGCCTGGTATAGAGTAGATGCTTAATTTGCTGATTGAATGAATGATCACATGATGAATGTATGAGTGAATAAGTGACTGAGTGAATACATTTGAATGCCAAATACTCTAGAGCAGTATTTCCCAAACTTTATGCATTCGAAGTTTTGTCTCATACCCTTACTACCTGCATATTTCTTTGGTATCAACTCCTGTCCAATCTGATTTAACAGTGGTCCTTTGTAGGCCAAGATTTGCTTTTAAGGCAGGAGGCTTTGTCAACTGCTTTTAGTTAATTCTTTATAAACATGTTCCCCATATTAGTCCTGAACCCCCAGAACATTCTGGATCACCAAAACTGTAGAATGTAAGCTCAGCAATAGTGAATAATCATAGAAGTGTGGCAAACATTTAAAAGTGTGGAGAGAGCCTATGGAGTTCAGTTATGAGACAGCCAGGAGGAAAAAACAAGAACTCCCAACCCTGGAAACAGTTAGACCTTGGTTTGGTGAGAAAGAAACGTCCTACCACATCCTCTGTTGAGCAGGTTATTTCCATGAGTCACAAGTTTAGGGGTTAGGGTGGGTTGTGAATGCAGTTGAGTAGAGGAGGACCTGTGATGGAATGGGAGATGGGACAAGACTAGGAGGGTGGGGTGAAGGTACATGTGACAGTGTTATGAAGAACCGAAGGGATAAAAAGGACACTGGTGTTCGACGTGTGGATCTTGGAAAGGAATTTAAAAAAAACACACAAACCTGAAAAGGGAGAGAGTTGGAGCTGAGGAAGAAGAGTTAGGTTACTGAAGAAGTATGAAGAGTCAAATATAGGAAAAGCAAGGGTGACAGACTGGAGGAAATTTTGAAGAGATTGCATGTGCCCAGAGTGGGAAGGAGCTAGATAAAGATAGAGCTTCAAGAGAAGTGAGGACAGGGGAGAAGAAAGTTTGAGATTTTAAGGGAGATTTAGGCTTCACTAAAATAAGAACTAGAATAAACCTGTTGTTGGTTGGTCTGAGGGCTGATGGCCTTTTAGGCTGGGAATTACATTAAGATAAAAAGTATTCCTTTGATACCTGTACTAGCACACCTCACACTTTGGGAAAAGCTGCTCTAGAGCCTCATTTATATGGATGACTTTTCTCTAGTTGGTGATCATTAGGTTAAAGACCAGACTGAAGTTAACTCTGCATTAACTAGACACATCAACGTTTGTATAACATATATTGTAAATGGAATTACAACACATATGTTTAAGCCAAAATAAAACATTCATAAGCATTTTAGAAGCTGTTAATTAAATATAAGTAATTAAAATACTTCTGGATTCAAAATCATACAAATATGGGTTCCAGTTCCTGCTCTGCCACTTAATTCTTTGTCCTTGGGCAAGTCATTTGACCTCTCTGAGACTCAGCTTTGCTAGTATCATAATACCCATCATAAGGTTGTTGTTAGGTCTAAATAAATTTATGTAGCTAATGGTGTTTATATATTTTAAAATTATGTAAAAATATTAGTAATCATCCTTAGTGATACATAAATGTATATTAATAAGCAGTCCTATTTGGCACTACTTTTGGATTAATTTTATCTTTAAATAAAATATATTTTTCTTGTGATTCAACTTTTTCATTAATTCAGATTACATCTATAATGTGAATTAACATGGTTTTAATGTGAGATTAGGATTCAGCCTTTTAGTTTTAAAGAAAATATTGAGCAGTAAGAAGATAAAGTATGTAATCTTAGACTAAAAAGACATCATAGACCCATGTTACTTGGAAACTATTTTAACATACTAATGAACTGAAAGAAGAAAATATTTTTCTTTTTAAAATTTTGTTTTTGTTATTTACTTTTTAGACTGAGAAGAAATCAACAAATATTTCTTGAGCACTGTTTTGGTGTCACTCTTATTTTCCTTTTTCCAACCATATAACTGAATATTCTTTTCACAAATAAACTCCTACTAAGGAAAATGCTATTTCATTAACTAGTTAAATCTAATTAGAAACCATATTTTAGTGGTAAAGTTTCAAAGAACAAAGTTTGAGAGAATCTTTTCTTGAGAGTAATAGAGTCTGTTTTCTTTTTAATATAGTGAACAAATATTTAAGTTCTGAAAATCCACTGTTCTTTGAACTACGTGCCAGATACCTAATTGCTTGTGAACGCATACCCGAAGCAATGGCTCTTATTAAATCTTGTATAAATCACCCAGAAATCAGTAAAGACTTATACTTCCATCAAGCACTCTTCACATGTCTGTTTATGTCACCTGTAGAAGATCAGCTATTCCGGGAGGTATTGTTTGAGACTATTTTTGCCTATTACCATTTTAACCCTACCAAAAAAAAAAAAAAAAAAAAAAAAATAGTAGCCCACTGTTGTTGTTAAATTCCTTTTACAGTAATGCCAAAGACTTAAGGATTACATTATCTAGATGTGTTTTCTTTTGGCACCATAACTTAAGGTCATGTTGAAAAATCTGATACTAACAAATGATGAAATCAATAAAATATACTCATTAATAAGTATTATTCACATTGCACTTTTGATGTGATGGAGAAGAGGTCAAATAAAAGCCAACAAGCTCATAGCTTGCCAGGAGTAAAAAAAAAAAAAAAAAAAAAAAAAACCCAAGAAGCATTATGATCTTGCAAAATAAAGTACTAGAGGTAAAATGATCATGTTTATTTTGTTTCTTAAGGTGAAGTAGTTAATCTTTTCCTAATGGATCGTATGTACCTATAGGTTGTGGACATTAATGAGATTAAAAGTAGTCACTGTAAAATGTAGGTGCTGTACAATGAAACCATGAAAATATTTCTGTGCAAGTCATCATTGTAGAAGAAAACTAGAAATCTAAGTAATTTCTTTTGAATGTTTAAATATTTATTGCAACTAGCTTCTTAGATACTTTTAATGATATGAACTGATTTCTTTTTTCCTCTTACAGCATTTATTGAAAACTGATTGTAAGAGTGGAATTGATATCATCTGTAATGCTGAAAAAGAAGGCAAAACTATGTTAGCCTTGCAACTCTGTGAATCCTTTCTTATTCCACAGCTCCAGAATGGGGATATGTACTGTATCTGGTAAGTGTTTGTAATAAAGAGACTGGAATGGTAAGATGGGTAACAGAAAGAAAATTGCCTAGCAGAGTGTGGACTTTATTTTTTAAATTGTGTGAAAATGTCAAGCTACTTTTTAAAAAAATTTATTGTGTAAGGAACAATAGTAGATTCTAAGAACTAGAGACTTTAAAAAGAAAAGATAATGTACCACTGAACTGACAGTGTAAATGCTTAAGGGATGTCCTAAAATGAAACAATGGTTTGAAATTAAATTTTAATTTGGAGTCTGAGTTTTTAAAACATTTAAAAGTTGCTAGTAGGATATATGAAGCAGCAGGTTTACCCTAGCAATCATGTAATTTAAAATGTAGTATGAGTGATTTTAGGTACCTAAAATAAAAACACTCTTCAAGGGCTATTAAGAGCTTCTGTTTCCTCAACTCCAATACACCCATACACCCATACACACACACACACACACACACACACACACACACACACACACTCTCTTAGCACTTTGCTATTTCATTAATTCTTAACAAAAAACTAGGTTTCATTTGCTAAACATAATAATCTGAAATGATCATGGGCTATAAACACTTTTTTAAAATCTCAGATACTTAAAACAATAACTTGAAAACATATAGCTGCATATCATAATACTTCAGCATTTTTGGCTTTTTTTTTTTTTGCGGGGTAGGGGAGAGACAGGGTTTCACTCTGTCACCCAGGCTAGAGTACAGTGGTGCAATCACGGCTCACTGCAACCTCACCTTGCTGGGTGCACGTGATTTTCCGCTTCCGCCTCCACGGTAACTGAGACTATAGATGTATACCACCATGCCCAGCTAATTTTTGTATTTTTTTGTGGAGACAGGGTTTCACCATTTTGCTCAGGCTGGTTTTGAACTTCTTGGGCTGAAGTAATCTGCCCTCCTCAGCCTCCCCAAATCCTGGGATTACAGGCATGAGCCACTGTGTCTGGATCTCTTCTTGTTTTAAAGATTAAAATCTTCTAACTCAGAGATAAGAGTTAAGTAGCTAGTTAGTAGCAGACTTAGATCTAGAAACAAGTAAATTTGTTTTCTGTGGATTACAATATACTTTTAGTTAGATTGACTATGCTAATTTTTATTCTAATTTATACCATGTAAATTGGAATTTCAAAAAGAGAAAGAGATTAGGAGGTAGTGGTAAGACATACACACCTTTATATACAGTTATGCATAACTTAATGATGTGGATATATTCTAAGCACTATGTCAATAGGCAATTTCCTCGTGTGACTACTGTAGAGGTACAAACCTGATTGTAGAGGTACAAACCTAGATGGTATATCCTTCTGCTTATCTAGGTTGTATGACATAGCCTATTGCTGTTAGGCTACAAACCTGTATGGCAGTGTTACTGTACTGAATGCTGTAGGCCATTATAACACAATGGTAAGTATTTGTCTATGCAAACATATCTAAATATAGAAAAAGTATAGTAAAAATATAATCTTATGTGACCATTGTTGTATATGCAGTCTGCTGTTCACTGAAATGTTGTTACACTGCATATAACTGTAGTTTTTGCAGTATTATCATTTTTTGATATGTGGTTATTTGGAAACTGAAAAGTCATGAGTTATAATGGATATTTTCCTACAGAATAGGAACGTTTTCTGTCCTTAGCTATATCACACTATTTAAACAGGGTATCTTTAATTCTTTCATTGTAATATACTCTCATAAATGACTAGAATCAAGTATATACGCATAAAAAAACAGAAAAATACATTTTATTTCCTTCTTCTCTTGGTAACCAGTTTCTACTCTTTAGGGAAGAACCTTAAAAATACTATAATGCCTTTATAATGCCTATACTCTGGTTCCTGACCACAGATACCTTCTAAGAATAGAAGCTCAGTATCTCCAGCTGCCTAACCAGAAAGGAGTCTTCGGCCTTTTTTTTGGCCATTCCTTTTCTAAGTAGTGTGGTTCTGACGGCCTCCCCCTTATTTCTTCTACCTCTTTTCTACATTTCTGAATGTTAAGGTCCCTTTTCTTCCTTCTAAAAGTTAATTTTACTTTAATTTGACAATTAAAGGATTCTTTTCAGCTTCCAAAGTCTGTGCTGTATGTTTCATCCTGGCCTTACCTATAGTCAGCTTGTCATTTATCTCCCCTCTGTGTGAACAGAACCACATTCAGTTTTGCTGTATCCCAAGCCAGTGGGACAAGTTGCTAAGCCCGTTTCTCTTACACAGTCATTAATAATAATAACAGCTGCAAATATTTGCTGAATGCTTCCTATAGTCTTTGCTTTATATATGCATATGTCATTTAATCCAATAAGCTTATGGAGAAAATATTGTGTTCAAGCCATTCAGCTAGTAAATAGTGAAGCCAGTATTCAGACTTAGGCAGTCTTCCAGCCTCTGCAATATTAAACTTATTTAAAATAAATGGGTCAAGTTGGAAAAAAAAAATCTGCATTGTAAGGGTAACTGACCTCATTATATAGTCTTTTCTCAGACAGCATATAATTTAATCATAATATTAGTAGTTAATAGGGTCTTTTATTAGCAGTTACCTGGGAAATGTGCTTGAACACTGAATGAGTGCTATGTTTTCTAATGTACACTCTGAATAAAGGAAAATGTATAAAAGCTTCACTAAACCTGCTCTTTTGGTCTTCTAAAAGAAGACTATCAGTGGTTTTCAGAATTCTTTTTTTTTCCTTCAGAATCCACTGTACAACTAAAACCTCAGGTCCCATGTTGCAAATTCAGTCAAAATGGAGCTTCATAACACTATTCTGAGATTTCTGCTTTGCTTGCTCAAAAGCAAAGATCCATCCTGTCTTGGCAAACTTATTAGGATATTGCAATGTACATAGCCTTCTCTTGGGAAACTGATTAGGATATTGCAATGTACATTTTAAATGCTTTCAGCATTTAGGGAAGTATATGCCAGGCATTTTACCTAAGTTTTTCAATTCTCTCTCTTAATTATTTTAATAAAGATGTTGAATAGGAATAATCCCAACCTTTATGTATAAGGAAACTATATAAAAGATAACAGTTATACAGCTAGTAAGAAATGGAGTTGGAATTTGTACTAGTTAGTTTGTAAGTGATAGCATCTGTGCCTAACCAGTATAGGAAAAAAGTGTTTAGGGTGCAGCAGTATGAGCTACATGAAAGGCAGGATGAGCTACGTGAAAGCTACATGGAAGGCCACAGGTGGTTCTCAAAGATAACTGCTACCAGGGACACTGAGATTGCTAATGTTTTTCAAAATCTGCTTTTTTGTCATTTGGCTTAAGTCTCTCTTGCTGCAGACCAGCAAGAACATCAGCAACCCCTAAGCTTAATAGTTTAGAGTTGAGAACATCCCAGAGATTCTGACTAGCCTGATGGGGATCACTTTCTCACCCCTGAATTAATATCTGAAGGGGAGTGCAGAGGAGGGTCACATAGGAGATGTGGCTACTGGTATTCTACCTTTGTGTTTTGGGCTTTTCCTGGAAAAGGGTGGCTCATTGAACTGGGTATGCCACTCCAATTAGTGTAGAATGCTGTATTGAGATTTAGGTCTCTCTTATTTCCAATTTCATGTTCTTGCCACTGCATCGACTAAAAAATGTGTCACAGTATATATTTACAATATATTAATGGTTAGGGAAATAGGTAGGACCTATAAAATATAAACAAGGAGGCATATGATAGGCATGAAATCAGTAAGAGGGATAAAATCTTTCCTGAAGTAGGTATCACTTAACTTTGGGGTATTCATGAAGGCTTTCCTGAAGAGATACTTGATATAGAGCCTTTCAAAGATAAGCTGAGCCTGGTGGCTCATGCCTGTAATCCCAGCACTTTGGGAGCTTGAGGTGGGTGGATCACGAGGTCAGGAGTTCAAGACCAGCCTGGCCAAGATGATGAAACCTTGTCTCTACTAAAAATATAAAAATTAGCCAGGCATGATGGCAGGAGCCTGTAATCCCAGGTACTTAGGAGGCTGAGGCAGGAGAATCGCTTAAACACAGGTGGCAAAGGTTGCAGTTAGCCGAGATCGAGCTACTGCACCACAGCCTGGGCAACAGAGTGAGACTTTCTCTCAAAAAAAAAAAATTAGCTCAACTTAGGAATGAAGTACTTTCCAATTACAGCAGTCAGCATAAACAAAAGTGAGAATAAATGAAGCAGTTTAGCTTGAGAGTAAGGAGTTCCTAAGATTAACGTCCTGAACCTTCTAACTCTAAAACCCACATTTCTATTGCTATTAACTTTATAGAGCATATTGAATAGGCACTACATGAAATGTGATCAGAGAGGCTTGAAAACAGATCACGTTAGAAACCACTGTAGAAATATGTTTGTAAAATTGAAGGACCTAAAGTGGTAACATTGAGAAAGAATGATACAGATGAGAGCAAAAGTATATTTGAAATGTAAGACCCTGCAAGATAAACAGGTTAGAACCAGACCAGGATAGGGGAATGTTTACTGTCACTGACTGATCTAGCAAATGGTCAATTTTGCAGGAATATGACTAGTTGTGAGTGGGTTAAGGGAATGGAAAGCAATATAAATGGAAATACCCAAGCATGACAACTGGAAAGCAGTAAAAGCTAGAGATGTGGTAGGAAGCCATGAAACCTCGTGAGGGTTCTAAAAGAGTATGAGTGCAAAAAAGAAGGAGTTAGTGGACTGAAACTTAATAAATAGCTAGTGTGAAAGGGAAGTGGAATTTTGGTTTTGGTTTTACTTCTCATTTGCTGCTTGTTGTCATTTTCTGTTTTGTGTTTTCTGTATTGTCTAAGTAGACAATGTGCACCCTTCTGATGGTAATCAAGCTGTCCTTAGATTTAATACCTGTATATGCTGAACTCAAAGTATATGCTCAGTAAGGCACTTTAAAAAAAATATTTTCATTATTTTAATACTTTATGATGCTTTGTACACTTTTATGACGTTTTAAAGAATTCTAATTTGCTAAAGTGTGACATCCAAATATATCAGGTCTATCATGATTTGCCTTTGCCTCAAAACCCAGTGCTCCTAGCCTTGTGTATCATATATGTATCAATAACAGTGGCCATATTTTAGAACAGAATCTACCTATGAAACAGTTCAAATGGTCCATAGCCTGCCTGTTTAAAAGTAGAAAATCTGAAACATACTATTTTATAGTCAATACTATAACATACTTGCAGTTTTAGTCTTTAGTACATTTGATATCTTAGTAAATTGAAAAATATGGACTGTTTCTTTATAGAAAGTCTTCAACATTGGTTTCTAAACTTAGAGGTAAAATATTCATTAAAGGCCAAAGTTTATTATTTTTAAGCAGCATCAGTATTGGTACATTTGGATTAGAATTTCTGTTTTGATCCAATATGGAGACATCTTAGGTATGCCAGCATATTGTTGGAATTCATTCTTTACCACTGTACATTGTAATTTCTGATCTTTCTTCCTCTCCCAACTTCTTTTACTCTCATATAGGTAGCAGAAGTAGCTTGGGGGTGAATGTAATACATATTTACGCTCATATACATTCCAGCCAGGGTGTTATAGAATCAGGGAAAGACAGCTAATGTCTGTATTTAAATCAACTGCATTTTTGATAATTCTCTTTTTTTCTCATTTACAGGGAGTTGATTTTCATATGGAGTAAACTACAGCTTAAATCTAATCCTTCAAAACAAGTTTTTGTAGATCAGTGCTACCAGCTTTTAAGAACAGCAACTAATGTGAGAGTCATATTTCCTTTCATGAAAATCATTAAAGATGAGGTAAATAGGATATATTTATCCCTTGAATTTTAAATTAAGTAACAGTTTACTGAAACTTGAATCTCTTTTGATAAAATTTATTTGATTTTAAAATTGAAGGAAAGGAAGATTTTAAGGCCATGTAGACATGAAAGTGGATCCTGCAGATCTTTTAGTTTTTCCCCCAAAATATCACTAGGACTTTGAGTATAAAGATAAAACTACTTTGCATTTTAGGTAGCACCATTAAACTGAATCTTTATGTTGGTTACTTTTAAGTATATAAGGAGGTGTTTATTAAATAATACATTTTAATTTTTTACGTATTTATGCATTTATTACATTCATTATCACATTACTCATTAGATGTATGATCATGTAGTGACATATTCCCGTAATACAAAGTTGGCAGCATTCTATCAGAGGCTTTTTTTGTTTGTTTGTTTCTAATTTATTTTGCTAATTGCATTCATGGTATGCTTATTAAATAGTGAATTATCATTCAAATGCATTCTCAAAGTTAACCTCTCCTTCCAGCATAAAAGGAAAACTATGCTACAGAACATGTCTTAACACCTGATGTGCATTAGAATCACCTGTAAAACTTAATTTTAAAAAATAAAGATATATCCATATTTTTGTACCATGATTCTTATTTATACCAAAAATTGAGATATATTATTATAGAAAGTTTACAATGTAAGTGAGGTTTTGCCGGCCATCACAGAGCTTTCTTATTTTCACATGTGTGATAAACCTAATAATATATTATAAAAGGAAAATTTAAAAACGAAATAAGTATTAAAATATGATGCTTAACTGTGTATACTCTACTAAAAAGACTTTCATTTGTTGGAATACATCATTAAATTGCCTCAGTACTGTGAAGAGTCATAAATACTGTGTGAGCTCAGGAGACATTATAGATGGCATATCTAAAAAGGGTTCACAGAAGAAATACTTCAAGCTGAGGTTTTAATGACATGCGAATAGTACTAACATTTGTGTAGACTTTTATAGTTTACAGAGCACTTTTTCTTCATTTTATTATTTGTTTTTCACATCCATCTGGTGACAAAGGGTAGCAGAGAAATGTGGGGAAGTGGGTGGGAGATGAGACTAATGGAGAGACTGTGTGTGGTAGGAGTGGTTGTTGGAGATACTTAAAGGGATGTGAATGCTACAATTCATGCATTTCATTGAACAAACTGAAGCTTCAATTCATAAATATCCTGGAACCATCAAAAGATTTCAGGTAAGGAAGTAGCCTGTTCTCTTTTTTGATAATTTTAACATTTTTAAACTTGAGCATCTGTATACATTATAATTTTATGAGCCAAGACAGAGGATGTAATCCGAGCGCAGTGGCTCATGCCTGTAATCCCAGTACTTTGGGAGGCCAAGGTGGGCGGATCACTTGAGGCCAGAAGTTTGAGATCAGTCTGGCCAACATGGTGAAACCCCATCTCTACTAAAAATACAAAAATTAGCCAGGTGCATGGTGGCTCACAGCTGTAGTCCTAGCTACTTGGGAGGCTAAGGCAGGAGAACTGCTTGAACCCAGGAGGCAAAGGTTGCAGTGAGCCGATATCATGCCACTACACTCCAGCCTGGATGATAGTGTAAGACTCTGTCTCAAAAAAAATAAAATAATAAAAAAGATAGAGGATGTAGACAGAAGTTTGGAGAAAGAAAAGGAATTCTGTTTTGAATGAATGGATTTTGAATTTGCTGTAGCTGAAAAATCTAGGTAGTAAAGTCTAATTATAATTGACATTTCGAAATAAGAAGTTGGAATTCAGAAAGGATTCCAAGTTGTACATGATGGATTTATAGGAGGAAACTAAGTAAATGGAATAGGTCTGATTTTCACTCATTCTGCAAACATTTATTCAGACGTTACTGTACCAGCTTTTATGCTAACCAGAGAGAGATATAAAAAGTGGCCAGGCATGGTGGCTCACGCCTGTAATCCCAGCACTTTGGGAGGCTGAGGCGGGTGGATTACGAGGTCAATTGATTGAGACCACCCTGGTCAACAAGATGAAACCCCGTCTCAACTAAAAATACAAAAAAGTAGCTGGGCGTGGTGGCGCGTGCCTGTAATCCCAGCTACTCAGGAGGCTGAGGCAGGAGAATTGCCTGAACACGGGAGGCGGAGGCTGCGCTGAGCCGACACTGCTGCCACTGCACTCCAGCCTGGCGCCTGGCGACAGAGCGCAACTCTGTTGCCAAAAAAAAAAAAAAAAAAAAGGAAATGTTTTTTAAAAATAAGTTATTCTCGGTGGAAAGAATGGGGAATTTTATCTGTACCTCAGGGCAGAGACCTTCAGAGTAGAACCGATTCTCAGAGAATCAATAGGAGGATCAGTAGGAATTTACTAGCTGGATAAAGTGAGAATAGGATATGTAAAGTTAAGGTCTGCCTGTGGGAATGGTAAGTAGTTCTGCAGGGTTACACAGCATGTAAGAGACTTGAAACGTGAAGCTAGCAAGGTAGTAGTCCTCCCTGTAATCTATAATATACCATATGCAGGCAGTATGACAGGTATATGTATATATAATGTTAAGGACATTATTATGGTGTCTTTTCCAATCAAAATAAGCATTTAGATTATTCCAAACCACTAGAGACACTATTGTAACTAAGATGGGTTGACAACTTCGATAAATAACATTACTTAATAAGCAAAATAAGTAGTATTTTTTCATATAGCATTATAATAAAAGTTCCCATAGGCAGTTTAAGCCTAGTTTATTTCTTGATGTGGAAAATTCACAAATCTGTTAAAATACATGTAATTTTGACCCTTCTCTCAAAGAATATGAGATTTGTACCTAAAATAATAAGTGGGGGGTCTAGAACTGTAAGAAATCGTAATCACCATAAGTTTATGAATCACCATAAGTCTATTTTGTATTATGGGTAGTAGGTCTTGTCAAACATGAAAATTAAACAAATTAGAAGCTAAAAGGCCATCTATTCCAGATTATTCTCAAGGTAAAAAACAAAAAGAGAGAGGTCTATAAAGAGCAAAGGCTACTAAATAAGGAAAATTGCACATTGGAATACCATGTTTATTTAGCTTTCATTTTAAGAGTTGTATTTTTTAAAGATGGACTAGTATAACCATCTTTTTGGAGGAAAATAAGTAGCACTAATATTTTTCTTTTTACAGGTTGAAGAAGAAGGCTTGCAAATTTGTGTCGAAATATGTGGTTGTGCTCTACAACTCGACCTTCATGATGACCCCAAAACTAAATGTCTGATTTATAAAACAATTGCACATTTTTTGCCAAATGATTTGGAGATCCTCAGGATTTGTGCACTCTCAATATTTTTTCTGGAGCGCTCCTTAGAAGCATATCGTACTGTTGAAGAGCTTTACAAACGTCCAGATGAAGAATATAATGAAGGCACAAGTAGTGTTCAAAATCGTGTTCGTTTTGAATTACTTCCAATTTTGAAAAAGGGATTATTTTTTGACCCTGAATTTTGGAACTTTGTAATGATTAAGAAAAACTGTGTAGCATTATTGAGTGATAAATCAGCAGTTAGATTTCTAAATGAAAGCACACTGGAAAATAATGCAGTTAATTTAAAAAGGACAGTGGAACAGCAAGGTTTGGATGAAGCGTTTGACTCTCTTACAGATCAGAGCACTGGAGAGACTGATCCTGATGATGCATCTGGAGTGCAGCCTAAAGGTCAAATTAATACGAAGAAAAACTTTACAGCTCTTAATACTTCCAGAGTAGATCACAATGTCCCAAGGCATCGTTGTATGTTATGTAACAAGGAATTCCTAGGTGGTCACATTGTAAGGCATGCCCAGGCTCATCAGAAAAAAGGCAGTTTTGCATGTGTAATATGTGGTAGAAAATTTAGAAACAGAGGACTTATGCAGAAGCATTTAAAGAATCATGTTAAGAAGATACAGAGACAGCAAATTGCTGCAGCTCAACAGGATGATCAGGAAGTCACTGCTTTGGAAGAAATAAATTGTTCTTCCACTTCATTTGAAAATGGGAATTCTGATAGTAAGGATTTGGCAGTAGAGACTCTTACTTCTTCCAGTGAAGGAAACAAAGAAGTCATCCCTGAGCATGTGGCTGAATTCATTGAAATTCCCATAAGTGTACCAGAAGATGTTATTGAAAATGTTATTGAAAATGGCAGTCCTGATACTTCTTTAAATAATGTCTTGAAGCCTTTACCTGAATATGGGGATGATTATGAGGAGGAAGAGGATGAAGAAGGTGATTATGAAGAAGATGATTATGACCTGAATCAAGAAACTTCAATAATTCATAAAATCAATGGAATTGTGTGCCATCCAAAGGACATATATGCCACAGATCAAGAAGGAAACTTTAAGTGCCCTGCTCTTGGCTGTGTCCGAATATTTAAAAGAATTGGATTTCTAAATAAACATGCAATGACCGTACATCCAACTGATTTAAATGTGCGACAAACAGTAATGAAGTGGAGCAAAGGAAAATGCAAATATTGTCAAAGGCAATTTGAAGATTCTCAGCATTTCATAGACCACCTTAACAGACATAGCTATCCAAATGTGTATTTTTGTTTGCATTTTAATTGCAATGAGTCATTTAAGCTGCCATTCCAGCTTGCCCAGCATACAAAAAGTCACAGGATATTTCAAGCTCAGTGTAGTTTCCCAGAATGCCATGAGCTTTTTGAAGATCTTCCTCTGCTATATGAACATGAAGCTCAGCACTACTTAAGTAAAACACCAGAATCATCTGCACAACTGAGTGAAACAATTCTTTGGGATGTTCATACAGACTCGGATCCTATTCATCAGGAAAAAGACTTATCTAGTAATGAGAAACAAACTATTAGTCTGCCAGTTTCTACTAGCAAATCAAGGAAAGATTCTACAGAACCAAAGACATGTATAGAAAGTATGGAAGATAAAACAGACAGTTTAGTTCAGAATGGAAATGAACGTTCTGATGACACTGTTTCAAATATAAGCTTGATAGACCAAAAGATGCCTGACATAGAGCCAAATTCTGAAAATAATTGTAGTAGTAGTGATTTAGTCAATGGACACAGTGAAGTAGAGCAAACACCTTTAGTTTCGTCAAATCCTGCTTTGAAAATGGATACAAACAGAATCAGGACAGAAAATGGTTCCATTTTACCCAGTGTTGTACCACAAGAACACAATACCTTGCCAGTATCTCAGGCACCTTCCAAACCAAATTTGACAAGTGAACATACTTCATATGGCTTAATTTTAACAAAACCGTACGTCAGACCGTTGCCTCCCAGTTACCTTGATGAACGGTATCTTAGTATGCCAAAACGCAGAAAATTTCTGACTGATAGAGTAGATGCCTGTTCTGATCAAGATAACGTGTATAAAAAATCAGTGAAAAGATTAAGATGTGGCAAATGCCTGACCACCTACTGTAATGCAGAAGCACTTGAGGCTCATCTTGCACAAAAGAAATGTCAGACACTCTTTGGATTTGATTCAGATGATGAAAGTAAGTCTTCTGTCTTAGTAGATATATCTGTAGAAAGAGAAAATAGCATAAATATAACTATTTTAGATCCTTGAGATTTAAAAAATTCACATTTGTGTAGTAGTTAAGCACTACTCCATATGTTATTTCCTTTAATATATACAACCAGTGTGAGGTGATGCTAATATTACTGTTTTATAGCTCAAGTAACTGAAATTCACAAGTAATTTGGGTAGGCATTTGCCTATTAATTTGCAAGGCAGAATCTGAACACAGGTTTTTCATATTGTTTGATTATACTTCTTCCATTGTATCAAAGGTTCTTCTTCATTCCAAGTTTCATGTAATGAAAGTTGTAATTTTGATGGGAATTATTTTCCATATGCATTCCAGAATATAAATCAAGTGAATCTCTGTTAGAAAAATAGAAGTAAAAGAAGAACAGAATATAATTGAGAAACAAAATCAGAAAAAGAGCTTACTTTTCTACTAATAGCAGTATCCTTTAAAATGACAGGGTATAAATTAAACAGGAATCTGAATTGGAATTACAGTCAAACGTCGTAAAATTTGAATTAACAGATGTGTTCCATTTTACAGGTGCCTGATAAAAATGTTTCAGAAAGATCTGTCAATCAAGCAGTAGTGTGAAAAAAGCACTATAAGAAAATGCATCATCAGTTTGCTATTTCCCTGATGGCCTTAATTTTAGAGTGGTCTCGGATTACTAAAGATAAAGACAAAGCACATTTTCTAGAATGAACTCACAGAGGAGATGTGCTGGCTTAGACTCCAAAAGCGTTATTATAAAACTCCCAAAGTACCAGTTTTCCAGAACACCATATTTTTAAAAAGTTTATGATTAATAGCAGCAGCATGTTCAGTTTCACTTATATGAGAAACATGTTTAGGCAACTAATCAGAAAACCAGCTATGGCCTTACAGAAAGGGAGAAGTTAACCCATTATTAAAAAGTGTGTGTGGGGAAGTGGGGTGATTTACAATAATAAACAATTTAAAGTATTTCATTCTTCAAATGGGGTTTGTTTTCTTGTCATGCATAATCAGATTATGTCCCCTCCCTTATGGTCAAACATGGTTTAAGGAAACGCTGCTGTTTGGTTTGTGATATGATTTAGGAACTTACACATGAGCTTACCACAGTGCTATCAATTAAAGATTCTAACTGGTTCCCAGATGATTAATTAGGTCAAAGTTCAATGAATGGCATGCCAGCATTGAAAATTCAAAAACAAAACCAAAAAAACACAGTGGTCTGCTAGTTAGCTCTGATAGAACCTCCCAGGAACCACTTTTGTGGTATATATTAGTTACATTTAAAGGGCAGCAGTGTCAATAACATAGAAAAACAGCATCAGTAACTCTGGGGAGAGATGAAAGGAATGTAAGACCTTTACAGGCTTTGTAGTTGAAGGAAAACACTGAATTGCAAATTCTTCAATGTGAATAATGATAAAAGCACACTGGGATATTTCTGTTTGTATATATGTTAGGACATTGCTTGATGATTCATAGTAAGGTCCTTTAGACATTAATGTGAGTTATCTAAGTACAGTCCTATTAAAACAACTGACTCAAAAGATCAGCTAAGAATCAGGTTGAGAATTCATTTATTTTATTCTGAAGGTAATTCCAAAATAAGCCATACTATTCCTGTTTTTTAATTCATTAGTGATGACTCTGGTCTGAATAGTAATTTTTATATGTAAAAGGAAGTATTTGCACAAGAAGAACACATTCATGCATTGTTTTCCTTGGTGATAAGTTATTTTCCTAAGGAAGATTTTAACTTAATAAGTTGTTAAAACAATAAATATTTTTTAAAATGCCCTCAGATGTTTTCCATTTGTCCATTATTGAAAGGAAGTTGCTTAAAGACTTCCTTTTACCTGACAGTATGAAATCTAAAACAGTGATAAAAAGCCAAACTGTTTCAAAGCAGATCTTCTAATGTCCCAATGTCAAATATTCCAGTTATTCTAAATAATAAAATCTTTGTTCAAGGCAGATAATCTCATCAGTCCCTACTATATTAGAGCTTCTGAAAGTGGGGAATTTCTTCCAGATAGCATCTATATTTTATTAGGATTTCCAGATCATGACAGATCAGATGATGTGTTTTTTTTTTTAAATTTCCCGGTTTTTATTAGTTTATCATCAACATTCACTACTATGCAATGATGGTCATTAAGTCCATTCCAAATTTAAATTTGTTTTTGTTATGTAGCCTACATTAGGCTGTGGAATTTACATTTAGGTAACTAAACACAATTCATAATCAAGTTTTAAAATCTTTTCTTTAAGGTCAGCTAAAAAAAACCGTTTTTTGTATTTCTTGATACTAAAAATGTAATGATTTTTATTTCAGTTCATTCTAAAAGTATGTCGTATAATAAAAAGTCTGTTTGGAAACTGGCTTATTTGAACAGTGAAATTTTTTGAAATATAATTTCTGCTTTGTACATTTTCCAGAAGTTTAACTTAATATTTTATCACATTTTTTACAAGTTGTAACAATTGACATAAATCCATGCCCACAAAGTATTCCATTTTCATTACTTTTACTGTTCATGCCAAGATGTTTTAAATATATTCCATTTGTTATTTGTCTTTGAGGTTTATTTCTACTTTTGTGTTGCTAAGAGAAAATTATTTCTGAAAGACTGAGATCAAACTGGTTTATATATAACTAAATCAAGGAATGTTTTATAAAATTCTATTTGACCACACTGTTCTAACCTCGGTTTATATACTTCTCAAATAGCTATTGAAAGAATGTGTTCATTTTATTTTGTGTCTTTTAAAACATAAACCTACATCATTTTGCTTTTATAGAGTGCATAAACTTCCAAGGGTTCTAATTTGAGCTTCAGAAAAAAAGGAAGCTTGCTTCTTATTCCTCAGATTCTTCTCCTCCTCTTCTTCTCCTGTTTTGAGGATGTATTCATCCTACATGGACCAAGTTCCAAATCTTTGTTTTTAAATAAAAATGTCCTTCAAAAAATTAAATGTTAAATTTCTGCTGTGTGTCGGTAAGGTCAAGAAGACAGCAAATCTGAATTTTTGCTGCTCAGATATTATGGAGGAGGTAAAAAGGGGAATCTCCATGGACAAGGACACTGGTACTTTGGGCTTTAGCCATATTCATTTTTTCAAAACCACCAATTATATAATAAGTAAATAATTTATATCATTGAACTTGTGATTCTTTTCAAATCACACTGAAGGTTCAGCCGTACTCCTTTCATGTTTGGTTTAATACTGTTGTATGGATGAAAAACCTAAAAGGGATGATAGTGTTTATTTTTTAATTTATTTGGTACTGTAAAACACCTTTTCAGAATGAGTAAATGCTGCATATGCATTTTGGAATTGTTAATATGTGAAAGATATTACAGATTCAGCAAGAAAGGAAATTTGTGCTTCCTTGTTGAACATTAAATTATTTTACTTTGCATTTTATAAGAGTACAAATTAAAACTGAGCCATTGAACTGCAATAAATCAACAATAGTGTCTCATTTCAAGAAATTTTTTTGTACTGTACATAGATTTGTTCAATAAAACATTGTCCTTGTTGGTAATCAAGTGTTCAGTTTTATGTAGTACATACATTGCTTTCAGAAGGAATTAGACTTACATAAGGTATACATTAAATGATAATATCTATTACATCTCACAAAGGAATGGCATATTTCAGTATCATTACCATACTTGCATTGAGTGATTTTTTAAAACATGATAAAAAAATAGAAATATCTAAAATTTTACACAAAATAAGCATTTTTGGACATTTTAATGAATGCCTATATGCAGGAATAGAAGTTGATAGAATTCTGTTTTACTAAAGTCACTTCAGGTAAGTGGGTTTGGTGTGATGTAGTACTTTGCAAACTTGGTAGGTGTAGGAACACTCCAAAGGGAAGAGAGCACATAAATTTGTCAGAAAATGAAGAGCCTCTAGTGGAACTTAAAAAAACAAAGACTGAAATCATTTTGAAATATTACAATATAAATGATGATGAAAATTACTTCCTAGGAAATAATTTCAATAGGGAAATGTTTAAGTCAAGCTGTAACCAAAAGTGATGTCCTTGAGCAAGAGGGCTCCTACTTTTTTGGCTCACTAACAAAGGAAAATCCTCCATACTATTTGCTATAACTTGCAATTGGATAAAATGGGGCTTTAAGTAGGAAAAAAAAAAACAACTTTCAATAATAATGAGATCACGCTGCAGCAGATAAATGGGATAAAATGATTAGTACAAGCATTATGCCTTGAAACACTATGAAAGCGTTACTGAAGCATTCTAGAGCTGAGATCTAAAATTATCAGTCTGATTTATGGTCATATGATCTTAGACTCAATATATTCCATATTCAAAACAATTAGTGTATTGAGGTATTTGGACAAAGTTATTGGGGTTTAGATAACTTCATTTGCCTTTTCTGAAATTTGAGGAATTCTGGGAAGCAAATACCACTAAATAAGCTTCCAAGATAACCAATTTAAGCTGCTTTTCATAGCATAATATCTGTACTGATTTCAAGAATCAATTGATAAAACATGTTTTAACTGTAAATCAAGATTTCAAACAGTCGACTAATACTTGAAATAAACATTGTAAATGGTAGAAAGTTTCGTGCCTTATTGATGGGTACTGCACACTGGAGGAAGAAATGGCTTGTTTATATAAGCTACATCTAATCGTCACAACTCTAGGGTAAATATGAACTCTGCTCTTTAGACAGCAAAGCTCAGAAAGGTTAACCTGATTAAAGTCACACAGTTAATAAACGGAGAGGGTGACTGAAAAATCAGATGAGTCCTAAAACCATGTTTCCATTGTGCCACAGTTTTCCCTACAAATGCAGAGCATGAGTGGATCTAATAATCCAAATAGGGTCAGGTTTACCTGAAGATCAGTGATGTCAGAGTCAAAGGATGAAGCCTGGTAGAGAGAATTCTGGTTGATGTAGTATTCTAGCGGTGAGTCTTCAAAGTGTGGTTTCTAGAGCAGCAGAATCAGCATCACCTGGGAATTTGTTAGAAATGCTAAATTGTGGTCAGTTTGGAGGCCATCTGTCTTAACATTCTCCAGGTGATTCTGATACAAGCTAAGGTTTGAAAATCATAGATCAAAGCAATAAGCTTCTTTGTATTTCCCTAGAAGATAAACTGTTTACCCTTAAATTTATAGAATCTTCTAAAAATTAGTTTCCAAGACATTTAAAGAAGTCCCCTATGAATAGGTACTTAAATTGTTGGGTGAAAGGATACTTTAGTAGTACAATCTCATATCCCAAACTGCTCTAGAGGGTTTTTTGTTGTTTTTTGCTCAAGTTGTATTCCTACCAGAACAGAATTTAATGGAGACAGTGCAAAGAGATGTGGGGATCAGTCATATTCAAATTCTAGCATTATAGTTTTATGGTTGTGGAGAGCTGTATATTTCACTGATACATAATTTTGCCAAATTTCTCTTCATGTTATACCTCCTATATGCTGTCTGGCTCCAGCCATATTTAAAACCCTACCTAC
The DNA here is from genome assembly GCF_048565385.1 of Saimiri boliviensis. Taxonomy (NCBI): domain Eukaryota; kingdom Metazoa; phylum Chordata; class Mammalia; order Primates; family Cebidae; genus Saimiri; species Saimiri boliviensis. The sequence continues at coordinate 37,540,426 of NC_133466.1, forward strand.
TCTCATCATGCTGTTTTAGTCCATGCATTTTTCACTACTGTCCCCTTTACTGGTTGTTCACCTTTCTCTCCATCTCATCTCTCATTCTTTGATTTAATCCTTCCTAAGCATCACCACTTTGTCAGAAAGCCACATCTCTTGATTTTCCCAGCATTCCTCCTCTAAATAAATGGCAACTAGTTGCCCAAAGCAAAACCTTGTAATCGTCCCTGACTCTATCATGTCTTTCACTCTAATTCAAGCCACCATTTTCTCTAACTTGGATGAACAGTTGTCTCCTAACTGGGTTCGCTGCTTCTACCCTTACCCTCCCTTCAATCTTCACACCAGCAGCCAAAGCAATCCTGTTCTGAGACAAGTCAGATATGTTATTCCTGTTTAAAACCTGCCAGTACCTTCGGAGCTCATTCATTTATTCAACAAATAAATTCATTGGATACCTGCTGTGTGCTGGCCTCTGTAACAGGCAATGAAAAACAAAAATCCTTGCTTCACAGAGCTCATACTCTATTGGGGGACAACAAACTATACAGCATGAGTGCTATAAAGAAAAAGTGTGTAGGAAATACATAAGAAAGCATGATGTCGGTGGTGATTTTAAGCAAGATGATGAGGTAAGGCCTCTCTGATAAGGTGACTTTTGAGCAGGAACTTGAATAAAGTATGGGTAAGAGCCATTCAGATATCCAAGGGAAGAATATGCCAGGAGCAACAGTAAATGCTTTGGGGCAAGAACATGTATGGCAAGTTGAAGGAACAGATGATGAGGGAACCACTGACTAGTCTGGAGAGAATGACAGAATAATAAGGAAGTCAGAGATAAAAAATAAAGCCCCAAGTCCATATAATGCTTTAGAATGTTCTAGACCTAGACTATCCAGGACAGTAGTTACTAGCCATGTATGGCTATTAAAATTTAAATTCAAATAAAACTTGAAATTCAGATCCCACATTGCACTAAACACATTTTAAGAACCTTAAGAGTCACATGTGGCTGATGGTTATGGTACTGGACAGCAAAAAGAACATTTTCATCATCTCGAAAAGCAACTTGACAGGTTTTAAATCAGTGGCTCTTAATTGTGGGTGATTTTGCCCTGTAGGGGACATGTAACAATGTCTGGAGGTAATTTTGGTTGCCACAGTGCAGGAAGGAGGTGCTACTGGCACCTAGTGAGTAGAGGATGCGGATGTGCTAAACATCCTACAATGCACAGGACAATCCCCTCAACAAAAGATTATCCTGCCCCAAAATGTCAATAGTTCTATGATGAAGAAACCCTGCTTTAGATCAGTCTTAACTGCAATTCTAAGCACATTGCTCATTGCCTCCTCCATGCTCAAACAGCTCCAGTCTCCTGAACTCCTTCCTCAAAATCTCTACTGTTGCTTCTTCCTAACATGCTTCTCCTGCGGTTCATTCACTTTCTTTGATCTTCAACGTTACACAAAGCAGCTTTCTTTTCAACCTGTATGAAATACTAACATCCTCTCCCATTCCCGTCTTCTGGATTTATATACTCGGCATCTCCTGGCCGAGTATATAGTTTCTTATATGTTTATTGTGTATTTCCTTCTACCAAAATGCAAGCATTGTTTTTTGTCCCGGGAACAAAGAAGAATAACTGGCAAGTAAGTGCTCAATAATAATAAATTTTTAAATGAACGAATGAAAGAAGTTAGACATGCCCTCTACATGGTCCCACACCAACATATTTTAGCACTTGTAATCTCCTTACTAATAACACTCCCAAAAGCTCTTTGAAGAAAGGTCTGGGTCATGTCTCTGAACCTTCAATACCTAACAATGCAGGCATTCATTAACAATTTAAACAATGAAGAATTGCTACATGTTGAGTAAATGGTACCCCAAATAACATCCACTGACAATTCAACCATATTTTGAATGCCTTGTTTTAAAGACTACATGTACACTATATGACTGATAATTAGCTATTATTTATTTATTTATTTTTGGGACAGGGTCTCACTCTGTCACCCAGGTTGGGGTGCAGTGAGTGGCGCGATCTCGGCTCCTTGCAACCTTTACCTCCTGAGTTCAAGCGATTCTCCTGCCTCTCAACCTCCGAGTAGCCGGGATTACAGGCTACTGTGCCAGGCTATTTTTTTTTGTAATTTTAGTGGAGTCGGGGTTTCTTCATATTGGCCAGGCTGGTCTCGAACTCCTGGCCTCTTGTGATCCGCCCGCCTCGGCCTCCCGAAGTGCTGGGATTACAGGCGTGAGCCACCGCGCCCGGCCAAGCCATGATGTTAAATTTGCTCACCAGGATCTGCAGACGTGTACACTTCAGCTACTAAACGGCAATACCCTAATTAAATGTCAACTGAGCAAAAATAGGACTTAAAAATAGAGAAAAAGGCAAGTGACAATGTACTTAGTCTCATTCCAGCTTAGCAGGGCATGACTATTTCTCTCGTAAATGGGTGTTGCTACCATGCCAGCAGTAATCACAGCTCTTACTAGCCCCACGCACTGTTGACCCTGCCCCCACGACACCAAGAGGTAGGCATCTCTACTAGACCCACTTCGGCAGAAAACTCGAGGGGAAAAGGCTAGGGAGCTTGCTTACTGTCACGGTAACCGGCGGGGTTAAACCCCGGCCACCCGGCGTCCAGAAGCCCCAACCTTACGTGGCGCGCGACATCGCCTGTCCTAAGGCCGAGCCGGCAACCAGGGGGATGGAGGCAAGAGAGCGCCCCGGCGTGCCGGAGAGGCAAGTCCGCGGGAAGGCGGGCAGGCACGGTGGATTATCTGTTTTTAATTTTTCATACTATAATGTCACACAAAACTAAATTATTTTAATTTACGTAAATTAAGGAATCAAACTCCCGGCTCACCCAACTCAGAAGTGGCCGCAGAAGGCATTCAAGCGCTCCCGGGGGCCCGGCCCACGGGCGGGGAGGAGCCGCCTCCATTGGCCGGCCCCGCGGCATCACGGGAGCTCGCCGTGCGCCCGGGCGGCCGGCCGCTTCCCACGCACCTGCACCCGCGCCGCGCTCCGGGACGCTGCTTCGGAGGGGAGCCTCGTCTTTCGGTCATCGGCCCCCTTGAGAAAGGTCTCTGCTCTCGACGGAAACCCGGCAGTTCCCTGAATTGAGATACGTGGGACTTCGCTCCGTCCCCAGCCCGGAACCACTAGTGGGAGCACTCCGCAGCTTGATTGACGTCTGTGGCGATTACTTCCGCCCGGGGGCCTGGAATCCTCGAGGCCCTGGGACGGCCGACTCCGGGAGAGGCACTTCCGGTGTCTGTTGCCTGGGCGCGGGCCCGGTGGGCCGTGGGGGCGACGTGGTTGCCGTCGTCCTGCTCCCCCGCCGCGGGGGTCGAGATGTCGCGACTCAGCTCTCCAGAGATGGAGGGCTGCCGCCAGCTGCTTGGCCTGCTGGACAACGACGAGATCATGGCCCTGTGCGACACCGTCACCAACCGCCTGGTGCAGCCCGAGAACCGCCAGGGTAAGAGCGGGCCCTCCCCACGGAAGGCGGCCGCCCCTCCCCGGGCCTCACGCCGAGCGCCGGTCGCCGGAGCGTGGGAGTGGAGGGGGTTCGAGGCCCGGCACCCGCTTAGTCCCCGACCCCGCCGAGGCAGAATCCTCGGGAATCCAGGACTCCGGGAATCCTGGGCGCCGTCGCCGCAGACCCGCGGCTCCGAACCCGCGATGCAGACTGGGGCAGCCGGGTCGAGGGAGGGAGGCGGCGGCGGCGGGCGTGGCGCGGCCTCCAGGTTTCGTCCGTTTCGGCGATACGGGCAGCGCTTGTCGGTTCGAGGGTTCACAGTCAGTCAGTAGTGATTTTGAAAAACTTTCGGGGAGCCAGAATGTTCTGCATTTTCAGTTTCGATTTGCTGAAGGGAGTCAGCTGCTTCCCGCTTCCAAGCCCGAGGGGGAAGAGGATGGCACACGTTTCGTACCAGTCTCTGGTAAAAAGCAGCCGCTGTAACAAACAAAGCAGACAGCCTGGGTACCTGGGACCCGCGTCTTCCTTTGGAGCCGAAATTTTTCTGAGATGGTTTTCATACTAGGAATACATTCAAGCGAGCTGAATACACGTTCCTGTGGATTTTCAAGGGTTATTAGTATTAAGCCTGATTGTGACTAGTCCATATAAAAATATAAAGCGTTCATTTTGTGTATCGGGTAGCTAGTTTTATTTTCAAGGTGCTGAATTTTACTTCAAAACGTGAAAAATTCCAGATTCCCATTTTAGTATATGATTATTTTTAAAAGATTCTGAGCTTTTAAAACTGGATTTTTCTGCTTAAGTCAGATTTCATTGTTGGCATTGAAGAAGGTCATTTGTCACTTTGAACCATGGACGCTAAAAGAGGAAATTCCAAAGAATTAAGACAGAAAATAGTTTGAGACTTATATGGTCCTTCAGCATTTATTTTACATGGCTTTCACCTTTTTACAATCATGGTGAGTGTGAATTTAAAATTATAATGGACAACATGCTGCGTTTGGTTCATAGTGGATCTAAACGCAAATAAAAAAAAATGACTTGAAGAAACATTTCTTAGGGGAAAAAAAACCACGAATATGGAAATATATTCAGCGTCTTTGGAAACGAATGAAATGAAAACCGGAAACACAAGTTGTCTTTTCTATGTACCAGATTAACTATATATATATATATATATATATATATATATGCACATATATATACATATAATAATATATAATATATTTACATATATATGTGCATATATGTGTATATATATATGTATAAACATGTATATATGTGTGTGTATACATATATATGTATACACACACACACACACCCCCACCCCTAAACTATAACTTCATGTGTTCATGATCGGGTGAAGCAATTCGTTGACAACTAGTGAAGGAGTGTAAATTAAAACTACCACTTTGAAAAACAAGTTGGCCATTTCCTAAAATGGCAGATTAGACACCTACTTGAGACCTAGTCTTCTCAAACCTGAATATGCTTTTGAATCTCTCAGGGATCTTGTTAAAATGCAGGTTTTGATTCATTAATTTTTACGGTAGGCCAAGAAATTCTGTTTCTAACAAGTTCCAGGATGATGCTCTGCTGCTTGCCGCTTTGTGCACTGCTAGATAAGTATGAGAATGTTCAAATAACAGCATTTGTAATTGGATACACAGAATAGAAGTCTGTAAGCAGAATAGTTAGATGTCTTGTATACAGTCATATAACTGATTACGATACAGCAGTGAAAATGAGTTAGCTATGTATTAGATTAATCCAGAAAATATTAATTGAAAAGCTGATTACAGAAAACTGTATACTGTATATCAATGGATTGAATTTATAGCATAATTTTAAACATACCAAACTAAATATAGTTCAGGGATACATACTTATGCTGTACAACTGTCAAAAAAGGGGAATCCTAAGGCAAAATTTAGGATAGTAGCTATTCTGAGGTGGATGAGAAGAAAGCAGTAGCGTTAGGAAGGGACAAATTGGGGACCTCAAAGATAGTAGTAATTTCCTATGTCCTAAGCTAGGGGGTATGCTTGTGGGAGTTCGCTTTATTGCCATTCTGTGTAACGCGCACGTCTGAATTATTCTCTGGTCTGTGTTTAATATAACTTTTTTAAAATACAAGTCAGCCGGGTGTGGTGGCTCATGCCTGTAATCCCAGCACTTTGGGAGGCCAAGGCAGGCAGATCATCTGAGATCAGGAGTTTGAGAACAGCCCGGCCAGCATGATGAAACCTCGTCTCTACTAAAAATATAAAAATTAGCTGGGTGTGGTGGTGCACACCTGTAACCCCAGCTACTTGGGAGGCTGAGGCAGGAGCATCACTTGAACCTGGGAGATGTAGGTTGCAATCAACCAAGATCATGCCACTGTACTCAAGCTTGGGTGACAGGTGAGACTCCATCTCAGAAGAATAAAAATAAAAAAATACAATATAAGTCCTGGTTTTGCCACTAGAAATACGATAATTGATACCTAATATGGCCTCAACTTTCATTATCAGTAGAGTGAGGAGCTAGGACTAAAATTCCTTGACATCTAAAATGTAATTTTCCCTATTTTTAGAGGTTGTATATGAATTTAGGACTGTTGGCCTTATTAGAAAAAAATATTTTTCTGGCTTGAATGTGTTCTTAAAATGCAATCCTCTAAGAGAAAGTGCTAGAATTTCACTGTCATTTATGGGAAGTGAAAAGAAGAGATTTTAGGTAAGGAAAGTTTAAGGCATAAAGACATTAAAATTTAAAAACTGACAATGGACTTCCTGTTTTTTAAAAATGATGGCTATCATGCAACAGCAATAATGCTGTGACAAGAGTTTGTAAATATTATTTGATAGAGTTTCTACTGACCTGGCACAAATTTTTAAGTGCCTCATGATTTTTTATTAATCTTGAAATTTCTTTCTAGATGCTGTTCATGCAATATTAGTATACAGTCAAAGTGCAGAAGAACTTCTGAGGCGTAGAAAAGTCCACCGAGACATCATATTTAAGTACTTGGCGGCACAGGGGATTATTATACCTCCAGCTACTGAAAAACACAATCTTATTCAGCATGCAAAAGATTACTGGCAAAAGCAGTCACAACTGAAATTGAAGGAAATACCAGAGCCAGTTACAAAGCAAGAGGACATGCAATTCTTTCGACAGGTAAAATAGATCTTATGTTTATATTCTGAACCTCTGTTCTGTCTGAAACTTTGTAGATAAGCATAGATCTGGGGGAACGTGGTTGATAATGTTTGTTGGTTTTTTTTTTTTTTTTTTAATTTTTATTTTTTAAGAGATTCTCACTCTGTTGTCCAGGCTGGAGTGCAATAGTGTAATCATAGCTCACTGCAGCCTTGAACTTCTGGGCTCAAGTGATTTTTCCACCTCTGCCTCCTGAGTAGCTAGGGCTACAGGCATATACCACCATGCCTGGCTAACTTTTAAAAATTTTTTGTAGGGATAGGGTCTCATATGTTACCTAGGCTGGTCTCAAACTCCTGCCCTTAAGTGATCCTCCCGCCTCAGCTTCCCAAAGTGCTGGAATTACAGGCATGAGCCACCATGCCCAGCCTATGTTACTTATATTTTATAATTTTAATTTTATTTCATATTCTATCCTGAAGGAAGAGACCAGTAGAGCAACAAAAGGAAAAAGTATTTCTGACATAGTGTTGCATATATAATCATCTATTGATATGTGAGGGGTAAAGTATTTTTCAATATCAATCAGTATCATCAAATGAGGACTAATGGATTTTTAAAGGTTAAACTGCATGGTTAACTTTAACTTGAACTCTAGTTCTTCTCTAGTTCTGTGTAATCTTTTTGCTTTCGAAGAATTCTAATGCCAATTTTTTCTTTTAAGACTTTTTGGTATTGCAAAAATGTCATGAAAGGAACCTAATTTTTTTTTTTTTTTTTTTTTTTTGCTTTTTTAAAATTTAAAATTTTACTTTTACTTTAAAAAAAAAATTAAGTTCCGGAGGTACATGTGCAAGTTTGTTAGATAGGTAAGCATGTGCCATGGTGATTTACTGCACCTGTCAACCCATCACCTAGGTATTAAGCTCATCATGTGTTAGCTATTTTTCTTGATGCTCTCTCTGTCCATAAAAATATTTTTTATGCTTAATTTTTTTTTTTTAACTAGAAAAAGTCCTATTGTAGAAATTTTCTCCAGTGGTCATTGGCTGTTTCTGTTCATTTTATCTCCACTGTACATTTTAGATATTGTGCAAATATTTAAGTGTTGCTTGAATTGATCTCTAGGTAATATGCAGATTTTTAAACTACATATCATATTATTTGAATTAATGGGGTTTCACAGTGAGAAAGCTTTGCCTTCACATTAGGAAAGGATCTTCTAAGAGCTTTATGTACTGATAAGAGCATTGATTTTGAAATCATACAGTTATGACTTCAAATTAGGGTCTGTAATATACTAGGCAAATAATGACCTTTCTGAACCTTTTTTTTTTTTTAATCTGTAAAATGATCATAACAATAATATCTGTGTCCTAGGGCTTATTGTGAAGATAGGAAGAAATCGCTCTTAAGTGCCAGGCATAGTGCCTAGTATATTAAATGGCAGATGCTCAGTAAACCTAAGATCTCTTAACATTTGATAAAGTTCTATATGCTCTGGAACACATGGATGAATGAATGAGATCTAGTATATCAGATTTACTTTTACAGTAACTTTCTTGTTTTGTTTGTTGTTTTTGTTTTTTGAGACAGAGTCTGCCCTGTTACCCAGGCTGGAGTACAGTGGCACAATGTTGGCCCGCTGCAGCCTTTGCCTTCTGGGTTCAAGTGATTCTCTTACCTCAGCCTTCCAAGTAGCTGAGATTACAGGCATGCACCACTATACTCAGCTAATTTTTGTATTTTTAGTAGAGACAGAGTTTCACCATGTTGGTCAGGGTGGTCTTGAACTCATGACCTCAAGTGATCTGCCTGCCTCAGCCTCCCAAAACGCTGGGATTACAGGCATGAACCACCACGCCTGGCTTACAGTAACATTTTTTTTTTTTTTAAAAAGAGAATGAAATTAATCCCAATTATAGAAAATAACCCATTTCGGTTGCCGTTAGAGTATCTGTTTAAAGACAATGAAAATGCTTACTTATTTCAACTTTATTAATTTATATGCAAAAGGTATTCGTTTATAGTGAACATTTTGAGGGTTTTAACAGAGACAGACACCTGTGAAAACACTGCCACAATCTGAGGAAACGCTTATATAAATCATTATTATTGACAGTTCATACTGATTTTTTAAGAGGCCTTGCTAAACCCTACTCTCATGGCTGAATTTTTAGCAGTTTAAGCTGGAAGTTTCTAAAATGATCTTTCTCTTTTTGCAAAAAGATTTTTATCATGCATGATGGGTTCAGCAAGGTCACATATAGTTCACTTTTTTCTGCTGTAATCAGTACGTTCAAACTTAACTCTGAAATAAATAGTAAAATAGCTATGAAAGTTAAAACTTGGTGTTATTTTGTATTTATTTTATTTGTTTCAATCAGCAGGTGAAAGAAGATAAAAAAGCTGAAAACGTTGATTTTCGTCGCCTAGGAGAAGAATTCTGTCATTGGTTCTTTGGACTTCTTAATTCTCAGAATCCTTTTCTGGGACCACCTCAAGATGAATGGGGACCACAGCACTTCTGGCATGATGTAAAGCTTAGGTTTTATTACAACACATCAGAACAAAATGTGTTGGACTACCATGGAGCAGAAATTGTGAGCCTTCGTTTGCTGTCACTAGTAAAAGAAGAATTTCTTTTTCTCAGCCCCAACCTAGATTCACGTGGACTGAAATGTGCGTCTTCTCCTCATGGGTTGGTTATGGTTGGAGTTGCTGGGACTGTCCATCGAGGGAACACTTGTTTGGGCATTTTTGAACAAATTTTTGGACTCATCCGCTGCCCTTTTGTTGAGAATACTTGGAAAATCAAATTTATCAACCTGAGAATTGTGGGAGAGAGTTCCCTTGTTCCTGGAACATTACCAAAACCAGCTGTTACATTTGAACAAAGTGATCTAGAGGCTTTTTATAATGTAATCACTTTATGTGGTACCAACGAAGTACGACATAATGTAAAGCAGGCATTGGATAGTGGAACTGGGGACCAAGCTTGATGTACTGGAAATGAGGCATTGCTGAACTAAAGAGAACTGGGTGTATCTGACCCTCTATAGCATGAAGTACTGTCAGCCTAAAAGAAATCTTCTATACAGAAACTCTTCCAAATACTACATCAGTAATGTCAAAATGATTTCAGATGTGAGAATTGACATATTTTAGTTGAAATACCTTTCTGGACTACAGACTTACATGTTATGTGAATACATACCTATTTCTGCCCAAGTTGCAACAAATGTTCTGAAAGCTTAATGCAAATAAACCCCGCTTTAGGTGTTATAGCTAACTGTGTGCCTTAGAAACCAGGTAATATTTTCCTCTTACTTAGTGAATATTCTGTTAATATCTGCACTTTTCATGTGGGAAAGGATTAATGTTCTAGGCTTCTCCTTTTTAAGTTTCTTACTGACTTTTGTCTAACTCTGGGTAACTATTTTACAAATGCGTCTCACCATAGTATGTTTTAAAAACTATTAAATATTTTAGAGATGTTTAATGTAAACTCACAGTTCTCATTTTAGAAAATTTAGATGACTTTTTTTGGCAAAAAAGACCAATAATTTAACAGGTAAAGGAAACTTACTACCTCTTTAAATATTTCAGAAACATTTTTCATAGTTACCAGCTATAGTCTAAGCTAAATATCTTTTGTAATCTGCAATATTTTCCAAACTGTTTTGGGTAATAATAAATGCTATTCTCAAAACAGACTTTATTCTTACCTAGGCTTAAACCAACACTTTTATAGAGCATTTACTGTACTGCAATATAAAGGAAATGCACTGTTGAAATTTTAAAGGCATGCCCAGTTCCTAACTTTTAAACGAATTATTATTCTTCCTCTTGATTGATCTTGGCAGAGGTGACAAAAAAAAAAAAAAAAAAAACCCTATGCATGTATAATATGGGTATACACATATACATAAGTATACATATACTCCTACATTATAACTTAGAATCTTTAGTTTTTTACCTTTGTGTTACTAGGTTTGAGTTGCATGGTTGAGTTGCCAAATTGTTTACATGCTTGGAATTTTAAATTGTTTATCACCCAGCAATTGTTTGCTGATCTTGGATTTACTTAGTTCATTTAATTTATAGAAGTACCATCTGGGAAAAAAACTGAATTGGAAAACATGGTGATGTATTGTACATGTTACTTTTTTTTTTTTTTTTTTTTTGGGCTCATAATCTTGTAGGGAGACTCATAAGAATTTTGGAAATAGGAGGCTAAAAACTCATCTTTTTTGTTTTTTCAATGCTATGCCTCTTAAGAGGAAGATGAATTGATATGTCCTAAAATAGGAACTTAATAAAGGAGGGAAATCCCTTTTGTCTGCTATAAGAATAGTGTATTGTTCAGATTTAATTTACAGTTATGTTGCTTTTAAAGTTTTAGTCATTTAACCAGACAGAGAAAATTTTATAACTGCTAGTTACACTATCATTGTAATGTAATTAAGTATAAAGAAAATAGCAGTGTGCAAAATAATTTCCTTTCATATTTCTATAACGGTACACAATCAGGGCATAAGTCCATCTTTATTCATCCTGAACCTCAGCTTGAGTTTTGAAAGCTAGTTACCCTTTTTCCTTAGTGTGAAGTATCATTATAAAGTGTAATAGATAAACATCTTAAGTAAAGAATAAAATTAAAAACCATTTCTATTACTTCAGAAACTTAAAAAGGGCAATGATTTCCTCTAGATATCTTTAGTATTGTACCTTTGAGTTTGTGTAAAGCCCAAATAAGGCTGCAATTTCTGCACATAGTTTTGAATCAACCTTAAACATTTCAAATCTTTTTGATAGTCTAAGATTTTTGAGGATTGATGCTGTTTTATTTCATGTGAATATCTAGATCTGGGCACACTGTGCATCCTAATGTTGGAGTAAGTGCATTAATGAGCAAAAAGCAACTTACATACTGTGTACAAAAGATTTTTCTGCTTCTAGGGTTTATCTTTGGTTCTTCTCATCAGTGTTAGTTTTTCAGTGGCAGTTTGCTTGAATTTCATACTTGAATACTCGGAAACTTTTAGGCCCCCAAAATGACTCAGATTTGGGAGGAGAAATATACTGACTTTAAAAGCCTAGGGGTCAGTAAGATACCCTGAGATTCCTGAGGCTACCTGGAAAACATTATAGGGGAAGTGTAGGAAGAAACAGTATTTGGAGGAGAAAGACCTAGAGGAATTGAAATCTATTAGTGAAGCTTGAAGCTTGATCAGGCTTTTGTGAGAACAGTCAAAAACACAGTGCCAGGATTGAACTCTACTTTTGCTCTAACCCCATTAGTCTGTTTATGCTAGGGAATGGCAGATAAATAACCCAGCTTTAGTTCTCTGTTTTGATATACTCAACTGGTATTTGGAAAGTCTGGAGTCAGTCATAAAGAAGAATACAATACTCTACACATAATTCATCATAACTGGGTAATCAAACTGGAGAGACCATCTGGACCCTTACTTGCTGTAGGCTAATTTGCCATAGCCTAAAAGCAGGGCATACATAGTAAATATCCTTTTTTGTTAAAATTAAAAAAAAAAAAAAAATAGTTGCGTTAGGATACTTTGTTAGAATCCAGAATGCGAAATAACATACTTCTTACCAAAAATACCAGTATTAAGGGGAAAAGTCATCTTTAATTTATTAAATCAACTTGCAAATGGCAAACAAGAAAGCAGATCAGGAAATGTTCGTGGGTTTTCAGAAAGGTAACATTTTTATGCTAAAAGAAGTTTAGCTGTCTAGTAACAATAAGAAATTGTGATAGTGTCTGAAAAAAATTTCAACAGTGGCTTAAAAAAAAGTCAAAAACATTGTTTTAACAAAATGGGTCATATGGCTAAGTACATCCTAAAAATGAATGCAAATCACACTGTAATGTTTTCCTTAGGATATCTCTGCACAGACTTAGATGACCTTTTCTTCACTGCTTCGTGTGGGTTGTGGGAGGTGGTCACATAAGCTGAGTGCTGTGTTCTTAGAAAAATGTTTTCATGTGTTTTTAGAGATTTTACATATTTCATTGAGTCGATGGGTGTCCCTAAAACATCTGTGTGTCTTGTAGCTATCCTTATTCTCCATGTTGGAAAAATCCTGCCATAATAATTAAGTTTCTCCCAGACTACTCTACTGTATTAAAAGTAAAAATATTTATAAAAGATTTAGTGGCATTACTAAGTTCCTAAGTTACAGACTAAACCTTTTTTATGAATGACAGGATAATCTCTAGGAAATGTTAGTTTATAATAGTTGTAACTTGTGAATTTTGGTTTTCAAATGATGTTAGATATGGAGCCAAAACCAGAATACTGTCAAGTAGAACATAAAAATATTAATTCAGAATTCATTTTAATTTGACAAGTTAAATTTAATGAAGAATAATTAACATGCTTTAGAGAAAGTGATAAAAATGTGAAAAGGAAAGATAACTTAAAAATATTACCACACTATATTTCCTCATATATAGTAGGGTTTTGAGGAATACTTTTGAACGATTATCTTCAATATGAAGGTTTTCATTTACTGGCATGTATTTCCGAAACAAAGATTCCTATTATCTATACTGCTTATCTAAACACAGAGTAGGAGTATTAATTCATACTGTATTCTACTTGTAACATCTCAAGTTGCTGATTTACTGATTTAAAACGTCTTGGAGAAAAAATAGAGAATATTCATGGAAAACTATTTCATTAAGATAATAGGGTAACATGTAACAGTTTATATCAAATATCTTGAATTCACCACAATCACTAGTCTTCTTCCCTTCCTGTTCATGACACCGTTGTGATTTTAGTGTCACGGACAGTCTTTGTTCCATATGTTCAATTTCTTGCCACATCCAGATGTAGCATATCTGTAGTGTCTTTTGTTTCAGCTGCTGCTACTTTTAGGTGCTCTTTCTCTAACCTTTCACTGATTTTAATCTTATTTCTCTGCTTTAATATTTTTACCTATTTGTGACATTAAAATTTTCTTAAAGTACAACTTTCATCATAACTTTCATGTGCAGAACTTTCAGTGGTGTTGCATTACCTCCAAAATAAAATCCACGATATCCATAAAAATCCATAATCTGCTTTTCATCACCACCTAGTGTGACTCCACTCACTTCCACACATTTTTTGGTATAGTCAACATCTACATAGTAGGCTTTCTCTTTATCCTCTGCTTACTTGGCCCTCTGCTTTTATGCCCATGCATCCAAAATTATAGAACTTTTAATTTTATTACAGGCAGTCTGATAATATATTGTAGAAAGAAAAGAACTATGATTCAAACAGTTTAATAATGAAATTTCTTCAAAAATCAAGCATTTTTCCTCTTCAGGAGTTTTGCATACATGTCTAGAATCATCTATCCCAAGCTTTTTTTTATGCTACTTCATTTTAAACTTTGAGGCTGCTTCCTTTTTATCTTGGATTAAATGTTTTCTTTTCTCTAAATTCTCAGTATTTATCAGAGCACCTTGTTTCTTTCAGTCTAGCACTTTAGATATTATTTGTTAATGTACTAATTTATTACGTATTTCCCCCAGTAAATTTTAAGCTGAGAACAGGGACTGTAACTGTTTCAACACATTTTATTTATATTGCTTTGCACAAAGACTAGATATTAAATATTTATTAAAGACAGAAATAAGGAAGTGATGCTACTTTGTATTCAGAACTTTATATATTCCTAGACCTTAGCCTATCTGTTGAAAATAAAACCTAATGGTCGGGCACAGTGGCTCACACCTGTAATCCCAGCACTTTGGGAGGCCAAGACAGGCAGATCACGTGAGATCAGGAGTTCAAGACCAGCCTGGCCAACATGGTGAAACCCCATCTCTATTAAAAATACCAAAAATTAGCCAAGCGTAGTGGCAGGTTCCTGTAATCCCAGCTACTCAGGAGGCTGAGACAGGAGAATTACTTGAACCAGGAGGCAGAGGTTGTAGTGAGCCGAGATCACACCCTTGCACTCCAGCCTGGGCAACAAGAGCAAAGCCCCGTCTCAAAAAAAAAAAAAAAGAAAAAGAAAAAAACACAGAAGACCTAGCATATTACATATATTAGATGCTCAGTAAATATGTGTAAATAAAAATCTGGTACATGGAATTATCTAGTTCTTATACAATTTTTAAAATTTTGCGGGGACAGAGTTTCACTCTTGTTGCCCAGGCTGGAGTGCAATGATGTGGCTTTGACTCACTGCAACCTCCGCCTCCCGCATTCAAAAGATTCTTTTGCCTCAGCCTCCTGAATAGCTGGGATTACAGGCGCCTGCCACCACGCCTGGCTAATTTTTTGTATTTTGAGTAGAGACGGGGTTTCGCCATGTTGGCCAGGCTGGTCTCGAACTCCTGACCTCAGGTGATCCATTTGCCTGAGCCTCCCAAAGTGCGGGATTACAGGCTTGAGCCACCACCCCTGGCTTAGTTCTTATACTTTTATAAAAGGTGAAGAAGGTGAAGCGTTCCTCTGACCCCCACATCACGAAGAGAACTTAGTAACGTGCTGAAGATCACTTCGTTTTGTTGTAGGTGTCTGGCCTGTTTTTGTTTTTTAGCAACAAAGCCCATGTGTTTTTCTTGCACTTTGTTTACAGTCTGACTACTGCTATTACCTCAATTTGAAGGAATTTAAACTTGAATCCTCAATTTCTTCACATGTAAAAATGAACCATCTACATTAAATGGTTTTTAAGATCTTCTATGATTTTATAGTTAGGTAGTGTTGTTGTATGTCTTTTCAGCAATTCAAGAATATTGCTTTTAATGGAGTTTCTAGTTCATTGTTGGGAAAATATTCTATTATTTTGTTTCCTCTTAAGTGATGCTCGTTTTTTCAAAGAAATGTATATACATTTTTAAGTATATGTATGAGTAGTATGTGTATTTCTGTCTACAAAATTATAAAATGATAAAATTATTCTATCGTAACTAGAATATAAAAGGGAAAAACGTGTGAATGCTTTAAAACATTTTTCTATGTTCTAATCACTAGAAGTCCTGAAATTGTTTTAAACTGTTCTGTAAGACTTGTCTTGTTGCTTATGTTCAAAATACATTGCCATGTTTTAGTCAAGAAAAGTACAAAGCAGTCTGACAGAAAGTAAAATTAAAGACTACTAGTAATCCCTCAAAGAGACTGAGTAATAGGATTGGCAAATATTTAAGAGTGGCATTGGAGACAAATGGCAGATTCAGGATAGGCTGTTTCTGTAGGAAGCATAGTTCTGGATGAGTGCTGCTCATAAAGTCAATGAAATTTATTCCAGAAAGTTTAATGGAAACGTTTGTTTAGGAAAGACAACAGGTTTTGCTGTTTTGACTGCAGTGATTGTATTCAGATTTATGAAAGAAAGAGCCTGTAATACAGAAATAAGATAACAGTAGAAAATTTAAGCATGTCAGGCCAGTCGCAGTCACTCATGCCTGTAATCCCAGCACTTTGGGAGGCTGAGGTGAGTGGATCACCTGAGTTCAGGAGTTCAAGACCAGCCTGGCCAAGATGATGTGACCCCATCTCTACTAAAAATACAAAACTTAACTGGGTATGATGTCAGGTGCCTGTTATTCCAGCTACTTGGGAGGCTGAGGCAGGAGAATCGCTTGAACCCGGGAGGCAGAGGTTGCAGTGCGCTGAGATTGTGCCACTGTACTCCAGGCTAGGGGACAGAGCAAGACTCCATCTCAAAAAAAAGAAAAGAAAATTTACACATGTCAAGAACTTTAATGCTGAAATTGTCAGAGCAACCACAATATTACTGGACATTATTAGACTCCTCAGAATTAAGAGAAATTGCAGAATGTAATCCAGAATTCTCACTTAGGAAGAACATTATGCTAAACCACAAGTTTAGGACTGAGCAAAAGAGTTGATTTTTAAGGTTTCAGTATGGTGGATGTTTCTTGAACGCTTAGTTTGTGTTGGACGTTTTAATAGGAAGCACTGGTACGTAAAGTAGCTTGTATTCAAGATATCATTTGCACTTTAACTTGTATAAGTACTTTTTACTATTTAATAAAGAGTTTATTTTATTAGAAAATACTTCTCTGATCTCTCATTTTTGCCCTTCTTACCCTTTTAACCATTATCATCTTTGACATTTATCTGAATTGCGGGTAAGACCCCAACCTTTGGGCTAGAGAGGAATGCTGCTTAAAAACATAATGATCCCTGGTGGTCTGTTAAGCAGCCTTGCAGCTTCAAAGAGAAAAAAGTGCAACTTTTTTCCACATGCTTCACATAGATTTTGCAAATCTTATGCACATCATTCATATTTTGCACATGTTAAATGTAAGATGCATGACCGTCCCCTTAAGCGTTTAACAGTGTTAGTTTATTGTCGGTGCGTATTTGCACAGTGAAGACTGTTGGTCAGTTGTAATCTCAGCCAACATGAGGTTAACAGGATGTTCACCTTACTAATGTTCTTTTGTATTAATTTTAATGCATGTTAAATTCGCATTTTATAGTTAGTACTCATTTTGCCAATTGACAAAATTGGCTTATTGAAAAATGATGCAAATAGTAACAAATATCATTTGTAAAAATGCTGTAATGGAAGTAACCTCACTGTGAGTACAGAATTAGAAAATATATGTGCTTTAGAAGAGATTCTGTGTGTATGTTTTCAGACGTCAGTTGATACAGACAAGGAAGGATAATGACTGCAAAAACATATGCTAAGTCTACACACTTCTAGAAGACTATGTTTTCCACACAAACAATAGGTGATCAAGCCCTAATAAAAACTCTGACCACCAAAGGCTTGGATGAGTGTTATTTCACATTGTGACTGGAAAGAGATAATGGCATCTGTGACTCCACGAGAGAGGGACTGGAAGCTCCGCATTGGACTCCTGCTACACTCTGCCTATATGCCTGTGATGCTTAATTTTAGGAGTCGACTGGATTCAGGGATACCCAGATAGCTGGTGAAGCATTATTTCTGGGTATGTTTGTAAGGGTGTTGCTAGAAGAGATTGACATTTGAATCAGTGGCCTGAGCATGGAAGATCTACGCTGATCCAATGTGGGCAGACACCATCCAATTGGCTGAGGGCCTAGATAGATCAAAAAGGCAGAGGAAAGACAATTTGCTCACCTTCTCTCATCTGGAGGTGAGACATCTGGCTTCTCCTGCTCTTGGACATCAGAACTCCAAGTTCTCCAGTCTATGGGCCTCAGGATGTGCACTAGTGCCCCTTGGTTCTCAGGCCTTTTGGATTTGAACCAAGCTATGCTGTGAACTTCCCTCATTCTCCAGCTTGGCACTTCTCAACCTCCAGAATCATGTGAGCTAATTCCTCGAACAAATCCTCTTTTGTCTTTATCTACCATTTATCTATCCTCTTGGTCCTGTTTCTCTGAAAAATCCTAATACCAGGAGTGATTCTAGAGGAACAGAATTGTAAGGATGAGCATCCTAAATTGGTTTCGGGGCTTCTGGAACGGGCTCACTAGTGTGATTGTACTTGAAATTGCTAAGGACTCTGTTTCCAGTAGTACAGAGAGCACTGGCTGTCCATGGCATGAACTGTTATACAGATACATAAAATATCTGCATTAGATACTCCTAATCAACCACTTATAAGAGGCAGGAAATCAGTAAGTCTGTATCTATATACAGACTTTTGAATGTTTATGAAAAACTGAACGTCTTAATCTGTGTTGTGTTGCTATAAAGGCTGGGTAATTTATACAGAAAAAAAGGTATATTTGGCTCACAGTTCTGGATAGCTGGAAAGTTCAACTTTGGGCATCTGCATTTAAGGGCCTCAGGTTGCTTCTGCTTAAGGCAGAAGGTGAAGAGGAGTCAGCATGTGTACCTCACATGACAAAAGAGAAAGGGGGTGCTGGGCTCTTTTTAACCACAGCTATTTCTTGGGAACTAATAGAGTGACAACTCACCCTTTTCCACCACAGGAAGGACATTATTCATGAGGAATCAAATGCCAGGACCCAAACACCTCCCATTGGGATACACTTCCAACATCGGGGGTCAAACTGCAACATGAGGTTCGGAGGAGACAAATATTTCTCGGTATTTCTCGGTTGTTCCTAATGTTACTGCACAAAATAATGAAAGAAAAGAATGAGTTAAGGGATTTGAATTCCCAGCTCAAGCCATGTATACATGACTTCAGAGCTTCTAGATGTACCCTGTGGAAAAATTTTCTCTCCTGGAGCCATAGGGCTGAAATTGCTAAAAATCAAACGCAAGTCTTTATCATGCAATTGGCTGAATTACATGAAAGTTGAATCCCCAGCCTCGTAGGGTGTTTACTGTTAAAGTGAGGGCATTTACTGGGAAAGAATGGGATCCTGTAAGTTGACATGGAGACCTGTGGGAAGGAGATCCTGATGAAGCTGGGGACATGGAGCTCTTAAATTTTGATGAGTCATTTTTGCAAGCAGAAATGCCCTTCCCACCCCTAGCAGCTGTGGCATTCTTACCCACAGTGGTCGTGGCCTTTCTACTTTTAACCCTGCATTGTCTGGGGAAATGATAATGGCCTCCGCTGAGGCATTTGCCAAGAAAGACAATGCTGATTCTCTCATACCCACCTTTATCACCCTTTTGTGCTTTTAGGCTTGTAACTAGACTCAAATCCCAGTAGACTCCTAAAGGTGAGGTACAAAGTCTGACCCATGAGGATGTATACTACACTCCAAAAGGACTATTTGAATTTTCTAGTTTACACAGGCAGAAGTCCAGGGAACGTGTGTGGGAATGAATGTTAAGGGTATGGGATAATGGCGGAAGGAACGTAAAATTTGATCAGGCCGAATTTATTAATATGGGCCCATTAAGTAGTAATTCTGAACTTAATGTTGCAGCTTAGAGAGTTAGAAAGCATACAAACTGGTTGGTTGGTTGGTTGGCTGAAACATTAATCAAAAGGTAGCTCACCATGAACAAGTTGAATATGCCTGTTCTCCCTTGGCTTAATGTGGACGTAGGAATTCAGAGTCTTACGGAGATTGGTATGCTAGAGTGGATTGGTCACCTGAGACCTACTTACCCACATGAGGAGGGTCCAGAAAACACACCTTTCATCAATACTTTGAGAAATAGATTTGTGAGGGGAGTGCCAGCATCCTTGAAGAGCTTTGTGATTGTTCTTCTCTGCAGGCCAGTCCTTACAATGGGAGTCATAGCCACTCAATTAGAAACCCTAAATGCAATGGGAGTAATTGGATCCCAGGAGGCAAGGGCCAAAGCCTGACACTCAACTGTCAGAAAAAAGGTGGGTGTGGTACTGTTACAGACAGCACAGTCAAGGCAGCAACCAGGATAACCTGACTCATGCAACCTATGGAATTGGTTGTCTGATCATGGTGTTCCTAGGAGGGAAATAGATAAGAAGCCTACTAAATTCTTACTTCATCTGTATAAGGAGAAAAACTATACATCATGTGAACAAACAAGCATTCAACCTGAATCATTAAAACAACATCATAATTCCTCAATCGGGTCCCAGTCTTGAGCAGATTTACAGACCCAGAACTCCTGGAATGATGGGAAGCCAGGCCCCATGAAGGAAGGACCCTAGTATACTACCAAAAATTTATAATTTTAATCTTCCATCCTTCCCCAAAGAGACCTTTTATTAAGGTAACTGTGCATTGGTAAAAGGGAAATAATCATACCTTTCAGGAACTACTGGAACATAAGACCTTTCAGGAACTACTGGCCAGTGTTCCAGTAGTTCCTGAAAGGTCTGATTATTTCACTATGGCTGTCCAGTCAGGGTAGGGGCTTATGGAGGTCAAGTGATCAGTGGCATTTTATCTCTGGTCCAACTCACAGTGGATCCACTGGGTCCCCAAATCCATCTTGTGTAATTTCCCTGTTGTGAAATGCATAATTGGAATAGATCTATTTAGTGACCGGCAGAATCTTCACCTTTGTGTCCTAACCTGTGGAGGGAGGGCTACTATGATGGGTGAGGCCAAATGGAAGCCATTAGAGCTGTCTCTTCCTAGGAAAATAGAGACTCCAAAGCAATACTGCATTCCCAGAGGGATTGCAGAGATTGGTGTCATCATCAAGAACTTGAAGGAGGCTGGGGTGGTGATTGTCACCACATCAACATTCAGTTCTCTTATTTGTTCTGTGCAGAAGACAGATGGAGAATGACAGTGGATGATTGGAAGCTTAACCAAGGGTGACTCCAGTTGCAGTGGCTACACCAGATGTGGTTTCATTGCTTGAGCAAATTAACACATCTCCTGGTAACCGGGAGGCAGCTGTTGGTTTGGCAAATGTCTTTTCCTTTATATCTGTTCAAAAGACCTTTCAGAGGTTTGCTTTCACCAGCAATACACCCTCGCTGTCCTACCTTAGGGATATATCACATCTCCAGCCCTATGTCATAACTGAGTTTGCAGAGATCTCAGTTTCCCCTGCCACAAGATATCACACTGGTTCATTACACCGATGACATTATGCTGGTTGGACCTACTGAGCGAGAAGAAGCATCTACCCTAAGCTAATTGATAAGACATTTGTGTGTCAGGGGTAGAAAATAAATCTAACAAAAATTCAGAGGACTATACGGAAAAGAAAACACAAAACAAGCACAAAATCTGGGGGCCTTCTGCCTCAATGAAATTTCTGGGGGTCCAGTGCCCTGGTTGCATCTGGACTTCTACAAACAAAGGAGGGCCTGCTTGCTTTTTGTCGTGAGCACTTTTAGGCCTCCAGACAAATATTTAAGAATGTGTCAAAATTACTTCAGTCCTGTGGGATGATGTGCAGCAAAAACTATCAATGACAAACTTCATCCCAAACACTGCAGCACGCATCTTACGCGAGTGCCTAAGACTGAGCCCTGTCAATCAAAATCTAAATCTGAAAGTGCATTCCACTCTGCCTCTTAATAAAACTCATTGAAGAACATAAAAATCAGACGTTGAGACATACAGTTTTTGAAATGCGGCTCAATTATTTTTCAAAATCTAGTATACTTTGACACACTACTCTATAAATTATAATATGTGCAAGATATTGGCTTAAACACTTCTTAGGTACTAACTCATTTACTCTTTATAGCAACGGTATGGGGTAAGTACTCTTATTTTGTTTATTTTATAGGTAAAGAAACCTAGTCATAAAGAAGTTAAGTGGCATACTCAAAGTCACGCAGCAGGTAAGTGGTATAGCTTTGGTTTGTACCCAGGTGGTCTACCTCTGGAATCTGTACCCCTGTATTAGTTTGCTAGAGCTCCCATAATAAAGTACCACCAACTGGATGGCTTAAATAGTAGACATTTATTTCTCACAGTTCCGAAGGCTAGAAGTTCAAGATCAATGTGTTTGCCAGGCATGGTGATGACTGTAGTCCCAGCTACTCAGGAGGTTGACACAGGAGTATTGGTTGAGCCCAGGAGTTTGAGTGTGTAGTGAGGTTCTAGTGAGCGTTGATGTAGCCTGGTCTACAGAGGAAGACCAGCTCTAAAAACTAACAAACTAAAACAAGATCAAAATGTTGACAGGGCTGATTTCATTCAAAGGCCTGTCTCCTCAGCTTGCAGACGGTGTCTCCTCATTTTGCCCTAACATGGTTTTTCTCTGTGCACACACATGCGTCCTAAGCTCCTCTTCCTATGAGGACACTAGCCACATTGTATTGGAGCCCACCCTAATGACCTAATGTCACCTTAGATGCCACTTAAAGACCTTACTTTAAATACCACTGCATTCTGAGTGGTATAATACATGAATTTTGGAGAGACACAATTCAGGTCATAAAAGTGCCTAACCTTACCTCAAGTGACACGCCCGTCTCGGCCTCCCAAAATGCTGGGATTACAGATGTGAGCCACCGTTCTGGCCAACACAGCAAAATCCCGTCTCTACTAAAAATACAAAAACTAGCTGGGCATGGTGGATTGCACCTGTAATTCCAGCTACTCGGGAGGCTGAGACAGGAGAATCGCTGGAACCCAGGAGGTGGAGGTTGCAGTGAACTGCAATGGTGCCACTGCACTACAGCCTGGGCAACAGAGCAAGGCTCCATCTCAAAAAGTCCCTAACCACTAAAATGTGAATATTTTACCTATCATGTTTGTAATTATACATGTGTGCACACACACCACACATTTGTGTTTAAGATGGTTGAAAATTGCTTAAAAAGTGGAAATATTTTTTCTCTGGCATGTTTTTATTAAAAAAAATAGAATCTCTACATGGCACTTGGTTGAATCTAGCTATTGTGCCATGGGATATTAAATTAGATTTTGTTCTCTCTAAATCTTTATTCAAGTCAAAATAGTCTGTACCACAATGATAGGTGATAACTCCCAAGGATTCAGTGTAAAACATCTCTCTGTTAACAAAAACAAAGACTTGGTTTTTGACATTTTGGAAAACTTCCCCCTTTGTTTAGATAGACTTCTGTGGTAATATCCATGAGTCAAGTTGAATGAAACTGCTACAAATTCAGATCCAGATGCAAATATGGGCTTTATAGCAGCTGACTGACATGATGTACCACCTTGAAAATAAAACCAAGACCATCACGCGAGAAGGTTTAAAGCAAGTGGAAGAGTAAAGATACAGGAATTTGCATGTGAGCATAAAGTAGAAATCTGAATAAAGGATTTTGGTCTTCACTTAAAACTCTGTGCAAGCCTTCATTTCATTTAAATGAGGGTAAAAGGCAAATAGATACAGGTATAAAATGTGAAACCTGAGTCAATGTTGCAGTGTTCAGCCTAAAATATTCTAGCTATGCACCCTAAGCATATTGTTTATATTTTATAAAAATAAATTTCGTACAAATTCTTAAATATCTAAATATAAAATTTTAGGGATTAGACAATTCTCTGGCTAATTTCAAGTACATTTTTGTTGGTAAGCAAACCAGAAAGCTTCCTTTTCTCTGTCTCATGTTAAGACTCTTTGAAACTCATAGCCCCCAAAAGCAATTTGTTTTCATTTTGCTAAGAGTTACATAATATTAAAATAATCACCTATCTTCAGGAGCTGTTATCCAAGAAAGTATGTAAATAAAGAACGAAGTTGGAGGCAAGAGTTACTATCAAGCTGTAGTAATTCAGAGAGTGGTACCAATAAGGATCCACGGATGAATGGAATAGAGTAAAGAACCTAGCGGGAACCTGCACTTACACAGACATTTGCTTTAAAACAAAGCAAGCCAATGACGAAACATATCCATATATTAAAAAAAAAATCCCTTGACTCACACCTCATACTATACAGAAAAGTCCATTTTAGATTGTAGACCTAAACATTAAAACTAAAACCATAAAGCCTTTAAATAGAAATCAAATATTTTTATGACTTGGGGATAAGCAAAGGTTCTATCAGGTACAGAAAGTAAAATCATTTAAGAAAAAATTAATAAACTATATTTCATCCAATAATTAAAAGCTTCTGGTAATCAAAATGCACATTAAGAATTAAGCAGGTAAGCTAAGACTGGAAGAAATATTCACAAAGCATACACTTGACAAAGGACTGATACGCAGAATACATAGAGTACTCCTACAACTCAACAACAGGAAGTCAAATAACCTAATTAAAAGTCAGCAAGTATTTGCATAAACAATGTATAAAAAAAGAAGTACAAATTGCCAATGAAAACATTAAAAAGTATACAGTGTCACCCATCAGTACGGAAATACATATTAAAACCAGGAGACACCACCACACCACCGCCAGAATGACTGTAATTTAAAAAGATAAACACTACCAAATGCTAGTGAAGCTGTAGAAAAACTGGACTTCTCATACATTTTTTTAAAGGATTGTGTAATGCTGCAACTAAATGCTGAATGCTAAAACTAAAGATATCCCTATACCGTGGCCCAGCGTTTCACTAATAAGCATGTGCTAAAGGGAAATAAAAGCGTATATTCGCAAGAGGACATATACAAAAATGTTTATAGCAGCTTTGTTAAGAATAGCCCCAAATGGGAAATAGCTCGCATGTCCATCAGTTAGAGATTGGATAAACAAACTATAGTGTATATAGTGAAATACTCCTCGATAATACAAATAAATGAATTATACATTGCATTCAACATGAAGGCTTAGTGAAAGAAGATTTAAACAAAAGGGTACATACTTTGTGACTCCACTTATAAGAAAGACTCGAAGAAACAAAACCAATCTGCAGTGGCAAAAAAATAACATTGGCTGCCTCTGGAGAGTGTTGGGTTAGGAATTTACTGAGAAGGGTATGAGAACTTTCTTAGAGGAACGGCAAGTTCTATATCATGATAAAGGTTTGACTGTGTACAGATGTATGTATTTGTCAAAACTCAGTGAATATACACCTAAGAGTTGTACATTGTGGTGTATGTAAATTTCACATAAACACACAAATATTTAACTCTAAAGTGCTTACATAAATAAGAGGAATTAATGGATGAAGGGATGGATTGATGGATGAATATAATAAAATGCAAGTATACTAAACTGCTAATAGTAGGATCTTTTGGTAAATATACAGGTACTCAATTAAAATTCAATTTTGCGTTATGTTTGAAAATTCTTATCATGTTGAAAGAAAAATATCAAAAGCAACAAGAGAAATTGGTTTGTTCATGTTCCAGGTAAAATGATATTTTACTGACAGAGCCTGCTGGAACATTATTTTAGATTCACATCACTAAGGAGTTTGTCTACTTATGTCAGAGTTAGAATGATTAATCAAAACACACTTAACATACATAATAATGTGGTTTGAAACATTCATGAAACAATAATCTGAAAACTGAGGAAAGAAGTACTGCTAGTATTCATAACTTGATGTGTAATTTGAATAAGATTATATATGTTCAAAATCTAGAACTTTGAGATATTTGTTTTTTATCCATATTAATCTGTGTGCATTTAACCCTCAACTATAATAAATTCAGCATACTAATAAATAACTTCTCAACATTTATACAGTACAATCAATACTATAAATGTGTTACACTCTTGAATAACTAAGCAATAGGTAACTTTATGAAGACTAAGTAAACTTGAATAATAAAGTGTTTTAGGGGCTGCGTAGAGCTATGTATATGAATATACAAATGGCTTTTATTTTCTAATGCAAATTTGCCTTAATGAACCGGCTTATTTTTATTGACAAGTTATTGATTTTCTCAGGATTTTAATAAAATGTTCATTTTTTACAATAGTTTTTTTTCCATTTTATTTATTTACTTTTTATTTAAAAAAAAATAGATTCCTAAGCAAATTAACATAGGATTTTTTTTTTTCCATTTTAGAGTACCTATTTTCAATTTTTAAATTTTAATTCTCTTCAAATGTGTTCATTGGATCACATTTTACTTGAGACTAATTTGTTAAGGCCCAGATAACATGATAATACTGAAAAAGTACTTTATTTTTCTTTATCCTGCCTTCCTTCCCATTGATTTTTTTTTCTTTTAAAATTTAGAAGGAATCAAGGTACTTTATTCTCCTCTTGTTCAAAACCCAAATGCTGATGTGGATTATTTGGAAGGAAGCGTGTAACAGCACCTTAAAGTAGAAAGTGGAAATTTAGTGACATCTTGTGGCCAAGAGTTTTCTCTGCGTGTTTTATCTCTATGTCATAGAATTGGCTTTGTAGCAATGGAATTCCAACTGGTACACATAAGCTTCTGAGGGTACATGGAGACTTTCTGGAAAATTTGGCTGCTCTGGAATATTTGGCTGATCTAAAGAGTTTTAAGGCAATCAGTTTTCTGTTCCTCAATGTCCTTTGCATTTTCCCTAACGAACTTGGTTTTGGTGCTATACTATGTTTAGCGTTTTTTTCCCCCACAGCTGCCATTCTTCCATTTAATAAAATAAACACCTACTTCTCATCCCTCCTGAGTCTCACTATAGTGCATTGCACTGTGGTATAAAAAGCTCTGGATGCTAATCAAAGAGCATTTTTAATTATTAGCGTTTGTAATGAGAAAGGAAATCACTATAATGATTGTTCAACAAAAGTTTCATAAGTCAAGTGGTTGCTAAACTATCTTTATAATTATTTGATTCTAACAAAATTAAATAAACCCATGCTTTGGGAGACCAAGGTGGGAGGGTGGCTTGAGCCCAGGAGTTCAGGACGAGCCTAGGCACAAGACCTCATCTCTCCAAAAAAAGAAAAAAAGAAAAAAAAAAAAAAATGGCCTGGTGGCTCTTGCCTGTAGTCCCAGGTACCTGGGAAGCTGAGGTGGGAGGATCAATTAAGCCTAGAAGCCAAAGCTGCAATGGGCCTTGATTACGCCACTCCACTCCAGCCTGAGCTAAGGAAACTCTGTCTTAAAACAAACAAACAAACAAATGGAATTAAGCTTTTATCTGTTGCTCTATTTACTGAAGTAAATCTTAATAAATTACTATCTGATTATTTTCCCTTTGATGTCAAATTTGCATACATTAAAATGGACAAATTAGGAATGCATTTAAATTTGGATGATATTGTAATTTTATTTCTTTCTACTTATTAATGTAAGCATGATTTATCATGTTTATACCCCAAAACAACAATAACAACAAAATTGGAGTAGAATTGACAACAAATCCTGACTTAGTCAAGCAATAAGAATATTAATTCATCTCAGTAAATTATGGATTTCCAGTAAAATACGTGAACTAATTAGGTTGTTTCGATAAATTATATAATAATAAAAATTATAAGCATTCAAAACAGAAGACATTTTTTACCACTCAAGATATTATAGGGAAGTTTCTAAAAATTATGATCATGTTGTTACATAGAAATATTGTATGTTGATCAATACGTCTTGTAAAAGCACAAAATGTATCACATTGGAATAAAATTCTTAGAGGTACTTGGAATAAAACACAAATGGAAGGACTGCAAGTAAAATTTCTCATTGTGAAAAGAACTTATCTGTAAATATGTAAACAGATACCGATGGGTAGAGAATCAATGACATTAGGTATATTTTACCTATTATTTTTCTTTATTGTATACATATAAGGTGTGCAACATGATGCTTCGATATATATAAAACAAGACTGTCAAGCAAACTAACTGGGAATCGTGTATATTTAGAATTTGGTAAATGAAAAGATGTTTGGTGCAGCAGAGAAATCTGAGAAGCACAATGCTGAGTCTTTCTGCGAAGTTTCTTTTCTTCCTGAATCAGACTTCCTAGGTTGTCTTTTGAGTGACAGATCCACCACAAGAGACAATTATGTCTGTGATGAGAGGAGTCATCTTTGCCAGGAGGGTCTGGCTCTGGGCGGAATAGAGGGAATGTCTTGGGGCAGATGCCAGCCGTCAGCGTTCCCAGCTGTGCTGACGGCTGCAGCAAGGGGAATTTTAACCATGACTCGGGGAGAATCGAGGAGCAGCACTGGACCCAGACACAAGGAGGATCCCTGAATTCACCACTCTTTTTTCGTCCCCACTGTTATCCACATTATCCTGGTCTCTCTTTTCCAAATTGATGTTCTTTGGCTTGGCCTCGCCGCTCCTCTTCATTAATGTTACACTAAAGACAGATGATGGCTATCTGCTGACGTGATGCCCTGGAATGCCACTCTGTCTTCTGCAAATCGGAAAAAAAAGTGATTTTACTCACGACATATAATCACTTTGCTGAAAGAGGACTATTCTGGAGGAACTGTGAAAAATTCCGTGTGAATGAGGAAAGCTTTTACGGCTAGACAGGTGGCGGAAGCGGAGAGGAAACGGCTTGTAGAATGGGAATGTTTAACGGCCTCCAATAAGGTTGGCAAAGGCTCGACTCCAAAACTCCTCCTCGCTCTTTCACCGTCAGCCCGTAAATGACACCAGTAATGTCCTCATTCCTTCCCACTGAGCTCAAAGAAGGTCACACATTCTTGAATACATTTTTCCAGGGGTCATTCAGAATCCACTGGCATTAGATAAAGAGGTAAAATTCAGTCATCATCTGAGGTCTAGATATCTTCTGTGTTTCCTGGAAAATCGTCTTCTTGTTATGTTCTTCACAAATACATGGTTTTTGAAGCCACAAAGCTGGCTTTTGTTCATGTGATACTGATACAGGAGGTAGAAAATTAGGCAGACGGTGAGGGTAAAAGAGTCCGCGGCAGAGCGTCCGTTTTAACAGAAAGCAGAATGATAAATTATTATTATTTTTTTCTAACAAAGAGCAGCCTGAAAAATTGAGCTGCAAACAGATAAAGTAAGCTGGAAGCTTGTACAGGTGAGTGCCGGCAGCTTTGGGGGCTGGGGGCGCATGCATCATGGAGGCTGCATCGTCCTTTCTTCTTGTTACCACATGTACAGTAAAGGAATGGGCAACATGAGGCAGGCCAGGCAGAGGACCCGCTTGTATAATAAAAGATTAGGGTGGGGGCGGACAGAAAAGTACACGCTGTGCACACCTAGTCCTAACCAGTTTTTTGGGCCCTATGCAAATGGCACACGTGGTCCGATCCATCTTTCACACCCTCTGTAAATCAGGCATTGCCACCTCACCAGGCATCTATAAAACCCCCTGCATTCCACCACAGATTCAGCAAGCCATTTCTCCTGGACCCCTCTCTCCAGCAGAGAGTTAGTATCTTTCACCTATTAAACTTCCACTTTTTTTTTTTTTTTTTTTTTAACAAGGAAAACGCAGCTGGGCTCAGAGGGCCACATCACCTATAAGTGGAGTCAGGCGAGGCCCCAAATGTCCCGAAGCGTGTGTATTTATTGTGTATAGGTTAGGGGGCAGGGCAGTGAGTGAAATCATCTTTAAGGATAGTGATAGGGTCGTGAGCAATCAAACAAGGGGTCCACCCCCATTAGGTCACCCAGGCTAGGAGGTGGACAGTGCAGAGTAAGGGGTGCCTTTCCATTAGGTCATCAAGGCGTGGGTCATGTGCAGTAGGGAGTTCACCCCCATTAGGTCACCGAGGCATAGAGGTGGGCCGTGCTCAGTGAAGAGGGTACAGTGTTCAATACCTCTATCTATGGGCAAGCTACTTCTAAGATTTACGGGAGGATGAGTTGTCACACAGCAGTAACAGAG
Organism: Saimiri boliviensis; assembly: GCF_048565385.1. Lineage (NCBI taxonomy): Eukaryota > Metazoa > Chordata > Mammalia > Primates > Cebidae > Saimiri > Saimiri boliviensis. The sequence continues at coordinate 37,570,059 of NC_133466.1, forward strand.
CTGTCAGGGTTACCGCCACCTGCTGGCAGCTTCCAATGAGTTCTGTAGGAAGAGGCTTTTCCAGCAGCACAGTAACAAGAGCTGATAAAGTTCACAGTCACCAAGGTGGATTGCCGTTCTGAGGGCAGCCTTCCATAAGAACTGGAGCAAGGTCCTACAACTCCTTTATCAGGAGGAGTGGCTCTTGCCCCAAGCATGCCGTATAGCGGGTATCTTTACGATACTGAATGCTTCTGCCTGGGCCATGGATTCTTGTCCTGGTGTAACTGTTTTCCCTTAAATCGTGCTCTGCACTGTGTCTGCTCCAGACATTTCTCCGGCTGTAAGCTGCTTATTGCTTAATTCATGCTCTGCACTATGTCCAGTCTAGGCATTCCTCTGATTATGAACTAAAATATAGTTATATACATATACATATATGCATATGGAAATAACAGTGGTAAGATATTCTTTAGGCACTCATTCTGTGAACTAATATGTGATTATATAGAGTGGATTGTATAAAGGGAAATAACTGAATAGTAATGCTATAAACTGAGATATTCTCTAAGCCCTAATTCTATAAACTAATATATGATTATATAAAGGATTATCTAAAAGGAAATCACCAGTAGTAACACTATAAACTGAGATACTGTCCAGGTCTTAATCATGCCAGAGTTCTGCTTAGCTCTCCTTCCTTGGTGCCTATATGGGGGGTTACCCACATTACCCACTTTCTTTTGTTTTACAAGTGCGGTTATGGCCACCATGGCCTGAGGTTTTTGCATATTATGTTTGTGAAATTTACGAATACAGAAACATGTAATTAACGAGGTACAAATGCAAGCAACAATCACAATGATGGCAAACAAGGAGAAACCATCTAAAGGAACAAACCATTTTCTAAACCACTTAATTGGATTAAGATCAGAGTGGCCTTGTGCAACGCCTTTGAAAGTTTCTGAACCTGGGACAGTAGTTAGATGTGCCTGAGAAGCCTCAAAAATTTGTTCCTTCAGGCAATTAATGTCCAAGGTGAGGTTATCATCCCAGGACAGCAGGTGGTGATGTATAGTGTCTCAGGGGTGAAGTGTAGAATTATAATCGAAAGGAGTGATACAGAAATCAGACGTGTTGCAGTCACATTGTTACTGAGCATGATGCTCAAGGTTTAAAACCCTGTCACCCAGCCAAATGACACTTTGGCAAAGTTCAGTAATTTGATTAGCCAATTGTTGATCAACCTGGGACTGGGAATTCCAGAGAGTACTGGAATTCTTTTGCCAGCGTTCAACCAAGTGAGCTGTTTGAATGGAGTTATGTGTGGCCATGCCAGCAGTCGCAGCTGAGGCTGTGACAGCAATCACTCCAATGACCGCTGCTATCAAGGTAAAGATGAAGCAACAGGTGTGATTCAAAATGTCCTTGAGGATTTGAGTTACAATGTGCATAGAGGGAGCGGACTCCCATGGATGATGTAATACAACAGGAATCCAAACTACCCTCCCTAGCCCAGACCGGCGATACATTAGAGTTAACAGAAAAGGTGGCATCTAGACAAGAAAACAATTTGCAATTGGTACAATCAATAGAGATGGTGACAAACGATACAAAAAAATTACCAACCAGTAACATATAAGGAGGCTTAACATGACTGCGAATAGGCATTATGTCTCTGGGAGTAAAGTGTAGGTGTGTAGAGTGTCACCAGAACTGCGACCGTAAGAGTCCATGGAAACATTCCAAAAGTTAAGTCCACTAAGAGCAGCAGCCAGCTCCCACAGTTCAGGATGTTCCGGTCCAACAAGAGGGTGAATCAATCATCTTAGGACACTGTGCAACGATGCCAGCGTGAGATCATCTGTAGGGGAGTGGTGAGGTCCATAGGCAAGGAACTTGATGCAGAACTTGATGCAGTCCTGAGCGTGTCGTGTCCTCTGTGAAAAGGTGAGGATATTTCTGACAATATGGGTGTTGTTCAGTGCAATTACACCAATAAAAACCTTTGGGAGCCCAGTCAACAATGACAGCATTATCAAGGGGCCCAGTATGGACCCAACGGGTGCATTGCAGTGGTCGCAGTGAACACTCTGAATATGGAGAGGGCCTTCTGTGGGATGTTGGCAGCAAGCAGGTGGCCCTTTTGTTTTGTAATGACTGACAACCAAAGGCAATGACTGGAGTGGCCAGATTTTTTAATGATTGCCATTCTAACTGCGTGAGATGGCATCTCAATGTAGGTTTGATTTGCATTTCTCTAATGACCAGTGATGATGAGCATTTTTTCATATGTTTGTTGGTCTCATATATGTCTTCTTTGGAAAAGTGTGTGTTCATATCCTTTGCCCACTTTTGAATGGGTTTGTTTTCTTCTTGTAAATCTGTTTTAGTTCTTTGTAGATTCTGGATATAAGTGCTTTGTCAGATGGGTAGATTGCAAAATTTTTTTCCATTCTGTTGATTGCTGGTTCACTCTAATGATTGTTTCTTTTGCTGTATGGAAGCTCTGGAGTTTAATTAGACCCCATTTGTCTATTTTGGCTTTTGTTGCCATTGCTTTTGGTGTTTTAGTCATGAAGTCCTTGCCTATGCCTATGTCCTGAATGATTTTGCCTAGGTTTTCTTCTAGGGTTTTTATGGTGTTAGGTCTTATGTTTAAATCTTTAATGCATCTGGAGTTAATTTTACTGTAAGGTGTCAGGAAGGGGTCCAATTTCTGCTTTCTGCACACAGCTGGCTAGTTTTCCCAACATCACTTATTAAACAGGGAATCCTTTCCCCATTGCTTGTTTTATCAGGTTTGTCGAAGATCAGATGGTTGTAGATGTGTGGTATTGCCTCTGAGGCCTCTTTTCTGTTCCATTGGTCTGTATCTCTGTTTTGGTACAAGTACCATGCTGTTTTGATTACTGTAGTTTGAAGTCCAGTATGTGATGCCTCCTGCTTTGTTCTTTTTGCTTAGAATTGACTTGGCTATGCGGGCTCTCTTTTGGTTCCATATGAAGTTTAAGGTGTTTTTTTCCAGTTCTGTGAAGAAGATCATTGGTAGCTTGATGGGCATAGCATTGAATCTATAAATTACTTTGGGCAGTATGGCCATTTTCATGATATTTCCTAACCGTGAGTATGGAATGTTTCTCCATCTGTTTGTGTCCTCTCTTATTTCGTTGAGCAGTGGTTTGTAGTTCTCCTTGAAGAGGTCCTTTATATTCCTTGTTAGTTGTATTCCTAGGTATTTTATTCTCTTTGCAGCAATTGTGAATGGCAGTTTGTTCTTGATTTGTCTCTCTTTAAGTCTGTTATTGGTGTACAGGAATGCTTGTGATTTTTGCATATTGATTTGTATCCCGAGACTTTGCTGAAGTTGCTTATCAGTTTAAGGAGATTTGGGCTGAGATGACAGGGTCTTCTAAATATACAATCATGTCATCTGCAAACAGAGACAATTTGACTTCCTCCTTTCCTATTTGAATACCCTTTATTTCTTTTTCTTGCCTGATTGCTCTGGCTAGAACTTCCAATACTATTTGAATAGGAGTGGTGAGAGAGGGCATCCTTGTCTAGCGCCAGATTTCAAAGGGAATGCTTCCAGTTTTTGCCCAATCAGTATGATATTGGCTGTGGGTTAATTGTTTTTAATGGTATTTTAATTAATTGTGACATTTGGTTCCAATTTTTAAATTGTTTTTGCTTTCCTTCCTATTTATCACTCTTTCAGGGATTTTTCTCACCTCCTGGCCATTAACCAAACAATTGTTTCCAGAAATAGCCACAGGACGAATGAAGTGTAGTGAAACAGTCTGGTTTCATTTTTTTCCATTGACAGAAGCATCTTCCAAAACTGCAGGGTTTTAGACATGACTTTGCTACAGTGATTTTAGTGACAATGCCTAATATGTATACTTATTTTAGCTATGTACATTGAATTAATACAATTAGTTTTTCTTTTTTTTTTCTTTTCTTTTTTTAACTAGTCATCAATCTGTCAAACACATGATGTAGCCAGTCCCTCAGATACAAGAGCATCATGCTGGTATTTCATGTACTGAAGTCCTTTATCAGGAACATTTATATGGTCTAACTCATGCTTTATAGGCACGCTTTCTCCTTAAATTATTTCTCTAAAAGAGTCATAATGAATTCTAAATATTTGGCATTTAGTTTAAACATTTGTATTTGCCCAGTTATAGGTTGGATGCAGTAGCTCACCCCTGTAATTCCAGCACTTTGGGAGGCTGAGGCTGGAGGATCACTTGAGCTCAGGAGTTTGAGATCAACTTTGGCAACATAGCAAGAACTTGAATTTACAAAATATTTGAAAATTACCTGGGTATGGTGGTGTCCAACTGTAGTCCCAGCTACTCAGGAGGCTGAGGTGGGAGGATCGCTTGAGTCTGAGAGATCAAGGCTGCAGTGAGCTATGATGGCATGACTGTGCCCCAGCTTGAGTGACAAAGTGAGACCCTGTCCCCCAAAAATAAAGAAATAAAAAATAAAAATGTATTTGTTCAATTAGGATTTCCACATGCAGAATAATCATAAAACCTTAAATCTAGAAGAGGCTTTGGAGAAAATTAGCATACGTCATTTGACACAGGAGGAATAAGCATCTCAGAAAAATTAGGAGATTAGGTAAAAGTCACATGGCATGTTAACACATGATACATGATTCAATATATAATTACAAGGACAAACACATAAGGATTAAAAATAATTTGCCTGTGTCAGTCATTCTAAATACTAGATTTTCATAATGGACATCAAACTAAATTAGGAACTGATGAGAAATCACTTGCCCTCTAGGACACACATAACAGGAGAAAATCTTTGCTGCGCCGTGTGTAGAATTTAACATAGAGACCCGGTGGGGCTGAGACAGGAGAATTGCTTGAACCCGGGAGGCAGAGGCTGCAGTGAGCCGAGACGGCACCACAGTACGCCAGCCTGGGCGATAGAGAGAGGCTTTGTCTCAACAACAACAACAACAAAAATAATCTCACACAGAAAATGGTCAGTGCTGGATAGAGGAAAAATGATTAAATGATTTTCATCAACGAAATGCCTTTTCTTTATTATATGATAAAATTAGCAACAGACAAGCCAATCAAGGGATTTTATAGGTTAATATATTTGAAATAAAGCAGTTAAACCCATTATCAAATGCCAGTTGCGTGAGAGTTCATTTAAAACAAAATAATTTGTTGCCATTTCGTTGTCAAAAAAGTGTGATAGAAGGATTGGAAAATTTAGCTAATTTTTTTCCTTTTTCTTCTTCATTTAGGAAATTACTTCTCATTCAATGCTAGAAAAAGGTTATCTACAAAGGTACCTTGAAGTTAGCATATGTGAAAACAGTAAATGTTAGATATTTAATCTAATGGCACAAAGTTTTAAAAAATACTGCACTGGATTTAAGCTTAACTCAGGTTAGCATCTTAGGTTATTGAAGATTAGATACATTAAGAGGGGAAGTAAATATGGTTAACAAAGGAACTTAGTGTTAGAATAGAGGAAGAGAGACGTAGTATCGTTTCCCATTATAGAGCATGGTTTCCATTTTTTCCTTCTAAATAATGTATTTTAATTAAAAAATTGCTTTTGGTTATGCGTGGGAATAAAAGGTATGGATCATTAGAAATGAAACCACAGTAAACTGTGGCAACATTATATGAAGCCACCATGATTAAGGGATACGAATACAGTTTTGGACTAAGACTAATTTTCAGGGGACTATTTAAATTAGTTCTATGTAGCATTGAATAAATGCTTGGGCATTCACCGCGGCGACCTGAAAAGCGTGTGTTCCCGCAGAGAAGCGAGCGATTCTGCATCTGACCACAGCGTGGCAGTGTCGCAGCGCAGAGTCGCCTGCCCGGGGGCGGCAAGGCCGGTTCTCACGCCGACCGCGGAGTTCCCGCGCCTGTGCCGTCTGTCCTTTCCGTCTTATGACACCTTTTCATAAACTAGTGCTTTTATTTCCTAGTATAATTTCATAAGCGTGTGTGGCACAGTTCTGTTGTTGGTAGAGAGCTTTAGAGTTTTTATGCATCTGGTATCCCTAAATACTCGTATGTAACATGATGATTTAAGCTGTTCGATTCTCCATATTCCATTAAGGAATCCACGTAACTTCGCAGGTTCTCACTCATTTGTGGGATCTAAAAATCAAAAATGATTGCAATTTGGACATAGAGAGTGGAAGGATGGTTACCAGAGGCTGGGAGGGGTAGTGGGGGGCTGAGAGGGAGGTCGGGATGATTAATGGGCACGAAAAAATAGTTTAAAAGAACGAATAAGCCCTACCATTTGATAGCACAACAGGAGGACTATAGTCAATAATAATTTAATTGTACATTTTTAAATAACTAAAAGAGCGTAATTGGATTGTTTGTAACAGGCAAGACAAATGCATGAGAGGATGGATACCTCATTCTCTAGAGTGTGCTTATTTCACATTGCATGCCTGTATTAAAACATCTCGTGTACCCCATAAAGATACATCTACTATGTAATCACCAAAATTAAAAATGAAAAACTCAGAAAACAAAGAATTCATGTAATGCTAAATAAACCAATTTCAACATATAACGCTTTTCAAAGATCCACTAGAGCATATGAAATAATAGCAAATACCACCACAGTTCACGAGTTTCACCCGAGAATGCAGTGACACTTCCTGTAAACAGCGTTCATGAAGTCATGCGCACATCTAGCTGTCGAATCACTCCACAAACGCGAAGCGCCTACTCTGTGTCGGGCATTCTTTCGGAATATGCAGAGATAGACACCTTAATACTTGCATAGTGGAGGAGAGTGACATTAAAAAGGTATAATGACAAATACGTAATTACGATCTGCTGTTAACTTAATGAAGATACATTGAAATATCATAAGCTGATTCAGAAGGGAAGAGAGGAGGGAGAAAGGGGATCAGAAGGCGAACCAGGTGAAGAATGTTTCCAGGCAGAAAGAACAGCGTTCGAGGAGGTTCTGTAGGGGAGTTTGGCCAAGTCAAGAAACTGAAACAATGTTACCAAGTTAATAGGGCTTAAACGTTTTTGAGACGGCTGCAGCGAGAGTAGCCGGAGATGACTTGCTGGGTTAGCAGAGGCCAAAACAGCCAGGCCCGTGAGTGAAATGAAAAGGATAATAGGTTTTATTCTGAGTCCTGTGGGAAGCTGTTGGAAGGTTTACGAGAAGAAGAGCAAAAAGATTAGATTTTTTTCTTCCTACCATACACTATGTAAATTCCAGTCCTAACATTAAAATCTTTAAGGATTTTTTTATGGGCCTTATTTTTTCATTGGTTTTAGATTCCTTTCCCAAGAAACACCTTGGACATGGGATGCTTGAAGTGTAAGGTATAGAGCTTTACAGTACACACACACACACACACACACACACACACACACACACTCACACACACACACACTGCTTTAAAAATGTTTGTGTACTTTTATAGTTGAGAAGAATTTGCCTTTGTCTAAAAAAAAAGAGAATTAGTATACTATTAAACTGTATTTTTTCAATATTTATTATATTTAACATTCAGGAGGAAAAAAACAAAAAAAGGCCCTCACACATTGTGTTCAATATATAATTGGAAGGAATACAGGTCCTTTAAGGTCAAGGGAATATCTTTCGGCACAGTAAGGAAGCAGAGGGCCTTCCGTCATCAAATGAATTTGCCACGTCACTCTGTGCAGACTATTTCCCAGGCTTAAGCAGTGCGGGAGAATTCCAGTTCATTTCTTACCACACAGTGTGTCCCGAAGGTTGATGGTTATGTGCTGCAGTGACTGAGGGTGCATCAGAATTGGTTGCATGTTTTTAGGCTCAGGTTGCATGGTGGCTCAGGCCTGTAATCCCAGCACTTTGGGAGGCGAGGGCAGGTGCATCACGAGGTCAGGAGTTTGAGACCAGCCTGGCCAACACAGTGAAACCCCATCTCTACTAAAAATACAAACATTAGCCGCGTGTGGTGGCGCTCAACTGTAGTCCCAGCTACTCAGGAGGCTGAGGCAGGAGAATCCCTTGAAACCAGAAGGCAGAGGTTGCAGTGAGCCACGACCACGCCATTGCACTCCAGCCTGGATGACAGAGTGAGACTCCATCTCAAAGAAAAAAAAAAAAAAAAAGAAAGAAGAAGGAATTGGTTACATGTTTTTTAATGAGCTAAATACCATCTATGCTAATTAGCTGTGAGCTAGAACTCAAAGGAAAAATAAAGAGATTAATGTAGAGTAGATATTAATGATAGAATAAAGTGACTCCACTTGCAATCTACCATCAGAAGAGAAAGTAGATCATTTACAGAAATAGAAACAGATGCATGAGAAATGTGTTTAAAATAAGCAGGTCTGACTGGGTGGGGTGGGTCATGCTTGTAATCACAGCACTGAGGGAGGCCAAGGCCATGAATCACTTGAGCTCATGAGTTTGAAACCAGCCTGGTCAACACGGCGAAATCCTGTCTATATAAAAAATACAAAACAATTAGCTGGGCTTCGAGGCTGCAGTCCCAGCTACTGGGGAGGCTGAGGGAGAATCATTTGAGCCTGGGAGGCAGAAGTTGCTGTGAGCTGAATTGGTGCCGCTGCACTGCAGACTGTGGGACAGCCAGATCTTGGCTCAAAAACAAAGAAACAAACAGGTTTAGGCTGATTAATTTGATTAACATTTTTAAAAACCAGATATAGGTGAAGGGGAGGAAGGCAGCAAATCACACTGCCATGTGTGTACCTATGCAACAATCTTGCATGTTCTTCACATGTACTCCAAAATCTAAAATACAATTAAAACAAAACAAAACAAAATCATATTTCAAATAAATTAAATCTGAGATAAAGATCTTTTGTATTTACCCACATATTTATTGTCTTAGCCAATTTAGTGTATCTATAAAGGAATCCCTAAGTCTGGGTCACTGTTATGAAGAGAAGTTTATTTGACTCATGGTTCTTCAGGCTGTGCAAGAAGCATGGTGCCAGCATCTGCATGTGGTGAGACCCTCAGGCTGCTTCCACTCACGGTGGAAAGAGAAGGGAAGCAGCTGGTGTGTGCAGATCACGGGTGAGAGGGGAAGCAGGAGAGAGGGGAGGAAGGTGCCAGGCTCTTCTTAACAACCAGCTCTTTGGGGAACGAATAGAGCAATAATTCATTTATTCCTTTCTCCCCCACAAGGAGGGCACTTAATTTATTCATGAAGAATTCATCCCCAGGACCTAAACGCCTCTCCTTAAGTCCTGCCTCCAACATTGGGGATCAAATTTCAACATGAGATTTGGAGGGGACAAACATCCAAACTGTTACACTTATTTTCCGCACTCTTGTTGCCTTAGCGTAGATTCAGGTTTTCATCTAGTATCAGTTATTTTTTTGCCTGTAGAATTTCCTTTATCATTTTTTCCTACTTCATATCTGTTGACCATGAATATTCTCAGCTACTGTTTAAAAGGAGTTCTTCATTTCACTTTCAGTTTTGAAAGATATTTATTCTAAGTATAGAATTCTACATTTTTTTTTCTTTTAGCATTTTAAAGATTGGCATCATTCTCTTATTTCTAATAATTCTTATCTTCCCTCTACCATCTTGTCTTGCCCCCATTTCTGGCTGCTTTTAGGATTTTTCCTTTGTCACTTGTTTTCAGCAATTTAATTATAATGATCTCTGAGTAGTTATCTTTAAAATATATATATATATATATATATACATATATATACATATATATATATATATATATATATATATATATATATATATATATGTATATATATATACTTTTGCTTGGGATTTGTTAAGCTTTTTCTTTTTCTTTTGTTTTTTTTTGAGATGAAGTTTTGCTCTTATTGCCCAGGCTGGAGTGCAATAGTATGAACTTGGCTCACTGCACTCTCCACCACCAGGGTTCAGGAGAGTCTCCTGCCTCAGTCTCTGGAGTGGCTGGGATTACAGGCATGAGCCACCATGCCCAGCTAATTTTGTTTTGAGTAGAAATTGGGGTCTCATCATGCTGGCCAGGCTGGTTTTGAACTCCTGACCTCAGGTGATCCACTTGCCTTGGCCTCTCAAAGTGCTAGTATTACGGGCATGAGCCACTGTGCTCAACCTAAGCTTTTTGAACCTCTGGGTTTATAGTTTTTTTTTTTTTTTTTTTTTTTAAATCAAATTTGAGAAAAATCCTCCAATTATTTCTTCAAATATTATTTTCATTCCACACTTCATTTTTTTGAGACTCTGGTAACATGTGGCTTAGACTCCTTGATATTGTACCACAAGAAAGTGAAGCTCTACTAATTGCTTTTTTTCCACTTTAGCCTAATGATGACCCTACCAATGAAATTTTTATTGCAAATAATGTATTTTTCATTTCCATAACCCTCATTTCATTGTCTTACATCTTTCATTTCTTTCCTTATTATAGTTAGGTTCTTTTAAGATTTGAGCATATTTATAATATTTACTATATTTTCTGTCTACTAATTTAATCATCTCTATCATTTCTTGATCACTTTATATTGATTATTTTTTTTCTGGGTTAAGGTTTATATTTTTGGCATGTTTGGTAATTTTTTATTAGATGCTAGATATTGTAAATTTCTCATTGCTGAGTGCTGAATTTTATTATGTTCCTTAAATAAGTTCTGTGCTTTGTTCTGGCAGGCAGTTACATTACTTACAAATAAGTGTGATCTTTAAAGGCTTATTTTTAAGTCAAATTTTGGTGGATAAATGTAGCTATTCTCTAGGGCTGTTTCGTCCCCATTATAAAAACGGTCTTTTCTGAGGATGCTAAAGAATGCTCAGTATATTAGTCTATTCAAGCTGCTATAAAAAATACCATAGACTAGATGGCTTGGACAACAGAGATTTGTTTTCTTAGAGTTCTGGAGTCTGGAAGTACAGGTGCCAGCAAGGTTGGTTTCTGGTGAATCCTCTACGTCCTCACGTGGCCTTCTCTGTGCATTCTGAGGGACAGAGCGAAAGATGAAGAGAGAGAGAGAAAACTACAGTGCCTTTTCTTTTTCTTATAAGGAAACCAGTCCCATTCAATTACGGACTATGATAGGTGGAAAAGAATGCTTCCTTACCTAAAATCTTTAAAAGGCTCCAGAGTATTTCTGAGGTAAAATTCCATTTCCTTTTCTTTCTTTCTTTTTCTTTTCTTTCTTTCTTTCTTTCTTTCTTTCTTTCTTTCTTTCTTTCTTTCTTTCTTTCTTTCTTTCTTTCGTGTGGCATTTAGGTCATTTAAGGTCACCCTCTCCCTGTCCAGTCTCTCTAATCCGTTTAATCTCCCAGATTTATTGATCTGCTGTCTCTATTAATGCTACAGGACTATTGTGAGAATCAAATAACAAAATGATAAGGTGAATTTTCTATAGCTGTTAGTAGTTATATTCCTCTATCGTTTAAGACTCAGCTTAAAATCTTTTTCCAGTATGAAGCTTTCTCAGATATGTTATCTATAATGTCTTCTTCTGTACATCACGGCATGGTTATGTAATATTGGGGTTCAGGGTGCCCTCAGCTCCCCTGAGAGGATGTTTCTCCAGGTTCTTCGTCTCCTGTCCTCTCAAGAATGAGAGAGGGGACCACAGCGCAGTGCGCAGTAAATGCTGGACTCAAAAGTGTTTGTAGAAAGTGATTTATTTAGAGAGAGAGAGAGAAACAGCTGACTCTCACACTGAGTGAGGGAATCCAGAAAGACGGAATCCAGGAGAGGAACGCAGTTTCCACACTGAGTGGAAGGGAACAGAGAGATGGATTTCAGGAGGGAAGACAGGCTTCCACGAGAGAGTGTGGAAGGAGACCCAGAGGAGAAATCTAGGAGAGAGAAAGATGGCTTCCACCAAGGGAGTGTTCCTGGAATGGGACCCAAACATGGTGTCAGAAGGGGTGTGGAAGAAGGGGCTTTTAACCTGGGAGGAACTTTCTCTAAGATCCCAGGCCAATGAAAGGAGTTCCTTAGAACTTCCACTGGAGTGATTGACTCAGTTTCTTCCCACGCCAGCAAAATTCAGACATAAACCGGTCAATGTCCTGGATGGAGAGAGATGGGAGGCGGGCATGGTGCTGGGAAGTTCTTGCCCTTAAACTACGCCCCGTTGTGGACCTGGAAAGAGAACACCCTCCCTCAGTTACTACGTCTCTTACACAATATTTAAGCACGGGAATGATCTATTTCAGAGGATGGCAAACTTTGGTTCACAGGCCAGATCCCACCAGCTACCAGTTTTTTATTGGAACACATTTATTTTCTATTGTCTGTGACTTTTCTTGTACTTCAATAGCAGAGTTGAATTGTTGGACAGAGATCACATGGTCTACAAAGCCTGAAATACTGACTGTATTGTTCTTTATGGAAAACATTGACCAACCCTTGAGTCAGGTAAAAATGTTTTAGTGAAAAATATAGATAATTATGCATCATGTTTCAAATATTTATTACATCTCTGAATTCTTCATCCTGTGATACATGGTTTCTCCACCTCAGTACTATTTACATTTATGGTTGAAAAACTTTTTGTGGTGGGGGGATTTTTCTGGACACTGTAGGATGTGTAGCCACATTCCCAGTCTGTTCGCTGCTATATGCCAGTAGTGGTACTCTTCCTCTAGTTGGGAATAACACACATGTTTTCAGACATTACCAAATACCCCCCGGGTGGTAAACTCGTCCCTCAGTAGAGAAACAACGCTATTGTTTTTTGTCGAACAACTGAACTTCACTGATCTTGTGAGCATTCTATAGTAATGTCCCTCAACATTTGGTGTAAGTGAGAATTATATAAATGCAAGTGTGGGGAGTGCATTTGAGCTTAAAAAGTTGTACAGTCGATACTGATGCACATCCAATGTTGAGAATTACTTTTCTAGAGCTCAGGTGTTCATCAGAATCAGCTGGAGGCTGTGTTGAAATACAGATTGCCAAGGCCCACTCCTTGAGACTTTGATTCTATGTCTGTCTGGACTTTAATAATGTGCATTTCTAAAACTACCCAGGTGATACTGCTGCAGCTAGTCCTGGAAGAATAACTTGAAAATCACTGGATGTAACCGAGTTATTTGCATTGTCTAGTTCGGCAATAGTCTTCTTGCAAACAAGATATTGTATTAATTGTGTGACAAATCTGAGATAACCATGTAGTATAATAAAAGAAGTGTGAAAACTGGAATTAAAATGAAAACAAAACAAAATATCCCACCTTGGTTCCAGCCTTGCTCAGCCCTTACTAGAAAATCATTTTGGAGCTCCTATCTCAGATTTGTTATCTGAATTATAATATGTAATTAGCTATCTTGCATGGATAACATTAAACTAATTGGTATTCATTAATAAACACCACTTTAACTCTACATTTTTCCTCATATGCACTTCACAAAAATGAAGTCATACTGATTATAGTGCATAGACTCCTGTCTAAAAAGGCTCTAAATAAGTGAAGCAAAAATCACTGGAGGACCCTTTATAAGGGGAACTGAAATTTAATAATCACATTGATCTTCTTGGTCAAGTCTAAAATAGTCTCTAAGAAGTACTGGGAGCTCTGATTGGATAGATTATATCTTAGATTGCTTTTACTCCTTCTTGAAGTACACAAATTCAGGATTTGCTTTTTAATTAACCCAAACTTTTGAGATTCTAGTAGTTTGAGGCAGAATTGTGAATATATCCATTGTGATTATTTCAGACTGCACTGAAAACATTTATGTCTACCTTACTGGACTTTCTGGTTCATTTTGTGGTCATTTATGAGAAATGAATGTGACTTCACTTGAGAATTTACTTGAAAGCTTTTGCCAGTAAGACACATCAGTCATTACGAGGTTGCTTCTCAAGACAGACGAGTCTCACAATATTCTCTACCATGCTTTCCTGCTGGAAGGATGTGTAATGTGTGTTACCACTTCTGTCTTAAGGGTATGGATCTTGCTTAGCATGACATTTTGTGGGATCCTAGTTGTGTGGTATTTATAGCCATCTAACCGGATGAATAACATCTGATGAGTTCAAAGCACACCCATTAATGGTAATGTGGACATCTTTTTGAATAAACTACAAAAACAAATCCAAATTCTGTGGTAATGCTTCCATCTGTCCTATGATATTCATTATTCTAGAATATCATACAGTGGTGGTGTCACAAATGTTATGTCTCTGGAGCTTCATGTAACCTTGGGAGCAGAAATATCTAAAGAACCAAAAGAGAATAAAGGCTATAATTAAAAATAAGTCCCAAGAAATAGTTTCCATGTGGTTGCGAGAAGCCCCTGAGCACAGCTGGAAAATTTCAGGCTGAAATATGTTGGAACAATAGTTTACAGAGGAAAGTAGCTGGGTCTGTGGTTACGCTTGGAAGTAAAATTTCCTTGTTGGTCATAATAGCAAACTAACTATAAAGTTTAGTAAGAATATTCCCCAAAGAAGGTTTTACTCCCTGAATTACAAAGAGAAAGAGAAACATAATAGATGATTTCTTAAGTGACCGTATGGGCTAATTAATAGATTAGAAAAAGTTGTATTATATACAAATCAAAGTAAGTTTCAAAATGTAAAGAAAAACATAGGCTTGTTTAATAACAAAGGTTGAAGAATCCAAAAATGCAGGAGACAAGAGCAGGAGTCAATATAAAGTTGTAAAATAAGGTTACACTTGAAATCTTGTGATACAAATCTTTCTTTTTTGTATTTGAATAAACATCTCAATATAGGCAAAACCAACCCATCATTTTCTTCCAGATTTGACTTCTCCTTCTTGATTTTTTTTTTGCTTTTGTTACAGGTTTCTTTCTTCAAGACACCTAATCTTGAAACTTCAGCATTATTTTAAAAATTGTCCCTCTATTCACCTTCCATATGAAATCAATTGTTAATTTCTTTTAATTCTACTGCTAATGAGTCATTCACATCCAAATTGATTTAATACGTTGTATTAACATGTTGGATTCAATGAAAATAGTTTTCAAAGAAATACCAAGCAAGCAGAGAAGTTCTGTGAAATTGTAAAGTCTTCAGGTATAGATAATCACTTGGAAATGGGAGGAGGGGATAGTAGGGTAGTTAATTTGTGGTTGATGAAATCTTGAAAGATCAATGCCTTGAAAGTTAGAGTGGAATTCAGGGGTAAGGAGAGAGAGGTAAAAACCGATGTGTGGCCGGCAGATGCGGGTAATCAGGTAATCATGAATAGCGTATTCGATGGAAGGGGTGCATTCTAAAACAAGAATGTACACTACTGCTAACAAGCAGTATTATCAAACTACAAAAAGTGATTCCAAATATGGGTATGAGGTGGAAATGAACTCCCCTTTTACGAGAGTAGTTTCAATCAAAGTAGTTTCAAACAACAAAAGCAGTTTTCAATCAATCTCTTCTTCAACCTTCAGACATATTATTAGTAAATTATTTAGTTGTAAAAATAATGTTGAAATTTTGTTCAAAGTTTTTTTTTTCTCACATAATGGTAAAATGTTTATTTTCACCAAAAAGGAAGTTTAAAAGACTAATGGAATCTACAGAGCTTGCTGGGTCAGTGGTTTGGATATCGACAGGTGATATGTCTATATACTTTGCTGAGACCTAAGTCACAACTGTAAGTTCAGTGATTTTAGGGCTGCCAGGGTTGTATTAGTTTTGTGTTGCTGTGTAAAACATTACCACAAACTTAGCAGCTTAAAACAAAACCCATTTTAGGCCAGACACTGTGGCTCATGCTTGTAATCCCAACATTTTGGGAGGCCAAGGTGGGGAGATCACGAGGTCAGGAGATCAAGACAATTAATACAAAAATTAGCTGGGCACGGTGGCCAGCGCCAGTAGTCCCAGCTACTCAGGAGGCTGAGGCAGGAGAATCACTTGAACCTGGGAGGCGGAGGTTGCAGTGAGCTGAGATCACACTGCTGCACTCCAGCCTGGGCGACAGAGCGAGATGCAGTCTTAAAAAAAACCAAAAACCAAAAAACAGTTTTTTTTTAATTTCATGGATCCCTAAGTGATAAATCCAGGATGGCATGACTGGGTTCACAAGGCTGAATGAAAGGTATCAGCTGGTTGTGTCTTCATAAAAATGGGCGTATCCTCATATTTTCTATTACTGGCAGAACTTATTCCCTGGCAGCTGTCCGAGATACCCATTTCCCAGCTGGCCATCAGTAGTCCACTGCTCCTCTCACCTGAAGACCATTTGTAGTTTTCTTAAGGGGCTTCCTCTGTTCTCAGAGCAGCCATGGAATACCAAGTCCTTCTCATGCTTCGGCCCTCTCTGACTTCATCTTTTGCCATCAGCTGGAGAAAACTCTCCACTTTTTTTTTTTTTAATGGAGATGGAGTCTTCCTCTGTCACCAGGCTGGAGTATAACGGCATGATCTCAGCTCACTGCAACCCCTGCCTCCTGGGTTCAAGCGATTTTCCTGCCTCAGCCTCCTGAGTAGCTGGGACTACAAGTGCATGCTACCATGCCCAGCTAATTTTTGTATTTTTAGTAGAGACGGGGTTTCACCATGTTGACCAGGATGGTCTTGATCTCCTGACCTCGTGATCCACCCTCCCTGGCCTCCCAAAGTGTTGGGATTACAGGTGTGAACCACCACCCCTAGCCAACTCTGTTTTTAAGGGCTCATGTGATCAGACGAGGCCCACCTGGATATTCTCCCTATCTTAAGGTAAATATCATAACGGGAATAATACTATGTGTACAGGCTCGGGAATTGAAGGAAACGTCTTTGGTGAGGAGATTTTAGAAATTTTGTCTACCATACCTGTGTGATATTAGCAATTGGACAGTGTGGTTGTGGTTCACGTGATCCAGTAAAAAGAGACAGTGAGAATGGAATTGTTCTTCCTACTGGGATTGTGGGTACAATTATATCTCATTTTAAGCTGATTTAAATAAAAAACAAATTGCAGGGAAAAAAACGAACTCTACTTCCAAGACCAGAATGCTCTGATTAAACGAGACTTAATAAGGCAGGAATTAATATCTTTCAAAGATTTACAGAACAATTTACCTAAGAGGTTTAAAAAACATAAAGCAAAATGAAAACAAAAAGAAAAAAAAACCCCAAAAATAAAATAAAATAAAAATATGGAAACTTTTTGGTAACTTTGAAGACGGTGAAGTCATCAACACTTTATACAACTATTTTCATGATGCCAATAAATTGCATACATGTTGGCCAAAGGACTGCGATGAAATAAAATAGTTTATCAATTCTTAGATATTTACAAGGGGAAACATAAGAATAAAATATTGGATTGCCATGATTTTCCATGGTTTAAAAGAAAACAGAAAATTAGAAAATACTGCTTTCTTAAGAAAACATTACCTAATAAAATTACCAGGTCTTTTATAAAATTTCCCTGCTCCCTTGGATTTCCACCCCATCCAACATGCACAGCATGTTCTTATGAATCTTATTTAAAAACTCTCATAGGAAGAATTTTTTTAACAAAAAAATTGAAGCAAATTAAAGTTAATTGTATAAACCATTATAATTTAACAAAATTCCATATAAGACACATTCAAATGGGCACACAATGATTTGATTCTATGATTATGTTTTTGGGAATTTAATGGACATTCCATTCTGAGAGAAAATATAAAATTGAATTACTGAAAGAAAGTAAATCTGTTTCTGGATTCAACCTAAACGCAAACATTATTTGTTCCTGCTTAGCAGTGGGTAAATAATTGATTTCAAAATTTTGAAGATACTGAGCAAAACCCAAGTGAGTTTCCATTTCTGTTTTTTCATAAGAAATTTGTTGGTAAGAGAATAAAAGGGAAAGCTTGGAAATTATGAATTATTGGAAGAGCCTTATATGTTTCATATGTGATTGTAACATAAAACAAATTTTAATGACATTTGATTTATTATTTTTAAGAAATAGTATATATGCATTAGTATTTTTTCTTTTTCAAAATTTAACAGTGTTATATTGGTTACTACAAATTGAGTCTGATTATTATTCATGAATATTTTCCTATATATATTAAAGTCAAATTATAAATTGGCAAAGTTCAGGAGGAGCTTTTCCTTCTTTTCCCTTTTTATCCTTAAAAAGACAACTTTTTTCTTTTAATTTCTCAGTTCAAATATAATACCATAACACGTTCTTATTCACGAGAAGTTTTATTCAGTTATCTCATTTAAAAATGTTTATATGGTCAAATTTAATTGTTTACCAGCATGTGTAATTTACTTCTAGTTTAAAATAAGCTATGATTACAAAAAACTAATTAATCAGAGTGTCATTAGCTCAAAATGTATAAATATTCAACTTAACCAACTGGAGATAACTGGAGTTGTGAAGAAATTATGGAATTTCACATTAAAAAACATTAAATAGGCATTGAGGCAAGAATAATAATTTAGTTTAAAAGTAATAATTTGTCCTTAGTTCTTTCATTTACTACTAGCTTATCTTTTAAGATATATCGAGCATGTACATTTATAAAATATAGAACATCACATAGAAATATATCACCTTTCTCTAAAGCAATGTTAAGCTTTCATCGTTCATTCATTCAATCACTAAAAACTTATTGAGCATCAGCTATGTACCAGGCGCTGTGCAGGAAGCGGTAGTAATAGATGGTGGTGAGGATGAGGAAGGGGCACACAGGTGGAAGAAAACAAGGGAGTACACAAGACCAAGAAGAATCAACCCGAGAGGCAGGGGAACTGGAGTCCGACGTCAAAAAGCTCAAAAAGAGGGATTTTTTGTTTATTTTATTTTATTTATTTATTTTGAGAAGGAGTCACACTCTATCCCCCAGGCGGGAGTGCAGTGGCGCTATCTTGGCTCACTGCAACCTGTAACTATTTTTTGTATTTTTAGTAGAGCCAAGGTTTCACCATGCTGCCCAGGCTAGTCTCAAACTCCTGACCTCAGGTGGGTCTTCCAAAGTTCTGGGATTGCGGGTGTGAACCACTGCACTCCATCTGAGAGTATTTTTTAAAGGTGTTTAACTGTGTCAAAAACCCTGAAGGAATTAAGAAAAGGGATACTGAACATTTTTCATTATATTTGCTAATTTGGAGGTCATTAGTGGCTTTGCAAGAATAGTTTTAGAGGAATAATAAGAGCTAAAGCCAAATTAAAGGCCATTAAGGAGTGAGTGGAGGCAGCCTGGGTAAACAATTCTTTTGAGAAGGTTGACTATCAAGGGCAGTACCTCAGAAAATCTGCATAGTCAATGATTTTAGAAGTAGATTAAAGAATCCAAATTATCTGCTTTTTCTCCCATTGAGAAGATTTCTTTTAGGCCCGGTGCTGTGGCTTATGCCTGTAATCCCAGTATTTTGGGAGGCCGAGGGGGGTGGATCACGAGGTCAGGAGTTCAAAGACCAGCCTGGCCAACATGGTGAAACCCCGTCTCTACCAAAAATACAAAAATTAGCTGGGCATGCTGGGGCGTGCCTGTAATCCCAGCTATGTGGAGGCTGAGACAGGAGAATTGCTTGAACCGGGACTCGGGAGGCGGAGTTGCAGTGAGCTGAGATCGTGCCACTGCACTCCAGCCTGGCGGACGGAGCGAGACCCCATCTCAGGAAAAAAAAAAAAAAAAAAAAATTATTTTAGTTATCCTCCCCTAGATTTTGGGCTGGTCTTAGTGACTTGCTGACCAATAGAATGTGGCAAAATGATGTTTCTGGGCTTTGGAGGGTAAGTCATTAAAACTTTGCAGCATCCACCAGGACTTTTTGGAGTTTTTGCTCTTGGAGCCATGAACCAATGTGTAAAAAGCCTGAGAACCGAGACTGTGTTCTGAGAAAGCCACAGGAATTGGCTACACAGAGAGAGGAACCTGGGTAGAGCCATCTGGTCCAGCCATCCTAGCGCAGGCAGCAGGCCTTGAATGGAAAAGTCATTGCTTGCAGTCTCAGCAGATGTGATATGAAGAACTGAGAAACAGCTCACCCAGCCAAATACGGCCCCAGCTGAGCTATACCAACCATTTCCCCCCTACTGAAGCATCCATTATTATGGAGCAGAGAAACATCGTTACCATGTACTCTGCTCCAATTCCTGATCTACAGTACAATGAACATAATAAAACAGTTGTTTTATGTCACTAAGTGTTGAGGAGGTTTTTTCCACAGTGATAAATAACTGGAATAACCTTATGCATAGTAGCTGTTTCACAAATGTTTATTTGATTTAATAGTATGATTCACAAAAATTCAATTTATTAAATGAAGCACATGCTTAAATCATACATATATAGCTGGGTGCGGTGGCTCACGCCTGTAATCCTAGCACTTTGGGAGGCTGAGGTGGGTGGATATCACCTGAGGTCAGGAGTTCAAGACCAGCCTGGCCATCATGGTGAAACCCCATCTTAAAAAAAAAAAAAATTGGACATATATACAAAATAGAATTTTCCTAAGATGAATGTATAATCTATCATTCCAATCATTTAATTGGTCATTTGCCCTACTAGTCAAAATTAGTGAAAATTTTTATGTACTTAAATTCTTCACACTCAAATTATTGAAAGTTTCTATATATTTTAAAGCAACTTTTACATCCCAGATTTTGAAAAATGTTCTGTATTGACTTGATATATATTTACTTTGTTCCAAACAATATTCTAAAGGCTTAAGGTGTATCAAACCATTTAACCTAAGAACAACCATGCCAGAAAGGTATCATTTTAATCTGCATTTTATGGAAGAATAAATGGAAGCTCCAAGAAGTTAAATAGTATTGTCAAGGTTATACAGCTGATGTCTGATCAAACAGTGATTTGAAAACAGTGATTTGAATCCAGGTACTTGGATTCCAGAACTTCTGCTCTTGCTACATGACAGTCCTGGCACTCCCTCCTTCCCCAACACACACACGTGGTTTCAGTCCTTTTTTCTCAGCATCTGGGTGAGAAAAACTATAGTTGATTGAAGTCCTTGGCTAGCAAGATTGAAGGAAAGTGAAGGAAAACTTTGGAACTGGGGGCACTTCCCAGGCCAAGGATAACAGAGCTTAAGGGAAAGGAGATGGTTGCTCAGAGGGAAGAAGTGAAAGGAGCTTCCGATTTTGTATCTCAGCCCAGGTCTTGTTCTTACGCCCTCCTGTGCTGAAATGATTGATCTATTGAGCTTAAGTCAGTTCCAAAATGTATTTGAGGCATCATATCTGCTCCAACATAAAATAGTTTAGTCCCTTTTTACTTAGAGCTTCTGATACAGTTTGACTATGCTATATAAGTTCTGAATGTTAGGTCACACATCCAAATGCAATTTAATTGTTAAGCTTCACAGTCTTACATACACACAACTCAATATTCACAGCTGAATTTAGGATAAACACAACCTCCCCCTTCTCCCAAAGTGACATAATCAATGAAATTTAAGCCCTATACTGTTCTTCAGGAAGATCTTGGCAGCTTTTAAATATTCCTCAGTAGTATTATCCCACATCAACCTTCGAGGGAGCGACACTGGACTGCTACCAAAGCTTTGTTATGTGTTACCCGGAAACATGACTTTCAGTGGTGAATTCTTGAAACTTTCTCTGAACGGATTATTCCCATCAGGAGAAGCATTGTGTGTTAGAGGTGACTATGAATAGAGATGGCAGGAGATAATTCCATAGCAGGAAAAGTAACCTGCAATTTTTTAGGTCAGGTTGACTTTATCCTAGTGAAAGGACAGTATGTGAAACAAAAAATCTTAAAAATGGAATCGTATAAAGAATAAAGTGTCCCTTTTTCTACACAATTATTGGTGTGATTTGGCAGGGCCCTGACACCATCTCATCTTGAATTGTAGCCCCCATAATCACCACGTGTTGTGGGAGGGACCTGGAATCATGGGGTGGTTACCTTCAGGCTGTTCTTGTGATGATGAGGGAGTTCTCATGAGATCTGCTGGTTCCAGAAGGAGCTTTTCCTCTTTTTATTCTGCACTTCTGGCTACCGCCATGTGAAGAAGGACGTGTTTTCTTCCACTTCGACCATAATTATAAGTTTCAGACCTCCCCAGCCATGCTGAACTGTGAGTCAATTAAACCACTTTTCTTCATAAATGACCAAGTCCTTGGTACGTCATTATTACCAGCACAAGAATGGACTAATACATTTATTAAATTATGTTTCAGATACAGAAGGGGTGATCAGCAACGTCCTCACCATCAAGCAAATCTTTGGCATAACTCCCTTTGAATGGGGAAGAAAGTATCATGTATATGTGTATGTAGGCACATGTGAACTTATCATATGGAGGAAGGGGAAGATGAGGCCATGAAAGACACGCATATAGGTGTGTGTGCTGGGGGAGAAAGAGTAGAGGTGCAAAAGAAGAGGGAGATCAGTAAATAATAAAAAGCAAAAGTCAGGTTATAACAAAGCACAAGGGTGATGATCCTCTTTAGGGGACAAAATAGTTTCTGAAGATTTCTGTGAGGACTAGAGACATTTTTATTGACAGGTACTTGAATTTTTCTCCCACTCTCTTTTCAAATGAAGCAGATTCATATATTTCCTTCTTATAAGAAATCTTTAGCTTCCAGACAGTGATAATTTTCACAACATGAAGAAGTTGCATAGTCTTCTGACTAAGCTCAGCTACTTAAGTATTGTAAGGTTCTATTTTCCGGTATTATCTGTTTTTAGATACTTTGGTTATAGTGATGTTTCAGATATCATTTTCTTATTTTTAGGATAAGACAGCCTCTGGGTCTCTGCCATTCATTTACTGACTGTGGTATCTCAAACCATTCAAACAGAAGGTGCAGGGTGGCACACACTGTCAGCTGTGTACCCGTGCCGTTCTCAGGCTTTCTCCTAAGGACAGAGCCCTGAATGGCATCGTGGGCCATGTGCTTCTGAAACAGAGCTCCTTTTCAGCCCTGGGGAATATGTCTTGAGTAGTCCAAGCCAGTAATGATGATTCAGTTCATCCAGTTATTGGTTTAAGCACGTGCATGTCATATGTTCTGGCCAATGAGATAGGAGGAAAAGTCATTTGGGGATGTGTCAGCTCTTAATTTATTGCCTCTCAGCTCTGAATGCACCCTTGGATATTTGCTCTGTAGTCAATAAGGGAATTCCTTTAAGATTTTTAAAGTCCGTATGATGCTAAGCGTCTCGGCGGAGGGCGCTGGAGAAACATTGCAGGAGGCGGAGGCTTCCTGCTGTTGCCGCCTGAGCTGAGGAGCGACTGTGGGTTGTAGGTAGCGGGAGTGGAACCTGCCTGAGCCACAGGTCCAGAACACTGTTTCTCTGTGACCTTGTAGTCTTGGCGTGGAGATGAGCTGGCTGGCCTGCATGCAGCTGCCTGAGACCCAAGGGGTAGCTCTCTGTGCGAGCCCATTCCCACCAGCCCACAAGCTCTGAAGGTCTTGGCACTCTGCTGGGTGGGCAGCAGTGGGATTGGCACTGCCTGTCTGCCCAGCAACTCCAGACCAGTGCAGGTCGGGTTAAACTAGCTAACTTTCTTGCTATCCAGTGGCTGAACCACACCTTTTCCAACAAGGCCTGGATTCCTAAGTTTGTCCATGTCTTAAAGTCATATTTATTATAGCTAATAATTCTTATTTTAAACTTTCTACTTTTAACCTACGATGTGATTTCTATCTCCTGATTATATTCCAATAGCTAGCGATAGGGGGTTCCTGGGAAATGGTTCATTAGTCATAAAAAGCAGTGAATGAATGAGTCTTCTCTTTTCTGACTCTGAATGTTAACCCTGAATGTTAACTCTGAATGCATGTAACCCCTGGAACGACAGCGTTCGTTTTTAGCCAATGGGAAAAGTCAAGGAAAGAACCTGGATTTGTTTTTTAAATTTTAAATAGAGATGGGGGTATCGCTGCGTTGCCTAGGCTGGTCTCAAACTGCTGGGCTCAAGCGGTCCGCCTGCCTTGGCCTTCCAGAGCGCTGGGATTATGGGTGTGAGCCACTGCGCTAGGTCAGAACCTGGATTTTTGACGACATAATCATGCTCTTGATTTAACGAACCCTGCTATTGTCCTCAAACGAGGTGTGAGATGTGAGGGCGGTGGGGAGCAAATACCCTTATATTTAGGCTACTTTAGGTTATGATTTCACTTACTTGCAGCACAAAGACCCCAACAAAGATGTAAAATATTCCCTTAACCTCATCATTAGTTTTTTTCTTCTTTTTTTGGCATGGAGTCTCACTTTGTCACCCAGGCTGGAGTGCAATGGCACAATCTCAGCTTATTTCAACCTCTGCCTCCCAGGTTCAAGTGATTCTCCTGCCTCGGTCTTCTGAGTAGCTGAGATTATAGGCGTGCGCCACCATGCCAGGCTAATTTTTGTATTTTTAGTAGAGATTGGGTTTTTCCATATTGGCCAGGCTGGTCTTGAACTCCTGACCTTAGGTGATCCACCCAACTTGGTCTCCCAAAGTGCTAGGATTACAGGTGTGAGGCATGGCACCCGGCCTCCTTTCTG
This sequence comes from Saimiri boliviensis, assembly GCF_048565385.1. Classification (NCBI taxonomy): domain Eukaryota; kingdom Metazoa; phylum Chordata; class Mammalia; order Primates; family Cebidae; genus Saimiri; species Saimiri boliviensis. The sequence goes on from NC_133466.1 coordinate 37,594,465, forward strand.
ATTATGTTGAATTTCTAGTAGTTTTTATGGCAAAAAAAAGCCATTGACAGAAAAGCTCTCTGGGTTATTTTCTTTGGCGGATAAAACATGTTACAAGCCAGTTCTTCCTCAGAAACCTAGAATGGCCTCTCTTCTAGGAATCAGACACTTCTGTCAATTTCTGACTTCTCTACTTCACACAACTGTGTATAATGCTTCAATATGAGGCTCTGTTTAGAACAAATACTAGACATAGGCAAGTTAATGAAAAGAGAAATACAGCACTCCAAAGCCTATTGTCTCACATCACCTGTGTCCCAGAATGAGGACTTATAATTCACATCCTTGATTAAAATAAAGTCTTTCCACAGTGGAGTGGGCTACAGGGAAGAAATCTGCTGTATGGCTTTTACAGGTGTCGTCTGCTCATCATATTGTCATTGCATGGCCACTGTGCTCCTCATTTCCAGCACGTAGTTACCGCAGTTTCCTTTGCTTCCTGTGACTTCCCGAGGTTTCCTCCAGAAACATTTCCAGCACTCTAAGTATCGCCAGTCCCTCCCTGTTGGAACTGGTACTGCAAATCTTCCTTGGAAAGACAAAGGTCTTAAAATAATTCTTCCCATTTCATTTCACTCCACTCAGTCATCCTTAAGCCCCATCCCCTGCTTAGAATAGTGCATCTGATTATTGGTTCTACTGTCTCTTAATGCAGACTCTTGTCCATGAGCTCGCTCTTCTCTCCCTTCCCCCCTCCTTTCCTGCCTTCCTTCCTTCTTTCCTTCCTCTTTCCCTTTCTTTCTTTCTTTTTTCTTTCTTTGTGTCTTTCTTTCTTTCTTTTTCTTTCTTTCTTTCTTTCTTTCTTTCTTTCTTTCTTTCTTTCTTTCTTTCTCTCTCTCTCCTCTCTCTCTCTGTCTCTCTCTTTCTTTCTCTCTCTTTTTCCTTTTTTTTCCCTTTCTTTCCTCTTATTCACAGAGAAGCTCACTCCACACTCCTTTAAAAACATTGCTTTTATTCAAGGGAACAGGTGTCCCTGAATCCCTTCCCAGACAGACCTGGTGGCCTGCATAAACACAGTTCCAACTTGCACACATATTCTAGTGAATAATGACATGCATGCTTTCTATGGAGCTACCTAGGCAGTTTGGCTGCTCTCAAAGTTCATTGCCTTACTTACAGGAAAGGAAGGTTCAGACTCTTTTAATGTCGAAAGGCAACTGGTGTTTGCCTCAAAAGAAATAAGATTCAGGACTTAGATAGTTAGAGGAGCAGGAAAAAGGAGAAAAAATAGGGCTGCTTCTTTTTTTTCACCTGCTAGCTCCCTTGTAATGCTTAAGGACACCTGCTAGTCTAAGAAAACCAAGAGTAAGATCCTGAGTACTTAGCAGACTGTGAGAGAAAGAAGCCGCAAAGATGGGGTTGTGAATCCCAGAATCTAAACTCTTCAAGAAGCCACCCCAGGGAGTGTCCTCGACATTTTTGTGCCAAAACTGTAGTGCAAAGTGGTCACAACTGATGACCTTCTAATTAGAAGAGTCTTGATATTTCACTTTTAATAATCGGCAAAATAAAGCCGGTGAATGCACTTCTTTGAAAGTCATAGAAACCTCCAAAGATGAACCATTGAACTCAAGAGATGACTTGGCTAAGTTATTTTTATTTTACAATTGAGTCAAGGAGGCTGAAAATTAAATGTCGACAGCATAGCTTTCTTTTGTGAATTTATTGAAAGCCCTGCCTATGTTCTTCCAGAGTCCTTGCTGCTGTTATCTTTTTTTGCTTTCTTCTTTGGACGGAAATGAAGAATTTCTAAAAGTAATATTGAAGATTGGCCTCTGATGTGCCACTTCTCCTGCCTCTCCCCCATCCAGAACTGAATGGTGATGAATTAAATGATGACAGCCTCTGTCACCTTGTATCATGACACTTCACAAATAATCCTGACTCCTCACATCATGGCAGGGTCAATCTGAATCTCTCTTCAGGAGACAGAACTCTAATTGTAAAACCATTAAGGTCAAGATAGGACAAGAGGCTTCCTCATTTCTGCCTTCCCTTTGTATTAGAGACAATATGACTTTATCCTAATTGCGCCTCAGGTCTTTAAGAAAGTATTAATTTGTTCTTGACTTGTCAATTGTGGGCAGAAGTCATAAACTGTTGCATAGCACTCCCATATGATTTTTTGTGTGTAGGAATTTAACCTAAAATATGGATACATATAAACATCTAGCTTCAGGATATTTACTATGAAATTTAAAAAATCAATATATATCTATCTAGATAAACACATATATAGAATATCTGTATCAATATAGCATATATGGAACTTTTAGGTATAGCTGTCTTTAATCACAATGCTTCTGAAAAATGTAACCTTAGAAAATATTTATTTTTAAATGCTGAATAAAGGTAAAAGAAATGAGAACAATATGCTGTATCTACACTGTCTTACATCATTTACGTCTATAGGTACAGTACCTATATCCACTATCTGCTGGCTGTATTGTTTATTAGCTTCATCACCCCCTCTGTCTACGTCCTCTCTCCACCATCTTCTCAAGCACTCTTCTACCTCCTCTTCCTTGTACGCACTAAAATCTTAAGAATGCTGATATTTGGAAGTTAAGATTATGGCTGGTCAGATATAGATGATGAGGAGGAAGGCAGCAAACCACACTACCATGTATGTATCTATGCAACAATCCTGCATGTTCTTCACATGTACCCCAGAACCTAAGATGCTATTAAAAAAAGGTTACGGCTGGTTTATATTTTCTTCTTTCTCTTGCCTGATTTTGTAAATTTTTAAAGAATAATTGTATGTAATTTGGCTTTCTCTATGACCCCAACATCACTACTTATAAGGACTCATGATTAGAATTTCATAAGCCTCAGAAATAGTCTTAGCTATATAGGTTTACATTAAAAAAGGACATTCTACCCGAATTTTTAGTGGTTTCATATGACTTGACTGGTTCTCACTTTACACAGACCCTGAGAGCTGGAAAAACCTTCGAGGTTATCCAAACCAGTCCTCATCTGAAGGGGAGTAAACTGAAACCCAGAGAGGCTGGACACTCAATCATGTCAGCATCAAAAGTCACAGAGTTGGTGGTGAATCCAGGATTCTCACCATCCAACCACATTTTTGACCACAATAGAAACTTGTTTGAAATTCTATTGTTTGATTTCAGTGGCTGTTGGAAAACAAGCAGAACTCATACATACATGTTTAATATAACAGGGCTGGCATCTTTAAATCAGAATATTTAAAATCACAGAAAAAGTTATCATTCTAATATAATCATAACAAACTTAGACACACTGTGCTCAAAATAGCTTCAAATTATGAGTTTTATGTTATTTCATTTTGAAAGAAGAACTTACCAAAAAATGTCCATTATTGAAAGAGTGTCATCTTGAAGATACCATGCTAACAAAAGACAAGCTGCAAACTTTACCCCTTAAGAACAGAATGTCAACATACCAAAACATTCTTCTCAACAGTTGTTATATTTTATTTATTTTTACTTATTTATTTACTTCTGAGACAGAGTGTCTCTCTGTTGCCCAGGCTGGAGTGCAGTGGTGTGATCTTAGCTTACTGCAATCTCCACCTTCCCAGTTCAAGCGATTCTATTGCTTCTTCCTCCCGTGGGTCTAAGATTACAGGCACGCACCACCACGCCCTGCTATTTTTTTTTTTTTTTTGAGACGGAGTTTCGCTCTTTGTTGCCCAGACTGGAATACAGTGGTGTGAACTCGGCTCACTGCAACCTCAGCCTCCTGGGTTCAAGCAATTCTCCTGTCTCAGCCTTCTGAGTGGCTGGGATTACAGGTGCCTGCCACCACACCTGGCTAATTTGGCTATTTTTAGTAGAGACAGGGTTTTGCCATTGTGGCCAGGCTGGTCTTGAACTCCTAGACTCAAGTGATCTGCCCACCTCGGCCCTGCAGTGTGCTGGGAATAGAGATGTGAGCCACCGTGCTCAGCCAGCAGTTGTATTACAGATAAAAATTTATTGTAAAAAGTCATGTACAAGGATAAAATAATTCTTATGCTTATTGTATGGGTGTATGGGTGAAAACAATTGTTGCCACCATTGAAATATGATAGCAGCTTTATCTTGCTCAACTACATTTGTAGTAATTGAAAAGGGAAGCGCTGAGCAGCCCACCTCCTACTACTCGACACACACACACACAAATTGACACTCTAGATCAGACCCTGCTCAGTAAAACTGTACCAGAAAAATTTGCAAAGGTCGTGTTTAGGTCCTTGGTCCCTGCTTCGCCGTTATTTGACCTGGTTCAGTCTGTTGTGTTGTTTGTATTTATACAGTGTTGTATGATATCTGCTGTTCCCCAAAACTCGTCATGATCTGTGACCCTTTGCAGCTGACTGCCATCGTATTTATAGTAATTGAATGCAGTGTATTCTGCGTACACTGCAATTACCCTCATTCATTTCAGTTCCCAAAGACCTAGGATTTCTCTGAGTGCCCTTACAACATCATTCTACTCATTTGGCTCCAATTAGCTTCAGCTAACAAAAATACATTACAACAAACCTCTGGTTAGCCATTGCTGTTTCTAATGACATAATTTGTGAGTTTTTAGCCCCCGAAAGTAAAGACATTGGGAATTACGTTATGATATCTTCTGCAGGGCTGAGAAATATTAATTGCAGGCATCTGGGCTCACTTCCTTAAAGAAGATTTGTGATTTCTATTTAACTAATAAATGTTGACTTAATTGAAGAGCTATAAACTCCATATGTTGGACTTCCTGAGGAATTTCTGACTGTACCCTTGTTCAGTTGAGTAAGAAAATGCTTTGACCTTAACATCATATAATGGTTTATTTGCACTTACAATTTTGTGATCATACCCAATGGTTAAAGTATTCATGCAAGACAGTTTCTTTAGGAATTTACTTTTTACTGATACACAATATTGAACATATTTATGGCATACATGTGATATTTTGTTACATGTGTACGTGTAATGATCAAGTCAGAATATATGAAGTATCCATCACTTTGAGAATTTATCGTTTCACTGTGTTGTGAAAAGTTCAAATTCTCTCTTCTAGCTACTTTGAAATATACAATACATTGTTGCTAATTAAAGTCACTCTGCTCTGTTGATAAACAATAGGAACTTGTACCTTTTATCTAACTGTGTGTTGGTACCAGTTAACCTACCTCTTTTCACATCCCTCTGCCACCCACCCATCCTCCTCAGCCTCTAGTATCAATTAAAAGGTGTATATCCCAAAACTACAAAAACTTTCAATAGTTTAGCAAACAAGTATACACTTTTAACCTAATTTTTGCTTCTCAGTGTACTGCTTTTTCCATTCTAGTATCCTGTCACAGCACTAGAATATGAAATAAGACTCTAATAGTCTATTCATACTTTAAAGACAGTAGTCTTTGCAATGATGTTTTGAATAATGATGTGACTTCAAAGGATCTTTTTAGATGTAATCTAGACACTTAATCAAAATTAAGAATGGATCATAATATATTCTATAACAAATTAAATTACCTTACTCCTTGTTAATGAGAAGGCTATAATCACGAAATTCAGTAATTTCCCTTTCTTTTACATTAGGTGTTTGCATAATGCACAAGTGTCCTTCATGGTACAAAATCTGGATTTTGATCTGTTTTGAAATATAATCAATTATCATATATTAGTCTTAGGAAATTTTATTGCTAAATTGTAACCCCAAGCAAAAAGTCTTTCTACTTATCCCTCCTTTGAAAGTTTTAGTTTTTAAATGCTGGTCTCATTGCATTTTATCTTTTTTTTCCCCTTCTATCCCAAACTTGAAAAGACAAGGCCACTCATAGTCAAATACCTTAAAAGCTGTGCTCCCATGGTTTTTACGTAAAGTTAATAAAATAAATAAGAGGCAGCTGTGCAGTTCAGGAAATCACTCTATTGAGGGGTTCTGGGAATACTGTAACCACAAGTGCGAAGCTGGAGTCACCAGAAACCCTCAATGGAATTGCAGCTCAATAAATCAAAATTTGCTCCTTTTTACCTTTAAGTATAACTCTGCATTCTATTGGTGCCTATGCTTTGTAACATTCCCATTGCCATCTTTTTAATTATTGTGACACTTCTTGCTTCCTGTTCCAGCAGGTTGGGATTTTTGTGGAGGACTATGTTTAGTTGCTGTGGGTCTCAAACATTTTGGGCCTAGGGATAGTCACATGGTAATAACTCCCTCTCACTTGCCACCACCAAATAAGAAAGAAAGAGAAAATGTTACGAACTAGGAAGTATTTTGATAACATTTCATGGAGGTATAAAATAAGTACATCTGTGCCAGATAATAAGATCATACATGACAATAGTTCCATGAACCGCCAGGTGGACCACCTAGAAGTCCCCGAAGACTACTGAATCTTGTGGTTGACTGATGGGCTGTGAATTACTGCTTTTGACAATCAATGCAATACAGTCGTCACTCTTCTCTTTAACTTAACTATTCCTTGGTGACAACCTAATGAAATATGTTTTCCCTACTCCCATTTTCTTTTACAATAATAGCAAGGCCTTAGTTTCCTTAACTGAGAAAACACTACATATATTCTTTTAGCTAAGCAGACCAAACAGTAAAAATTATGGGTTAATCTGGAGCCTGGGTTCAAATCCTTTTTTCCTTCATTTCAACCCTGGTGAATCTGACGATTATGTGCTTTGGGGTAGCTCTTCTTGAGGAATATCTTTGTGATGTTCTCTGTATTTCCTGGACTTGAATATTGGCCTGCCTTGCTAGGTTGGGGAAGTTTTCCTGGATAATATCCTGAAGAATGTTTTCCAGCTTGGATTCATTCTCTCTGTCACATTCAGGTACACTTATCAAATGTAGATTAGGTCTTTTCACATAATCCCATATTTCTTGGAGGCTTTGTTCATTTCTTTTCACTCTTTTTTTTTTTTTTTTTTTAAATCTAATCTTGCCCTCTTATTTTATTTCATTCAGTTGATCTTCAATCTCTGTATCCTTTCTTCTGCTTGCTGGATTTGGCTATTGAAACTTGTGTATGCTTCACAAAGTTCTCTTCTTGTGTTTTTCAACACCATTAAGTCATTTCTATTCTTCTCTAAGCTGTTTATTCACATTAGCATTTCATCAAATCTTTTTTCGAGGTTCTTAGTTCTTTGCATTGGGTTAGTACATGTTCCTTTAGCTCAGAGAATTTTGTTATTACCCACCTTCTGAAACCTGTTTCTGTCAATTCATCAGACTCATTCTTCATCCAGCTTTGTTCCCTTGCTGGTGAGGAGCTGTGATCCCTTTAAGGAGGAGAGGCCTTCTGGTTTTGGGTGTTTTCAACCTTTTTGTGCTGGTCTCTTCCCATCTTCATGGATTTATCTACCTGTGGTCTTTGTCGTTGGTGACTTTCAGATGGGGTTTCTGAGTGGATGTCTTTTTTTTTTTTGATGTTGAAGTTATTTCTTTCTGTTTTTTAGTTTTCCTTCTAACAGTCAGGCCCCTCTGCTGTAGGACTGCTGGAGGTCCACTCCAGACCCTGCTTGCCTGGGGATCACCTGCAGCAGCTGCAGAACAGTAAGGATTGCTGCCAGTTTCTTCTTCTGTTATCTTTGTCCCAGAGGGATACCCGCCAGATGTCAACCTGAGCTCTCCTTTATGAGGTGTCTCTTTGGGTATAGGGGAGGCAGGGAGCTGCTTGAGGAGACAGTCTATCCCTTATAGGAGTTCAAGTGCTGAGCTGGGAGCTCTGTTGTTCCATTCAGAGCTGCTTGGCAGGTTCATTTAAGTCTGTTGCAGTGGAACTCATAACCACCTTTTTTTCCCCAGGTACTCAGGCCTGGTAAAGTGAGGCTTTATTTATAAGTTCCTGACATGCTGCTGTCTTTTTTTCAGAGATGCCCTGCCCAGCAAGGAGATAGCCTAGTGACAGTCTGCCAGCAGAGGTGTTGCTGAGCTGCTGTGGGCTCTGCTGAGCTGCTGTGTGAACTTCCTTGGGATTTTGTTTACACAGGTATAGTTAGAACTGCCTCGGTAATGGCTGTCTGCCTTAGTAATGGCAGACTGCTTCAGTATTGGTGGATTGCCTCGGTATTGGCAGACTCCCTCAGTAATGGTGGACTGTGTTGGTAATGGCAGATTGCCTCTGTAGTGGTGGACTGCCTCGGTAATGGAGGACACCTTTCCCTGCACAGAGGTGGACCGTCCTGGGTCCAGCTGTGCTGCTGCAAAACTCTCAGTCCAGAGCGTTTCAGATTGCTGGTCTTTGTGGGGGTAGGACCTGCTGAACCAGATCACCTGGCTCCCTCTTTCAGCCCCCTTGTTTTTCAGTTGAATGGGTGGCTCTGTCTCCCAGGTGCTCTAGGCATCAGTTGGCTGCCCAGATTTGTGTGAGATTTTGTGTGGAGACCTGCTCTGCTGGCTGAAACAGCCATGCTGGAAACTTGTGATGCTTTTCAGTCTTGGAATTTCTTGGTTTGTGGGCAGTGAAAACTCGTTTGGAAATTTGGTGATCATTCACCTGCTGTGTTGTTCTTGCTGGGAACTGCACTCCAGGGCTGTTCCTATTTGGCCATCTTCAGTTCTGCCAGACTAGTTAGATGTTTTATAAAATGAACTTAAGGCAAGTTATAAAAGAGCCATTGTCTTCAATATTTATATAGCAGTAATTTAAATTGTTTTCTTTTTTGAGATGGAATCTCACTCTGTTGCCCATCTGGGGTCACTGCAACCTCCGACTCCTGGGTTTAAGCAATTCTTGTGGTTCAGTCTTCCGAAAAGTTGGGGTTACAGGCATGCACCATCACATGTACCCAGTTAATTTTTGTATTTTTAGTAGAGACGACATTTCACTATGATGGCCAGGCTGGTCTCGAATTTCTGCCTAAGGTGATCCACCCACCTTGGCCAAAGTGCTGGAATTACAGGCATGAGCCGCTATGCCTGGGAGGATCAATTTTGTTTAATTTTGAAGCCCATCAGTGCAAATCTGCTAAAAGCAGTTTTACAAAATTATTGTTTTGAAGTTTGATTAGTGAAAACAAAATGTAATTTGAGAAACCTATTCCTCAGGAGAATTATTTTCATAAAAATTTTAGGGCTACCATGGAATTAGATAATTACTAATTAAATACAATACTTAATGATTTTTTCTTTCATATTTTAATTTCTAGTGCAATAAATAATTCTACTTAATTGGAGTTATGATACTGGTGGGTTGTCTATAAACAAGACAACAGTATTATTTCTTCGGAGAACAGCCTTTCTCCTAAGGTTGAGAACCATGCTTCTTGGCTCTATGGTTCTGGTTAGAGTTTCCTATTGAGAGTAATTTACATGGAATTTGGAAAATGGAAGGGAAGTGGAAGCCATCTTCTAAAGAAATCGTGGTGGTCAGACATGGTAGCTTTGAAGACCGCTTCATGAGCTTCACTCACAGTTGTGGTTGCTCCACCCTCTCTACAAGCTGTAGATTCTTGATCTTCCAGTACATCATGTTGAAGTCAATAGTTAACTGTTTCCTGATTTCTTGGCTTTATCTTTCCAGACCTTTACTCATCCATTCTCCTGTCACAATAATGTAAGCCCCAATTCCATATCACATTCCTCCTTTTCATAATTCTTACAGTGATTTTCTCTTTGTGATCAAACCTAGACTGACACAGATTTATTCTAATTTTTGTTAATAAACCTTCTATTATTATTTACCTTTTTATACCTATCTCTTGTCTCCAAAGTAATGTGGTCTTTATAAAGTTATCTAGTTATTGTACTCTCTCCTAATATTAATTTAACTGTCAATATATTTGCTATTCAACCTTTGGAAGTTTCTTAATATTTTTGGCCAATTTGTCAGCTTTTATTATCATTGATTGTTTCTGTAATTCATTCTGGCAATAATGATGTATTGTACACCAACTGAGTGACAGCATTCAACATATAAAACACATAAGATTGTTCTGTTTGGGTTATATATAGAATGCTTTTATTTACACTTGAATATAAATTTCCAGAGCTTGGCAATAAATCTGAATGACACATCTTATGTATGTTACATTGTTATGCTGATTAGATATGTTGGTAACTTATCAACACTTGTCACTAATTATGCACAACATCAGCATGCCAATAGTTCTTTAGCTGTATGATGGTCCACTGAAGCTGAAGCTAAAGTTAAAGAGAAGATTTGGGCAGAAAGCTGGGCAGAATCTGAAAATCAGTTCATTATGAGAGTGCTGTGCCAGAGAACTCAAGAAATACTCACTTTCCAACTAATTGAGGATATTAATTATGCTTTACAAAAAACACATGCAGTCTCAAAGATACAGAATATGTATCAGCAAGTATAAAATTAAAAAAAAAATTACCTGACTTTTTTTAACCTCAGTCTTGTTTAGAGAATGCTTGTTTTGTTTCTGCCTGAAGTTCTTTGAAAAAAGCTGCTTAAGAATTTTCATAATTGGCTCAGCATTTGCACCAATTAGAATACTAAGGAAGTACCAGTTATTTCATATGGAAAACAAAAAGGTATATTTGAAAAAAAAAAGTCTTCTCATAGTTTAGAGGACACTCAATAGTAAGTAGAAGTTTGCATTAATAAAATATATTTTCACTTGTAAGAAGCCAGAAATGATTTGTTCTTATTTGCAGTTTCTGAATTATCTCTATGTAACTGTCCTGTATATATCCAAGGAATCAAATTGCAATCTTTTGGCAATATAACAATGGTCTAGAATACTCTTTTCATATTGTTGTGAAACTTGAGAAATAAAAGTTGTCTAAGTTAGAATTGCATAAAATTTGTAGAGATATTTTTCCTAGATCCTAAGAAAAAAATCTATTAACACAGGTTAATAGATTAACACAAGTTAATAGATTTTTTTCTTAGGATCTAGGAAAAAAAATGGCTTTACAGGATGTGTTCAAGATAACAAGAATAACATTCTTTGACTTTGGTCTGCTGCAAATGGGCCTAATAGGTAACAACTTATGTGTTCAGCAACAGAAGAGAAAATCAACAATTTATGGAAATGTTCACCCACAGGCATCCTGGGGCTAGCAGGGCCCTCCTGCCAAGATTGCTTTCCCTGAGGACCTAAGTACTAATAAACAGTGGTGCAGAAACATTAATCAAAAAGAAAAGTTTTAAAGAGTTTATTTTTGAGGGTTATTGTCACTCTTCGTAGTGAATTGATAACCTTAATTGGATATAATTGGAATTGATCCAAATTCTTATTTGGGAATTGAATTGTTTTAGTGATTAAACAAAGTAACTGAGGTCACCACCCTATTCAATGAGATAGTTTCTGGCATGTAATTAATTATAATCTCATTGTAAATCCTTTTGATTTAAAGATTAATGCTGATTCTTTATTTCATTATGCTATTCATTTTTTGAAATTAAAATTAAGGCAAGCAACAGACCACTGTAGAATATCAATATGTTGATATTTATTCAAAAAGCCAGTTTTATTCTTTGATCAAAAGCAATGAATTTAGTATAACTACTTTTATTCTGTTATATTGTATAGGGAAGAGGCACGGGGCTACAGAATTTATCACAATTATTTTAATTTATAAATATTGGTTCTATTGTTTTATTGTTTAAAATAAGGTCAATCACTCTAGAGTTCTCTTCAAGCATTTGTGAATCTTTTGTTCATCAATTTTTCTTGGGTCATTCACATATATATATATATTCATTCATTCATACACATATAGAGATTAAAAATAAACTATTTTAACAAGGATGATTGACTTTACTATTCCTCACTTTTAGATTAAATAATTATAGCAAGCTTTTTCATGACATTTCAAACCAACTGAAATGAATGATTTAAATATTTCCTCACAGTAACAGCTACTATTCTATTTAGCATTTTACAACTCATACTTGATATTTTTTCCCTAAACATTAAGAATGACAATGTTAGAAGTTAGCATTATAAGCTAGGACAGTATGTTGTTTGCTACATATGGGTATTATAGAATTTAATGTTTTGTTTATTTGCTAAATATAGAAATCTTACAAAACATACTACTAGTTTAACATTTTCATGTATAGAATGTATTTACAAAGTGACATATAACAAAATCACCTATTTATTCTTAGGAATAGAAATGACACCAGTAAAATATCAAAAGATATTTAATTTTCTGAAGCATATCATATGCTAATAATAATTTTGAGGTAATGTCAATATCATGTAATCAGAAGATTGCTTTAGTCCCTTGGTCTACTGCCTACAAAATGGATGGAGTGAAGTTCAAGTTATGCTCATAATGAACTTCAAAGCATTGGTGCTTAACAGGCAGTAAAAATCATTTGCTCTCTGCCTTCTGGAATGGGCTGTTTGATTTCCACCAACAAAGAGTAAAGGGGAAGACACTGAAATGAATCCTAGAGACAAAGTTAGGTAAAATAACAAAGGTGGAAGTGGACATCCTTGTAATATTAGAGATCTGAGTGAAAAGGTTTTCAGAATTGTGTACCCATAACAATTAAACATAAAAAAAAAAAGAAAAATAAAGAGGTGTGAAACTACAGGGTAAGAAAATGAAAGGCAAACTTCGCAGCTGTTTGAGTTTCAGCCTCCATAGCAATAGCACTGTTTTAGGATGAAGCAGAGTGAGGCTGAAAGGACTTTGATGCTTTCTGACCTCCACCTTCCTATTCTCAGCTAACACTGCCCCATCCCTGGAGATCAAAGCAAAAATGTAAGAACTTCCCTTGCTTCCATTCATAATTGCTACAAAGAGAATAAAATACCTAGGAATAAAACTAACAAAGGATGTAAAGGACCTCTTTGAGGAGAACTACAAACCACTGCTCAATGAAATAAGAGAGGACACAAACAGATGGAAAAATATTCCATGCTTATGGTTAGGAAGAATCAATACTGTGAAAATGGCCATACTACCCAAAGTAATTTATAGATTCAACACTATCCTCATCAAGCTACCAATGACCTCTTCACAGAACTGGAAGAAAACCACCTTAAACTTCATATGGAGCCTAAAGAGAGTCCACATAGCCAAGACAATGCTAAGTAAAAAGAACAAAACTGGAGACATCACGCTACCTGACCTCAAACTATACTAGAAGGCTACAGTGATCAAAGCAGCATGGTACTGGTACCAAAACAGAGATACAGACCAACGGAACATAATAGAGGCCTCGAAGGCAATGCCACACATCTACAACCATCTGATCTTTGACAAACCTGACAAAAACAAGCAATGGGGAAAGGATTCCCTGTTTTATAAATGGTGTTGGGAAAACCGGCTGGCAGTGTGCAGAAAGCAGAAACTGGACACCTTCCTGACACCATACGCTAAAATTAACTCCAGATTAAATAATTAAACATAAGACCTAACACCATAAAAACCCTAGAAGAAAACCTAGGCAAAACCATTCAGGACATAGGCATAGGCAAGGACTTCATGACTAAAATATCAAAAGCAATGGCAACAAAAGCCAAAATAGACAAAAATCTAATTAAACTCCAGAGCTTCCGTACAGTAAAAGAAAAATCATTAGACTGAACCAGCGACCAATAGAATGGGAAAAAATTTTTGCAATCTACCCATCTGACAAAGGGCTAATATCCAGAATCTACAAAGAACTAAATCAGCTTTACAAGAAAAAAACCCATTCAAAAGTGGGTGAAAGATATGAACAGATACTTTTCAAAGGAGATATATGAGACCAACAAACATGAAAAAATGCTCATCATCACTGATCATTAGAAAAATGAAAATCAAAACCACATTAAGATACCATCTTATGGCAGTCAGAATGGCGATCATTAAAAAATCTGGAGACAACAGATGCTGGAGAGGATGTGGAGAAATAGGAACACTTTTACACTGTTGGTGGGAGTGTAAATCAGTTCAACCATTGTGGAAGACAGTGTGGTGACTTCTCGAGGACCTAGAAATAGAAATTCCATTTTACCCAGCAATCCCATTACTGAGTATATATCCAAAAGATTATAAATTGTTCTATTATAAAGACACATGTACACATATGTTCATTGCAGCACTGTTTACAATAGCAAAGACCTGGAACCAACCCAAATGCCCATCAATGATAGACTGGACAAGGAAGATGTGATACATATACACCATGGAATACTATACAGCCTTAAAAAACGACGAGTTTGTGTCCTTTGTAGGGACATGGTTGAATCTGGAAACCATCATTCTCAGCAAACTGACACAAGATCAGAAAATCAAACACCGCATGTTCTCACTCATAGGCGAGTGTTGAACCATGAGAACACATGGCCATGGGGAGGGGAGCATCACATACTGGGGTCTGTTGTGGGCTCTAGGGGAGGGACATTAGGGGGTGGGGAGGTTGGAGAGTGATAACATGGGGAGAAATGTCAGATATGGGTGACGGGGGATGGAGGTAGCAAACTACTTTGCCATGTACGTACCTATGCAACAATCCTGCCATCATCTGCACATGTACCCCAGAACCTAAAGTACAATCGAAAAAAAAAAAAAAGGAATTTCCCTTGCTTTCATCCCAGAGCTCTATACTATTTTTCCTTTCTTATGGGGGCCTGAATCAAGCCTAAAGGTGTAAATTAAGTTATTGAAATGTAAACTGTTCAGAGATAACAGTATTTTGTTAGTTGATTCATGAAAATGAATCTTAAATGGAACTGATTTGTCAAGGAGGAAGATAGAGTCAGTTCCAGCCTATTGTAAACTATTTTGTCAGTTACCTATTTAAACTCTGTTGGTGTGAAGCATAAAAAGGGTTTTCTCACCTAATGAGGATTTACAAGACCCACCTTTGGGGTCTTGTAAATCTCTGTAACCTCTTTGGATTTTTAAGGCTCTCAGGGTCACACAATTTCCGCAAATCTTGGTTATGTGAAATAAACCCACATTCCGAACCTGTGAGAGCTCCAAAATAGTTTAAATGGTTGTGAAATCCCCACATTCACATTCCCACATTCATATCACATCCAAACCAGTGCCTCAGGTGGGAACTAGACCTTAGAGCTACTCTTAATATCAGAGCTCAGAACTAATCTGATAGTTTATTCCCTCAGTCTTAAATCCTCTGTTTTAATGGTATATTAAAGATAAAACTAAAGAGGAATGTTTTAATATATGGAAATATTATACTTTTTAATGTATATGTTTTCTCTAGAAAGCAAATGTCCTTGTAATCAGCTTATGTCTAATAAAGTGAAATTAGGAAGAATGTTTACCATGTCCATTTTATATTGGGTTAAATTCTACAGCTCTTGCTATCCAGGTAAGGTTCTTAAATCTTAATATTTTAAAACTAATAGCTTGACATCTTGTTTCTAAACCAGTTATCTGCTTATCTAGTGTTGTGGTTGTGAAGGTTAGCACAAAAGTGTTCCAGTTTTAATGAGAACTTAAGGAGAAAACAGCATCACATGACAAAGATGTGTTTCCTCTGGTTACAGAATGTTCTAAAATTATGGGAGGACAATTGGGGTCTTGAATGGGGCCCAAAGAAGTCTACCTGGTCAGTTACCTAGTTATCTGACTAAAGTTTGCTCTCTAGTGAAAACTAAATTGCCTACTTCTATATAGCATAATCTTTGACAATGGAAACCAACCAGAATACATCATTAATCTTCTTCAGATAGGATCTGTACATTTTCATGCAATTCTCCTGCCTCAGCCTCCCAAGCAGCTCTGATTACAGGAGCCTGCCACCATGCCTGGCTCATTTTTGTATTTTTAGTAGAGATGGGGTTTCATCATGTTGGCCAGGCTGGTCTCCAACTCCTGGCCTCGTGTTCTGCCCACCTCAGTCTCCCAAAGTGCTGGGATTACAGGCGTGTGCCACTGTGCCCGGCCAACATTTTTAAAGGTATGGTTGATGTCTCTTGTTTAGTCAAGCATTTGACTGATAATCAATTTGACTGATAATCCATCAATGACGTAAGGTGTAAATGGGATTATACACTCTGACCTCAGAGAATGTTAACCTATAAGGCATTAAGTTGGGACATTTAGTCTTACTTTAGTTTTGTCTAAGTTTACTTGTGGAAAATACATCATTTTAATTATCTTTTACTAGCAACGTATGAGCATTTCCGTTTTCCAGACCTCAGAATGGTAGATCCACTGATGGCTTGTACTGTGTGCCTGGAAAAGTCACAGACACTCAACACCAGCACGTGAAAGCAGCTGGAAGGGAGGCTCTATCCTACAAAGCCACAGAGTCAAAGCTGCCCAAGATCACGGGAACCTACCTCTTACCTGAGCATGACCTGGGTGTGAGACATGGAGGCAAAGGAGATAATTTTGGAGCTTTAATATTTGACTGCCCGATTGGATTTCAGACTTATGTGGGCTGTAGTTCTTTTGTTTTGGGCAGTTTCTCCCATTTGGAACATTAGTAGATTAAGAATAGTGGACTAACGGCCAGGCTTGGTGGCTTATGCCTGTAATCCCTGCACTTTGGGAGGCTGAGACAGGTGGATCACGAGGCCAAGATATCAAGACCATCCTGGCCAACATGGTGAAATCTTGTCTTTACTGAAAATACAAAAATTAGCTGGATGTGGTGGAGCATGCCTGTAGTCCTAGCTATTTGGGAGGCTGAGGCAGGAGAATCACTGGAATCCGGGAGGTGGAGGTTACAGTGAGTTAAGATCATGCCACTGCACTCCAGCCCTTGGTAACAGAGTGAGACTCTGTCTCAGAAGAAAAAAAAAATAGTGGACTAACAATGAATATTGCGTCTAAAGATGTTGCAGGAGGAAGTTTCTCTCTGTGCTGTAGAACTTGGATTTGATCCTGTGGAAAGGGGAGAATAATTCAAGAATTTTAAACAGAATTGCATGATTTGACTACTTTTTTTATTTTTTGAAAAATTTTCTTGGTAATTGAGTAGAAAGGAGAATGTATTTGAGGTGCAAAGGGCGATGTACGTGAGTATTAGGGACAGGGAGACCAGGTAGCTGGTGTTAAAATACAGTTGACAGGTAAGGCATACCTGAATTAAGACAGCAACAATGGGTATGGAGAGAACAGAGTTAGACTCTTCAAGTACTTGCTTACAGGTGAGTGATTGAAAACAGTGTTTAGAGAGAAGCAGAATTCAGGGCAATTTTTAGTTTTCCGTCTCGGTCAAATGTAAGTGGTCATGTACTTCATAGAAATGGATACATAGAAAAAAGGAAAGGAGCTAGAATAAGCAGGGGTGGGGCTGATTCAATTTCAGCCATGTTGAATTTGGGATTATTGTGACTTCTGGAGCGAATTATGAGTAACTGGAAAAAGGAAGCTTCTTTTGACGTTTGGAGCATAGTAACTAGAAAAATCATACTTACATAGTTTCTAAACAAACTTCTTTGAGACATTTGGTCTATAAAAACTGCAAAGATTTAAAACAGATTCAATATTTTTCTGCCAAGCCCCTGTATGTAATAAACAGGGTTTATTAACACATAAATAAAATGTGTTTTATGTATTAATGTGTCATTAACACATTAATAAAATGTGTTTCAAAATCAGACAGAATTGGGAGGCAATTTGGACAATACTGATGTCAAACTGAACCAAAATCTAAAATGTAGAAGCAAAAAATAAACTGATTACATTTACCAAATCTTAGTTTTCTCTACAATTTCTGTATCAGAGACTTTATGAAATATGATTAATTTTGCCTATTTTAAATTTGTGCAAAGAATGTGCAAAGTGAACCTTCTTAAATAAATTGCAAAAACAACTATAAGGAAGTGTAGACGGCATCTGTTATGACTTGTGAAGAAGTTGGCATCATCTGTGGTAGATCAGGTAATACCAAGGAAAGAACTCTGAACTAACCTTGAGCTGTCACTTACCGGCTCTGAGGTTCTGATTATTTATACCTGCTTTTATTCAGTCATCTATCAAACATGTATCAAGTACTTGTTATATGCCAGGTTCTGAGAATATATATATAAAAAATGACACTCTGGGTTAAGTGAGGAGGGAAGACCCTGATACCATTACAATGCAATATGATAAATGTGATCAGAGCAGCATCACTTAAACAGCTGCGAAGAGACAGCCTAACTCACCCAGGGCCAGGAATGAGCTTGGGATAATTTTCTGCTCTGGCCAGAAACAGAAAGGAAATACTTAGAGCTATGTTTTGTTCTTAAAATAAAATTGGAAAACAGTCTGGAGTAGTTCTATGCTTTTATTCTGGTCATGATAAGCAGTTACTTATTGGGGTTATATGGTGGTTAATTTTATGTGTCAACTTGACTGGGCCACCGGGTGCCCAGCTATCTCATTAAACATTATTATGAGTGTGTCCGTAAGGGTGTTGTCTGATGGGATTAATATTTGAGTCAACAGAATAAGGAAAGTAGATGGCTCTCCTTAAGTGTGGTTGGTCCTCATCCAAACATTAAGATGCCTGAATAGAACAAAAAACAGACCCTACCGTAAGTAAGAGATTATTTTTCCTGTTACAGGGCCTTCATATTGGGACATCAACTTTCCTTCTCCACCTTTGTACTTGAACTGAACATCCGCTCTTGGGTCTGGAACTACATCATTGGCTCTTTAGGTTCTCAGGCCCTAGAACTCAGTCTGAAACTAAACTGTGGTTTCTCCTGGATCTCCAGCTTGCCTACTCTCCCTGCAGATCATGGGACTTTCCAGCCTGCATAAATGTGTGAGCCGACTCCTTATATCTCTCTTTCATTCTGTGTCTCTTGCCTTCCCTCTTTCTCTTTCCCTGTATACACGTACACACATGTAGACAAACATCATGCAGGTTCCATTTCTCTGGAAAACTCTGACTAATACAAGTCATTTAGTTACACTGCTGGGGATGGTCCTAAAAGTTCTGTGTTTTTGAAAAAGACTAAAGAGAAGTTTACAACTTAGACCTTGGAAAACCCAAGCCTGGATGAAACAGCGATTGATGGTGGTTGAAATTTAAGGTCAGTTTACCATTCTGAAAGAAGTGATCTGTTTCATTTAAAACCAAAAAAAATTGTTTGTTTGTTTTTGTTTTTGAGACAGAGTCTCACTGTCTCCCAGGCTGGAGTGCAGTGGCAGGATCTGAGCTCACTGCAACCTCTGCCTCCCAGGTTCAAGTAATTCTCCTGTCTCAGCCTCCAAGTAGCTGGGATGAGAGGCACATGCCACCACACATGGCTAATTTTTGTATTTTTAGTAGAGATGGGGTTTCACCATATTGGTCAGGTTGGTCTCGAACTCCTGACCTCAAGTGATCCATCCACCCACGTTGGCTCCCTAAAGTGCTGAGATTATAGACGTGAGCCACTATGCCTGGCCAATACTGAAATTGTTGTTTTTATTAAAGTCTCATTATTAGAAAAATGAATTGAGCAATAATAAAAATATGAATCACCAGTTTCAATAGAAATATTGGTAGATTACAATCCTAATGTTTGTATCGTAATTTCACCAGTGGTTGGCCTGCTTTGGGGTTAACAAAAACATTTAAACAGGGTGGAATAGAGAAACATACATTTTAAAAAATACTTTCTAATAAACAAAATTGTCCAGGCTTATTTCCCAATAGATCCTACCTCTTCTACTTCTCCTTCTCTTTCTTCTTCTTTTTCTTTTTTTTTTTTGAGATGGAGTCTCACCCTGTTGCCCACGGTGGAGTGCAGTGGTGTGATCTCAGCCCACTGCAACCTCCACCTCCCGAGTTCAAGCGATTTTCCTGCCTCAGCCTCTCAAGTAGCTGGGATTACAGGCATATGCCATCATGCCCGGCTAATTTTTGCATTTCTAATAGAGACAGGGTTTCACCATGTTGGTCAGACTGGTCTCGAACTCCTGACCCTATGATCCACCCATCTTAGCCTCCCAAAGTGCTGGGATTACAGGTGTGAGCCACTGCACACGGCCAGTCCTACCCCTTCTTACATACTGAAGGTGTACGTTTTTGTCAGGTGCACAGGTGATTGATTAAATAAATCATTTGAATAAACAGAGCTCAACCTACTTTAGGGCAGAAATTTATGAAGTAAGAATTTTAAGCTGCTTTTCAAATAATTTAATAAAATATTTGGAATAGTTACGAAAAGATGTTAATAAAGTAGGGATAGATTGAAGTGACCTAAATAGCTATAAAAATAAAGGGTTAAAGAATTATTAAATACTATGCAGTCATCAGAAATGGTGGTGTTAAACTCTAATTATGACATGAGAAGATGCTAAACCCATCTACATATGAAATCAACATGGACTAAATTGTACCAGTATTCCTGCTTAGAAAGGAACTGTCTTTGTGAAAGCACTTAGGGTAAGGGAGAACCTGGTTGTGTGAATGGAGGGAAATGAAGAATCCAAAGAACTATCTGTCTGCTCTGCCTGACAACCTGGAGGGCAGAGGAGAGTGAAAGGTCTGACAGGAGAAAAGGTCCAGTGAGACACTGTGAGAAAGGGATGGTTTATAATTCAGGGCTAGTGCAAATTTCTCCGTAGGAGGCTTACCACAGAACCCTTTAGAACCTTAGATATGTGATGTTTGATTTAAATGTTGATACTGCTATGATGTAATTTTTTTTTGTCTTCCCACTAAATCTTCAGTAAAGTCTGCTCCCAGATGCTATGTATGAAGTGGGACTTTCTCCATAAAGAGGCTGAATTTGATGTCAAATGTGGAAGAAAATGTATGACAACCGCAGCTTGGAAGCAGAGGAGTTCAGGAGAGCAACTGGGAATTCTGAGGCTTCATCCATAGAACGTGGATTGAGGGTTTGAGCTAATGTGATTTTGATCTGACGGGGTAAGAAGGAGGCATTGGCTGAGACTGATATGTGATATGTAGACGATCTTAAATCATATTTTTCGTCCAAGTTGGAGGCTACACTCAAATGTGCACACACATTTACATGAATGCACAAAGATGGGAACATTGTACAGCAGTATGTAAACCGTGCCTTAAACTGTACTGCTGGGAGGTTGGATTTAATTTCTTCTTTATATATTTTGTCTTTTGAATTATTTAAAAATGAGCACTTTTTGCTTTTCATATCAGAAAATAAAAATATTTGTTCTGAAAAAAACTATTTTGCTTTGCTTCGAGAACAAACTTTAATCAAGCAGAGGCTGAGCTTTGCAAGAACAGAGAAATATCATGGACCCACCTTATGTATTCTTTGTAAATTCTGTGTGATATTTGGCATGTATTAGAAATGGTATGTACTTTGCAAGCTTTCCCCCCCCTTTCTCTTGCTGCTTTGCCTAGAAACGTAAATTATAGCTTTGGAAGGGTTATGAGGTAGAGCGTATCATGCTTTTTCAAGCTGTGCTTCTGCTTATGGTGTCTGTCCTCTTTGTTCTAGGATGTTCTTCTCCTTTCTCATCCTTGCAAATACACTTTGAATGTCACTTCCTTCTCGGAAAGCTGTATCCAGCTCCAAGAGTACTTATTTGTTTTGTCTCTGCCCCTATGGGGCCCTGGATCTACCTGAAATAAGGTTCTTATCACATCATTGTGTGCTTTTTCCTATTTACAGCTGTTTTCTCCACTAGATTATTAATTCCACAAATTTCCACCTCACAATTTTTGGAAAGACTACTGGTGTGCCCAAGATTTCTGTGAATTCTCAAGTTCATTTCTGGACCCGATTTCCCACCCATACAGACTTCGATGAGAAGTCACCTTGACCCCTCGCGTGTGCTCTCCTTAGTTAGATAGGACACAGAACCATGTCTTTGTAGCCCCTCTGCTTGGCCCAGATCCTGGCATGGAAAAGTTTCTCAGTTTGTGTTGCACGGATAAATACGGAGTCAAGTGCTTACAATATGGAGCCTGCCGTTACTCAATGCAGTCATAGCTACAAGGCTGCTCCATTGCATAAACTCATAAAACAGATTTTCAGTAGGCTTTTAACTGTAAGTAGTATAACAACATCAACAAAAAATTTTAAGCACAGTTACATTACTGACACTTTAACTAATTCATAACTATTAAGAATGAGTGTACGTGTTATATACCATCCCTCCAACACTGATACTTGCAAAAAATCAACACTTTCTCTTAACTTTCTAGTGTGATATTTACTTTGCAACACATTTAGAATTGTCCCATCTGTATTTGGTTTAACTTCAAAAATATTTGGGGTCTGTTTTGTATCCAACTTGAAGAGAAAACTGCTCTGTCTTTCCACTATCATCTATTATTATTATGTTTTCTGTAATGCATTATACCATGTGTAACTAATATGTTAGCATTACAGAAAAGCATCTGCTTCTGTTTTAATGTCTTGATAAAAGTGTTGTAAATATTGTAGCTGTATAAGATTCCTTTCCTTAAAGGATCTGTTTCATTTCACCTGGAAACTATCCTAATTCTTAAATCCTTCAGCCAGATGCTGTATCTAGTAGATGAAATGTATGGCTTTTAATCAACTTTTTTGTTAATTAGTCATAGAAAATATGCAGCTTTATATTTTTAAAAAGTGGTGTTAAAATTCCAAGGTAAACAAAGAACCAACAATATAACATTCGTTCACATACCGTACAATTAACACAGTGTTCATATTTATTTAATTACTCAAAACTTGGAAAGTAGACTTACAATGTAGAAATAAAGCATTAGGGGCAGCAGAGACTACTGTTCACATGGTGATGTGACTTTATTCAAGGAACCCTATCTTTTGGAGAGCCACTATGCATCCGATTGCCTCCTGATGCCTTTTTCACTCAGTGGTAATCACTTTAAACAAGCTTTTGGGGGCAGCTGGAGGGTTGCCCTTTCTCCATTAGGACGCATATTCCAGTGGGAACAGAGAGCAGTTAAGGATGAAGCAATAAACTCAAGTTGGGTTATATTCAGTTTGTCGCTTTTAGGTTGGGAAGGAGGGGTCAGAGGTTAATTTCCTGTGCTTTTTTTTTTTTTTTCCCTGGGAAACCTTAGTTTCACAGAACGTTAGAGCTGAAAGTGGATGTAGATATCATCTAGTTCAATAATATTCATTTTGTGCATAAATAGAATCTTACAAATGTTAAACGTGTAACAGCAAGGAAAAATAATGTCATCCTGGTATTAAGATCTGCATAAGATGATCACAAACTGTCATTTTACTGTTTATAGAAAGACCATTGGTGTGCTCACGGTTTTTGTATCTTATCAAGTTACTTCTGGCCCCAACTTCCTGCCAATACTGAATTAGATGGGAGATGACTTTGACATCTCACATGTGTGCTTCCGAATCACATAGGACTTAATGATTTTTTTCTTAATTTTCCCACAAAACTGTACTCCTGCGATTCAGTGCAGCCCTGCTGTTTCCTTTGTCACAAAATTCCTACCTGATTTAAAAGCAGAGATTTTATTTCTTATATTTATCTTTTTCCTCAAATGGCATTTTTTTTTAGTTCACTCCGACAACAGAAGGTGCCAGCTCCATCTATTTATTGTCTATCTACCTGTATCATCTATCTGTCACCTGTCTGTCTATATTATGTATCTGTTGATGCGAATTAATACAATCTATGAAAGTTGTCAGAACCAAAGTGGAGTCACTTGTGTCAAACCCTAACAAGAGGGAGCTGAGAAAGGCCATGAAGGCAGGGCTATCATACATCATTTACCTGATAACAGGACCATCATAATACATTTTTTTTCCCAACTGCAGCTTGCTCCAGGAGCCACAGGACAGCCAGCATCACAAGAACAGACAGCTGTTTGTGCAGAAACAATTGCCTGAACCATTGTCTCCGCTCGTGAACTGACCTGAACTGAATGAACTCCTGTAACCAATGTTCTCTTTGTTTCAAAACAACTTAGAGGTGCTCTTCTTTTTTCTTTCAAAACTTGCTCTGGCTTCATCCTTCTCTGATATGCCTTTGGCCCACCACGGCACACATAGTCTGGATTATAATGCTTCTTATTCCCAAATAGATTTTTCATTAGAGAGCCTCTCTCTGTTGACGAAAACAATAAATAAGCACAAATAAAAAATAAATAAATCGATTTTGATAATATTTATTAAGTGAATGCATACATAATGCTAGAACGATCCCTTTTCATTCCAGGAACACCTCTGTTACACATGAACTGTAGACCACTTTCTCTTTCTGTGGTACTTGTCTGATAAAACCAGAATTCTGGTTAAATCTGACACTTGGGTCTTCTATGCCTGCTGCTGAACAGCTGAACGCAGCTGGAGAAATTTACTCAACCATGCCGAGGGACTTCTCATTAACTCATGACTTCTGGACCTTTGGCACCGACTGTAGTAAGACTTCATTCCCTCATTGTTCACTCTCCCACAAAGATGGCTATTTCACATCTTCTCTCCTCTGCTCAAACCTCTAGTGTTTTTTCCCTCTCATCCTCTCAAGCTAATGATTCTGTTTCCTAGTCCACCAAGGAAATAGAGGGAAGCTAAAGAGAACTTTCTCATCTCTACATCACCTGATCAACTAACCCACGTGCATCTGATCCACAACCTCTGTCATCTCTCTTGTTAAGAGGGATGAATGCACTGTGCTCACACCTAAGGCCAGCCTTTCCGCTTGTACACAGTTGTATCTCCAGAACTTAGCACTATGCTTGGCACATAACAGATATGCAGAGACGCGATCTTTATGAATGACTGACAATGCCACTCTTGGCCTAGTTGACATAGATTCAAAGGCGGTCCAATGAGTAAAATGCTAAGCCTTAAGAGTTTGGCTTCTGTTATTTCCATTTCACGTCACTAAAAGAGAAAGCTTTTATGCTTTCTCCTGAGTTCAGGTTGTATGTGACTGACATATATCTGAATTCTCTTTGTTTAATTATTTATTAATTTTGTATATATATATATATATTTTTTTTTCTTTTTTTTCTTTTTCTTTGAGACAGAGTCTGCTCTGTCACCCAGGCTCCAGGAGCGCACTGGCATGATCTTGGCTCACTGTAACCTCCACCTCCCGGGTTCAAGGGATTCTCCTGTCTCAGACTCCGTAGTAGCTGGGATTACAGGCATGCGCCACCATGCCCAGCAAGTTTTTGTATTTTCAGTAGAGACAGGGCTTCACCATGTTGGCCAGGCTGGTCTCAAACTCCCAACCTCAGGTGATCCACCCACCTTGGCTTCCCAAAGTGCTGGCATGAGCCACCTTGCTCAGCTGGTTATTAAAATATTTTTATGGGTACATTGTAGGTATATAGATTTATGAGGGAATATGAGATATTTTGATACAGACATATAATCCATAATCACTGGAGGCCAAGTGGTGTTTCTATCATTTCAAGCATTTATCATTTCTTTGTGTTACAAACATTCCACTTAAAGTCTTTTAGTTATTTTAAAATATATAATGATTTTTTATTGACTATAATAACCCTGTTGTTCTATCAAATATAGCTCTTATTCTATTAACTATATTTTTGTACCCATTTACTATACCTACTCCCCCTGTACCCCCCCCAGTACCCTTCTCAGCCTCTAGTAACAATCATTCAATCATTCTATTACCTCCGTGAGTTCAATTGTTTTAACTTTTCGCTCACACAAATGAGTGAGAACATGAAAAGTTTGTCTTTCTGTGCCTGACTTATTCTCTTTGGTTGAAATAAAAGTTCCAAGTTGTACTAGGGAATGAGGATAGGACAGGTGACACAATAGTATCCCTGTCATCACAAAGTTTGCATTACAGTGAAGTGAACCATTACTTTAATTTAAAATTTAGTTAGAATTTGAGATACTTTGGATCTAAGTTGGTTAATTAATTAAAATATGAAATTAAGCAAACAAAAGTGAATAATTTTCTTCTCTACTTGTATCACTGTGTTTTCTTATAGTACCCTTATTTTGTTGGATGAGTGTTTTTTCTTGTTTTACAACGTCTTTATTACCTGAATTCCGACCACTGCAGCTGCCTTCTCACTATATCCTATGATGTGTAATTAAGCTGTCCATTTTCCTATAATTACAAAAGTTATAGAATTGATTATAATCATCACTGTGAGGAAAACCAGCAGGAATAAAATTCCAGACAATATTTTTCTTTAACACAAATGTGTTTAATATGTTTATTTCAAGCTGATTTTGGGACTTACAGAATAGGCTATGTTACCCATATCTAGCTTTTTATCACAAATGATCTGTTCAGATAGATAATTATTCTTTTTAATAGTTCTAAAAAAAGGAGCACATATATCTTTCTTTTTTGACTTCATGTTTTATAAATTTATACCTCTATAAAATTCTTTCGTATATCTTACCTGGCTGTTTTCTGCCGAAAGTTAAGCTCAAGTCTTCATAAAATATAAGTTTAACTTTGTTGATTTCATTCATCTGACATCCTTTCTTTAGCCCAAATAATTTTATTTTTCTGAAACTTTCTAAAAAGAAAGCTTTTCTTTGGGAGGCCAAGGCGGGTGGATCACGAGGTCAAGAGATCGAGACCATCTTGGTCAACATGGTGAAACCCCATCTCTACTAAAAATACAAAAAATTAGCGGGGCATGGCAGTGCGTGCCTGTAATCCCAGCTACTCAGGAGGCTGAGGCAGGAGAATTGCCTGAACCCAGGAGGCGGAGGTTGCGGTGAGCCGAGAGCGTGCAGTTGCACTCCAGCCTGGGTAACAAGAGTGAAACTCCGTCTCAAAAAAAAAAAAAAAAAAAAAAAAAAAAAAAAAAAAAAAAAGAAAGCTTTTTAAAAAAGCATTTTCTCTCCCAACTTAATTTTTCTCAGTAGTTTGTTGTAAACATATCTATGAAATAGCAAAATATCATGCTGTATATATTGTAAAACAGAAATTTTATTTGGGCCAGATGCAGCAAGTAAATTACCTGCTCCTCATATTTAGTTTTTAAAGTAAAGTTAACTACTAGGATTTGCTGGAGAAGAGAGGAAGATATCACGCATAGAAAAATTCCCTAGTGAAGACACTGGGTTCTGGCATAAATAAGCCATATGAGGAATCATGGAATTTTGGCTAACAACTTCTGAGAAGGACAGGGTTACATTTAGAAAAAAAAAAAAAAGTTTAGGCCTGGCATGGTGGCTCATGCCTGTAATCTCAGCACTTTGGGAGGCTGAGGTGGGTGGATCACCTGAGGTCAGGCGTTTGAGACCAGCCTGATCAACAGGGAGAAACCCTGTTTCTATTAAAAATACAAAAAATAGCAGGGCATGGTGGCACATGCCTGTAATCCCAGCTACTCTGGAGGCTGAGGCAAGAGAATCACTTAAACCTGGGTTGCAGTGAGCAGCGTTCAGGCCATTGCACTCCAGCCTGAGCAACAAGGGTGAAACTCCATCTCAAAAAAAAACCAGTTTAGATGGTGCCTTCAAAAAAATGCCCTTTCTGATTATTATAGAAAAATATTGGTATTTTCTGAGAGCAAAGCACTTTACTAATTCCTTATGCTCTATTCATTTATGACCTCCTTCTACCCAGCTGTCTGCTCCTAATCTTAAATAGGTATATATTTTCTTCTGAATAATAAGAATAACAGCATCTAGTATTATTCTGTCACTTACTATGTGCTAGGAATTGTTTTAGGTGACTTAAGGCATTTACTCACTTCTTAGAGCAAGCATATAAATACTGCCATTACCTCAATTTTACACATGAGGCAAGTAAGGTACAGAGAGCAGAAGAGGCTACACATTGCAGAGTCGGAACGGGCACAGCCAAGATGTGATCCAGAACTTGTGCCCTTATTGTTACTTAGAGCCTGTGCCCTGGACTTAGCCATGTGGACTAAGCATCTGCTAAGTGCTTGACATTGTGAGAATATACAAATGTCAGACGTGGCTGTGCCCTTAAAGAGGTTACAGCCTGCTGCTAAATTGTGAGAGATAGATTTAATAGGCTTCAGTTGTTAAGAGAGATAGTTAATGAGATCAGGAGGAGTCAGAGAGATTTGCATTCACAGGAGTAGGAGGAATTCACTGGGCTAGAAGAGAGCATTTAGGAGAGCACCAATGGGAGTGAGTATACAGAGACGGTGTACGTTTCCTACAGCAGCTATAACAAATACCACTAACTTGGTCACTTAAAACAACAGAAATTTATTCTCCCATTGTTGTGGAAGAGAAGTCTGAAATCAAGATGAGCTCCCTCTGAGGCGTCTAGGGAAGAGTGCTTCCTTGTCTCTTCCTGGCTTCTGGTGGCTCTTGGCTATCCTTGGCGTTCCAATCCGTCTCTGTCTTCACGTGGTCTTCTTTCTTGTGCCTCTGTGTGTGCTCTCCTCTTTTTAGAATGACCCCAGTCATTGGATTTAGAGTCCATTCTAATCCACTATGGCCTCATCTTAATTTAACTAATTATACCTACAAAGATCCTATTTCCAAATAAGGTCATATGCTGAGGTGGACATGAATTTTAAGGGGCGTTATTTAATCCAGTACAATGGCAACAAGCCCAGGGTTTTGTGGAATGGTGTGGCTACCATGCTTTTTTAAAATTATTATTACTTTTGAGATAGGGTCTTGCTCTGTTACCCAGGCTGGAGTGAAGTGGAATGATCACAAATCACTGCAACCTGACCTCCCAGGATCAATCAATCCTCCCACCTCAGCTTTCTGCGTAGCTGGGACTATGGGCATATGCCATGTCAGGCTAGTTTTTTTTTTTTCTATTTTTCACAGAGACAGGGCTTCACCATGTTGCCCAGCCTGATCCTGAACTCCTGGGCTCAAGTGGTCCCCTAGCCTCAGCCTCCCATCCATGCTCTTTTTAAAAAATAATTTAATTTTCAATTTTTGGGGATACATAGTAGGTGTATATATTTATGGGGTGTGTGAGATATCTTGATATAGACATTACCATGTCTTGGAGAGAAGAGAGTAAGTGAGAGATCTTTGGGTCGGGGGAAATCTGACTTATGTTTTAATCCACAGGAGTTGGAAATGACATTTCTGCATATGTTTCAGTGACAATATGAAACTGGTTTATTTCCTTGGAAGTAGTATCCATTTCTAGGTCCTGTAAAGCACTTGGTGATTGACGTAAGAGAAATTAAGCAGATTATTCTTCTGTTGAAATATGCCCTCTTCTCTTTCATAAGTTTACATCCTGCTCTGTTTTCTGCACTTGTCTGCATCTACCTCCGCTTTCTCATATTTTGCACTGTCATAAAACAGCAATCATTTCTTCAATGCCTGTTATGTACCCAGTGCACGTCTCAGTCTGTACACTTAATCTTTACAATAAATGGTTAAAAACTGTCCTATCATCTTTTGATAGGTGAGAAAACTGAGGCTATTTTTGTTTCAATGCTTCATTTTAATGAAAATGAAATATTCTGGAGATTATTTTACCTCATAATTAGTCATGCAAATTTTAGTTAAAATGTAACCATGTGTTTGTTGTGCTGCTGTGACAATAATCAGATGAATAGATGCCTTTTATATTTCTTAAGCTCTCAAATGCTTAGGAAAGGCTCTGCCTGGAAATGAGAAGCTTTCTTTGATTGCAAGACAAAATTCAATTTCAAAAAATGCTGGAGCTTAAAAATAGATATTGTAGAATCAAGGATATCTGACAGATCTAGTTTTTCAATTCATGCATTTCTCTTGGTAACATAAAGTTACTGGAAACTTGAACTGCTGGCTCTTACATATATACATTCAGAAAGTGTTATCTTTTGAACAGCTATTTAAAGCTTCTATTTCTCAAAATCCTGTGAGGAATTCTAGAGGCATGACTAAGAACATAAATGCTGGAGCTGGTCATCTGACTTGCCACCTTAGCTTGCTACACGAATGTGGAAAAGTTACTTAAACTTTCTGCGCCTCAGTGTTCTTATCTGTAAAGGAATATGAGGGTAATTAACAAAAGGGACTACATTAAAAACTATATAAAATTGCACGTATTTCCCTCTAACAGAGTAAGTGCTAAATTTATTCACCAAAATTTAGTAACTAATAAAGAACATACATTTACTTCATTATTTATGAAATTATACTTGATGACTTTAATGCTTGAGTTTGTGCTTCCAAGTTCATTAGTTGGTAGATGCATTTTAGTTTACTTTCTTTCAAGTCACAAAATCAAATGTAAAACCCAACTTTCAAACATAGACAATCGAGTGTAAGGAAATATGGAAGATTTTATTCATATCCTTGTTAAATGTCATGTAAAATATCAATAATTGTTTTTATGGGTTGCTAGGTAAGCTTTTATAATAGTATACCTTATAGTTTGATGTGCTCAGTGGTTTGGTATCTCTCAAGTTCTTTGAAAAGATTTCAATAATCATCTTTTATTAGACTGCTAGAATTATCTACAATTCAGGTAGTTTTTAAATTTTTACTGGGCTGTTAGCTGATAATGATCCTATGATTTCTTAAATCTCAAGGTAACTTACTGTCTTCTGGTTATGTGTAATGCTTATTCATAGTATTTAAGAATAAGATTTAGCCACTTCTATAAATACAAATTTTTGTATGTGGTGGATCTTATGTGTTGTAGGACATCAAACATTATATATTTTTGCTGCTTCTCTCCATTCCAATATTTCCTTCCTAAATATTCAGATATGAGTATTTAAAGCAAAATATTATTATTATTATTATTTTGAGACAAAATCTCCCACTGTTGCCCAGGCTGGAGCGCAGTGGTATGATCTTGGCTCATTGCAATCTCTGCCTCCTGGGTTCAAGTGATTCCCCTGCCTCAGCCACCCTAGTAGCTTTGCGCTACAGGCATGTGCCACTATTGCCCTGCTATTTTTTTTTTTTTTTTTTTTTTTAATTTCAGTAGGGACAGGGTTTCACTATGTTGGTCAGGATGGTCTCTATCTCCTGACCTAGTGTTCTGCCCACTTTGGCCTCCCAAAGTTCTGGGATTACAGGCGTGAGCCACTGTGCCCAGCCAAAATAATATTATTTATGTTTTCTGTGTCCTTGCAGAAAGGTGACTAATTGTCAATTGATACCTTAAGTACCACCTGTCTCAAGATGACTTATTTCCCAAGTGATTTCTTTAGTTCTCAGAATCTTAGAAATCAGAAGAGGGGAAATTCTGTTAGGAGATTTATTTGTATTTCTCTTGTAATGCGCGGTGAAACCACTGGACATGCCTTAGATCTAGAAGCACAGGTCATTTCTGAGCAGAAGCTAG
Source organism: Saimiri boliviensis (assembly GCF_048565385.1). Lineage (NCBI taxonomy): Eukaryota > Metazoa > Chordata > Mammalia > Primates > Cebidae > Saimiri > Saimiri boliviensis. The sequence continues at coordinate 37,625,521 of NC_133466.1, forward strand.
ACATTATTAGCGGTAAGTTTTTTGGCTAAATATTTATTTGGCTAATCATTTTTAATTCTATCAGCATGTGTTCATGTATGACTAGTTCTAAAATTATCTACTTCTAAGATAATCAAATAATAAATGCAATGTGGACTTTGAAGTTGTTGTACATCGCTGAGATCCTGAAGTGTCCGTAGATCGCCATTCTCATTTGCTACGCTATTGTTAGTTCGTTGTGATACCTCACTTATAGGGAAAAGACTGCGTAAACTGTTTTCTGATTATAATTTATTCTCATTTTAATTTTGGAAATTTCTCACATTCTAGGCATTATGATTTATTTTTTATATTAGTTTGGATTTGTTTTAAGTGATACAATTAGGCTTACATTTTAAGCCAATATATGCTTTAAATGAACACAAGTCTAAGCTACAAGCAAGTAGATTTTAAGCTGTTTATTTAAACACTTGATTTACTTATAATAGAAAAATTGATTATTTAAAAATATACTGCTTTTTAGGACCAGGCATGGTGCCTCACGCCTGTAATCCCAGTACTTTGGTAGGCTGAGGTGGGTGGATTGCCTGAGCCCAGGAGTTTGAGACCAGTCTGGGCAACATAGTGAAACCCCGACTCTACCAAAAATACGAAAGTTAGTCGGGCATGGTGGCACTTACCTGTGGTCTTAGCTTCTCAGAAGGCCGAGGCAGAAGGCTGATTTGAGCCTAGGAGGTTGAGGCTGCAGTGAGCTGTGTTTGCCCCAGTGCGCTCTAGCCTGGGTGACAAAGTGAGATACTGCCTCCAAAAAAACAAATCTGCTTTTTAAAAGGTGGTGTTGTATCAATGAGGACATAAAATCACTATACTTTTTGTTTGTTTCTGCGAATATTCATAGGAAGTAAAAGAGCACAGCTTATTAATATAACTTCAGACATAGAGTGGACATTGCTTTGCTGAATTGGGTTCGGGGCTGGCAATTTCTGAATTACTGTATGTAAAAAGATAGAATTTGTTTTTCTTCTGAATGGTTGGGCACAGAGAAAAGGAGGAAAGGAAAGGGGAGAGAGTAGACAGTAGAAAGGAGGGCTGAGCCACGTGATGGGCTGTGTGGATGGTTCTTAGGAATAAGGCTCTAACAATGAATTTTAAATTTTTTTGCTGCTTTCAAGTATAACTTTTTCCTTTCTCCAAGATTCTTATTAAACTCTGCACCTACAAAGGACTTTTGTGTGTGAGTGTAGATCAAAGGGAAGGGCTAGAGGTGAAGTCATAGTAATTTAAATTTAACATTCATTTCCTTATTCTTTTTTAATAATTAGAATAAAAATATTCTTCTCATTTTACCTCTTAAATTTTGAAATAAACATTAATATTACAGTATTCACAAATAGAACACAGTGATCTTATATCATTTTCAAGTGACACAAAAGCCATTTTAAGTCTCCAAGGAATGCATGCCAATGGCGTGTTCACGCAGCTGGTCATCCGCACCCGGCGTGTGGTGTAAGTCAAAGCCTGCAGTAGTGTTAACAGCTCTGAGTGCACATTTACACAACACCTTAATGACAGGAAAGTATGATCCATTGGCAATTCGCAGGCTGAGTTTATGTCACCAACTGATTTATAGTGTACACTACTATTACCCTGTGTCACAGAACATCGAAGTCAGGCATCCGTTTGCATATAGTGGCTATATAACCATTTGACACCCCATCAAGCATTTGAAAGGAAAAGAGGATTTCAAGTGATATTAATGGTATTAGCAGTAAAACTAGGTTGCACAAACTCTTCTTCTATTTGATTTTTAATATATTAACCATCAATGGTAATCTCTTGACACTGGGGCTTAGCTGTAGTGAGGTCATTGTATGTCCTTTCTGTAACATGGTACAGAGTTCCTCTCAATTGCTACAGCATAGTAAAATTATAATGTGATTATTCTTTTGCATGCAGAATCCCTGGATTTCAAAATGCAAATCTCAGGAGATTACAGTTAAACACTGTGCTATTGACCTAATTTCTCTGATGGTTTAAATTTATTTATATTTTCATCTGCAAAACTTTATGCTTATAATTGTAAGCTTATGCCATCTGTCCAATATTCTAGTTCATGACAACCCATTAGGTGACCTAGTGGGCTGCGTGAATAATTACAGAATCAGTTACGTGAATGCCTGCATATACATGTATGTGTATGTATTTAAAACTTAATAAATATAAATGCTAGCTTTAATTTACATTATATTGAATAATTTAATGATAGATTGGTTTTGGACTATCTGTGTCATGCCATATCATGGTTTAAGACAATTGAAAATATTTTAAGGATTATTCTAAGAAGAGAAAACAGATAAAAATACTTTAGAATAAAACAATTTTACCAATTTTACTAATATTTAGTACCTGTTTGATCTTATGAAGAGATTCATATTGTCTACAGTTTAAATCATTGGATAAGTTATTTCCATTTTTTGCTAACCAAATTTCCACAATTATGATGTAAAAGATATATATGACTTATTATTTCTGAAACCAAATATCATGTTTCTTTCCATTAAGGCAACTATGAAATTTTGTTGATAGTAAGATTGCATTAGTTTAGATCTATTTGTTGCTATAATTTAGTTTTAGAAAGCAATGACTAGGAAAAATTATAGTCTGTTAGGAGAAGGATATATTTACATTTTGATGCATTAAAACAAACACTGATTTGTTCAATAAGAATTTACATAAATAGTGTTATATTTGGTGTCCAATATGTGCACTTGTATATTCACAAAGAGGGCTCACCATGGAAAGATCTGTGGGGAGTTGAGATTGGCATCCTCATCTCCTGAGAACTGCTTTTCCCCTCGAGATGCTCCATTCCTCATGCTTCATTGCTGTCTCTTCTTTCAAATATTTTAACTGGAAAATGGCTTAAGTGAGTTACATGGGTATTATTCTGAAAGAAATACATGTTTATTATTTACTTAATGTTACGTAAATATAAAATGGAGTAGAGCACATTTTCATGATTCCTGAAATTTTTGTTAATTTTAAATATATATATTGATATATGTGAATATATAAGTAATCTGGTCTCTCACTCTCTCTCTATATATACACACACACATGCACACATATATATACACACACATGCACACATATAGACACACACACATATATACACACACACACATATATATACACACATATATACACACACATACATATATGTATACACACACATATATGTGTGTGTGCATGTGTGTGTGTATATGTTTCTATATATATATGCACACACACATATGTGTATATATATAGAGAGAGAGCGAGACCAGGTTACTTATATATTTATATATATATCAATATATTTATTTAAAACAAACAAAAATATATATTATATAGCTCTCTCTCTCTCTCTCTATGTATATAAAATCTCTCTCTTTCTCTCTGTATATATATATGTATATATATGTATATATGTATATATATGTATATATATGTATATATGTATATATATATATATATATACAAAAAATATATATATATTCAAAACCAATGCCTGTGGCAATCTTAGTTGGTTGGCAAACACATCTCTGTTTCCAACCCCTTTCTTATGCATCCATTAGAAATCAGAAACATCTGGCCAGGAGTGATGGCTCACGCCTGTAATCCCAGCACTTTGGGAGGCCAAGGCAGGTGGATCACCTGAAGTCAGAAGTTTGAGACTAGTCTTGTCAACATGGTGAGACCCTGTCTCTACTAAAAATATAAAAGATTAGCTGGGTGTGGTGGCAGGCACCTGAAATTCCAGCGACTCCAGAGGCTGAGGCAGGAGAATCACTTGAACCCAGGAGGCAGAGGTTGCAATGAGCCAAGATTGTACCATTGAACTCCAGCTTGGGCAACAAGGGCAAAACTCCATTTCAAAAAAAACAAAACAAAACAAAAAAACCAGAAAAATCTAATTTTTCACTTTCCCATCTTCCCCTGGGATTGAGTCATTATGGGACATAGTTCACAGACGCAAGTAGAGATATACTGGGAAAGATTTACTGGTGGTGCCCCTTCCTCATTCTTTTTTCTGATACTGATTTATAACGTTTGGTACTTTGAACCTGAGGTAGTAACCATGAGAGGAAATCATCCAGAGTACTAGGAATCCAACCCCGCCAGCCACTTCCCTGTACCTCTGTGGTCCAGTATGGTGGTCAATAGCCCCAGCTAGCTGATGAATCCTTCAAGTTTATCTAGTCTGAATGGGGATGTGCTGCAAATGTAAACTATGCACTGAATTTTAAAGCCTTAGTATGAAAAAAAAGAGGAAAATTACCTTAATAATTTGAACATTGAAAGGATATTTGTATATATTAGGTTAAATAAAAGGTATTATTAAAACTAATTTTATGAATTTCCTTTACTTTTTAAAATATAGCTGCTAAAATGTTTTTTATATATGGCCTGTGCTTGTTTCTCATGTTATATTTCTGTTGGGCCACACTTCTCTCCATTTCTTTTTTTGTGGAAAAAAAAAAAAAAAAAAAAAGCTATATTTAGGCCAATGAAGTTAGGGCAGGTGGTTGTTTATGTCTGAAGGCATTCCTTACTGCTACCAAATGCCATTTTCCGATTACTGAATAAGAGGATTATGGAAGTCATTGCTTAGTCTTTCCTGTACAAAAGAAGAGATGCTGTAGTTTTGATCAAACTCTAGTTTAGGCTTTACTTTTTTGCTCATCTAATACTACCTTCTGGTTGTTATTAATTTTAAACATACGTATGTTTTAAACAGTAAAATGTGGTAGATGTGGGTACACGTCTAGGCTTAACTTCTTATTGTCCACGGATATTAGGCAAGTTATTCAATCTCCCAGAGCCTCAGTTCCCTAGTTTTAAAACAAACAAGGTGGCCGGGCGCGGTGGCTCACGTCTGTAATCCCAGCACTTTGGAAGGCTGAGGCGGGTGGAACACAAGGTCAAGAGATCAAGACCATCCTGGCTAATATGGTGAAACCCCATCTCCATTAAAAATACAAAAATTTGTTGGGCATGGTGTCACAGGCCTGCAGTCCCAGGTACTCGGGAGGCTGAGGCAGGAAAATTGCTTGAACCCGGGATGCGGAGGTTGCAGTGAACCAAGATCGCGCCATTGCACTACAGCCTGGTGCCTGGCGACAGAGTGAGACTCTGTCTCAAACAAACAAACAAGGTAATACCTAACCTACTTTATAAGATTGTGTAAGAATTAAGTGATAGAGTGTATATGAAATGGGTAACTTGGTGCTTTGTACATAGTTGTTGCTTAAGGTGTGGTAGCTTCTATTACAAAAGGGTCAATCTCAGGGTCTCTAGCCATATTTGAGTCAATAAAGGAATGGGTGGAGAGAAAGCCACTAAGAAAATGTGTAGCTGGTCATCGTATTGAGTGGTGAAAGCTTCATGTCAGGCTCAGGAGAACTCCAGGTGGGAGACGAAGCTTGATCCTCCTTGAGGGTCCTGCCAGAAGCTCCTCTCCTACTCTTAGCTATCGCCTTTTGCATGATCTCTTTCCACGGGCAGTGAAGTTTGGGATCCAGCCTGCATAACAGTTTGGGACTAGCAGTGCGGCACTAGCCAGGAAAGGAAAAGCAGCGTGATGATGAACTTACAGAAAAGGAGCTTGTTTGACTAAGGGAATATGTAGTTTTTTTGTTTTTTTTCTTCCTGAGTTCGTCTATATTGGCATACATGGTTAAGAAAACAGTTTTGTTATTATCATAAATGTTTTAAAAGAAAAAGGGAAAGAAGAGTAGTAAGACAAGAGTAGTAAATAGCATTAACGCTGATATGGCAGAGATGTAGGCCTCTGGCAGGTTCTCTTGGGAGAAAAAGGAAATCCACAGAAATACAACTATAATCATATCAATGCATTTTTCCCACCCCACCGCACACTCTGCATGTGGCCCCCAAAACGTCTGATGGGTAGCAGTATCACTGCTGAGATACATGATTTAATAGGAGAGTCAGTGATATTGCAGTCAGTATTTCACATGCGACATTTTAAGAAGAGCACAAATGTGAAAGAGAAGAGCTTAAAATGGATTAAAATTTAAACAATTCCCAATCAAATGGAACTGTTCTGGGAATAGTGCCAGAGAGTATTGTTGAATTGGTTTTAATACAAGCATTCTAAATGTATCCAGCTGAAAGTATTTATAGTTTTTTTTTTTTTGAAACTACATATGTGGAGATGCTGTATGGATACTTTAAATACAATATTTATTCTTTAAAAAAAAATCAAACCCTGCTCTTGGTGGCTGAGGATTCAGGGTATGTAGTATGTTCAGAATGCAGAATCACTGAATTTTAAGATCGATCCAAATCTTAGAGGTCAGTGAGTGCAATCCTGTTCCTCGTTGGTAGGGAAATGCATCCGAGGAAACTGACGCTTATCATCAGTAAGCAAGTTATGCATCAGGGCGGAACACAGCTTTGCTCATGCCCAAGTGAGGACCTCTTTTCACAACACACAGCTGCCTTACAGGTAAACACTGTGACAGGCTGCTGGGGCCTACTCTCTCTACAAACAGACCCTTCAGTTAAAGGTAACAGCTGTGCCTTTCACAAGTGCCTAGGGGTAAAATTTAGATTGTTGAAAGTAGTCATAAATGTAGAAGACATCTAAAGTGTTGTTATGGGCTGGAGAAGTAGCTTGGCGTTATTCATAATGTAGAGATCGTGTCTGTGAAAACAAACTGAAGGCTGTACAAGCATCAATTAAGTCCATTGCACATGCTATCTTGCTAAATGTCTGATTGATGTTTTGAAAAAAAAAATAGTCCAGTGTCCGAGCATCTTGAGTCACCTTCCCACAGTGGCAGAATGACAATAACAACAACAACAACAACAGCAACAGAAAGATACGACCTCCTCTCCCCGTTCCTTCCATATAGAGAAAAGTTGGATTGCAAAGAAAGATGCAGTAGGGCAAGAACACAACGTGTCTTCCCTCTAGGTAAAGCATTCCATGTCTGACTGGCACGCCTGGCTTCTCAAACACTCCTTTCAGCCCGTTTTGCAATAATAACCCCTAAATCTGGCTAGCACCCATCCACCAGATTGCAGCCAGGAAAGGAAACCAGAGGCAGCTGTCTGCTGAGATCTCAGTCCACCATTGGCTTCTGCTCCAGAAAGATTGTGAAGTCCTGCTTTAGATGTGCTTGGAGCTGTTTCTCTTGCACCTGCAGACGGCTCTGGGCATCGAATTGCTCTCATGGTGAGGAGCGGGATGGCAGACGGGGGCTTGTTGGCAGTGCCCAAGCAGGGAAGAATTGATTTTGGTTGCTGCTGAAAAGCTGGTAGTAGAAGCAGTAGGGAAAAACTACAAACTGTTAAGGGACAGTAGAGAGGCAGGGTACCAAACAGGAACTATTGGCTTATTTAAATACCAAATAAACAAAAGTCCAGCAAAATATAAGAGGAGTATAAATTATAGACCTCATTTTCAACATGAGGAAACCGGATCCTCTTCTATTTTGGAAAACTAAGAAACTAAGCCTTCTTCTCTGATAACCAAAACAAGTTTTCCTCAAGGACCTAAGCCTGTGTGTGTGTGTGTGTGTGTGTGTGTGTGCGCGCATGCAAACATGTGATAAATGCATGCATGAGTTTGAGAATGTATGAGTCTTTGCGCATCTGTGTGGATATGAGTGTATGTGAGTGTATGCGGGTACAAGTTTGTTTGTGTCTATACGTGTATATGTGAGTGTATATATGAGACAATGTGTGTGTAAATGTGTCATTGTATGTGTGTACAAGTTTGTGTGCATGTGTGTATATGACTGTTGAGTGTGAGAATGAGTACGTGAGTGTGAGAATGTGTGTACAAGTTTGTGTACATACTTGTGTATATGAATGTGTGTATGTTTGTGTGCATAAGTTTGTGTGTACATGTGTATATATGAGTGTGTGTATATGAATAAGACTCACAAGACAAAAGGGCTTGCTTTCCTTAGCCAGTACACATGCTGAATATATATGCTAAGACATTCCAAAGTGGCCTTTGTTGAAAAAGAAATGTGAAGAAAGAAACCAGGATATGAAGAAAAGGTAATGGCTGAAGTCTTCTTACCATAATTATAGATAATGAGATTTCTGCCTATCCATATTATTGTTTTTATATGTTTTGCCTGGGGATGGTCTTTAGTTTGTTTTTGTATGTCTGATGATACCTCATGTAATACCTTATGTTATAAATACTTGGTCAAATCTATAAAAGGTACTCTGTCCATTACCGTGTTCCCATACACTGAAAGTCCACAATTATAGGACCTGGTATTAGATTTCTATTTCACCTCTTGGTTTGGTCTCAAGGTGGAGATCCTTCCAATGTGGAAACTAAAATCTCTTAATTCTGGGAAATATACTGAATCATCTTTTTGAACCTCATTTTCTCCAATTTTTTATTTTCTCTTTCTGGAGCTCTTGTTATTTATTGAATTTCCCATTGATGTGGTTTGGCTGTGTACCCACCCAAATCTCATCTTGAACTGTAGTTCTCGTAATCCCCACATGTGTTGGGAAGGACATGGCGGGAAGTAATTGAATCATAGTAATTGAATCCCGTTCCTCCATGCTGTTCTTGTGATAGTCAGTGAGTTCTCACAAGATCTGATGGTTTTATAAAGGGCTCTCCCCCCACTTCGTTCTACATTTCTTTCTGCTGCCAAGAAGGATGTGTTTGCATCTCCTTCTGCTCTGATTTTCTGCTCCCTGAGTCCCTCCAGCTATGCTGAACTGTGAGTCAATTAAACCTCTTTCCTTTAGAAATTACCCAGTCTGGTTGTGTCTTTGTTAGCAGTGTGAGAACAGACTAATACACCCATATTGATAGTCTATTGTATGTACCTCCTGTGTCTTATTCCCCCCCCCAACTGCATGTTCTGAGAGATCTCTGAAACTCGATAAATGCATTTGACTAATTCATTTATGACATTCTATTTTTTAATGAGAGTTTTTTTAAATTTAGTTTTATTTTTTCTCTGATTTTTTTTTTTTAATCCTGTTTCAGTGATTGCCTCTGATCTCTGAGTATGTTAAGTATAGTTTAAGTTTTTTCTGCTTTCTATTTGTCTCCAATTTTTTCTTTTCTTTCATTTGTTAGAGGCTTTTCTCTAATGTTGGGTGATTTCTTGATATCTACTAATATTTGAAAGTTAGGTGGTAAAAAGCTGATTAGAAATTCTCTTTCTCTGTGTGTAAATGTACCAGGATAATTTATTGAGTCATATGGGCTTCACTATAGCGTGCTGAGCCTGGACTGTTTCACTGAACTATTTCATTCTTAGAAGGTTTCTGTTTTATTTTTTCTTTTGAGATAGTTTCCTGAGAGAGCAGTTCTCCAGTGTTCTGTATGGGGTGTATGAGTCTGGCTTTCAGTGTTCTCAGTGCCAAGTGGGAACGCAGTGATTTGGGAGTCGTCCGTTCATGTGTACACGTTCACTGGGTCACCTAGGTTTCCGTGTGGTATCCTACCCTCAGCTCTGCCCAGAGTCCCAGGGGCTTGGTTTCAGCTTCTTCAAAGAGACATCTCTTGATTTGTATGGTGGAAGAAAGTCAGTCACCCAGCTGCAAATGGGGGATAGGGAGGTCTGATGGGTGCAGCACACCCTCCATCCTTTCCTTGAGAGCTACCCAGAGCCTCCAGTTCCTGGGACCTCCCGAAGTTCTGCAGCAACTGAGGCCGCCTCCTCCACCGGACACCTTGGTTTCTCTTTCTCCCGTTCTGGTGTGGGAAATCAATCACCACATTCTCGGATGTCAGAATTTTTCAGTTGTCTTTTCTCCAATTTTCCTATCCTTTGGGTTACCACTCCCTTGCCATGCTTTTAACACTTTATATCTGCTGTTTTAGTAAAATACGGTTAGTGGATAAAGTAAATGCGTCTTTCATCAGTCATGTTTTAGTGGAATACATCCCCAAAATACAAAGTCTGGGTCAAGAGCATGAATAGATTGAAAACTGTTAGTTCATTTTGGTCTTTTAAAAAAGCCTTATTTATTTTGTTAATAATGTTTTTAATAGTTTTGCCTATAGGTTCACTTTATTACAGAATCATACAGCATATATACTCTGTGTCTGGTTTTTTAATTTTAATATTATGTTTCTGAGATATATTCATATGGTTTCATTTATTTGTCAATTGTTTATTCTCAAGGATATATAATATTATATTAGGGAAGAACAATTTATTCATTAATCTAATTATTAATGACCATTTGTAGTTTTGTGTCTTAGAATATTAAAAATGTTTATGCTATTACTTTTTAAAAATTTTATCTATGAAATTTAAAATTTTATAACTGTTCTTTTAGTAAAATATAGTTAAGGAACAAGCACGTTGCCTTCCATGGTGTACTGGAATAGATCCCCAAAATACATGAATGTATTTAAAACTATTGACACATATTGGCATTCTTGAAAAACTTATTTTGTAACAGTATTGTTGAAGTATAATTGACATCCAGAAAGCTGTGCATATTTAGAGTGCACAATTTCATAAGTTTTGACATGTACATGCTTGGGAAACCATCGTTACAGTGAAAAAATAATCATATCCATTAATTCCCAAAGTTTTCCTGTGCACCTAGAGCATTGTATTTGTAGATGGTATTGGAAAGAATTAACATCTTAACACTGTTGAATCATCTGAATTATGAATATGATATTCGGATCTTTAATTTCTCTTGGTACTGTTTTGAAATTTGTAGTACACAGAACTTGTACTTTTGTTTGGGGCGAATTTATCTCAAGGTACATCGGATTTGCTGAGATGATTATAAATGGTAATTTTTTAAATTTCATTTTTTAATTGTTCATTTCTAGTGTATAGAAATACAACTGATTTCTCTGTATCAATGTATCCTGCACCATTGCTTAACTTATTTACTGGTGCTTTCTACATAAACATTTAGGTTGTTTTTAAATAAAAGCAATGTTACTTGTATTTTTTCAGTCTGGATATCTCCCATTTCTTTATCTGCCCTAATTACATTGGTCAAAGTATCCAGCACAATAGTGGATAGAAATATGGAAATGAATGTTCTTGTCTTGTTCTGATCTTAAGAGGAAAGCATTCTATCTTTCACCATTAGTAAGATGTTAGCTGCGGGCTTACCATGGATGTCTTCTGTTAAACTGAAGTTCTCCTTAATTATGAGCTTGTCAAGAGTTATCTGTTCTCTTTTAGTTAAGAATGGGTATTGCATTATATAAAATGCTATTTTTGTGTCATACCGTTGATCAGATGGGTTTTCTTTTTTAAGTTTGTTAATGTGGTGAATTAAGCCTATTGGTTTTCAAATATGAAAATTGCTTTGCGTTTCTGGGATAAAACCCACTTGGATATAATGTGTTATTCTTTTTATGTATTGTTGCAATCTATTTGCTAGTTTTTTGTGTAGAAATTTTGTATTTGTATCATGCGGGATATTGATTTGTAGTTTTCTTTTCTTGTATTTGCCTGGTTTTGGAATCAGAATGATAATGGCTTCACAGTATGAATTGGGCAGAATTCACTCCTTTATAATTTTCTGGAAGAAATTAGTATAGAATTGGAATTATTCCGCCTTTAATGTTTTACATGTATCAGCAGTACGCCAGTGTGCTCGAAATTGTCTTTGTGGGAGGACTTCTAACTACAAATCTAATGTATGTCATAAACATAGGGTTATTAGGTTATCTATTTCGTTTTGAGTGAGCTGTCACGGTTTTTGTTAATTCAGGAATTTGTCCATTTCATTTACATTTATAAGCAGAAATTCATTTTTGATAATCTCTTGTTATAATTTTAATATCTATAGAAACTGCAGTGATGTCATCTGTCTCATTCTTTTTTTCATTTAATTTTTTTTAATATTGCATTTTAGGTTTTGGGGTACATGTGAAGAACATGCGAGACTGTTGCATAGGTACACACATGGCAGTGTGGTTTGCTGCCTTCCTTCCCCTCACCTGTATCTGCCATTTCTCCCCATGCTATCTCTCCCCACCTCCCCACCCCCCGTCCCTCCCCCATTTCCCCCCAACAGACCCCAGTGTGTGATGCTCCCCTCCCCGTGTCCATGTGTTCTCATTGTTCAACACCCGCCTAGGAGTGAGAACATGTGGTGTTTGATTTTCTGCTCTTGTGTCAGTTTGCTGAGAATGATGGTTTCCAGGTTCATCCATGTCCCTACAAAGGACACGAACTCATCGTTTTTAATATTGGCTTGTGTATTTCTCTTTTTCCCTCCCAATATGTCTATCTGAATTTCATAAATTTTATTGACCACATCAAAGAATCAGCTTTTTATTTTGTTATTATTACTATTTTTGAGACACAGGCAGTCACATAGGCTGGAGTACAGTGGCACGATCTTGATCACAGCTCACTGAAACCTCCTCCTCCCGGGTTCAAGTGATTCTTATGCCTCAGCCACCTGAATAGCTGGGATTACAGGTGTACTACATCATGTCTGTCTAATTTTTGTATGTTTAGTAGAGACGGGGTTTCACCATGTTGGCCAAGCTGGTTTTGAGGACTGAGTTCAAGTGATCTGCCTGCCTCAACTTCCCAGAGTGCTGCGATTACAGGTGTGAACCACCGCGCCTGGCCTCATTACTTTTTCTCTACTAATTTTTCTCTTTTATTATTTTATTGGCTTCTGCTCTGATTTTAATTATTTCCTTTCTCCTTACTTTGGATTTTATTTGTTCTTCTGTTTATAGGTCTTAAGGCGAAAGCTAAGTTAACTAATTCAAGACTATTCATTTTTTCTAATACAGGCGTTTAATACTCAAAATTTCCCAACGACTGCTTTGGTGATTTCTCACAAATTTCAATTTCAACTTTCTATTTCACTGTTTTAAAATATTTAAATTACTTAAGGTTTTTACGGTACACAATATCTTGCATTTGTCTAAAACCTTACATTTTTGGGATGTAAAATATTACCTCATTTTATTCTCAAAATAAGTTAAAATTGGCACTTCTATCCCCAGTTGAACAGTCGGCAAATATTTGTTAAATGCCCTCCTTTGTGTCAGGCACTGGGGATGTGATAGCTACAAGACAATATTTTCTCCATCAGGGAGTTTATTTATTTTAGTGGAATGAGTATTTTAAAAATGAGATGTGGAGATACCATGAAGTTAAGTGGCCTGCTGATCACACAGTGGTATATGCTAAATCCTTATAGTCTTTTAACCCTAAGGTCAGAGATACTTGTTTTATACCACAGTATTTCAGAATAATTTCATGAAATGTAAAAATGTAAGGGTATTACTAAAACATATGTGCATTATTAAAGCAGAGTAATATAAGGAATCCTCAATAAAACCACAGGCTACTGTTTACTAAGCAGATGTGAAGTTGACTAAGTCTCTTATTATAAATTGAATGAGAAGAAGAGATGTGATGTAGCTGGGTGTTTATACTACCTGACTGGGAAAGAACTATCCCACCAACACACATTCATTTTGGGCAAATAGCTTTACTTTTATGGTTCTCAGCTTATACTTCAAAATAATTGCGATTAGATCAAATTATGTAATTCATATTTCTTCTGATTTTTAGAGACTAAATTAAAATTTGAATATTTTTAAAGAATTCACTATGAAGCTTTATTCTTTATTGAGGATTCAAAAATAAAATAAGATACAGTGCTTGCACTAAAGCAATCTAGCCATGGCAGCAAGACATACACATGAAATAGTTTAAAATGCAAGTATGAGTGATACATCTAATAAGGTCATGGAACAACTGGTGTTAATTTTGCCTCTCTGGGAGACTTTTGAAAATAATATCTGCAGATACTTTTGGCGATCACTATTTGGGAGTGACTCCCGTATCTAGTGGGTAGAGGTTAAGAATGTTGCCAACCATCCTGCAAGGCACAGAAAAGGCCCCACAAAAAATTGCACACACAAAATTACCTGGACGAATGTTGAGACTGAGATACTGCTTTAAAAATTCAGAAATAAAAAAACACCGTGGCAAGAACAGATCAGGGAAGTTTTGTTGAGAACCTCTGTTTTTCCAGGACCCTTTGGCATGATTACATCTGGAGAACCACAGCACGAACAAGATTATGGAGAAAGGAATCAGCATTGTGTATGTGGGGAACAGTGAGAAACCCTGTGCAGTAGAGTGGAGGGCTCGCATATCAAAGAGAGAGTGAGTTCTGTGCTATATTGTGGAGAACCTCAAATGTCAGAATAAGGACTTCTTATTTTATTTATTAGACAATGGGGAGCCATTCAATGGGTGTACTTTAGAGCAAGAAGTGTTTTAGTTAGATTAGTCAGGCAGCGGTCTGAGCATCTGTTGTAGTGGAAAGGCTGGAAGGCAATCAGGAGGTTATTATAACAATCCAACCTTGAGGTCTTGAGTATTAATTCAAGCAGAACTTTACTTAACTATGATGCTTGTACCACAAATCCTTGTCTAAATGCAATTACAGATTAGAGTAAAGCCATCCAGCAACAGTAGCACCAAATTACGTTTCATACAAATGCATAAACAATGAGTACTAGTTTATAAATTACATGGATTAGTTAAGCTGTGCAATTTTGCTCATGTGTTTATACGTGTGTTTGATATGCTTTAAAAATTGTCATTTTACTTCACAAACTGAAGCGTAAAAAATATCATCTGCTAACATGGTAGCTTTTATCCCTTTAATGCTGGGTCCTTTCTGTCTCTGGTTCCTATGTCCTCTCTAGAGCAATATTCCATAAATGCTGAGTACCATGAAGCACAATGACATATACATTGCTTTGTAAGTTTGCTGTCTTGATTGTTTCCAGTTGCCTAAAAACAATCACCAAAAAAAACTTCATCCTTTAGGTTTTCAGTGGGAGATGAGGTGAAAACATTGGGAAGTTATTTTGATGCTTATACATTTAATTATTGACCTATATTAGTAAGATTGGTACAAGCAGCAATATTTTTCCTCCTTCATGCTCTTGTTTTCCATGGCTCTGATGGAATAAATAGCCCTAGTTCTATCACTGTAATTAATGCATTAGATCTTATATTTGTACCAGAAAATGGATCATTTGAGTCTGGAAGAAGCAGTCTTGTGACCATCACTACAAAAGTAAGTTGTTCTACCCAGTTACAGTAGAATAACTACCGTGTTAACCCTGTTTGTAGTCAAGTCTCAATAGATATTAGAAGCGTAGGTTATCAACCTAAGTAAAAACAGAGAGAGGCTAAAAGAAAAGATATTTATTTGGGAATAGAGCATTGTGGTGAAAATATGTATGCCATAATGAACTATGTGTAAACTCAGGGATAAAAGATTTTTTCTTTTTAATGAGAAGGATTACATAACTGTGTTGAAATAATTACCCTTGGCTACAAAGATTAATAATTAAGGTAACAACAGTCTCAGACTGGACAGACGGTGGGCAGATGTCTTTGCAGAAGCATTTTTTTATGTAATGTTGTGATGGCCTTTGTGCAAGGTTGTGGTTATTGTATAATCTTTTTTGTTGTCAGGCATAGAAATGTGAGAACCTCCTTTTCCTCTTTTGTCAGGGTTTTCTTAGCATTTGTGACTCCATTTTGAATCTGACAACATTCACAAATAAACAGATGAATGGATGGAAGACAGTACAGTGTGGCAAAGATGCTAGAATTGATTTCTGGCTTTATCAACCATTAGCTACGGGGAGGAATACATTTTTTAAAATGGGAAGGAAAGGTAAATATTCTCTTTCTTTGCTATTAGAAATGATGTTCTAAGAAATTTTTAATTTAGAAAATCAGCTGTTTTCAAACACAGGCTATTGTGGAGATACTCATGTCTGATTTAAATCTAAATTTAAATCACAGAGCATAAAATGGATCACTGACTTAGTTATTTGAGTTAAAACTTTCTTTCATGATGAATACGCCTTTTGAAAAATTAAATAAACTATGAATTAACTTTTCTATGAAGAAAGTGTTACCATAGCCCTCCCTTATCCACAGATGCTCTCACCGCAGTCCCGGTTAGCTGCGGTTAACTAGGATCTGAAAATATTAAATAGAAAATTTCAGAAATACAAATTCATAAATTTTAAATTGTGTGTCATTCTGTGGTGTGTGATCGACTCTCACCCTGCCCAGAACAGGAAGCTTCCCTTTGTCCAGCATTACCATGCTGGATAGTTCACCCACCTGCTGGTCACCTAAGGGCCGCAGATCAACTAAGGTGGTACTTTGCAATGATTGTGTCCAAGTCACCTTTATTTTACTAAGTAATGGTCCAAAAAGCATGAGTAATTATCCTAACAACTCAGATATGCCAAAGAGAAGCCATGAAGTGTTTTCTTTAAGTAAAACGGTGAAAGTTTTTGACTTAATAAGGAAAGAAAAATAATGGAGTGCTGGGGTTGCTAAGATCTAAGGTAAGAATAAATCTATCTGTAAAACTGTGAGAAGGAAAAAAGAAATGTGTGCTAGTTTTTCTGTTATATCTCAAACTTTACAGTACATATAGGTTTTGGTACTATATGTGGTTTGAGGCATCCACTTGGGTCTTGGATTATATTCTCTGTGAATAAAGGGAGACTACTGTATTGAAATAATTTATGTAACTAAACAGCATGTACTTGACCTGTAAACAAATGCAAGGAAAACTGCATTCCAGTGATTATTCTGCTGGTAAGAACAAATTTCCATCCAGTAGACCATTCCATTGATGTGAACAGGATCTTAATCTGTGATAGGACTTTGCTTACGATAGAGAAGACAAACTAACCAACAACTCGAGGAAAGATAAGACACACAAGTGTCAATGCACATGTGCACTGAAATGTCACCATTAGAACTAACTTGTTTGAAGATGATGCTCACAATATTCCTTCATTTGGTTTCTATGTGCCTGCAATGTGGTTACTTTAGAGCCTGTTCATAAAAGAGATAAGCTGAACAGGCAGATAATTCTCTTAGCACCAAGAAGTCCTGGAGGTGAAAACCCACTTGGAATACACTTGTCTGGTCATTCGCTATGACGTTAAAGTTGCCTGGGAGTTGGGTGCCTGTCATTGAGGCAAAGATTTCCTTAGATTATTGCTGTGGGTAACTAAGAAGACCTGAAGCTGTCCTTGGGTATGATGGACATCTTTGAATGTACATAACCATTTTTTAGGCCACTTCTTGATAAAGATTGCCCACCTCCCATCCAGTGATGTCCCTCGTGCCAGGGGCCTGCTTCCCAGAGGCAGCTAGTGTTGCCTGCTTTATGCCAATCACGGTGCACTCTTCTGCCACTGTGGGCCTTGGCTCAAGGAGATGCACCTTATCTTAAAGATTTTATTCCAGACTTCTGATAAACTACCTCAAAACTTCTAAAATGATGGCAAGTTTTAAGTCAAAATATTGGCTTTTAAAATTATCGAAGGCATCTGCTTTGTACTGTGATACACCATGCAAGGCTAACTGGGAGGTGCAGTTGTAATTAGACCACAGCAGAGATTGGTTTGATCATTCCTGAGCTGAAATATAAAGCTTGAATAAAGGTATTTTCACCTGGAAATCACCTTAGAATGATTTTGTTTATCTTAGACACATAGAGCTCTAGGTTTTCACATTGGGAGAAAATAGTGACTATTATAAAAGAAAGGCATGCTGCTCCTGTGTCATATAGGTGTGCCATAATTAATCAGAAGGATATGTGGCTTTTTGTTTAACAAATTTCACTGGAAAGGTTTCTTAGTTATATAAAGGTAGGCCTTTCAATTTAGTGTGGAGTTGAAAATAACGTAAATGTGAGATAAGTTATGCTGCATCGTTAAGTAGGGGAAACTGGGGATTCTCGTATGGTATCAGAGAGGGTAATACGTTGAACGGGTCTAGAAGTGGGGACCAGAGCAGAGGCAGGTATTGGGACAGAAGGTGAGAGTGGGACCCAGCCAATTTTACTAGGCAGAGGCCAAAGAAGACAAATGACTGATGAGAAATTCCCTGTAGTGGTGATGACTGAGGAACATTGAAAGAAAAATGATGTCTAAATATTCCTTTTAATGTTGTTTCTCATTTTGTCCAGTGCCGCCGTCTCCCTATACCTTTATTAAAAATAGATATCATTCAGTTGCGTCCGTGACGTGCTGGGAAATGTGGGAGGAGCAGGAGCTGTGTCTCCGCCTGGGCTGTGGAGAGAGGACAGGAGCCTCAGTGTGTGAGATGAGGGGACTGCCACCTACACCTGGCCTCAAAATTTGGAGCTGGAACCAATAGCTTAAGGAATATTGTAGAGACGGTGGATATCCCTCTGCAGTGGGATCCCATCAAAGGGGAGCTCTTGTTATTTATATAGATATGAAATGGAAAGGAGACCCTTTTTTTTTTCCCTCTCTTTTCGAGATGGAATCTCACCCTGTCACCCAGGCAGGAGTGCACTGGCATGATCTTGGCTCACTGCAAACTCTGTCTTCCAGGTTCAAGCAATTACGTCATCATGCTTGGCTTTTTTTTTTTTTTTTTTTTTTTGCAGTTTTTTTTTTAGAGATGGGGTTTCATCATGCCAGCCAGGCTGGTCTCGAACTCCTGACCTCAAGCGATCCACCTGCTTCAGCCTCCCAAAGTGTTGGGATTACAGGCATGAGCCACCGTGCCTGGCCATGAAAAAAGACTCTTGAAGACTGGAGGATTTGGAGAAACTTTCTCACATTAGACATAAACCCAAGAGGAGAGAGGACAAGGGAAGGGGAAAATATGAGAACAGATCCCCAAATTCATGACTTCTTACCCTTTTCTCTTACTCCTTAAATATTTCCCGTAGGTTAAATCAGATTAAAATGAAGCTGGGTGCGACATTGAGAAGAAAAGAAAACATTAAAGATCAGCAGGGAAGCAGCAGGCATTCAGAGGACAAAACGCTGGTAGCTATCACCGGGATAGGTCTATCTTTGTACTTGGTTCCCATCAAAAGTGCAGGTAACAATTCAGGCTTTTATTTAGCGTCATCTGGCAAAGCCGCATCTTCTCCCTCCAGGCCTGGGAACTTTGTCAATCTAGTTTTACGGCTCCCCAGGGACCTCCCTGAGTGGAAGAGACCTAACGAAAGTGGTGCTCGTGATATTCTTCTGAGGCTGGAGGTGATGGCTTCAAGATAAAAACAGATATAAAGGGTTATCAATCAGTAGTCCAGAGGGAAGGAACAGCCTTAGGAGAGTAGAATGTGTGTGCAAAAGATAATCTGAACCACTGTCCTTAGTATTCCTAAAAGGTGTTGCATGCTTGGGTGCGTTTGAAAGAACAATTTTAAATGTGCATTATTTATTTAAGTGGCTTTATTGGTGTGTCAGTTAATGAGTTCCAGTCTTCAGGAAGGACCTGACAATATGAACATCAATCTTTAGAAGATTAACATGACTCTGGAAGGAAACCAGACCTGAAACTTTATGTAGGACCTGGAAATTTTAATTCTCTGGGCTTAGTTTCCTCATCTGTGAAATAAAGATTGGAATACATGATTTTCTCATGCTTCCAGTTCAAAGATTTTATGATTTGGTGATGTTAATCCAACAGAATTGATTAACATTGAGTGCTAATTAAATTCAAGGCCCTTTACAGATTCAAGTGATAAAACATTGATCTTTGTCTTCAAATATCATAAAAGTTATTGGATATGCGGAGTGTAGAGATAAATGAAAAAGTATAAATTCCATTCACAATTCACCTGTATGAAAATAAGAATCATTTTTGTCTTCTAAAAAGTAATTTAAGGTAGTGTAAAAACTGTGATCTTGTTACTTTGGGGCTTTTCCCTGCCCTTCTCCAGAGTTGTGCTACACACAGTTCTGGGCTCGTGTAATGCCAAGCAAAGGTAGCCTCTGGTACGCAGTTATGCGTACATATAAGCTAATATTAGGAAATTCAGCGTCCCAGTTTGCATGGCTTCCTCATATCCTGTGGTGGTCTGCTGCTTCCTTGCTAGGTTTGGGACATGGAGAGTGTCTTCAAGGCTGCGTGTGCCCGTCTGCAGCACGTAACATACAGGCAACACTCTCTGGGTTCCTGAGATGTTTCCACGTTCTAATCAGACCTGCGTGCTCTGAAAAACTGCAGGTGTTGCCTCTCTGATTCTTTCCCAAACTATATCCTTAGTCTGGGGCAAATCATTTTCCCTTGATGTTTCCTCAAAGCTGCTCTGTTTATGTTTGCGAGCTCTATAAGTTCTCCATTGGGTTTTGGGTTTTGAAATATCAAAATAAGAAAGACTTTCAAGTGACTTCTTGGTCTGCCTCTCCTGACGCAATAAACCACAGAGGCTGCTGCCTTCTTTAAATGAATGGAAGGGAGAGGGAAAATGCACTGAGACCAAAATTAATGTCTCAAATAACTCGATTTTATTAAAAACAATAGAAACATAAGAGAATGATCTTTTTTACTGGATGTGTGTGTGTGTGTGTGTGTGTGTGTGTGTGTGTTTAGAATTATAAGTGCATTTTAACACTGCATAACTTTAACCTGTAGAATCTTGAGAGGAGGTAACTCGGAGGTCTGAGAGAGCAGAAAGAATTGTCAGACTCTTCTGAAAAGGGCTAGAGAGAATGCCAATCTTCACTGCTCTACAAATTAATGAAAATTAAGAGTATTCTTTCCAGAGGGGACCTCAATGAAAGTGCCAAGTCATGGTGGGTGGCTTATGAAATGCGGAAGGTGGAAATATGCCCCTGTTATTGTTGGATGAAAACCAGGATGGGGAAAAGGAGGAGCAGGCAGAGAATCACATAAGGAAAAAGAGCTCTGGGAAGCGGTGCCTCCCATTTTAATCTGCAAGGTCACTGCCTTCTAAAATAAGGGCTCTGAAAATGAGCTTCAAGAGTCTGGGAGGGCCTGGAGAAAGCTTGCAGTATTTTTCGTTTAAGTGTTTAGTTTCCCTGATAATCTGATACCTGAATATATTTGAATTCTGGAAAGAAGGTTGGTGGGGAATGATCAGAGGCATGGGGACTTGCCAAAAGGCAAAAGAGTTTACCTCAAGGCACAGAAAGTCAGAACTTGGGTTTTTACGCTGAGGTAGCCATCCAGATAAAAGACAGGACAGTCTGAACTCAGAGGAAGCATCGAGGTGACCCAGTACCGACAAAGATGACCATCACGAAAGCTCCAGTGCGAATATTCTCCAGATTAGGCTTGTGGGATCGAGGATAGATGGGGTTGGTGAGGATAAGAACCGGGGGCCTGTATGCCCAGAAATGAAACCAGACAAGCCAGTCTGTGGTTAGACCCACTCTATGTTACGATTTAAAAATGTGCACTGTAAAGAGGACTGTTGCTATAATTTTGCTACATTTTGTTTTTAATTTTGTTTTTCCTTTAGCAGAGATCCTTTTGAAGAGTCTAGTCTCTTTTGGGAGAGACCCCTTGGAAAATTCCAGATTATCTCAATTGAGCTATGGGGTTTAAAAAAAACTCTTCCTCTTCTCCACACTTAAACTTGGAGAACAGAAGGGAGCTGTGTCTTCAGGGTCAGTATGTGGGTTTCAGGTACCCAGCTGCCCAGTGGACCAGCAGACTTTATCTTTCATAGCTTTATAAGCAGTGGGGAAAAGTAAGAAGCGGTGGGGTTAAGGGCACATGAGATGTTCCTGAACTAAAGCCAGCGTGTGCTAAGTGCTGATCGTGCAGTTCTTAAACTCAGCACTGCAGGATGTCCTAGCAGGGAGGAATAGCTAAGCTTGGCTTTGCTAAGAATGACTTCATGAAATAGTTTTGATTTTAAGTCGACCCTGAAGAATGGGTAAGGACTCAGAGAAATGAACTTAGGTATGCGTATGTTTTATCTATACACATTAGCTTCAACACTCAATTCATTACACACAGCCCCTTCCAGGAGCAGCCTTGTAAAGTCCTGTTTTCACATTCTGGGTTTTCAGGCTTGGCTGTGTGTGAATGAGGAAGGAGGAAAAGCTTATTTCAAAGTGACCACTGCAAAGAAAGTTGATAGTGAATTAAATGAAGATATATGAAATATTCTACAGAAACTAATTTTTAGGAAATCTGAAAACCTGGATGAATCATGGTTTTAATATCTCCTTAGATGAGTTATGAGATGGAAGATAAATATTAGCAGGCAGCAAATGACTGTGCTCCAGCCTATGGTGAAGGGAACTCTGACCTTGTTTTTCATAGCTTTGCGCAGTGGGGCAAAGTAAGAAGAGCATTTGATTAGTGTCTTATGCATATGTATATTTCTGCAGAATTTTAACTGGGAGATTGATCACTGAACTATAGATCTAATAGCTTTTAGATGTTTTGTTTGAGGAGAGAGGCTTTCACTTTAGGAAGACTGGTTACTACATCTTGTTATGTTACTGATTAGCACTATGACCTTGGGCAAAATACTTATTCTTAATATTTCCTTATTTTGAGATGGAGATTATGTCAGGGGTCCCTGATATTTCTCTGAGTAGGAGCTGTCCCTTCCCCTTGCCTCTTCTGAAGCTCACAGTCAGGTAAAATATTAAAAATGTTATTTGGTTCTGAAGAGGTATAACAAAGAACTGTTATTAATTTCATAACTTTATGTAACTTATAGTGTAAAAGTCTAACCCTTTCCATCTATGTCAAAGTCTCTGGGGTTAGAAAAATTTGTGAATAATAAAATTGAGAAATTTGAGAGGGTGTTAAAGTGATTGTTTTTGATCAAATTCCCAAGTTGTATTAAGGAGGAAGCACCATTGACTCCTTTGAAAATTACAAGAAATGAGCCTTTGCTGTCAAAAGAAAAAAAAAAAAAAACTTCATGGATTCTTCAACTATTCACATTCCACCCAATGCTTATTGTGCAGGCTTAGAGACTATTTATCCTGGACCAGGGACTTCAGCTAACTTCTTAGAAAATTCTGTAGTTGGCTTACATCTGGAGGTGAAATAGGTATAGCCCCCCCAGTATCTTCACATCCTTCTTTTCTGAAAGCAAAATGTTTTTCATTTTAGGTTTTTTAAACAATCACCCGGGGAAGATATGAGGCTAAAAATCTCTTAAGTCACCGTAGACATGGCTTGTGCTGCCCATAGGTTCAGTTTCCTTGGCTAAATGCTCTGCAGATCCTTATTTAGACAGTTCTGGATTATAGGCTTGTAAGAGTCAGGCTGTGGTTAGAATATTTACCTGCTCTCCACTTCCCTCGTGTAAGCTTCATCTATGGGATTCGGCTGGTCTGTTAGTCAATATTCAAGGGCTCTTCCATAATAAAAGTATTAAGATTCTGTATGAAGGTTGAGAAATATTTGTGCCTGTTTTTGTCTTGACAATTAATATCTAAATTTCTGAGCTAGAATGAGAACATAATAAGGGGAGATATAAGAAGAAGACATGAGGGATATAATAAGGGGAGCAAAATATAATTTCTCTCATAAGGAGAGTTGAAGCTTTCTCTGCTTAATGTGAAGCATCAGTGACTCATGTGTTCATACACGGGATTTCCTATTGGCATAGACCTTTGTATGGGTAGGAGCAGGGGTTCTCATCCTGTCTCTATCTCATCTATTTTATTCAGGGATGTTATAGGTGCCCCGATATAAAGTCTTGATTCATCTCTGGGAATGGTACTGATATAGTAAGTCCATGTTTGCAGTATGTGTAAAAAAATTGCCTGGCAAATTTTAAATGGTATTGAGTAGCAAGAAGGTTTTGGAGTTTGACACGAGGCAGGATTTTGAAATTTTTGCTCTAGTTTCCATTTCAGAAACACTTCTCTGTCCACTAATTTAAAAATTTTGGTGTAGATAGAAATACAATCTAAAGTTTTTAATGAAAATCACACTTTGTCACATTCTTATGTTTTTCTACTCTGCTTTAAAAAGTGTGTCGGCTAGTTCTCAGAGAAGGGTGCAGAGAAATTACTACCTTTGCCCCATATGACCTCAAGCCTCTAAAATGATTGATTCCTCAATGTAGTGAGAATTCATAACCCTGATTATATTTGCAACAATTTAAGTCACATGGTCATTCCATAATTATTACATATTTATAGGGTACATATTACATGATATTTATAGTCCTAATTTAATAGCAAACACACAGTTTCCATGCTGCAAATGGCTATGAAAATCACGAGAACCATGGAAATTAGATTTATTTGGGCTTCTGTGGCTACCTGAATTCCACAAGATAAATGCCAGATTATTTTTTTATTGCCAGACCCCTTACTTAGGAAAACCATGAAAAATTTGGAATTTCTGAAATAACTGTCAGAAAGATACAGTTCAATTTAGACTAAAAATTCATAATGGCAGTATTTCCATCACACTTCAAACAATGCTGTGTCTTCTTTCCCCTCAACCCTTAGTACTTTAGCCATGCTACTGATATTTTATTTGCTTCATGTTTGAAATAAAATTATAACATTTTATGACCATGGATTAATCATTTTCTTATTAGATCAAAGTCATAGCTAAATGTTATCATTTTGATGTTTTTTACTGGCTAGCCTAGATTCTTTTTTTTTTTTTTTTTGAGACGGAGTTTCGCTCTTGTTACCCAGGCTGGAGTGCAATGGCGCGATCTCGGCTCACCGCAACCTCCGCCTCCTGGGTTCAGGCAATTCTCCTGCCTCAGCCTCCTGAGTAGCTGGGATTACAGGCACGTGCCACCATGCCCAGCTAATGTTTTGTATTTTTAGTAGAGACGGGGTTTCACCATGTTGACCAGGATGGTCTCGATCTCTCGACCTCGTGATCCACCCGCCTCGGCCTCCCAAAGTGCTGGGATTACAGGCTTGAGCCACCGCGCCCGGCCCTCTTCCTTCACTTTTTAGATCACTGGCCATGTGGGTGTAAGTGACTGCTTCTCCCTGAAGATTTTCATTCTCTATTCATGTTATTTATTTCTATGGAATGCACTATGCATGTCAGCCTCACTTAGGTATTACATACTTCATTAGTAAGAACTCATAGTTCATATTCACCATCTTTTTTATAAGCTCTAAATTTCTGATTTATATTTGGCACCAAGGTATTTTTCAGGATTTTTTTCTTGGAGACTCTTAGATTTAAATCCATAAATGTGTGGTAGAATCAAGTCTCTGCCTTTCTCCTCATTGCTATAATATTTCCAAACAATGGAGCTTTAGGATACATAAACATTAATTTATGGTTGACCACTTTCCCAAGGTCATATTATTTTGCTTCAATTAATATTACATTTAAATATTTGCATATCCCATAGTGTCTTTGGATTAAATAGAGAACATATGATTAATTTCTTTGGTAGCCACATCACTGCTCTCGATACCTTATTAACATATAAATGATTCAGTTGCAAATGGAATGTATTCCCACTACATTTAGTCAGAATGTGGTCAAAGCCACCTCATTAGGAATATTTCCCATGTAGCGCTCTCTCTTCGTCTGACATCCCGCCTATTTTTTTTTCTGTTATCTACTCTTGCAGGATCTTTACTGATAAATGACAGCTTTCCCCACGTGCTCAAAATTATACCTTTTACTTTTTTCATTACATTTTACAATAAAATCGGTAAAAGTTTCTATAAATATTAGCCTGGCTTTTTCATTAAAAAAAATGGTCTAATTCTAAGTAAATTTTCATTAGTGTGCCTTTTAGGAAAGATCTCAATTTTGACTGGTTGTGCTAGCTATGAAATGAAAAAACCATGCAGAAAGTCAAGATAGTGGTGTAGCTGTAATGCTTGTTATGCTACATGTGTTCTAGCCTGAACTGGGTGAGGAGGGGTATATCTGGATGTATCTGGATGAATTCTTTGAGAAATAACTTCTATTCTGAAATCTGAAGGACCAAAGTTGTCAAAGACGGTGAAAGGTAGGACAATTACAATAAAGAGAATAGACTGCAGAAAGAAATCAAGAAGAAAGGTTAATTCATGAGCACAAATATACAGTTAGATAGAAAAAAATAAGAGCTGGGATTCCGTGGATCAGTGGGGTGATGACAGTTAAAATCCATCTATTGTCCACTTCAAAATGGCTCGAAGTGAATAATTTGAGTCTTCTTAGCATAAAGAAAATATAATATGTAATATGATAGATATCCCAATTACTCTGATTTGGTTGTATGAATGTATTAAATTATTATTACATGTATCCCTGAAAATATGTACATCTATTATGGATGTTATGGATGTACAACAGAAAAGAAATCAAGACACAATAAATATGAGAGGCTAGTGTAACGGGAAGTGATTCGGGAAGGCTGGAACATAGAGCTAGAAGTGAAGATGAAAGAGAAGCCTGGACAGGCAAGCAGAGATGAGCTTCAAAGAGCCATGTATCCATTGATTGACTGATTTTTGGAGACAGAATCTCAGTCACCCAGGCTGGAGTGCAGTGGAGAGATCTCAACCCACTGCAACCTCCACCTTCCCGGTTCAAGTGATTCTCCTGCCTCAGCCTGCCGAGCAGCTGGGATTACAGGTACCTGCCACCACATCCAGCTGATCTTTGTGTTTTTAGTAGAGACAGAGTTTCATCATGTTGCCTAGGCTGGTTTCAAACTCCTGACCTCAAGTGATCCACTCACCTCGGCTTCCCAAAGTGCTGGGATTACAGTCATGCGCCACAGCACCTGTATTTTTAGATCACTGCCCAAAGGACCTTTTAAATGAGCAAATACAGTTGGATTTTATGACAAAAGTCACTGAAACGAAATAAAACATCAAAATCTCTATTTGTCTAAATAAGAATGAGATTTTATGAGTGTAATGCTGTATTTTTTAATGGTGAACTAATTGTATATATTACCTTCAGAAAACTCAATTAATAATCAATCAATATCGATCAATGAAATATAACCTATTTCAAACAAAAACTATCTCTGAGGAAATGATCTTATATTGGCATTTCTTAAAATCTTGAGTATGACTCTGGATTATTTTCCTGCTTTTAAATGACGTCTAGTTTATTTCTGAGAATGTGAATGTTACATAGCAAATTCTTATTAATTGAAATGATATTTCTGCCTCATATCCATTAGTTAGTTTTCCTAGGCTTAATACCTGGGTGATAAAATTATCTGTACAACAAACCCCCCATCACATGTTTACTTATATGAGAAACCTGCACATCTTGCATATGTACCCCTGAACCTAAAATAAAAGTTAAAAAAGAAAGAAATGATACTTCTGACTTATTCATGACCCCGAAAATGTCTTTTAGGAACACTTCATTCTAAAACAAGCAATATCATTAAGAGAGAGAAGCTTTATGTGTTTTTATGTTTTGATGTGAAATATCAGTACGCAGGACACTGTCATGGAAACATGTATAAAAATAAAAAAGAAAATTTAATTATCTAGGAAAAGAGTTGGGAAATACTTAAAAACCCTTGGAGGAAAGTACATTTACATTATTACAAAAGGTAAGAAATTAGTCACTGTAGACAGAGCCCCTCAGGTGTTTGGCATTTTCAACTGCCTTAATAATAGAAAAAAACACCAAAATAATTAAAAATAAGGACACCAAGTAAGGACATCAACTAATTTGCCAAAAATGTTTCCAATGCAAAAATTACAGGAAGAAAGAATAACCAGCATTTACATTTATGATGTTAACTTTCAAAATCAGTTTTTGTCAGATTAAAGCAAAGACATGAAAATTTTTTAAAAATACAAAGGAAAAGAAAGAAAAAAGCAATGTGAGTAGAAGAAAAAACTTAGGAAAAAACAGCTGAAATTAAAAGCAATGATAGCTACTGTAAAAAATATAAATGAAAACATTGGGCTGTGGGGATGTTCAGGAAAAAAAAAATCATACTTACTTTCATAATTTTGAGCATGTAACCTTGCCACATTTGAATGCTGTAACAATATTTGATCAGTCTAGGGACAAATTTAAAAATTCTCTTAGTACATGAAAATGTCTAATATCTATAAATAATTGTAACTCATTAAGGAAAGATACATATGTTCAGTTTCTTTCAATAAAATAATAATAGAGTGTATTTTAGAAATGTTTTCATAAAAATGATCAAAATGAAAGTTTCAGAAGTTGGAAGTATCAAGTCTCCACTTGTCCGAAACTTAATTTATCCAACTAACCCTTTTCTAGACTCTATTCACTCCACCACTACACTTACCTTGACATCAGTTAATCAAAAGTTGTTTGAATATTCCAGCCCTTCTGTTGGTTCATTTCACCCGTGTTCTCATCTCATAGGTATTGAAACTGCCTGATTTTGGTTCCTATTACTAAATTACTTCTTTTTTGTCTAACTGATTTAATAGGTCGTTTAAAAAATTGTTTCAGAGAAGGGTATAATCACTTGCTTTCTCAACTATTAAAAATTAGAAATCCAGGTTTCAATAATACATTATGTGTTCAATTGGAACCTAGAGCATTCCATGTTAATGAAAATTATAATAGTAATCCCCTGTGCATTAATATACTGCCTGAAGAATAAAATGAAACAAAATGCAAATGTTGAGACTTTTCTACAGTCAAAGGGTTTGGCCATTTTCCGTTTTTATCTGCCCAAACCACACTGCCAAGGGCTGCCTGAATTTCCTTATCTTCAGTTTCATACCTGAGTGGAAGGCAGTTAGTTGTTTTTTTCCATTTGAAATGTGTGATTCAATTTTGAGAACTTCTTAAAAATAGTCTAGGGATTGTAAAAATCCTTGGAGTGGGGCCAAATTTTTCTGAATTAATATGCACTCTTCTCTGCCCTCAGCTACACATGACTGCCATTGACATTTCTTGTATACATTTTCATACCCATTACTAATGTGCCACATGATGCCATTGTACTTTTACAAACACTTCTCAAAATTAGCTTTAAGCAAGTAGAATAATATTTCATTTAACATGGGACGATCTTAATAGGGAATGTGTGGTCACAATCCAGCACAAGAAACAGAAAATGTGCAGAATGAAATTTTAGAAGGTCAGCAGCTTCTTATTGCTACATATATTTTTGTATTGTTACTGATTAAAATTTGCATGTGTGTTAGCAAGAATTTTGTCTTATTTTTAATTCTTTTGTTTATTAGCAATCAAGAAGAAAAATTTGCTTTGGGGACTTGGTTTTATCTCCAGTGGTTTTTGACATCCCATACCAATCATTTTAGAAAATACTCGGAATAGTTGTTTACTATAATGCACTATTTATGAAAATATACTAAAATATGGTTGAAAAATAATCTACATTTGTTTTGTGTGTCTATCTGTATGTGGGCAGGCTATATAAATATTGCATGAATATTAATAAATGCCTATTCAAAATGATGTTTTCATGGCTTGCAGATGCATACTTTTAAAATGCTTCTATTATAAGATAATTGCCTAGAATATGAAAAGATACCATTTACTTGGTTCTAAGTGTCCAGGAAATATTACAAAGCTTCACACAGACTTAACAGCTCTGTTGAGCCTTTGGCATATTTGCTGAGCAACCATTTATTTATTCTCATGTATGGTGAGGTTAAAGAGACCCAATCTCAGACATAACACTTAGGATGTACTACCCCCCAAAAAAGTAATTTGTGATGTTTTAAAAGTACATATTTTAAAGAAATATTCTTAGTTTTTTCTGGGGATTTGGTGCCTCTTTCTAAGTATTAATTTGTAGTTAACACTAGATACTAAAATACAAATTTCTAAGGATTCTTTTCTTTTTTGATCTGCTAGAAGTTCCCTGGGAAGAACCACTGTACTCCTACAACAATGTAACTGCATGACAAATCATTAAAGTCCTTGGTGTGGCTTTGCATAATTAATAGCAAGTAGAGAGGCTATACTTCCCACCAGCAGCACCCTCCAACCCTTGACAACCAATGACTGACACAGAGGTCTCAAAGCCTGACTCCCTTGGCTCAAAGAGACATGATTCCGGTATGACCTTAATGTTCCAGAACTCCCAATAGGGTTAGGCTGAGGCTAGATGTCAATACAAACTACACCTTTGCTTAGGTTCCTTCTCTACCTGTCCATTGCTTGCCATTCTGCAGGCTTCTCCTGAGAACACTCCCTGAATAAATCCTTTGCGCAGAAATGCAATTCTCAGGCTGTGCTTCTAGGCAATTGCTCCTAAGACAGCACTGATTTCACTCCTTCAGTCCTAGGGCCCTTATTTAACATATGTCTATTACAGACATTGTGCATTCATATACAAAACTGAGTAGGAAATAATTCCTCTTCAGCCACTCACAGCCTAGTGAGAACACATGCCAGGTCATGACATGATGTGATGTGTTATGACAGAAGAAAGTGATGTGTTAGATAGAAGAGAGAACAAGAGGTCTAGCAAGAAGTGGGGGCTGGAGGCTTCAAAAAGGTGACAATTGAGCTGCATATTGATTAGTAGAAACTTGTTAGGCAGTAAGAATGGAAAGGCAGAAGAAATTATTTTTTTCCAAGACACAAAAACGTAATGATTTTAGAAATCATGATAAGTGAGTGCAATGTGTTTTGAAAGTGCATATGGAAAAGCAATGGAAGATGAGATTGATGTTAAACACTACAGTGGCATGAGCTTATTTGGAATTTAAAAATATGTTAAAGCATTACTTTAGAGAAAGAGAAGGTGCAGTGAATAAAAGGATGAGAGGCAATGAGTAATCTGATAACACAAGAAGTGGCAGAGATAATTCTTTGAGAATGTGGGAAATAAGTGATAGATTTAAGAGATTTTTAATGTTTTCTTTATTTCATCTAAAAAAAAGGGGGGTATATATGCGCAAAATGTGCAGTGTTGTTACATAGGGGTATGTGTGCCATGGTGGTTTGCTGCACGTATTGGCCCATCCTCTAAGTTCCTTCCCCTCACTCCACAACTCCCAACAGGCCCTGGTGTGTGGTGTTCTCCTCTCTGTAACCATGAGTTCTCAGTGTTCAACTCCTACTTATGAGTAAGAACATGTGATGTTTGGTTTGTGTTCTTACATTAGTTTGTTGAGGATGAGAGCTTCCATCTTCATCCATGTCCCTGAAAAGGACATGATCTCAGTCCTTTCTATGGTTGCATAGTATTCCATGGTGTATATGTACCTCATTTTCTTTATCCAGTCTATCAGTTATGGGCATTTGGGTAGGTTCCTTGTCTTTGTTATTGTAAATACTGCTGTAATAAATACATTTGTGCATGTCTTTATAGTAGAATGATTTATATTCTTTTGGGTATATACCCAGTAATGGGATTGTTGGGTCTCATGGTATTTCTGGTTCTACATCCTTGAGGAATCACCACACTGTCTTCCACAGTGGTTGAACTAATTTACACTCCCACCAACAGTGTAAAAGTGTTCCTATTTCTTCACAGCCTTGCCAACCTCTTCTGTTACCTGACTTTTTAATAAGCACCATTCTAACTCGTGTGAGATGGTATCTCATTGTAGTTTTGGTTTGCATTTCTCTGATGATCAGAGAGGTTGAGCTTTTTTTACATGTTTTTTGTCCGCATAAATGTCTTCTTCTGAGAAGTGTCTGTTTATATCCTTTGCCCACTTTTTGATGGGGATTTTTTTTCTTGTAAATATGTTTAAGTTCCTTGTAAATTCTGGATATTAGACCTTTGTCAGATGGGTAGATTGCAAAAATTTTCTCCCATTCCGTAGGTTTCTTGTTCACTCTGATGATAGTTTCTTTTGCTGTGCAGAAGCTCTTTAGTTGAATTAGATCCAATTTTTCCATTTTGGCTTTTGTTATGACTGCTTTTGGTGTTTTTGTCATAATGTCTTTGCCCATGTCTATGTCCTGAATGGTATTGTCTAGGTTTTATTCTAGGGTTTCTGTGTTTTTGGATTTTACATTTAAGTCTTTAATTCATCTTGAGTTAATTTTTGTATAAGGTGTAAGGAAGGGGTCCAGTTTCAGTTTTCTGCATATAGTTAGCCAGCTTTCCCAGCACCATTTACTGAATAGAAGATTATTTCCCCATTGCTTTTGTTAGACTTGTCAAAGATCAGATGGTTGTAAACCAGCGGTGTTATTTCTGAGGTTTCTGTTCTGCTTCATTGGTCTATATGTCTGTTTTGGAGCTAGTATCATGTTGTTTTGGTAACTGTAGCCTAGCAGTATAGTTTGAAGTCAAGTAGTCTGATACCTCCAGCTTTGTTTTTTTTCCTTAGGATTGTCTTGCCTATACGGGGTATTCTTTGATTCCATGTGAAATTTTTACAGTGTTTTCTAATTCTGTGACGAATGCCCATGGTAGTTTGATGGGAATAGCGTGGAATCTATAAGTTACTTTGGGTAGTATGGCCATTTTCACAATATTGATTCTTTTTACCCATGAGGTTGAAACGCTTTTCTACTTGTTTGTGTCCTCTCTTATTTCCTTGAGCAGTGTTTTGCAGTTCCTTTTGAAATGGTCCTTCACTTCTTTTGTTAGCTGTATTCTCAGATATTTTATTCTCTTATTAATTGTGAATGGGAGTTCATTCATGATTTGACTCTCCGCTTGCCTATTGTTGGTGTAAAGAAATTGTTGTGATTTTTGCACATCGATTTTATATCCTGAGACTTTGCTGAATTTGCTTATCATTTCGAGGAGTTTTTGGGCTGAGATGATGGGGTTTTCGAAACATAAAATCCTGTCGTCTGTAAACAGAGATAATTTGACTTTCTCTCTTCTATTTGAATACCCTCTGTTTCTTTCTGTTGCCTGATTGCCCTAGCCAGAACTTCTAATACTATGTTGAATAGGAGTGGTGAGAGGAGGCATCCTTGTCTTGTGCTGGTTTTCAAAAGGAATGCTTCCAGGTTTTGCCTATTCAATATGATATTGGCTATTAGTTTTTCATAAATAGCTCTTATTATTCTGATATATGTTCCATCAATACCTAGTTTATTGAGATTTTTTTTAACCTGAAGCGATGCTGAATTTTATCAAAGACCTTTTCTGCATCTACTGAGTTAGTCATGTGATTTTTGTCTTTGGTTTCGTTTATGTGATGGATTATGTTTATTGATTTGCATATGTTGAACCAGACTTGCACCCCAGGAATAAAGCCAACTTGATTATGGTGGATAAGTTTTTTGATATGCCACTGAATTTGGTTTGCCATTATTTTATTGAAGATTTTCACATCGATGTTCATGAGGGATATTGGCCTGAAGTTTTTTGTTGTGTCTCTCTAGGACTTGGTATCAGGATGACGCTGGCTTCATAAAATGAGCTATGGAGGAGTCTCACTTTTTCATTTGTTTGGAATATTTTTAAAAGGAATGATACCAGCTCCTCTTTTTATTTTTTAACATCTGAATTCTACCAGAGATTCAAAGAGATTTAAAATTTGATGATTCATTAAATAAATGGAATGAGTGACAGAAAGAGTCCAGGATGAATTCTAAGGATCTGGCTTCAGCAACTGGGTATCTGATGATTCTAGGAATAATACAGGGGAATGTATCTTGATTCTATAACCAAATATTTTTAATTTATATTGCCTTATAAATTTGCAATTCTTCTTTAGTAGGCAAATTCACTGGTAGCTTGCAGATCCAGAAGAAAAGATCTATTGATTGTTACCTTTGGAAAATCTTTACTAATATCTTCTTTTCAAGTTGACAAATTTGATCCCTACTTCCCTATTCCCTTTATTCAACTCAGTATCTCTTTGTCAGTCAAAAATTTTATAAACCCTATTCTCTGGAAAACCTTGTCCTTCTATTTATTTTTAAATGGATTAGGCAGTTCTTAAACACTACAAATTTTTTTTTTTTTTTTTTTTTTTTTTTTTTTTTTTTTTGCCAATATTGCTCTGTTTGGAAGCCTATTAGTAAAAAAAAAAATAAAAAATTTCGTAGCTTTCAACATACTGTTAGTTCAAATGGTTTTATCTGAAGATGCTAAAAGGAGTGGTTTCAACTAGAATTTTTGCAGGGTTTCTTCAACTGCATGTAATAGAAGATTCATATGTGCATTTCTGTGAAGTTTATATGGTACTTAACACTCTTATGAGCAACTGAAACTGAGGTCCCACAAAAATCCCAAGCAGATGCCCATAGTAGAATCCTGTGTTGAGACATCACAGATATAGAAAACAAGCAGAACCTCATGTGAGAAATCTTAGAACAGATGCCTTAAATTGCAGGTATTTATTTGAAAGTGAACTGTTCTTAATTGGGCAACTCCATGTAGCCAGGATGATTTAACATAAACATCTGAGATTCTCTTTTGAGACAAGGTCTTGCTCTGTCATCCAAGCTGGAGTGTAGTTGCACAATCATAGCTTACTGCAGCCTTGACCTCCTGGGCTCAAGGAACCTCCCACCTCAGTCTCCTAAGTCACTGAGACTACAGGCACTCATTGACACATCTGGATATTAAAAAAAAATGTGTATGGATGGGGTCTCACATTGTTGTCCCAGGCAGTCTCAAACTCCTGGGCTCTAGTGATCCTCCTGCCTTGGCCTCCCAAAACCCTCGGATTACAGGTGAGAGCCCAGCCTCCTGAGATTCTTTATTTAATGGTGGCTAATCATTCTCCCAAGGAACACTGGAGATTTGTTAGTCTTTAAATAAAATGTGAAGCTAAACTGAAAGTGAAATAAGAATATGATCACTTTTGTCAGAATAAATGATGAAGACTCTTGACTCCAGATTATTTTTGAGGAGGGCAGTTTATTTTTAAAATACATCTTTGATTGTTAACTATACATTTCCATTAAGCCTAGAAGATTCCCCAAATGGCCAAAGGATTGTAGGCCAAAATTATTTACTTATTTATAATATTTTTACTTCCAATATGTTCTGAATTTAAGATACATCTATTTAACATAAATAATGAAATTCATCTTCTGTTCATATTCCTGAACTAAATAGAACTATTAGAAATATTTCTGAAAATAAATGTCTGATTTTGATTCCTTAGTTTTCTCTTAGCACATTATAAACAATAAGTCTATGAATAAGTAGTTATTAAGTATGTACTATGTTTAAGATATTGTGTAATAATTACATATTGGGAGGTAAAGTGCAATTTCCTGAGATGTAATATAAAACTTAAAAAAATGATGACATTCTGGTACTTTAATTACTAAGCTTTCTATGTATACAATTTGGTATGGACTAATACAATCCTAGTAGATTTTAGTATTTTACTAATTAGTAGAACAAAATAATTCTCTCTAGAAATAATTCCATCTCAGTATTGTTTGATGACAAAACTCAACCTCAGGTTTACAAAGATATTTAGAATATGTGATTTGGAAACTACAGTAAGTCAATGGTTTTTGGCTTGAAAATAAACTATAATGCAGATAACAACAAAAGCATTCAAATATTGTTTGACTTGGTGAATTTAGTTACTATATGATATTGGTATTTAGTGAGGAACTGGTTTACCATAGGAAATTATTTTTAAGCCAAAACACAAAGTAAATCAATATTTTTGCTTCTATGATATTTTACAAAGGGCATTTCTACTTCACCACAATCAATTTTACCAACCTGCTAATGCCTTTGCCCCTGATCCGAGAAAACTTTTGCTTGAACTTGGTGTCCCAAATAAGATAAATACTGTCATAAATGTGGTTTGTGGAGGGCAGAGGGACAGCCAGCCTGGGCTTAACCAACCAGTGCTAAGTGTAATATTATGGTGTAGAGGAGGAAAGAGGAAACATGCCAACTCAGAGATGAAAGAATTTCCTGTGCTTCACTCCACAAAGCATTTGAAATTATTGAGTTGGCTTCTAATATACAGGAAAATATTCTAAACTGGAAAGTAATTTGTTTGAAAGTATTTTTCCCCATGGTGAAAACCCATGAAAATAACCACTATGTATTATAATATATAAAGTGGAAGTTGATATCCTGTATCTCTAGTAATATTTTCCTTACATGAGGAAAGTCTCTGGAGTCTTGATAATTAAAACTACCTCATAATACTGACAAAGTGGATGTAGGTTGAGATTTTCCACCACATAAGTACTGGCTAAGTTTTATTGCCTGAAAAAAAAAATGCACTTTTTTTTTTTTAGTAAGTGTGTTTTGTACGTTTACTCTGTGCCAGTTCTAACATTTATTTTTATTTTATACAAGTTTTGATTTTTTCTCATATAATTAAATTTGGATTTTTTTTAATTGGTTGGAGTTGATTGCTTGGAAATGTTTGTCTTCGAAATAATTCCTGCAAATAACCTCTGACTGGTCTTGCTTTTGCATTGAAGAGAAGGTGGAGTTTAGATGAAGATGAAAGAAAAGCAGGATGTATTGCTGACAAAGTCACTTTCATCATGGTCTTCCCACACTTAAAATTTAAGTGTATCTTAAAGCTTATCTCAAAAAGTACTAACTCATTCATCACTACAGTTTTTTCATCAACAAACAACTTCACTTCTTTATTTCTGTCTTGCTGTTTGTAATCTATTTCCCTACCAGTACTTGTCTAAACTTATGTTTTTTACCTTTGAAACTTTTCACATGATTTTCCTCCTGCCTAAAAAGGCTTGACTTATGCTTTCTGTCAGTTCAAATCTTACATGTTCTTTCAGCCTTGCTGAAGCAGATCTAGATAAAGCTTCACAGACAAATCCTGGCAAAGAAAGCTCTTTGTGTATTTGCATTATTTTAAATGTCTGTAGTTACAGATATGTGATTATCTATCTACCTATCTAGCTAGATAGCTAGCTACCTATCTATCTATCTATCTATCATGTATCATCTCTTTTTCTTTTTCTTTTTTTTTGAGACAAAGTTTTGCTCTTGTCACCCAGGCTGGAGTGCAATGATGTGTTCTCGGCTCACTATAACCTCCGCTTCCTGGGTCCCAGCTATTCTCCTGCCTCAGCATCCCGAGAGCTGTGATTACAGGCTCCCGCCATCACCCTCAGCTAATTTTTGTATTTTCAGTAAAGATGGGGTTTTTCCATGTTAGCCAGGCTGGTTTCGAACTCCTGACCACAGGTGATCTGCCCGCCTCTGCCTCCCAAAGTGCTGGGATTACAGGGGTGAGCCATAGCACCCGGCCTACCATCTGTCTACCTTTATCTATCTTGCTTAGGGATAAATGCCTAGACTTTGTAGTCTCACTGCCTGGGTCACAGTCTCACAATTTTGTTTCTTTAGATGTGTAAGTCTAGGCTGCAATACTAATAAGTAGTAGAGGGAAAATCTATGCATACATTTCGGTTGGTGGAGATGGGTTATTTCATTTCTTAGATTGCTCGCACAATTTTATTTCAGTATTTTTCTAGGGAAAGTCTTCATAGAAATAATGTTTGTGCTGGCTGAGCTTTGAAGTTCAATTGGATACCTGAAGAAAAGAAGAGTGTTCTAAGCAGAAAAATAGCATGAGAAATGTTACAGAAGAGAGAAATAATGAGGTGTGTTTGTACAAACAATAGCAGATTAATTGAATATAATCTACAAAATAGAAAGCCATTTAGGCTGCTGGTGCCTAATCGCTCTGCATTTAAAGGGTGCTCTCTTTCTTAAATGCTTTGGCTATATAAAATAATAAAAACATAGCTGAGTTAATATGTATAGCACAATACATTTCACCACAACTATTTAGAGAAATGTGAACGAATGTATCATTTTGGCTCAAAGAACCTATGTTCTGTGTCTTCTTGTTCGCTATGTTAAATTCCTTCTCTGTTTAACAGCTATTTGCAGTATATCGAGTTTTGTGCTTAATAGATTATTTGTATGTATTTTAAGCCTACTGTAAGAATCATTATATGTTCAACAGAAGCAAAAATAATCTTGTTTTTCCAACATTTGTCATAAATGCTGGACAGAGGTAATAAATTAATCTGCCATCATGTTCTAAAAAGTTTTACCGCAGATGATGAGGCACCTATTAAAACATGTGATCAGCAGGTGAAATTCTACCACACATCTTAACACTCTCCTGTTTCAGGTTAATATCTTGCTTCTAACTTAATTGAGTCCAGAACTGATCCGAGAGTACTGACGTAGTATTGATCCAAGATAGTCCTCATTATTTATCATTCTTTCACTTAACAAATCCGTATTGAGTACCCACTATGTGTGATAGGCATTGATATAAACGCTTGTGATCCATTGGTGTACGAAACAGATAAGTTAACCTGATTTTGTGGAACTTAACGTTCTTGTGGTTATGCATATAACCATGCATATAACAAATAATATATTTTAATGATTGTAAGCTTGAGCTCAAAAATGAAATAGAATTGGGGTCGAAGTTCAGCTCTAGCTTTAATTAGCTTGGTGTTTCTCCCTATGCTTCAGTTTCCTCATCTGTAAGTTAGGGATAATGATAGTATCATCATCTTAGGTCTGTTGTGGGAATTAATGTGAGCTAATGCTTTTGAAGAGAGTAATATGAATAACACTCTAGAACTTATTAAATGCAGTTTATGTCACTTAAAGTACTAGAGTATTATTCATGTTATCTCCTTAAAAAGAACATTTTATTAAACTAAAAATACATATGGAAGTTCCATTGGATGTTCCAACCATACAGGTACCTTTGGCACAAATGTAAAATGTAAAATTAACATTTTACAAAGGATAATCCTTTTCTCTTGTGAATCTGCAAAATTGGAAATGTAGCTTGTTGCTGATTACAGTTCTTTTCTCTTATGAATCTGCAAATTGGAAGCCTAGCTTGTTGCTGATTATAGTTCTGAAAGGCAGTTTTTACTTCCCAGAGCCTTAGCTGCTCTCTGATTATGAAAGAGTAAATGTTACACGACTTTTTAAATATACAGGGTATTACTCAGTTAATGACTAGTTCAACATACCAAATGGTATTTTACTGGTCTGAAAGACCTTTCCAAAGCATCTAATACATACCTACAGAAGTTAGATGTCTGACTAATGCTGAAAAAAATGCCAAACACCGCATGTTCTCACTCATAAGTGGGTGTTGAACAATGAGAACACGTGGACGCAGAGAGGGGAACATCACAAACTGGGGCCTGTTGGAGGGTGGGGGGGTAGGGGAGGGATAGCAGGGGGTGGGGGATTGGGGAGGGCTAACATTAGGAGAAATACCTAATGTAGATGATGGGGGGACGGATACAGTAAATCACCACGGCACGTGTATACCTATGTAACAAACCTGCACAATCTGCACATGGAGCCCAGAACTTAAAAAAGAAAAAAAAAATGATACTCTGTCACTCTTCTTATGTTTTATTTCTATTTTCAATTAGGTGGCTTATAAATCAAAGGTTAACACTTATGTAAACAGCTGTTCATCTGAATTTATGGCAGTTAATGGGCTTGATTCACTTATGTATTCCCTTATGCTTCCTTCTTTATTTTTATTTTTTGAGTTAGCGTTTGCTCTGTTGCCCAGGCTGGAGTGCAGTGACACAATCATGGCTCACTGCAGCCTTGACCTTCCCAGCTCAAGCAATCCTGCTGCCTCAGCCTCCTGAATAGCTGGGACTACAGGCATATGCCACTACACCCTGCTAAGTTTCCTTTTTTAAACATTTCGTAGAGAATGAGTCTCGCCACATTGCCCAGGCTGGTCTTGAATTGGGATTACAGGCATGAGCCATCTCATCCAGCCTCATTTATTCCTTTACTCATAAATTTGCTCATTTATTCTTTAAGTTTTAAAAATGATACTGTACTGAAATATATAAAAGAAGTGGAAGATTGGCTGAGGAATTGATTTGGGGAGAGATGTAATGAACAGAGTACCTTGAAAATAAAGCTGCAATGTCGGCACAATGCAACAAAGCAAATGATTTATGGTGATTGGGAAAGTCTTCCTTGAGTCAAGTAGAAAGCAATGAATGCTATGCCTTGGCAAGGAACCAGTCAGGTATTAAAGGTAGGATGCATATTTGATCTTTTGTGCTGGGATGTTTTATAGAAAGGCTATTTTCTCTTCTTTTTGAACAACACCCCCATCATTTAGGTAAGTAGAATTAAAGTGCAAATAGCCAAAACAAAGCTTGCTTTTAAAGCACTCTCTCTTATGTTTTGAAGACAGTGGCGAATTTTATTTGTATATTTAAATCTGCTTGACTTTTTCTCCCTTACCAATAGGAAAATATGTCAGGACTAAAACACATTCACTGTAGACTAAAAACCACTTTAGCAAGGATGCACAATTTTCCCCCAACCCATGTGGCCTTGAAAATGAGCCTGCCAGGGAGGAAACTAGGGCTGTTTAAAAGTATCTCTGATTCTTGGGTGGCTTGCGGTTAGTGTTATTGTTTTTAAGAACTGATTTTGGCTTCTGTGGTACGTTGACCTGTGCATGGAATCTCCAAGTAAACGTTTTCCACTCTGTGGGACGCTGGGTCAAAGAAAAAGCCTTCGCTCCTTTTCCAGTAACAATTTTTCATCTTTGCATTCACATGATGATTGAAAGCCCTTCTTCTTCTTCTTTTTTTTTTTTTTTAAGGGTAAACCTTCTTTCTTCCAACAAGTATTCCATAATTTGGGAAACTTACTTTTAAGGCTAAAGTTCATCCCAAAACAGGGCGAGACAACCCTCTCTGTGGTTAACTTTAAGGATGTAAAAAGCTTGCTTTCCACTTTCAGTTCAATTTCCTACCAGGAGCTGGTATTTGAGAATTAGCACTTAACATTTTGGTTAAGCATGTTTCTCCAGAGGGCCACTACTAACAGCCACTGATGCTAACCATTAGCAGTTTGAACATGGATTAGTTTATTGGATTATCTAGAAAGGCTGTAGAGGGATGAGCACTGATGCATACATGTTTATAGAGGACAGGGCAAGGACAAATTGGGACTGTGGTACATCGTCCCGTTGGATGTCAGAAAATAGCAGGGTGGTATTTACTGGAGGTAGCTGAATGGAAACCTTACAACTGGGGAGAAGACTGCAAATGAGAAAAAGAGGATGGTGAGAGATGAGAACCACCAAAACAAAGTGTTCATATAACAAACGCGTCCACTTTCTCTGATTAAAGTAAGACCTTGACTGGGGTTTCTGTGCTTAGAGTGAGGCTCTATTCTCACTCTAAGGTCTGATTTATCCAGACATTCGGGCTAAGAGAGAGCCACGTCGGGGATTCTGAGAATTAAGATGTGGCATTAGGACTACATTGTACAAAGCTGGAGTAATCTAAATGGTTCAAGACCTTAATATTCTCATAAACAAAAATATGGAGCATCTTTTAGAGTTTCAGAAAAGTTGGGTGTTCTTCAAAGCGTGAGTCCTTCAGGTACAGCCTGGGCCTGTGGTGGACATGAAGGGCCCCCTCACGCTGTTCTTCCGAATGTAATAAGCTAGACCCATGTGACAGTCCTGAAATGTGGTCACATGTGCCCTTTGCCCTGTATGCCCAACTTTTCCGTTGTTCAAACGCCTCCCATGTGTGCCTCCACTGACGGCCCCCATCTCTCCTTAGCCCTGTCCTCATTGCTCACTCCACCGGTGTAATTTCTGGGCAAAGAGAATTGTAGGCACTTCAGCTTTCTGTCTTTGGGGTTTTGAATTAAGCCTTATTCTTGGGCTGGCCATGACTATCTTAATTCCTCACTCTGCAAACTCCTTCATCTCCCTGACTAGACGCAGATTTTTCTTTCTTACCAAGTGGCACTATGATGCACCCAGTTGCTCAAGCTATGTATGCATGATGCTTCCTTTAATTCATTCTCGATCAGTGATTTCTGCTAACTTTGTTATGTGGGTTGGCTGTGCCCTCACCCAAATCTCATCTTGAATTATAAGCCCCATAATTCCAGGTGTCATGGGGGGACCCAGTGGGAAGTGATTGAATCATGGGGATGGTTTCCCTCATGCTGTTCTTATGATAGTGAATGAGTTTTCATGAGATCTGATGGTTTTCTAAGCATTTGGCATTTCCCCTGCTCACGTTCACTCTCTCCTGCCACCTTGTTAAGAAGGTGTCTGCTTCTGCTTTGCCTTGTACCATGACTGTAAGTTTCCTGAGGCCTTCCTAGCCATGCAGAAGTGTGTCAATTAAACCTCTTTTCTTTGTAAATTACCCTGTCTGTCATGTTTTTTTTTTTTTTTAAGCAGAACAAAGTAATACACTTTGCATCTGGAGTCATTCTTTTTTCTCTGTCTTTACTGTTACCACCAGAGACAAGACCATCGCCATCTTTTACCAAGACTATAGAATAACTCTTCAGAGGTCTACCCACTTCTGCTCTTGCTGATCCACAATCTCTTTCTCACTTCATCCCATGACTGACCTTCTGAAATGTAAATTGGGCTCATAACATTCCCTAAAGACTTTCAATGTCTTCCTGTTCAACTTAAAATAAAATCAGCCTTTTAGTAAAGTTGACAAGGCCTGATGTGACCTTGCTCTGCTTCTCTTTTTACACCTTCATTTTTATATTGTTCTCTTCTTTGCTCCTCATTCACTACACTTCAGCATAATGAACTTCTTTGAGCTCCTCGGTCGCATCAAGCTCTTCTGCATTTTAGAGCATCAGACTAAAATCACATGTGTTCTGTTTCTTCCATGACTAGATCTTTCTGTTTGTCAGTCTTTTAACTTTGGTGTTATTCTAACCTTCAGGTTTTTTGTTTGTCACGTGTACTCTAACATTTAATTAACTTAATCATTTTTCTGTTTACACATTTGTTTTCTCTCTTGTATCTCTGTGTGCTTTTTGAGGTCATCTCGTCTCATCAGTCTTTCTCATTCTAAGGTATTAAGATTGTCATATGTTCTGTGACACATAGTAACGGCTTAATAAATGTTCAATATGCAAATAGTCACGGGCAAGCCTTGTTTCCAAAACTTCTGATGAAGACCACACCCCTGGTTACTTTAGGGCTGCTCCTCCAAACGTAACCTGACTCTACATGACTATCCAACTGTAGATTAAGTTGGCACACAAATGAATTAGGTTCAGACTCCTCAGAAACTGTTGGATTTCTAATCATTTCCCTCTAAATTCACTGCTAAACAGGTTTTTGTTTTTGTTTTTTTTTGGCCCTGAATCTAAAGAATTATTGTTGCCAGCGTCTTAGGTATTGAAATACATTAGTTAGCAAACACAAAATGATGAACGCAACTAATTTTATAATTTCCCAAGCAAGTCATGCATGCCTTGAGAACTTTTGAGATTTTACTGAAAAGACAGCTTTCCTAGCCATGGACATCATTCTGTTTTCCGACCTTATATCTCCGTCTAGAAGAGCTAATTGCAAAAATTTCATAGGTGTAATTGCATAGAAACATCAGAATAAGCTATTTATTTGGAGAAAAAAACTAAATGTCTGACTACAGTTATTAGCTCCAAAGTATATCTGACCCAAGGGCATTTAATAGCATGTATCTCACGACTGAATTGTGTAAAGGCTTAACTCCAATTCAGGAGTTTAAACTTTGCTCGCTGTACGTTTGCTTTTCAGTAATGTTAATTAGCTAATTTGTGAGACAGGAGCTATAATTAGCATGGTGCTTTGATATTTTATTTCTAACAACAGGAAGATGATTACCTTCAAAAATAATAAAAGATTTAAATCTAAGTAAGGATCTAAATTACAGCCGTTGAGTTGTGGAGAAAAGTGAATTCAGTTAATCCCCATTTGCATGTGCCAATTAGTTAAGTATTAATCAATTTCCTATATAAATGGAAATGAGAATACCAGCATTCTTTGGTAAGATAATGTTTCTCATTAACACAAACACAACCTCCTGGCATTTCATTAAAAAAAAAAATCACAAAACAAAAACTTCCACTTTTCATTTTTCTTCTTCAAAATATCTATTTTCTATTGTTATAGAATCTGTGCATCTTAACACGTTTGTAGAAGTCTTTTCAGAATTTCTCTTAGAATTTAAAAATAAAAAATAGCAACATTGAGCAGAACTTAGAGTATGCGTTATTTTTCTTTATTTAAAAAGTTTTACACGTAAAACTCAATTTCATATTTTAAGATATAGGAAAGCAAAGTAAGAAGCAGCTGAAAAATTTCAGATGATCTGTGCTTCAGTGTATCTATGTATCTGTGATAGAGACAGGAGACACCCAGGGGTCCCGGGTGA
This sequence comes from Saimiri boliviensis, assembly GCF_048565385.1. Lineage (NCBI taxonomy): Eukaryota > Metazoa > Chordata > Mammalia > Primates > Cebidae > Saimiri > Saimiri boliviensis. Next base: position 37,669,377 of record NC_133466.1, read on the forward strand.
AACCTCTCCTTGAAGCCTGAAACAGCCCGAAGGCTGAAAAACTGGACTGTGGGTCCCGGGATGAAGCTCGTGCTTTTCGGACTGATTACCTCTGAATAATGCCCACCTGTGCACTGGGAGGACAGGGTGGAGCCTCGGGAAGCTCAGGGCGTTTGCAGGGGGTAGGAGCCCGGCCCCTTCGTTGCTAGGTGGTGACCTGGGATTCGGTCTGTGAGGTGGGAGTCCTGCAGCACGACTCTCTCGCTTTGCTGAGAGTCAGTCTTTCCTTCTTTCCTTTCACCCAATAAACCCTGCTCTACCCACCCTACAATGTGTCCGCGTGCTTAAGTCTGGTCACGTGACAGAAATCTGTTTTTTTCTACATCTATCTATCTATCAACTTTCATTTCTATCTCTAACCAAATGTGTAGTATGCACGTGTGTATATGTTTAAAATACAGTGCATATATTCAAACAAATAGTGCCATTGATACATCAGTTAGGGGACCCACATTTTTTTGGCATTTGAAAAATCAAAGGCATAGAACTTCCAGTGTCAACAGGAAATAAATGAACAATTTTTAAAAAGTGCGTTTACCGAACTTTTAGGTTTGTTGCTTAGTTTTGTACGATTTAGGGCTGACATAAACATGGAATTCACAGAAGCATGAACATGTCAACATTCTCTGTCTTTTAGAGTTGATCTTCTGAGGTAATATTTGCTCCATGGCAACCTAGCACCTCATCATCATCTTGACATCCCGCCAAAATTCAATTACAAATTATTACTGCAAGAAGTGAGAAACTAAAATAAAACGAGGTTGGATCTTTGGAATATAGCTAATGTGGGAAACATGGTAATATGATGAATAGACTACTGGTTTCTTTTTTCTATTACCTTATTAAAAAGTTTAATTTTAGGTGCTGCTATCAGTTGGCCAATAAAATCCCAAATTACATTTTCTTATTAGATTTTTTTCTCCACCACTTAAAATAAGCAATTAGTGTGATTATTTCCAAAATTTTAGCTAGTTCACAAACTTATGAAGATGTTGTAAATTATGTTAGTTTTAAAGTTTTTCCGTGCTTTTACTTATTTAATAAAACAAACAAATCAAAACCGCCTACAACTTAAGACTTAAAAATAATTAAAGTAATAAAAGTGGAAAGCTTCTCTGCCCACTCCAATTCTTAAAATCTCAACCCGCAGAGGTAACTATCATTAATATTTTGTTCCTGTATTTGAAATTATTTCTTACTGTTATTTAAAAGTATCCACATATATACAAATATAATACATTTTCAAAAATGGTATTGTGTTAATTATGGTTCTACCATAATTTATTCAAAGATTTTCTTATTGATACATAGTATTTTTTTTTTTTCATTGTAGAAGATGCTTTAGTAGCATCCAATGACAAACATTTGTGTCCTAGTGGGCTACTTTCTTTTTGTTTGTTTGCTTTTTTGTTTATATCATTAAACAGAATGTTTGGATTTATTTCAGTTCAAGAAAGTCTATGAGAGGTCTGTTTCCGTGCACCTTTTTCATTATTGATTTTTAGCATTCTCTTAAGTTTTGTCAATCTTACGATAATGTTATTTTACATGTCTTTAAATACTAATGAGGCAGAACATCTTTCAAATGTTCCCATATTGTCCGTTTGCATTTCCTTTTCCTTTAAACCCCTATTTATTTCAGTGTTATGAACATATATAAGACTTGTAATACCAGTAACTCTGTGGTCAATATAAAGCCCCGAATTCAGAATAAGGTTTTAATCCAGACAGTTTTCCAAATCTTGTGATAAAATACTCAGATTATCTTAATGCTTCTTTTATTCCTCTCTGGTTTCAAGATCTGAACTCTTCCTTTATTTGGCTAGGATATGGAACCAATCAAAACTATAAAAGAAAATATTTGAAAAACTTTGCATCTAAATTGATAAGAGGGAATATTTTGTAATGGTGCTAATGACCTAAATGCCTCTCTTCGAGTGTATTCAGTTGACCTTTGAGTTAATGGTTCACTCAAAACTCAAAAGCGAGGACTATTTAATGTTTAAACAAATAGGTGATCACACAAACTGTAATTTACTCTTGAAAATGTTCTGATTGTGGCTGTCTAGTTGGAGGCCAATCTATACACACATACATATGCGCGCATGCACACACACACACACACACACACACACACACCCATGTGACTGTATATGTGTGTGTTATGCATGTGTCTGTATTTATATCTATATCTAGTTAATTTTTTTCCTAAAATACATGTCTGTAATTTCAGAAGATCTTTTTGGATTTTGATAAATAAAAATATTTGATAAAGCTTAAATAGTAATGATTTCTAATTGGCATTATTTTAAGAATCTATAAAATATTCGTTAGCATTTTAGAAAGTCATTGGTAAAAAATTCTGCCTTGGAAATAAGTTAGACTTCTTAGTTACCATTTTTTTAAAATGATTTTAAAAAACATATCTGGTAGCTGATTTTTTTTATAAAACATGGTTCATGAAAAATCAAAAATTCATGAACAAATTGTTTTAATTAACAGGACATTTTATTTATGAAAATATTATAATTTTAAAATATTAGCAAAATTGATTCTGTAATAGCCCTTTGAGACTAGCAAAGGTTAGTAGGGGTGCCTGGGTAGTCAGTAATGGCTATATATTCTGTGTGCCACGGCTGAAAGGTGGCTTCGATTCTATTGCAATATTGTTAACCTGCACTGCTGACTTCACATCATATACAGACGACTCAGTGCTGTAGTCATTTAGGTATTTACTTAGGTTTCAATATTTAGACTTTTAAAGTCTTTCATTGTCTTAAGCCACTTTATCTAATTCCTTCATCTCAGGAATGGTAATTCTACCACCTTCCTGACATCACAGTGACATGATTAATTCGTTAATGTTTGTAAAGTGCTTTGAGAATGTAAATCCCTAAATAAGTGTTAAGAATTTTTGAGTATCATAATCAATCAACATAATGTTTTATAGTTCAAAATCTCTTGCTACTTCAAATACAGTAATTTAGTTAATGTGAGAGTTCTTATGAAATTGAAACTTTGTAACAAAATTCAGAAATTTTATAAATTATACATATGTCGCAGGGATCAGAGATTTATACTAATTTATCTATTTACTGTTTTAGTTTATATCCAATATTAATTTTCATCTTTAACCAAAAACAAGAAAAATTTCTTATTTTAACTTTCCACATTAATTTTATATATTGTGAATACTCATACAATAATCTATCATGGATCTCCATAGCTGTCCTGAATTGTGAATACAGTATCCAATTTCCAAAAGTATTGCAGCTGTCTTTCAAAGAATATCTTAGGGCTGGAGTTACAATAAATTTCTTTTATCTTTATAAAATCTAATAAATGGCTTTGTGTTAAAAAAAAATAAGTGGCAGAAATGTTGTAATATAGATTTTAGGTACTATGTGACAATTTTTATATCTAATAGAGGTAATCTAAGAACAATGGAAAGAGACTTGATATAATCCAGATGTAATGACTCTAAGCCCAGTTGTACAGAATAATGAAGATAAGAACCACAAATTCCTTTTCATTTCTTTAAATTTCAGAGGACATTCATATTCTTTGTGCAGAGGTGACACATTAAATCCAGTTTATTCATCCATATGTAATGTAGAAATGAGGGAATGATAAATAGAAAATAGTGCCTTTTTATTAAAATAGCAAATATTCTTTAAAAATACCACAAATTTACAAGAAATAAACAACCCCATCAAAAAGTTGGCAAAGGATATGAACAGACACTTCAAAAGAAGACATTTATGCAGCCAACAAACATATGACAAAAAGCTCATCATCACTGGTCATCAGAAAAATGCAAATCAAAACCACATTGAGATACCATCTCATGCCAGTTAGAATGGTGATCATTAAAAAAATCTGGAGATAACAGATTCTGGAGAGGATGTGGAGAAATAGAAACACTTTTACACTGTTGGTGGGAGTGTAAATTAGTTCAACCATTGTGGAAGACAGTGTGGCGATTCCTCAAGGGCCTAGAAATAGAAATTCCATGTGACCCAGCAATCCCATTACTGGGTATATACCCAAAAAATTATAAATCATTCTATTATAAAGACACATGCACACATATGTTTTTTGCAGCACTGTTTACAATAGCAAAGACTTGGAACCAACCCTAATGCCCGTCAATGATAGACTGGATAACGAAAATGTGGCACATATATACCAGGGAATGCTATGCAGCCATAAAAAGGATGAGTTCATTCCTTTGCAGGGACATGGATGAAGCAAGAAACCATCATTCTCAGCAAACTGACACAAGAACAGAAAACCAAACACCACATGTTCTCACTCCTAACTGGGTGTTGAACAATGAGATCACATGGACACAGGGAGGGGAACATCACACACCCTGGCCTGTTGTGGGGTGGAGGATCTAGGGGAGGATTGGGGAGGGCTAACATTAGGAGAAATACCTAATGTAGATGATGGGGGGATGGATGCAGCAAACCACCACGGCACGTGTATACCTACGTAACAATCCTGCATAATCTGTACATGTACCCCAGAACTTGAAGTATAATAATAAAAAGATAAAAATATTAAACAGATAATGTAAATGCATAAAAATGCATTGCAGTCTTTATTATAGCATATAATTTCACTTTCTGAGGGGAATGTTTAAAGCATATAATGGACAGACTGAAAGAGCAAACAGAGTTTATGAATCCTAGACAGCCTTTGTAGATCTAAGGAAATTTTTTCTCTGTGTTGACATCAGTTTTTTCATGAGAATAATCCAGGAACGGCAAAGGACTTAATTAGGTAACTGACTTTGCAAAAACAAACCACATTAAAAAAAATACAGATACCAGAATCCTCACTCATTCTGGGAATTTATTTTTCTGAGTTCCTGAAGACCCTGTAGAGTAATCTTATACATGAGAACAGTGAGTTGCAGCACATTCCTGTCATTTTGCTGGGGCACAAGACTAAGCTGGTGGGCTGCTCATTCAAGTGTTCTTGCCCTGGTCATGTTGCCACTGTCTTTGTGGGTGAGGGATTAAGCATAAGTTTCAGAATTAGGCAGACTTGGCCTGTGGCCAACTTCTGTTTTTGCCACATTCTATTTGTGACTTCGAGCACATCACTTATCTGCATTTCAGTTTTAGTTCCTTGTACAATGGAAAAGTGAGGTGTGCTTTTCTGGGTTGCTGTAAAGATTACAGATAAAGTACTATAAATACACGGTGAAGAGGCTGTTATACAGTCTGGAGCTCAATAATTGAGGGTTAAATAATATAATTAGCTGGCAATCCTTTTACAGATATTTATCTCAATTAGAAAATGGTGATTATTACCATACTGTATCTTATTAATTATATTAGCATAGTAACTTACACTAAACAACTCTCTATATTTATTCACTTAATTTCATGACAGCACTAGGCTGGTGCTTTATTTCTATTTTACAAATGGGAAAACTGATAGAGAGGGAGATTAACGGATGTGTGTAACACAATCAAGACTCACGAAAATTAAGTATCCAACCCAAGTCCACAAAGCTTGTGCCTAGAGACCCAGGCCTCTGTCAAGTTGGCTTGTCTTCTCTTTTGGATGTTATGCTACAGCTTTCTGCCAAGATGACTTATTAATTTTACCCTTTAGCAGTGATCCTAAGTATAAGCAAGAGAAATCCTCCTGAAAGTGAGGAGTATAAAAGGAACGAGGGCAGACAAAGAAGAAAGAAATAGATAAGAGTAGAAAAGTTAAAAGCGTGATATACAGAGGTCCTAAATAACCAATGCAATTGACACATTCTTTTACATTAATTTCAGGATTAAAAAAAAAAAAACCCACAAACACTATTTTGTTACTCTGGTGTAAAATTAGTTCCAAAAGAATGATTTTTTTTCTTAGTGTGCTGTCAGTTAGACAAGATCAGTTTACACAATATCTTCTCTTTGCCACCAACTTTGCTGACCAAAATAAACTCAGTGTAGTATCTGTAACGGACACAGCACTCATTTGTCACCGGTGAATGCACGTAATGTCCTCCACTGTGGCAGTGGCTTTATCCATGGGTCCTTGGGGAACCAGAGTATATCACTTCCAGTGCTTGGTGAGCTCATAAAGCTATTTCTAAAGTGTAATGCAATCGTTAATAGGTTAAATATTTATAACCATATTTAATAGCTATGTATCATTGGTATAACAGAAAACACATATAGAAAGAGAGTGGTTTCTCTTTCAAAGGCAAAACTGATTTCCTGGTCTTTAAATGTACTTGGGAAGGAGATTAGATTAACATTTACATAAAACTCAGGGAGGAGGTGTTCTACGATTTTTGTAACATAGCCTTATAGCATTATTACTTATGTGAACACTACGTATTTTTTTGGAGTTGTACTTTTCTTACCATCCTGTGCCTCTCTGTGAAGTTAGTTCATGTGGCATTAGTTTATCTGATACACATCCCAAAGTTAACCCATATGAAACTGAACACCCGACCACACCCTTGCAAAACTGCTTCACCTAAAATCATCCCTTCCTAGTCGACGGCTCCATTGTTTTTGTTGGTCAGGTACAACCTTGGAGTCATTCACCCTTCACTTCTGTCTTTCTCTCTTCTCTCTCTGAATGTTATTAGAAACGTATTCATCAACATAAAATATCTTACAGTTTCAGAAAGTTCAAAGATACCTTGAAGCCTAGAAACTTTACGTAATTTAGCTTAAGAATCTCTATCAAATGCCTCTTCCAAGTTTATCATCACAATGCACTTTAACGTTTTTATTGTAAAATAACATAAAATTAAATATTGTTTTCTAAGAAATAAATGATGCTTTAATTGTTGATTCTTTTAATCAATAGAAGTAGTACCTTAATTGGCATTTCTCATTTTTTTTCCAAGTATTGGTAGTAAGAAAGTCTTGTGTGGAAAATTAGTCATGAAGGCACTTAAGAATCAGTCAAGGGACTATGGAGCTAAGACTAAGGCACTTAAGAATCAGTCAAGGGACTACTTAACCAATTCCAGAGAACTTGGCTATTCACAATATGACCAAAAGACAGGGCTTCTGTAGCTCACCGTGTTTTAAAGCTAATTTACAACTGCAATATGAAAATAGTGTCACTACCATGCATGCAAGGAAAACTTGTGAGAAATCAAAAAAAAAAATCTCAATGGGAATCTTATTCTTTAGTAAGTTAATCAACAGCAACCAAGTACATTTTTATTATACAATTAAAATTGCTCTATTATCATATAAACTTTGTTGAGTCTGAAAAACCCTTACTTGAGATTCTTAGTTCTTGACCTCAGAAGTATGACAGTCTGTTTGCTGCTTATCATTGTAAGTTTTAAGCAATAATAAATGACTTGGTTTTTTTTGGTCATGTCTCTTTTCCATTTCTTTCACAATATTATTTCTTAATGAATTATGTTCTTATTTTAAGGCTTTAATTTTTAAGCATTTATAAGTGAGTGAATCAGCTTTTAAATCAATGCCCCCAAATTTAAAATAATAACAATTACGGCATTTTGATGAAATGTTGGCTATCAACCCTCTGAGAAAGCAGAGGTAAATCTTACTTGCTATGAACAGAACAAATTGAATTTAGACTCTTCTCAATGTATCTATGTGTTGTTATAGGAAAGTTGGGAAGTTCTAAAGAAATTTTAGTAACAATTAGCGTAACTTTAGATTATAACTAACATACTTGGAATTCTAATTTTTAGAATGGTTTACGATTTAAGAGATCAAATATTTTATGTATTTGTTTGTTTATTGTTGAGATAGATTCTTGCTCTCTTGCTTAGGCTGGGGTGTAGCACACAATCACGGCTCACTGCAGCCTTAACCTCCTGAGTTCAAGTGCTCCCAAGACCTCAGCCTCCCAAGTAGCTAGGATCACAGGCATGTGCCAATACATTTTAAAAAGTCTTATTGAGTTGGGAATAACAAAGAAGCTAAAAACATATGTATCTGTGGAATTATTTAAAAAAAATAAGTAGCAAAGTCAGAATTTGAGAAGTTATTAAATAAATAAAATGTCGTTCTATTGTTAAAATAAAAGAAATGTTCTTATTTACCGAAACTAACATTATTGCAAGTTTCTATCATATTATAGTAAACTCTTAGAGTTAGAGGTGATTTTAGAGTTTACTTCAATATATAGTAAGTACGATAAATGTTTAGGAATAGTCAATATTGGGATACAAAATTCAAAATATTTTTCACCATTAACTGTGTCAGGGACTATGAAAGTTTAAGATAAATATATGACACCATTTTATTGTGATCATTATCATACAACAAACAGCAAGAGAAGTAAACATTTGGCGACTGCTCTGTTCTCTCACACCACTGGCAGTCATAACTAACTTAAAATTACATATACATGCTAAAACCTGGGAGTGGTTTAATAATTGGAATATATTCCTTAAAATTGTCTCTTTCACTTGATCTGAATTGGCTAATAGGTGAAACTTATCATTCTGTATCCATAGTACAGCATATGTATCATAGCTTATGATCTTGTCTGGCTAAGAATTATATTCGTTTTTTGTTGGAAATATTTGAACAGTGTATTGTACCATGTTTTCTCTGGGACTGTCCAATGCACTATTGCTAAACATTTCAGCTTTCTCCTTAAACTGGTCCATGTCTTTTGAATAAATATAATAATACATCTTTCATAATGATAGAGACTATGTGGTATAACATAACTAACGACCTACAGGAAGCCTAATAAATTATCACCAATTATAAAATTCTGAGTAAGTTTAGAAAATAACATCAAATGACATTATTTTAAAAAATTAAGGAGGGGTTAAGGGCATATTTAGATATACGTTTGGTGACCAATATAGCAGCCTGCCTATGATAATAAAGATATATTTTTTTCTTGTTATTATTGATATAATGTAAAATTCTCCTCTAAAGATCAACATAATGTTTGAAAAAAAGAATCCGGAATAAAAGCATGCATATATTTAGGGTAATATTCTTTGCTTTCCTTAACTTAGAGCATAAAAGCTTTTTAGTAACGGATGTAAAATTCTTAAAATAGACTGCATTATCTTCAACCATATTATCTATTCCCATATGTCGTACAATGACACAATTTGCACCAGAATACCAGAAATGTACAAAAGGAGTCAGTATGTGGTATTGTTTTCTTCATGTCTTTTCGGAGAGATGCCAAATTTGATTCGGATCTTTAATGTTACATAATAAAAGAGATAAAGGTATATTTCAGTTTTTAAAAGCATCATAAGTTAAGGAATAGTATGTTAAGTTGTCTCTGATTTCAAACACCATATAAAAAAGTGAAAGCTCAGATGTTACATTCCTACTAATATTCATTCATCATTAAACAGTTTTTCTAGATCTTAATTGTTCTAGATTAGAGCAGTGAAAACTGAAGCAAAACACATTTCTTGCTGTGGTGGGCAGCCTCTAAATGAGTTCCCAGTGATCTCCGCCTTTTGGTGTTCACGTCCTTGAATAATACCCTTCCCTGAGTGTTTGCTGACTCTAATGATTCACTTCTAATGATTATAACACAGCAAAGTAGTGCAATGCCACTCCAAGATTAGGTTATGAAAAGACCTCCTTGCTCAAGCCTTCTCTTGCTCTCTTTCTCTCGAGGAGTCCTCACTCTGAAGAAAACAACTTATCTGCTATGTTGTGAGTTGCCTATGGAGAGATGCATGCGTCAAGGAACTGACATCTCTGATCAACATCCAGTGAGAACCCGGTGCATGCCGATGGCTGTCTGAGGGAACTTGGAAGTGTGTCTTCTGAGCCTTCCCAACTAGACATATGAGCGAGTTTGGAAGTGGATTCTTCCCCATTTGAGCCTTGGGTTGACTACTGTCTCTGCTAATACCTTGATGGCATGATACCCTGAGTCAATGGCATCCAGCTAAGCTGAAAGCTGACTTGACCTACAGAAACTGAGATAATATAAATGTTTATTGTTTTAAGCTGCCACATTTTGAGGGTAATTTGATTCATAGCCATAAATAATGAATACACTTGCCCTCATTGTTTATATTTAAATATTTACACTAGACCTAAGGAGGACACGTTTTGGAGTACAGTGGCTACAAGAAAAAATGTGAACAGTATAACAGTTCCTCAAAATATTAAACATGAAATTAAACATGGAATTAAAATATGATACAAGAATTCCACTTCTGGGTATATATACCTAAAATATATATACCTATATATTCCACTTCTGGGTATATATTCCGCTTCTGGGTATATGTACCTAAAAGAATAAAAAATCAGGGTCTTAGAGGCTGAGTGATGAGGCCCAGCTCCCTGAAAGAACAATAATCTACCCCTGTGGGTCATCATCATGCCCTCTGACCTGGCCAGGAAGAGGCAGCCAAAAAGAAGGAGACTGCCAAAGCTGGACAGTGGTGCAGAAAAGGGCATGGAGAAAATGGAGATACTATCACAGAACCACAGGCGGCAGAGGAGAAAATGAGGCACATGGCAGAGAGACCACAGAAGGGGATTTGCTTACCAAGGACTTTGAGATGAAAAAAGCTGCTGCTTGAGCTGTCCCTGGCGTCCTGGCCTCTCACCCCAACAGTACTGATGTTCACATTATCCACCTCTCATTCACCTTTCACGGTCAAGAGCTGCTCAGTAGCACTAAACTAGAATTAAACTGAGGCTGTCAATATGGTCTTATTGGCTTAAATGGAATTGGGAAGTCCATGCTGCTCTCTGCTATTGGGAAGCATGAAGTGTCCATCCCTGAGCATGTGGTCATTTACCATCTGAGCCGAGAGATGCCTCCTAGTGACAAGACACCGTTGCAGTTTGTGATGGACTCTGACACAGAGCGGACCATGCTGGAGAGCAAAACAGAGCAGCTGGTTCGTGAGTATGCAGTATGAGAAGCTCATGGAACTCTACGAGCATTTGGAGGAGCTGGATGCCGATGAGACAGAGAGGAGGGCTTCAAGGGTCTTGCACAAACTGGGTTTCACACCTGCCATGCAGCCCAAGAAGCTAAAAGACCTCAGTGGGGGCTGGAAGATGAGGGTTGCCCCTGCCAGAGCCCTCTTCATTTGGCCCTTCATGCTGCTCCTTGATGAGCTCACTTCTAAAAACTTTTAAGTGCATCTTGGTCCTCGTCTCCCATTCATGGGATTTTCTGAATGGTGTCTGTCCAAACATAATTCACATGCACAGAAATTGAAGTATTATACGGTTAATTATGAACAGTATGTGAAGAGGTGGCTAGAGCTGGTGGAGAACCGGATGAAGGTTTCACTGGGAGCAAGACCAGACTGGATACATGAAGAACTACATTGAGAGGTTTGGTCATCACAGTGACAAGCTGCCCTGGCAGGCCCAGAGTAAGGAGAAAATGCTACAGAAAATGATGGCATCAGGACTGACAGAGAGGGTTGCAAGCGACAACCGCATTTATCACTTTATTTCCCGCCATGTGGCAAGATCCCTTCACCCTTCATCATGGTGCAAAATGTGAGTGTTAAGTATACAAAAGATGGGCCTTGCATCACGATAATCTAGAATTTGGATTGACCTTGACATAGCAGTGGCTCTGGTAGGGCCCAATGGAGCAGGGAAGTCAACGCTTCTGAAGTTGCCAACTGGAAAGCTACTACCCACAGATGGCAGGATCTGAAAACACTCGCATGTCAAGGTAGGGCATTACCACCAACATCTACAAGAGAAGCTGGACTTAGATCTCTCACCTTTGGAGCACGTGAAGTGCTACCCAAGGATCAAGGAGAAGGAAGAATGAGGAAGATCACTGGGTGATATGGTCTCATTAGGAAACAACAGGTGAGCCCAATCCAGAACTTGTCAGATGAGCAGAAGTGTGGAGTGTGTCCGGCATGGCTGACCTGGAAGAACCCCACATGCTCTTCCCGGATGAGCCCATCATTCATCCTGATATTAAGACCATCGATGCCCTGGCCGATGCCATCAATGGGTTTGAGAGTGGTATGATGCTGGTCAGCCATGACTTCAGACGCATTCAGCAGGTTGCACAGGAAACTTTGGTCTGTAAGAAGCAGACAATTCTCAAGTGGCTTCGAGAAATCCTGGCTTACAAGGAGCACCTCAAGTCCAAGCTGGTGGATGTGGAGCCCCAATTCACCAAGAGAACCCACAACGTGTGAGCCGTCTACCTGGGCCTGGGTCAGGAGCTCCATCTGGGAACTAACAGCTGCTACCCTGGCCAGCTGCTCAGGAGAGGACCCCGGGGCTAGGACCCCCTGCATTGCTTCAATACCTAGCCTCTCTCCTGACCTTCAGCCTGCCTTAGCTACACCCTCTTACCTACAGCTGGACAGTATGTGTATATTTCCTGTCCTTCCAGTTACGTCTGTCCATGTGTGGACTTGGCTGGCTGTTCCCTCCAGACCCTTGCTGGTTACCTTACTCTGAATGTGATACGGTCAGAGGCAACTGTGAGTTAGCCAAAGGGTCCAAGCCCTGGATTTGACCCACGGAGGAGCTTAGGATCCTCGTGTTCTGGGTTTTGGTGATGTTGGAGGAGTAACCCCAGCCCACCGCCCACATTCCTTTTTTTCCTTCTGATTTGGAACTCTGGACCAGGATCTTCCCTGCCGTTTTTTAAATAACTATTTAACAGTGTAACTTTTGGACCTGCATGACATCTACGAAGTGCCCAATAAAGAAGGAGGAAGCCATAGTCCCTCAAAAAAGTGAGTCCAAAGGAAAAACTGTGAGTATAAATGTACTGGTTAAAGGGACTCAAACAGATATATATACAGTTATATTTATAGCAGCATCATTTACAATAGCTAAAAGGTGGAAACAAGCCACGCGTCCATAGGTGGATAAACGGATACACAAAATGTGGTTTGTGTATGCAATAAAGTATCATTTAACCTTAAGAAGAAAGGAATTCTGACCATATGTTACAACATGGATGAAACTTGGTAACATTCCGCTATGTGAATTAATCATATAAATGCTGTATAATTTCACTTACATCAAGTACCTAGAGTAGTGAACTTAATAGAATCAGAAAGTCAAATGGTGTTTGCCACAGATTTGGAGAAGTGGGTAATGGGGAAGTATTGTTTCGCAGTTGTGGGTTTTCAGTTGGGAAGATAAAAAGAATTCTGAAGGTAGTGGTGGTTGCTCAACGTGAATGTACTTAATGTCATGAACTGTACACTTACACATGGTTAAAATGTGTATATGTGGGCCAGGCACAGTGACTCACGCCTGTAATCCCAGCACTTTGGAAGGCCAAGGCGAGTGGATCACAAGGTCAAGAGATGGAGACCACCCTGGTCAACATGGTGAAACCCTGTATCTACTAAAAATACAAAAAATTATCTGGGCATGGTGGCGCATGCCTATAATCCCAGCTACTCAGGAGGCTGAGGCAGGAGAATTGCCTGAACTCAGGAGGCGGAGGTTGTGGTGAGCCGAGATGGCGCCATTGCACTCCAGCCTGGGTAACAAGAGCGAAACTCCGTCTCAAAAAAAAAATGTATATATGTACATATATATGTATTGTACATACATATTTTAGGCTGAGTCTTGCTGTTTGTTGCCCAGGCTGGAGTGCAGTGGTGCGATCTCGGCTCACTGCAACCTCTGCCTTCTGGGTTCAAGCAATCCTCTTGCCACAGCTTCCCAAGCAGCTGGGATTATAGGTGTGTGCTACCACACCAGGCTAATATATATATATATATATATAGTCTTTTTAGTAGAGACAGAGTTTTGCTATGTTGGCCAGGCTGGTCTCGAACTCCTGACCTTAAGTGATCCACCCACCACAGCCTACCACAGTGCTGGGAGGCACGAGTCACCGCACCTGATCATGCATATTTTATCACAGTAAAAAAGAAAATATGTGTGTACAGAAAAAGAAAGAATAAATGTAAAGGAACATGCTTACCATACTCCCACACTTTCACTAAGCTCAGACGATTGAGGGTAACTGAGTAAATGTCAAACTTTGGGTGAGTTAAAATCACAAGAGTAGTCAAGATGTGAGGTCAGTGCTCTTGGTGGTGAAGTGAGGCACTGGTGATGCTTCTCCATCCCACAGATAATTAAGAAGGGTCAGAGTCGCTTGAATGCACAAATTAATAAAATCTCATTCAGCATAAAAAGAAAAAGAAAGAAAAGGTAACAGAGCTCCCAAGCCAGTGAGTACGTTGTAGATATCAGGCGAGACAAGGTAATAGAAAGATAAGAGTGTGGAGTCTGGGAAACGTAGCATCGCCTTGATTGGTCACTGATGTGGTGGCGATGTGTAAAACCAGGGATTGTTTAGAAATTTTCCTGGTCCACGTTGTTAGAGGAGCTTATGCGGGTGGGCTTTTTGGGGTTAGGCTGTTCTGGCATTTCAGAAAAAGCTGAAGCTATTCTATCATCCAGCTAGTCAAGAGACAGAATGAGAGGTGAGGATTTAGAGCCAGACTGAGAAAAAACATTCAGGTAGAGAACACGTGGATACATATTTCTGAGTAAATGTATAAGACCTTCGTTTTTACACCTACAGGTAAGATTTAGAGGACAAAGGTAACCCAAAGTGTATCAGGCTGTCAGATGAAGCCTCCCTGCTGAGTCCTCCTGCACGGAAAACTAGAATATGAATCTGCCTTCTTGTATCACACAGGAGGCTCGGGCATGGCATATCACCCTCTAACTCTAGGGATGAAAGTCTCTAAGTCCTCGTGTTACTTTTTCAGACTCTAGGTTTTTTGATTTCCTCAACATGTGAATAAATTGTGAAGGGGACTTAATACAATCGAAAGGTTAAATTATGACTTATTTCTCAGGGGTTTTGGTTCCAAAAGTTGCCTTACTCAGTGGTGGTGAATGCAGAGCGAGGTGATGGCAGGGTCTAGGAAGAGGCTTCTAACAGTGCTCACCGGTGGCTCAGTGAAGCTCAGGGTCACATGAAAACGCACTCTTACACGGTTCTGAAGGGTAGCAAAGGAGAAAAAAAGCTAAGTGGGAGATCACAGTGGAGACGGGACCAAAGGCAGGAGAAGCATTGTGCCTGCTCTGTCAATGACCTGCTTCCTTTTATCATTTACACTTCACATTTGAGTGTTATTTATATCTTTGACTACTGACATTTCAATTATTAATAAATGTTTGGTTTAGATCATATCAGCTTAATTGTGAAGTGAGGCAGATCGTAAACTTGCTATCTTTGTCCTTTGAATATTATTGGGTTATACAGGACACTGCCGTTGATCACAAGGATACACAGATGATTAAACTTTTTTTTTTCCCTTCAGCGGCCTGAAATTAAGTGGCAGAAAGTAAACATTAGTCTTGCAACATGATCTATAGGATAACAGAGGTCTGGCAAGGCTGCAGAGAAGAGGGAGTACTTGTCAGGGCTGGAAGTCTTCCTAGGAAAGGTAGATGTCTTGAAATGTTCTCGTCTCTGGAGACGCAGGAAAATGTGAGAGGGCCCGAAGCAGCCAGGCAGATGGTTATTGTATTTTACTTTTTAATTTTTTATGAGATGGAGTTTTACTCTTGTTGCCTAGGCTGGAGTGCAATGTAGTGCAATGGTGCAATCTCGGCTCACTGCAACCTCCACTTCCCAGCTTCAAGCGATTCTCCTGCCTCAGCCTCCCAAGTAGCTACAGGCATGCGCCACCACGCCAGGCTAATTTTGTATTTTTAGTACAGACGGGGTTTCACCATGTTAGCCAGGCTGGTCTCGAACGCCCAACCTCAGGTGATCCGCCAGCCTCGGCCTCCCAAAGTGCTGGGATTACAGGCGTGACACACCATGCCAGGCCCAGGCAGTTGTTTAAAAACTGCTACAGCCTAGGTATGGACAAAAAAGGGAGGTATAGCCTGACCCTCCTGGGTTCGGTAATCCGGGCCGTGATTCTCTATAGCAATGGGACACTAGTGATAGAAATGAGATAATCAAATTTATGTATTCTTTTTGGACTTGAAAATCATAAAAAGGAACTGTATAAGGAAGGCTACAAATGATAATAATTTCTGAATTATGTGAACCTGCTTGCTTCCGTTTCTCTCTCTCCTTTCACATTTTGTGAGGTCAACAGTGATTACTCAGATGGAGAGAATTCTCACCCACCTCACTCCCTATTTGTCCCAACCCTAACCTAAGAGAAAATAGAAGATCTCAGTGGAATTAGAATTCAAGAGTTTAAACAAACAATCAATTTTTCTGTAAAAATTTTTTAGTGTCACTATAATATTATTAAAAAATATTTTTGGTGATCTTTTTATCTGAGAGACAAAATTGATCGTTGTGGTTCTTATATGTTTCCAAACCAGAAGAAAGGAAAAAAAAATCTTTCTTTAGAATTTGAAATTCCCTCTTTTGTTGTAGTATCTTTTCCCTTCCTCCTGAATATTATATATGCTATTACTTTTATTTTAATTACTTTTGAAAATAATTATTTTTAATTATAATTCATTACGTTTATTTTTAATTACTTTTGAAATGTTATCAAATTAATGGTGATATGGTGAAAGTTTTATTATGAAAAGGATAACCAGAAAAGAAATATAAAAATAATATTTCCTAGATAATGAAAGACAAAGTGTTGCACGCTTGGACTGCTTTCTTGAGCCTATGTATACATATTTACCTATATATACGCACCAGTTTGGTTCTATTAAGTGTGTAATATCCATTGAATTATGACCAGAATGAATACTTATATTATGAAATGGAACAAGACAACAATTACCATACCACGAGCAAAAGTGATACAATCACCAAGGTAAAAATAGCTTGAAATCTTGTAGCATGAGGATTTGCTTCATAATGAGCCTGAAAAACATTGGTTACAACTAAATATTTTGAATGATTTGATAGGGTGTTCTGTTCTTCTTACTTTGGAATTTGTTCCTGAGAATATTGGGTATGAAAGTTTGAGGAGAATATTTTAAAAGTCCTCCCTAAGCTCCAGTGGAGATATATTTTGCAAAATCAACAAGGAGCAATACAAATAGCAAAGCAACGAAAGACCACAAAAACGAGAAGCAAGAACAAACTAAAATACTAGGCAGAGCTGAATTACTTTAAGGCTGAAGTCTAAATCATTTTTTTTCTACAAGATAATATATTTTTCTTGCTGGAAATTATGAGTTTTGGACTACTGCCTTCTGTTCCTTTCTATTATCTATTAGACAATGGGTTTTGGAGTGAGTACCAAGTACATGTCACTATACATAGGTGCCCTTAGAGAGCTATTACTTTTATTTTTAATTACTTTTGAAAAAGAATTATTATTATTATTATTTTATCGCATTTTAGGTTTTGGGGTACATGTGAAGAACATGCGAGATTGTTGCATAGGAACAGAACAGAGGCCTCGGAGGCAACACCACACATCTACAATCATCTGATCTTTGACAAACCTGATGAAAACAAGCAATGGAGAAAGGATTCCCTGTTTAATAAATGGTGTTGGGAAAACTGGCTAGCCATGTGCAGAAAGCAGGAACTGGACCCCTTCCTGACACCTTACACTAAAATTAACTCCAGATGGTTTAAAGACTTAAACATAAGACCTAACACCATGAAAACCCTAAAAGAAAGCCTAGGCAATACCATTCAGGACATTGGCATAGGCAAGGACTTCATGACCGAAACACCAAAAGCATTGGCAACAAAAGCCAAAATAGAAAAAAGAATTATTTTTAATTATAGTTCATTACTTTTATTTTTAATAAAAATCAAAATTTTTATTTTTATTTTTAAAATAAAAATGTGTTTATTATTTTTTGGTCTGTTGAATAGAGGACACAGACCAGAAAACAGTAAATGAGAAATGAAATAAGAACTAGAAAGCTTCCACTGGATACAGCAATGAGGAAGTTGCTGTGGTAGGAGCTACTTCTTTAAAGTATTAGTTATTGTGATGGGTTGAAGAAAGAGGGGTGGAGATTTTAAAGACAGACTCTAGATGTTTTCATTAAGTTTTGCTGTGAAGGTTGAAGATGAGCGGGTTGTGATATGGTTTGGTATCTCCACCCAAATCTCATCATGGGGAATTGTAATCTTCACATGTGAAGGGGGAACATGGTGGGAGGTGATTGGAACATGAGGATGGTTGCACCCATGCCATTCTTACGACAGTAAGTGAGTTCTCATGAGAGCTGATGGTTTTAAAAGGGTTTCGCAGTTCCCCCTTCACTCTCTCTCTTCTGTCGCCTTGTGAAGTAGGTGCCTGTTTCTGCTTCACCTTCTACTATGATTGTAAGTTTTCTGAGGCTTCCTCAGACATATGGAACTGTGAGTCAATTAAACCTCTTTTGTTTATAAATTTCACAGTCTCAGATAGTATCATTATAGCAGTGTCAACATGGACTAATACAGAGTGGTAGCCTATTAAGAGCTTAAGGGTGAAGGGAAGACTTTTACTTCACGTTCACATGCTAAACAGAGAGAATCAGGTGGAAAGAGAGGGTTGAAGATATAGGAGGAACAATCACAATATACAGTAATATACTTAGATATGGAAACAGGCAGGTGAAACTCACGGGCTTGTAAGGATAGGAATTATCTACAACTGGAACTTCAAGTAAAGAATGGACTGAGCAACCTTTGCAGTTCTATTTGAAGACTAGTTGAAGCAGGAGGCAGGCTTTTCTCACCATGTTATTTGCTTCTCTACTCAGTTTTCTGTAATGTGGAGTTTGAAAAAGCAAAAATAGCTAAGCTAGGTACCGTTATAATCACAGCCTTTAATAAAGGGTATCACAGCTCGTTCTAAAATAATTACTTACAAAACAAACAAAAAATACATTGAGATAAGAACAATAAAGAGGTCTTAGGAGGTTTCATATACTTCCAATGATTTCAGTGAAATTAAAAAAAGGTGCAGTGATACCTTTGTGAATTACTATAATCTTACAATGTTAATCTGTATATGTTTTTCTATGTTCTGTTTTCCTTTTTCTTTTGTCCCCTCGGGAGGCATTTTTCCATTATGGACACCAAACCAGGTATGGACAGAATGCAAAGGAGACTCCAAGTCTGTCTGCATTTTGTTTTCTGAAAGCTGAGGTCTAGAAGAATTTGAAGAAATGATAGAAGAGTTTAAAAAAAAAAGGCGATTCAAGGGTATAGTCAAAATGTGTTGAACACTTTGTACTTGAGAGTGATGTTTCCCTTCCAGACTGGAAAGAATTTCGCCATGCTTTAGAAGTTTGGGGAAGGAGCTGAGGAAGAAATTTCAAGGTACTTAGATTAGCAACAATCTACTCTCTGTATCAATTAGCGTTGCTGGAAAGTTTGTAAGATCAAAGGGTAGAGTGGCCTGCAGGCTGCCTTGGCAGAAGGGTTCAAGAGCAGCATCAACAAAGTTTCCCATGGCCCCTAAGCATGGCTTGGAAGCTGCAGAACTATTAGAATCCGGCGGGGCCATGCAGCAGAAACCAGGGATAGCTCAACAGAAACCTGTGAGCTGATGCCCATACCTCCTTAAATGACTTGGTACCAAGTGGTTTCAAAGTCAGCAGCTGTTTTTCTCAATGCAATCTTACACTTTCAGAAGAGAGATTTATTTTTACTTTGGTGAGTTTTGAAGGAATAGGAGGGCAAGCACCACGGAGAGACATAGACACAAAGACCTGGAGAATCCAAACCGTATGGAGGCTGCTCTCTCAAAACCTTTGTAAATCTTTAACTAGTACGTTAGACTGACAGTTCCTTCGGACTCACTTTAATTCAGATTTATGATTCAAAAGCACAGAAAGTTACCCATACTCAAGATACGTGACCAGCTTTCTAGGTACTGGCTGTTGAACAGGTGAGTCCATGTAGCTTCTTTATAAAGGATTTAAAAACTGGAAAAAAGCAAAAACCCTGAGATTATCTGTATATAGAAAGCTTCAGTAAAAAAGGGATCAGTATTAAGTTACTGTTTATTTCAGGATTGAGGTAAAAGAACCCAGTTACAGTAAGTGTTTTTCATATGTTTCTTCACTGTTTTTACAACAAATATATGAGAAGAATGATGCTTTAAAAGTACGGAAATTTCTGAGGTAAGGGAATTAGAAGGTTGTAGAATTGGTTTTTGAATGCGATGCAGATTTCTCTCTTTCTTTCTCCTCTGTTCTTTCTCCCCATTTTTTCCGCTAGTGATTCTACCTTCTTTCTATAGCAGCAATATTATTTTAACAAATGTACATAATGTATAGACCATGCTAATATTTTGTGTCTTTAAAGTAGTAACTTTGTGTGACTATTCCAATAATATTACTTTTTACAAAACAAATTTAGAGCACTCTTCAGTATTGGCCTTCAAAGGCAGGCTTTGAGTCCTGGAAGAAGAGTTTATTTCATGTTTTGTCACATCGTGTATGTCTAAAATTGTCAGTGAATTGGTTACTGATAATTATACACTTTGGTATTGAATAACTAGCAGATAATTAAAAAAATTCTTAATGGATAAAAGATATGACATCTCTATGACTTTAGAGAAAAAAATATGTTAAGAACTCTTACGGCTATTTAAGAAAAAGCTTCAAGTGTGATATCATAGCATTTCAGAACTGAAACGGATCTTCACCCATCTTCTTTTTTCAGCCTAAAGATACTTTTAAGTGATTTAAAGATAACCATACAGATTATCACTTTAGAAACACAAAGTTATTCAAGGAAATGTTCACCAAATGTATTTTTACTGTCTTTACACTTTCATAGGACATTTAATTCTAAGAAAGAGATTTAATGTCTACCACTAGAGTGAATGAAAAAGTGAAGACAGATTTCTACTTAATCCCTTGAACTAAGAAAAGCTAATTTTTGAGGCTTAATATAACAATGAAATTAAGAATTTAAAAAAATCCAGGTGGATAAACAATATCAATATTATATCCTTAAAAGTATGGAATTTTACTAAATGTATTTTAATTTTATTTAAAATAAATAAGGATTTAAATGCTCTAGATTTTAATCATTGCTCTTTACTATTATTTTTATGATGTAAAAATATTACATGTGTTATCCTGTCCCATAACTTGGTTAAAAGCCTGTTTGTATTGTCTGACCAACAACTTTATCATAAATAGTTCTAAAATTCTGATAGCTGTTCATAGCAAAATTCAATTTTCTTTTAGCTAAAGACTGTTTCACTGGTCAGCAAAACTAAAATTTCTTCTTTTGCCACATGTAAAAATCTCTGCTGTGGGAATACTGTTATTGATTTGCTGGGTAAAATATATTATAACCAAAAATTGCTTTGAATGATAAATGTATATCTTTTTATCTTCTAAAAATGTAGATGAAATCAAATGTTTCAGCCATGAAAATCTGTTATAATTTAATTTCATAAGATAAACTATTTTCAAATATCCACACAACATTTATTCTTGCCTAGAATTGAGTATGTATTTAAAAAGTTAATTATAAAATATACTGCCAAATTGTTCAATTAACCTAATGACGAAAATATTTTTAATAAAGAACTCTTCCTTTAAACAGCCCTTTAAATGACACATAGGTTTTTAGTTTTTAATACCCTTTTCCCCAAATGTGCAAACTTCTCAAGCAGCACTATTTTAAACATAGGTTGATTATAATATTATTTGAGTAGGTGGCAGCTTTCTGGGGCCAGAAAGTGTATCTTATTCATCCTGGTATTTCTAGTTCTTAGCATGATTCCTAGAGAAATTCCTAGAACTAGAAATACTAGGATGATGTAGTTGAATAAAAAGATGAATAAATGTTTTTCCATATAAAGCATCTTTATAATATCTACAGTTTTAAAAATTATTGTATTTGTATTGTTCTAATAAAAACATAGATTTTTTTTTTTTTTTTTTTGAGGCAAAGTTTCCCTCTTGTTACCCAGGCTGGAGTGCAATGGCGCGATCTCGGCTCACCGCAACCTCCACCTCCCGGGTTCAAGCAATTCTCCTGCCTCAGCCTCCTGAGTAGCTAGGACTACAGGCACGTGCCACCATGCCCAGCTAATTTTTTTTGTATTTTTAGTAGAGACGGGGTTTCACCATGTTGACCAGGATGGTCTTGATCTCTTGACCTTGTGATCCACCCGCCTCGGCCTCCCAAAGTTCTGGGATTATAGGCATGAGCCACCTCACCCAGTCCGAAACATAGCTTTTGAGTTTCCTAATTCAAGTCCAATCATTTAAAATATATTAGCAGTTAAAAAATTAATCAAGAAGTTATTTATTGGCTGCCCATATAAAAATAAAATACAAGTTACAATACCTGAAATTTTTATTTACTTGAGGAGATATTAAATAACGACAGTGCTTAGTAATGATAAACTTGTTTAAATTTATTAAACCCTTGAAACTAGGCATAAAATTTAGGTTTCATGAAGTAAGCAATAAAATCAATTAGAAGTTGTGTTTATTATCATTATTATTATTATTATTATTATTATTATTATTATTATTATTTTGCTACAGGTTCTTGCTCTATCACCCAGGCTGGAAGGAAGTGGTGTAATTATAACTCGCAATCTCCAATTCCCAAACTCCCATGCTCAAGTAGTTCCCCCGTTCACCATCCCGAGTAGCTGGAACTAACTGTGTTTTTGCTTTTGTTTTGTAGGGTCCTATATGTTGCCCGGGATGTTCTCAAACTCTTGGCCTCTAGTGATCCTCTGCTTCGGTCTCCTAAAGTGTTGAGATTACAGGCATGAACCATCATGCTGGCCAATTTTAGGTCTTAATCAAGGGTTTAAATATGATAAACTCAGGATTTAGAAACAATGAATTTCATTCCATTATAAGAAAACATTGAATGATAAGGCTGAAGACCGGGAAATCAGCTGAGAGGCTGTTGCTGCAACTCAATGTGAGCTCTATGGTAGACATGTGGATATAGAGAGATGTAAATAGAAGATATTTAGCAGAAAATATTGATGAGACTAAGTATAGGCAAAGAAGAAGTTGAATTCAAAATTTCAAGCTAATCTGACTGAAAAAATGGTGGCATTACCTTGAACAATTAAGGGAAGAGGGAGAGGGGCTTGGAAAATTTGATGACTTGTTTTAATCTCATTAAATTGGAAATGACAGTAAAGAATCAAAATATGCAATGAAAATATTTTTTAAAAACTCAGCAGGCCATTTAGAAGTGTGAATGATAATGCAGAGCTAAATATATATTTTTGAACATAACCAACAATGTGGCAGTAATTGAATTTATGCTAGGGGAGCTGGCTGGCAGATTATGTTGAAATGGAAGAACAGAGTCACACTGATCTCTACAAATTGAAAATGAAGGTAGGAAAATAAGCCATATGAGAATAAATTAAGGAAATTCAGAGAAGGAAGAAGAAACCAGATTAAAGTAGGAGATACAAAGTGTAGAAAGTTTCCAGAGAGAGATACAGCTATGGCTATGAGGTGCAGGAATCTACGCCTATTATCAGTTCAGGAGAGCGGATTCTTAAGTTTTCAGGAATTTTGTGCATCAGTTTTTAAACACAGCAATTAAATAAATGAAATTATATAAACTTCCAAATAAATAAAATATGTTAACAACTAAGTTAATAAATACTAAAAACCTCATCAATTTCTAATTATTTTACTACTTCTTACTATTATCCATACTCCTTAGTTTATTTATATATGTTGTTTATGATGTGGAAATACCAGGTGTTTAATTTCACATCTCTTTCTAATTTGGTATACGATGAAGTCACGTTGGGAACTTGAAATTAGTAGTGGTGAGAATATTTGCATCATGAAGTGGCATATGCTAAAAATCAGGGTCGATTTATGATGATATTGATTATCTAAGTGAGGAGGTGACAAACTGTAGCCCTCGGGCAATATCCAGCTCATTGCTTGCTTTTGTACATAAAGTTTTGTTGGAAGACAGACACATTCATTCATTTAAATTGTCCATAGATGCTTTTAGATTACAAAGGCAGAAATAAGTAATTGTAGCGGAGACTACCTAGCGCATAAAGCCTAACTATTTACTATCTGACTCTAGAACAATTTCTCTACTTTTGACGTCATGTAAGAAAGCGCCAGAAAACATATTAATAATGCAGATTAAACTTGAAAAATGTGTTGCATATACAGTTGTTATATTGTGAAGATTATAACATTTGAGAAAATTTTTTTTTAGCACTTGAAAACTATTACCTGATTCAGCAAATGTTGCTCACACCACTGACAGATGTGTACACCTCAAACATATCTCTATTTTGTTGTTTTTATTGTATTCGATAACATAAATAAAAATGTCAACTGACACCTACCTTAGAAATAAATTCACTTGTCAATTTCAAATATAGATTGAATATGGATATAAGAGTTTAGAAAGAATCAACAAAAATATTCTGTGAGAACTAACTGGCTACATGAAATTTTCAGTAACAAATATGATATATTTTATTACTATTTGTAAATTATATAACACATACCCTTCATGTCAGTAAATTTATGATAAACTTAATTACATATATACACATGTTTCTTTTTATTGAGTGAGCAGGTTGTCAACCAGCACACTATTACACAACAGTTTCAGAACTAATGAAATTTTGAGAGAATGGAAAATGTTGTTACATTTAATAAGAATAATGGGAAAGGTTGTTACATTTAATAAGAACTAGAATGCTTGTCATTTGGAAAACTATCAATCAGTTAAAAAATTCTCAGAGCAATTAATTCACATTTTTAGTCTATTTTTCTTTCATTCATTTAATAGATATTTAATTGATTACTTGCTATATTAGGCCATTCTCACATTGCTGTAAAGAAATACTCGAGATGAGTAATTTATAAAGAAAAGAGGTTGGGCTCATGGTTCTGCAAGCTGTAAAGGAAGTATAGCGACTTCTACTTCTGGGGATACCTCAGGAGGCTTCCAATCATGGTGGAAGGCAACTGGAGAGTAAGACCTCTCACATGGAGGGAAAAGAAACAAGAGTGAGGGTGGATGTGACACAGACTTATAAACTGCCAGATTTTGTGAGAACTCACTGTTAAGAGAACAGCGCCAAGTAGCTGGTGCTACAGCTTGCATGAGAAAGGCCTTCACGATCCAATCACCTCCCACCAGGCTCCACCTCCAACACTAGGGAGTACAATTTGATATGAGAATTGGGCAGGGACACAGATCCAGACCACGTTACTTGCTATTTTTTAAACACGATGCTAAGTGATAGATACACTTTGAAGAAATAAGTAGAGACACAGGTTGTATTTTAGAGTTTATAATTTGTTGTAGAATGTCAATGATACAGGTTTCAATACAGAAACAAACATACAGTGACAAAGTTATGTGAACAGACTAGAGAGTCAGTGGATAACAGGGCTGACGTGGAATTGACTTTTTGGTCAGTCAGTTTATCTGGGAACGCCTCTCTGAGGAAGTGCTGTTTCAGCTGTGGCAGTGCCTCGGTCTGGGGGTATTGTGCCTGGCCAAAGGAAAACCCTGTACAAACATCCTGAGGATCTAAAGTTTTTTTAAAAATGTATTCTCTTGCAATAATAAGGTAACCACTTTCAATTGCTTCATTAATTGCAAAAGAAACTAAATTTTATACATTATTTAGGATATGGGCAGTTACTTTCCTCTAAAAACATCAAAATTCATCATGTGTGGAACTTAATTTCCCAAGTTTCCTTGTAAAACTAGTGTGGCATTCTCTGTGTTTACATATGACCTTCATTAAGGCTAAGAATTTCTTCATTTAGATTTTGGCTTTATAGAACACTAATATTGGGTTTCCCAATACTTTATGCCAAAGGAGGATAATTCTTTTTCTTTTCTCACTTATGTGTGTCTAAATCTCTGAGTGAAACTTAGGCTGAATCTCTAAGTGATGCTTAGCAGGCATTTACACTCTTACCCAATTTGAATTTTTTCCCCATAATTCATCAGACCTTAAGAGCCAGCATATGGTCTGTTCCTTAGTGTTTTAAAAACACTGGGTAAGTTTAGGATTATTGTGGAAATGTACCTTGTGAGAAAAGATTAATTACGCTTTCTCATTTTCTTTTATGCTCGTTACATTATTATTATTTTTTTTTAACAAAAGGCTAAGTCAGGTATAAGAAATTGTTCAAATGATAAAGATTAGAGCTAAAAATTGCGAATATTTTGAAGTGTCAACTGAAATCTCTTCACTCTCACTTTTCCCCTTTCTTGCTTGCTTTTATTCCCCCACATTTAAACTTCTTTCATTTTCTTTTATTGGGCCTTGAAACCCTTCTCTCCAGTGAAGGCATCTAGAAATAAGTCATGGGATGTGTAAAAGGAAAATATCTTGGGCCCCCAAATCACTAAGCTACAGGGAAAAGTCAAGCTGGAAACTGCTTAGGGTAAATCTGCCTCTCGTTCTATTCAAAGACACCCCTCTGCTCACAGAGATTAATGAATATCTGAGTGCCTCCTTTGGAGAGGCTAATCAGAAACTCAAAAGAATGCAACCATTTGTGTCTTCTCTACCTGTGACCTGGAAACCCACTCCCCACTTGGAGTCTTCCCAGTCTTTACTTACAGTTGTCCTACCTTTCCAGACCAAATCGATGTTCATCTTGCATATGGTGATTGATGTTTCATGTCTCCCTGGAATGTATAAAACCGAACTGTGCTGTGACCACCATTATGTGGCACGTGTTGGCACGACCTTTCCGAGTCTGTGTCACAGGTGTGCATCCTCAACTTTGGCAAAATAAACTTTCTACAGAAACTGAGACTTATATTTTTCAGGTTCACAGATGTATACAGAAAGCTGGAAAAAAAAAAAAAAACCAACAAGAACAAAAGTATCAAATCTTTGGCTTTTAAACTCAAAATCTTCACTTCTTATGCACGAAAGTGAAGATTTTTACATATTTACGTATTTTACGTATTTACAAAGAAAATTTGTTATCCAGTTCTGAACTCTCCATGCCTGCCAAGAGCTCCTCTGAACTGTGGAGGCGATAGAAGAAGAGAGGAAGCCAAATGCTTAAACCTGCTGAGGGGTCTGCCTCCGTTCTGTACTCAGTTATTTCAAAGCAGATAAAGGGAGTAGTGATTAAAAAAAAATCCCAGGAGAATTTGAGATATCCAAACGCAGAGGAAACCAGGTTTGAGAATTCCTCAGGCTCTAGTCTTTTTTTTTTTTTTTTTTTTGAGACGGAGTTTCGCTCTTGTTACCCAGGCTGGAGTGCAATGGCGCGATCTCGGCTCACCGCAACCTCCGCCTCCTGGGTTCAGGCAATTCTCCTGCCTCAGCCTCCTGAGTAGCTGGGATTACAGGCACGTGCCACCACGCCCAGCTAATTTTTTGCATTTTTAGTAGAGACGGGGTTTCACCATGTTGACCAGGATGGTCTCAATCTCTCGACCTTGTGATCCACCCGCCTCGGCCTCCCAAAGTGCTGGGATTACAGGCTTGAGCCACCGCGCCCGGCCCAGGCTCTAGTCTTGTAGGTATTTCCTGTGTTGACAAAGGTGTGAGTCCTGATGGCATCTTCCGGTGTCAAAGATAATAAAGTCCTAATAAAGATTTCAGGTTTCTCTGGGAGTACAGGCTCAAGTCTGTAATTCCAGTGCTTTGGGAGGCCAAGGTAAGAGGATCGCTTGAGATCGGGAGTTGGAAATCAGCTTGTATGACATAACAAGATCCCTATCTCTAACAAAATTAAAAAGAATTTTGCTAGATGTGTGATGTATGACTATAGTCCTAGGTACTCAGCAGGCTGAGGTGAGAGGATAGCTTGAGCCCAGGAGCTCAAGGTGATAGTGAGCTAGGATTGTGCTACTGCAATCAGCCTGGGCAATAGCGTGAGGTCTTGTTCTCTCTTAGAAGAGAGAACAGCAACAAAAAAAAAGACAGGAATTTTGGGGCTCCAGAGAAACATAGAAACATAGCTAAAACTTTCCACTACCTTCAAAGAGGGGGCACAATTAGCTGAAAGAAACAACCAGTAGACTAAGTTGATTTCTCAGTTTTGGTCATTTGATGCTGTTGCAGATCACGGAACGTTAATACACGCATCAGAGACTGGCAGTAAAAATAGATGGAAGGACAGAAACCAGGAAAGCCAGAGGCCATCTCAACAAATGACCATGGAATTCAGGAGGAAGTCACAGACAAACATCCTCTCCTGGCCTCCTTTTTCTCCATAAAAGCCCCTGAAAATTAGGTACTAAGTTGAGAGAAAGGAAAAGGAACACTTTGAATGAAACACATTTAAACTTGAAATGAACAAGAATATTCTGTGATCACATAGGGTGGGGGCTTACTGTTCATTTGTTCAACATATTATTGACCAATGAGCCAGCCACTGTTCTAGATACTTGAGACGTACTGAGGAGAGAAGGCTATGACTTCATGAATCTTATATTCTGGGAGGGCAACAAAGCAAAAAGTGAGTGGGACAGTTGAAGTATTACATCTGAGGGTCAAAATCAGCCTCATTTTGGAGGTAAGATTAAGCAGACTCTTGATAGAGGTGAGGTGGTTACCTAACCTGGGATTTGGAGAAAGAGCTTTCCAGGGGAGAGGGAGCAGGTAGAGCCAAAACCTCCAGCAACAGCACACTAGGAACATTTAAGGGAAAGTAGACTAGGTGATCAGAAGTAGTGGAACAGAGCATACAAATAATGGGGGGCAGATCTTTGGGGTTTACAGCTCATTTGACAGAATGTGGCTTTTATTTTGGGTAGCAGAGAACTCCATTTGAGTGTTAATAAAAGGAGAATGGTCTGATTTGCCTTTATAAAAGATCATTCTGCCTTCTGCCATGACTGTAATAGTCCAAGGGGACAAAATGATTGCAGTGAGATCAGTTAGGAGGTTATGGCTACAACCCATGCAAGGGATGATAATAGCCACAGGGAAAGTGAGCACAGTCATCAGATTCTGGGTATCTTTTAAAGGTGGAGAGCACAACGCCTTTTCCTAGTGGACGGAATGAAGGATATGAGAGAAAGGAGGAGTCAAGAGGACTCTGTAAAGTTTTCTGTCTGGACTTACTGGAAGAATGTAGTTGAGATCCCCTGAGATGAGGGAGGCTGGCTGCGGGGCAGGTGGGGATTGCAGAAACAATCCGGAGATTGATCTTGAGCATGTTAACTTTGGAACATCTGATTTGAAATTAAGAAGTTTTCAGCATAGAAATTTTAAAGTCATGGGGCTGAACGGAGGGCTGGTTTCCCATTAATACGTTTGAATGATCTAACTGACCATCTTACAAATAACAACTGTGAGTTCTAGACAAAATACCAAAAGAATGACTCAAAGGCTATGGGAGTTTACAACTCAGGCTGATTACAGAGGAAAAATAAAATGTGTAAAAAGCGTTGGGCCAGATTCTCATTTTGTAGCTTTTATCCTGAACACCATCTTCAGCAGTTTCTGCAAAGATAACCTAAAATCTAATGGAAAACCTCAAGGTTTTTTGGCCTAAGGAACGAGAAGACAGAGTTCGGAGCAACTACAGATAGTAGAAAGTGAATGGGAAACAGAGAGCCAGAAGGGGGAGGCCTAATCTCTGTGAATAAACTCTATCATGTCTCTGGCTGACACTTGAGCCATTCATGTGTGGGAAAGACTTCGGTTAAGAACAACAAAAATGAACTGACATTTGAGCTACCTCTAGAGAGAAAGATTTTGCAGTTTGAGTCCAATTAAATTAACTAATAAAACAAAAATTCCATTCTTTGGAGGAATAAAATAGAATATAGAGTCTCTACAATATAACATTTGCAATGTTCTGAATATAATCTTAACATATAAACAAATCAGGAAAATGTGACCAGTCTCAAGAGAAATAAGAACCAGTGGAGGCCAACCCTTAGATGACTCATTGTTGGACTTAGAGGGCAAAGATTTTAAAGTTGCTGTTTTAACTCTGCTTGTATTAGTCTGTTCTCACGCTGCTAACAAAGACATACCTGAGACTGGGTAATTTGTAAAGGAAATAGGTCTAATTCATACACAGTTCCAGATGGCCGAGGAGGCTTCAAGATCAGGTGAAAGGCAAATGAAGAGCAAAGTCACGTCTTACATGCAGCAGGCAAGAAAGCATGTGCAGGAGAACTCCCCTTTATAAAACCATTGGCTCTCATGAGACTTATTTACTATTACTAGAACAGCATGGAAAAAACTCACCCTCATGATTCAATTACCTCCCACTATGTCCCTCCCATGACACATGGAGATTTTTACAATTCAAGGTGAAATGTGGGCGGAAACACAGAGCCAAACCATATCATTCCACTCCTGGTCCCTCCCAAATCTCATATCCTCACATTTCAAAACCAATCACACCTTCCTGTAGTTCCCCAAAATTAATTCATTCCAGCATTAACCCAAAAGGCCATGTCCAAAGCCTCATCTGAGACAAGGCAAGTCCCTTCTGCCTATGAACCTGCAAAATCAAAAGCCAGTTAGTTACTCCCTAGATACAATGGGGGGTATAGGTATTGCATAAATACAGCTGTTCCAAATGGAAGAAATTAGCAAAAATGAAGGGGTTATAGGTCCCATGGAAGTCTGAAATCCTGCATGACAGTCAAATCTTAAAGCTCCAAAATGATCTCTTTTGACTCCGTGTCTCACATCTAGATCATGCTGATGTGAGAGGTGGGCTTCCATGGCTTGGTCAGCTCTGTCCCTCTGGCTTTGCAGGGTACAGCCTCCCTCCTTGCTGCTTTCACGGGCTGGCATTGAGTGTCTGTGGCTTTTCCAGGCCCACAGTGCAAGCTGTTGGTGGATCTACCATTCTGGGGTCTGGAGGATGGTGGCCCTCTTCTCATATGTCCACTGGGGAGTGCCCCAGTGGGCACTTTGTGTGGGTGTTCCAACCCCTTATTTCCCTTCTGCACTGTCCTAGCAGAGATTCTCCATGAGGGCTCTGCCCCTGCAGCACACCTCTGCCTAGACATCCAGGCATTTTTATACATCCTCTGAACTCTAGGTGGACGTTCCCAAACCTCAGTTCTTGACTTCTATGCACCTGCAGGCTTAACACCATATGGAAACTGCCAAGACTTGGGGTTTGCACCCTCTGAAGCCATGGCCCGAGCTACACCTGGGCCCGTTATAGTCATGACTGGAGGAGCTGGGACGCAGGGCACCAAGTCCCTAGTCTTCATACAGCA
This sequence comes from Saimiri boliviensis, assembly GCF_048565385.1. NCBI lineage: Eukaryota > Metazoa > Chordata > Mammalia > Primates > Cebidae > Saimiri > Saimiri boliviensis. The sequence goes on from NC_133466.1 coordinate 37,700,484, forward strand.
GAGGAGCCCTGGATCCGGCCTCAGGAAATCATTTTTCCCTTCTAGGCCTCCAGGTCTGTGATGGGAGGGGCTTCTGTGAAGGTCTCTGACATGCCCTGGAGACATTTTCCCCATTGCCTTGGTGATTATCATTGGATTCCTTGTTACTTATGCAAATTTCTTCAGCCAGCTTGAATTTCTTCACAGAAAATATATATATATTTTTCTGTCACATCATCAGGCTGCAAATTTTCCAAACTTCTATGCTCTGCTTCCTCTTGAATGTTTTGCTGATTATAAATTTCTTCTACCAGATACCCCAGATCATCTCTCCCAAGTTCAAACTTCCATATATCTCTAGGGCAGGGGCAAAATGCCACCAGTCTCTTGGCTAAAGTAAGCAAGAGTCACCTTTGCTCCAGTTTCCAACAAGTTTCTTGTCTATATCTGTGACAACCTCAACCTATACTTTGTTGCTCATATCACTCTCAGCATTTTTGTCAAAGCCATTCAACAAGTCTCCAGGAAGTTCCAAACATTCCCACATATTTCTATCTTCTTCTGAGCACTCCAAACTTCCAACTTCTGCCTGTTACCTAGTTCTAAAGTCACTTCCACAAAGCAAAGTCATATCGTGCATGGAAGTAGGCAAGAAAGCATGTATAGGGGAAGTTCCCTTTGTAAAACCATCAAACATCATAAGACTTATTTACTATTACAAGAATAGCATGAAAGAAATCCACCCTCATGATTCAGTTATCTCCCTTGCGTAGCTCCCACAACATGTGGGGATTATTAAAATTCAAGGTGAAATCTGAAGCTAAACCATATTAGTGCTCAATGAGGAAAACTAAAGATGCTTATAATGAAAGAATATATAGAAGTTCTTAGCAGAAAACATAAAAAAGAAGCAAATGAAAATTCTATAACGAAGATACACAGCATCTGAATTAAAGAATTCATTGGGTGGGCTTAACAGTAGCATGGAGGTAAGATAGGAAAGAGTCATCGCACTTGAGGAAAGATCAAAAGAAATTATCCAATCTGGTAAAGCTCAAAAACGAAGATTCAGAAATTTGAACGGAAATTTAAGAATGTAGCATTAAAAGTTGTAACACAACTGCAATTGGAGTCCAGAAGAAAAGAAAGAGACTGAGCCAGAAGAATTAGTTTAGATAAAAATGGCTGAACATTTCTCTGATTTGGTGAAAGACTCAATGTTACCGATTCAAGGGCCTAAGCAAATCCAGATGAAGGTAAACATAAAGCAAACTATAACTGATCTCATTATGCTCAAACTTTTGAAAATCAAACGTAAAGGGAAAATCTTGAAAGCAGCAAGATAAAAGTGACTCATTATCTACAGGGAAAAAATGATTCACAAAGACACTGACCTCTAATTAGGAACGATAGACACCCAAAGGTGTCGGAATAATGTCTTTAGAGTGCTAACATAAGTAATGGGACTAGATAAGCTCACTAAGGGAGGAGATAGAAAAGAAGAACTGAACAATTACATCGACATGATCAGAGAGTAAAGGAAAACCAAGAATGGGAGGTGTCCTGGAAAACGTATCTAAAAGGAGAGAATGATTAAGTGTGTCAAATGCTGCTATTGAATCAAGGGCAGAAAGCTGACCATTGGATTGAACAACGTGGAAGTACATAATAATTGTGGCATGAACAGTTTTGCTAGAATGGCTTAAAGCTTGGTTGCAGTGGATTTAGGAGAAAATAATTGGAAATAATAAGTATAGGCAACTGAAAGAGTTTTACCTTGCATAGGGAGAAATGAAATGATGTACTAGTCAATGTAGAGAGTAGGATCAAGAGAAGATTTCGTTTTGTTAGCATGCTAGTTAGCATAATCCATTAGAGAGCAATATAAAAGTGAAAATCTAAAACAAAAAGGGAGCATTTCCCAATTTATCAGGTCTGTAGAAGAAAAGATAAAACAAACAGTCAGTTGAACTAAAATAAAAAAAATTTTACACAGGAATATGTAATTTGAATTCTCATTTCTCCTCCATATCGTACAAATTCCTTTGCTTCCCAGCCTTTACTATTTATAATTTGGTCATTTTCAAGTATGCATTATTCAATGCATACAATGTGTATTGTTCAAACCAGAGTAATTGGGATATCCATCATTCAAACTGTTATTATTTTAGAACATTCAATATACATTAAAAATATACATTACATTAAGGTTAACTATAGTTATTTGAAAAGTGTGTCTATTAAAAACTATGTAAAACTTTATGATTTTGGAGAGTAACTGGTTTGTTCCTTTGTGCTTTTAATTTGTGAACATTCTTTAAACAGTGAACGGGATGTATTTCCAAACCTGTTTTTTAAGTTTTAAAAAACTCAGAATGTATCTTTCTAATAATGTTTATGTTATATCAGGTAGTTTATTCTGGTCAGTTTATAAAACGGTATAAAGTAGCTCAATTGTATTACTGATTATTGGGAAGTTTCAGGTGTTTAGTCTTTTATTTCTATGGTAAAACGTATTCCAATTTCCAACCCAAGATTCTGGAACACATCTCCCATTATGAAGTGGGCCTCAGGGTGGGAGTGGAATCAGAGCCTCTTGTTCACACTCCACACCCTCATCTTCCAGCACTGAGGGTAGACGATTAGGGCTCTCATGGCATCAAGGATCAAGGCATTGAGATAATGGAGATAATGGAGATTTGTTTCCTCACCAGTGAAAATCAAATGAAGACCCAGAAATCACTACAGCTACAGGCATGAGAAGGACATTTCAGCAGCTAGACTGTGGTGGTGAGTTCCTGGTTACATGGCTGCTTCTATACAAGAGTGTGCTAAAGTCCATTTGTGCTGTCTCAGCTTATGTGCACATGTATGTCTGTGCAAACTGGTGGGCTATTTTCTTTTTTGGTATACACTGAAGTCTTGTTAACCTGTAAAACCAACATCTAAAAAATGTCAGCTTTTGTTCAGATCTCTGCTATTATGAGTAAGAGAGATTAGTGGTTATTAAATAAACTAAAAGCAGATTTATTCTCGTTTTATTTTTTAAATTTAATTTGTTAAAAAAATTATTATTATGGGTACATAATAGTTGTATGTATATATGTGGTACATGTGATGTTTAGATACAGGCATACAATGTGTATTGTTCAAACCAGAGTAATTGGGATATCCGTCATCCAAACTGTTATTATTTTAGAACATTCAATATACATTAAAAATATACATTACATTAGTTAACTATAGTTATTCTATTGTGCTATAAAACACTAGATCTTGTTTCTTCTAACAACTGTATTTTCATACCCATTAACCATCCTCACTTTATTCCCCAGTTCCTGTTACCCTACCCAGCCTCTGGTAACCGTCGTTCTACTCCATCTTCATGCATTCATTGTTTTTTTTAACAGCTACCACAGATGTGTGGTAACATCTTTCTGTGCCTAATTCTTTCTTTCTTTCTCTCTCTTTCTTTCTTTCTTTCTTTCTTTCTTTCTTTCTTTCTCTTTCTTTCTCTCTTTCTTTCTTTCTTTCTTTCTCTCTTTCTTTCTTTCTTTCTTTCTTTCTTTCTCTCTTTCTTCCTTCCTTCCTTCCTTCCTTCCTTTTTCTTTTTCTTTCTTTTTTCCTTTCTTTCTTTCTTTCTTTCTCTTTCTTTCTTTTTCTTTTTTTCTTTTCTTCCTTCCTTTCTTTTTTTCTTTTCTTTCGTCTCTTTTTCTTTCTCTTCTTTCTTTCCTTTCTTTCTTCCTTCCTTTCTTTTTTCTTGCTTTTCTTTCCTTCCTTCCTTCTTTCTTCTTTTCATTCTTCTCTTTCTCTTTCTCTTCTTTCTTTCGTTTCTTTCTTTTCTTTCTTTCTTTCTTTCTTTTCTTTCTTTTCTTTCTTCTTTCTTTTCTCCTTCTTTCTGTGTGTGTGTGTGTGCGTGTGTGTGTGTGTGTAGACTGAGTCTCGCTATGTCATCCAGGCTGGAGTGCAGTGATGTGATCTCACCTCATTGCAACCTCTGGCTCCCGGGTTCAAGGAATTCTCCTACCTCAGCCTCCTGAGTAGTTAGACTACAGGCACACGCTAACACGCCCAGCTAATTTTTTGTATTTTTTAATAGAGACCGGGTTTCACCATGTTTTCCAGGCTGGTCTCAAACTACTGAACTCAGGCAATCCGCCCGCCTCGGCCTCCCAAAGTGCTAGGATTACAGGCATGACCTGGCTAGTTTCACTTAACATAATGTCCTCCAGTTCTGTCCATGTTACAAATGACAGGATTTCCTTCCTTTTTATGACTGAATAACATTCCATTGTGTATATGTGCTACATTTTCTTTAACCATTTGTCCATTGATGAATACTTAGGTTGTTTCCATACCTTGGCCGTTGTGACTAGCGCTGCAATAAACGTGGGAGTGCAGAAATCCGTTGATTTCTTTTCTTTAAGCTTTATTCCCAGCACTCACATATATTTTAAAGTAAGTACAAGAAAAGTCCATTTCTGATGCATTCTGTACATACAAGATTGTTCAGTGATAACTGGTACACGTGTGTAATGATGATACTTGGGACAGGAGAACAATTCTGAAGAGAATTCTCAATCATTCATAGTTAAATTGTTTTCAGCATAGATTTAGTAAGTACTCTTTGTTAATCTTTGAACATTGCCAAACCATGTAATTTTTGTGTGAAAGGAATGTTAACCAGAGCAGCTCCCAATTATGTGGGTGAGAACTTAACTGTTTTGTCTTTAAGTGGAGAGACACTTTTAAAAGACCTATTGAAGTAGTTTTTGTTTTCTTTTCTTTGTTATTCTTCTGGGTCATTATTATAACTGTCTCCATTCACGATTTTCTACCTATCTAGAAATGTAAAGCTGATATTTTTAGATATGCATTAAATTTTTAAGAATTGGAAATATATTTGCCTATTTGCAAGGACACTGAATGACTTTAAACGTCCTGCATAAAATGTTTTCTGTATGTACCAGGAAAAAACTTGGGTTCAAAATGTTTAGAGTAATTGTAATTATGACTTGTGGAATGTATGAATTACAGCTAAGTAATTTTTTTCCATTTTTTCAAAAGAAATGGGTACACCTATGTGTATCCTGAACACTTAGAGAGTCTTAATTGCCTGCCATGAGGTAGTATGTAGGAGTATGATTAAATTGGTTAATACAGAGAAAGGAAACCTCCAAGAGAGAATGCAGTTGTTAGCATTGCTTCTGTGATTGAATTTAGGATTTATAGCACCTTACATTTTTAAAAAGTTACATGTCGTTTTTGCACATGGTGTTAGAGATTGACTGAATTATTCATAATGATATATTTTATGCTAATTCACTAGAATGTTTCTCGAATAATGGTAATTTCAAATTCCTCATTTTTTGGAAAATGCGTTTTCTTCAGTACCAAGATCTCTCCCCTGTCATTGTGTTCTTCTGAGATATCACTGGTGCTGTGATCTGGAGCTATTTGTTCAATCATGACCTGTGGAGCTTTCTTAACCTCCCATAAACTTAAGTGCCAATCACCAGGCTGGATATAATTACACTTTGGTGATTTCTTTGAGCTTTAAGGACTAATGAATAGCCTCAAGTATTTAAATAACTGCTTGAACTTTGTTAATTGATACAAACTGTCTGCAATAATTCTACTTAGTCTGGTATGCCACCTGAACAGCTTTATCTTAGGTTTACATACTTAATTGGTAGTGTTGAATGGTACATGATATTTACATGAGCCTTTGTCTTACTGAACTACATGTGAGATAACCATTCCGAGTCATATTTTAATGCTGTATTCCAACTTCACAAGCAAATACATTAGAATCAGTGTTTGTGTTCCAGACCTGAACAAATATTATTTTATGTCAAATTCTGTTAGTCTTTTGTAAACATACTAAAACTCATGGATTCAAATTAGGGTTCATATTTTTTCCACATTTCAAATTTATGGAAGTGCATATTTACTTTTCAATTAAAATTCAAGTATTTATGTAAAATTTATGAAAGTGCTACAAAATAGTTTAATAAATAATGATTTGAAGACTTATTTTCATTGTAGTATTTTATTGACATTCTCTATAAAAATAATCAAGATATGTCTAAAGGAATAACTGGGTTCAGAGATTATTTTATTTCCTAAAACAAAATCATAAAATGTATAATAAATATTGATCTGAATCATGATTAATATCATATGCATTTTTATTGTAGAAATTATAAAAGTAAGAATAATTATAAATAAGTGTTTCATTGAGAATTAACTGTAGTGTTCTAGATTTAAACTAGCTAGAAATTTCTGTATATGAATTCTTATTCTAAAATGTGCTGGACATGTGACATTAAGTAAGTTATGAGACTTCTGTAAGCAGCTGTTTCCTCATCTGTAAGATGGGAAATAATGATGAAGACAGGAATAATTATGTTAAACACTAAACATTTCTTGATATTTCATGGATGTTCAATAAATGCTATCTCATTATTCCCACAGGAAAAAAAAGTCTTACTACTTTTAGTTTTGCTTTGATTATATCCAGAATTATGACCCAGATTTGGCTTTAGATGACCTTGAACTATTTTCAGACACAAAATTATGCTTTCAAAGTATTAATATCTGACACCATTAATGCTATTTAAAGGAAACTTTCAGAGAATCTGAAGGGAATTTATTTTTCTGAAAAGTAACTAGCTGAAAAGTCAAAATTTGTTTGAATGTGTACATTTTGGTATATTTGAAAACAATGGTGATGCTCGATGATGAATCATATATTGATGTGTTTTTCTTTAGTGTATTCTCTCTTGACAAGTGGAAGATTGTATACAATTAAGTGTTATTAGGTATTATTAAATCTAAGTCATGAATGGATCATTCCCAGATTGCTGACCTATATATTAGTATAAATATTTTTTAAGTGTTTTTGTTTGATAGATTTTAGTTGTATGTGTGCATGTTTTCTGTTATTTTTGTGTTAGCAAATAGTCTGATATAGTAAATAATATTCAAAATAAATCCTGGCTACAATATTGAATAGGTATGCGCCTTCAGAGTTCTGTATGGCTATTAAGAAATGGTTTAGCATTCAGGAGTTTATATATACTGTTAACTCAAGGTTAGCATAATGCTGCTTCCTTACATATTAAATTTGGCCTAAAAGTTTCTCTGTACATTGTGAATTATAACAAGTCAAGGTGTAAACCTACCATAGCCCACACCTATGCCAATCACTGAGTTTTGGCCAATCAAATACAGCCAACTGTTCGAACTATATTCAAATAAGGCAAATGCTGAGTTCTAATCAATCCAGGTGTTTTCTGTAGGTTGCTTTCCTTTTGCTGTCCATAAATCTTCTTCCGTCATGTGGCTGTGCGAGAGTCTCTATGAATCTGCTGTGATTCTGGTGTCTCCCTGGTTCATGACTTATTCCTTGCTCAGTTAAACTCCTTTAAATGCAATTTAGCTGAAGTTTTTCTTTTAGCAATACTCAGAACTTTGTTAAAAAGGAAGCAAGGGATTTGCACATGTCTATATTGTAAGGAAAAAAAAATACACACAATTCCTGTCATGTTCCAGAAAATAACACACATAGCATACTTACTGATGTAGACTTTTCTCTTTTCTTGGTAGCAACAGCCACATGGTGGTATAAGCACTTGAAATTTGGCTTGTGTTACTGAGAAACTACATTTTAAATATTTACTATTAATTTTTTTATATTGACATTTAAATAGTCACATAGGGGTAGGAGACATAATCTGGGACAGCATATTGCTAGATTCATGAGCAATTTTCACACAAGGTTAAATTTATGCCATGGCTTGCTTCTGACAGTACCTGGAACACAAGTGCCTTGGAGTGCCTATCCCTTAACTAACTCCCTCATTGCTCAGAAATGGCCCAAGCAGAAGAGTACAAAGCAATATAATGGCAGAGATAATGTTCAGATCTCCAGATATTGTGTCCCTCTGTCAGAGTCCCCAACAGAACTTAATTTCTGATTTCCTTTTGACAAATGATAAACTTGGTAGATGGTGATAATGAAATTCAACAACCATAATAGTTAAACACTATGTCCCTTTCTGTGGTATGGTGATAAGAACTGAGAAAATGGAGATAGAACAAGTGGAGCATTCTTATGACTAGACTCTGCTCCTTATCTCTTCAGTGAGTCTGTTGACAGAAATGCCGTATTCTATTCAGCATTATTATTGGGCTTGGTTATGAGTCATTAGTTTATCTTGTTATGTGAAAGTCCCTAATTTGATCAACATGAAGCCATTTGATAAAGAATGACATTGGTATAGGAATCAAATACAGAATTCGATTTTCAGAATTATTTTCTGATAATAAAATATAAATTATTGTAATAGTAGTAAACACAAATGAAGTACACAGGGTTAGTGATTTGGGGATCAAAGAGTCATTGCACATAAATCATTAACAAAAGTCGTTGGACACTGACACAGAAATCTGTATGTCTTCCATTAATTTAAATTCAGACTTTTTCCTCTTATTAGAAGAAAATATCAAACAGCTGATAGATAAGCAAATTAGTGCAACACGCTTTTCAAAGTTAAAGAATTATGATAGAACACAAAAAAATGCCACAAAGATGCTTTTATTTTTCAGTCTAGATTTCACAATAAATATTCTAGGTTATTCAAATAGTTTTCCTGACTATTAAGATTTATTTATAGCATGACACATAATGAAAAATTCTGACACCTATCATTTAAATAAGAATATTTCCACAATATTTTTGCAGGAATAAACTTTCAAAGATTTTAGTGCTAGAAACTTCGTGGCAGAATTTTAGTAGATGCTGATAATATTTCTGCCAGAAATTGCAATCAGGCTCACGTTCTACTTGAAGACATTCTTGAAATTAACAGAGTAGCAATCTGTTAACTATCTGTAGAGGCTCACCTTCCTTTTACAAACTGTTAATAATACTCTGGTGAGACAGATGTGATAATTTCCCTAACCAACAAAATTTTCTGTGTAGAAAGAATGAATGCTTCAAGGTTAAATGTTTATATTTTTTGAAACTTGCAATGAAGTCATGTGTTTTTTCTTTCATATATTGTTTAAAAATTTTCCATTTATATTTTTATTCTCTGAACTTTAGTAATAATTGTGGATTCATTTTGAGCAGCTCATCAAATATTGGAAGAAAACAACAGAAATAATAGCAAGAGCTACTGACTTTAGAAGAACTGAGCCCCAAACTGAGTTCAAAGCTAATTGCTCTTATTTTGGATATACATGATAGAAATTGGATACCTATATGGATTTGATGTACCAATTCCTTTCTTGATATATAACTTTAAAAAAGTCTATGTAGTTAACCTATTAATATAAAACTGACACTCGTTTAAATCTGCTGTCTCCCATTCCATTGGAAAGATCTCTGTTTAGAACTACAGGAAATAAGGGCAAGTGTAGATATTTCTTGTAATAAGTTAATAATAAAGGGAGAGCTATCATTACCACATTGTAAATTATACAGTAAATTTTAGGTAATTTATTTAGTACCTTAAACACCCATGAAATTTCACTAGTTGACAGCAATTGAAAATGCAAATTAATTGCATACTCCATCCCACATCTGAAATAAAAGGAAAATGTCAGAAATTGGCTAATTCTGGTTTCCTTTTAAATATCATGTTTTATTTTTTTTTTATGTTTCTTTAATCTTTTCAGCAGTGCTTAAGGATTTAGAAGATGTTGATTAAAGCATTTCCTCTGATTAATTATATTTTGGCTTTCAACTGTTTTATTTTATTTTAAAATCAAGTGCACACACATTGTCTGGATTATATGAGCATCTGCTCTTCCCAGTCTCTGCAAATATTTATATAAATCTAACTGCCACCCTGATCCCTCCAAGTTCTCACTGCTTAGCTAATCCTGATTGCATCCCCTCATTAAGCCATCTTCAGGATATGGAAACATAAATAAAGCAGATGAACAACCTACATTTCAGGGATATTTGCGTGCATGGCTTGCCACTTAACTAATGCTATTAAATTCTCAGAATTCATTCTAAAATCACAGAGTTTCCTTTCTTTAATGGTACATTTGATTATTATTAATCTAAAAACTATAGGCATACCTCATTTATTGTGCTTTGATTTATTGACCTTCACTTTATAAGTTGAAGGCCTTTGGCAATCCAGCATTGAGCAAGTCTATCAATGCCATTTTTCTTCCCATCAGCGTGTACTCACTCCATGCCTCTGTGTAGCATTTTGGTAATTTTAACATTTCAAACTCTTCCATTATTATTATATGTCCTGGTGATTTGTGATTAGGGATCTTTGATGGTACTACTATAATTGTTTTGGGATGCCACAAACTGCACTCACATGACAGTGAACTAGATAAAGGTTGTATGTGTTCTTGACTTCCCCATCAACTGGCCATTCCCCTGTTTCTCTCCCTCTCCTTAGGTCTCCGTATTCCCTAAGACACAACATTGTTGAAATAAGCCTACAATGTTTAATAACCCTACAACAACCTCTAAAGTGTTCAATCAAAAGGAAGAACTGCAAGTCTTTCACTTTAAATAAAGAGCTAGAAATGATTAAATTTAGAGAGAAAGGTGGTGTACCGAAAGCTGAGGCAGGTAGAAAGCTAGGCCTCTTGCACCAAACAGCCAACTGAACAACGCAAACAAAAGGTTCTTGAAGGAAATTAAAAGTGATACTTTAGTAAATACACAAATAATAAAGTGAAAGAGCCTTATTGCTGATATGGAGAAAAATTTGGTGATCTGCATGGAACATCAAACTAGTCACAACATCCCTTAAGCCAAAGTAAAATCCAGAGCAAGGCCCTAATTCTCTTCAATTCTTTGAAGGCTGGAAGACGTGAGGAAGCTGCAGAAGGGAAGTTCAATGCTAGAAGAGATTAGTTCATAAGGTTCAAGGAAAGAAGCCATCTCTATAATACGAACGTGCAAAGTGAAGCAGCAAGTGTCGATGAAGAAGCTGCAATTTTTTAGATCTAGCTAAGATTACTGATGAAGGTGGCTACACTAAACAACAGATTTTCAGTGTAAACAAAACAGCCTTACATTGAAAAAAGATGCCATCTAGGACTTTCGTATCTACAAAGGAGAAGTCAATATCTGGTTTCAAAGCTTCATAGGACAGGCTGACTCTTGTTAGAGGTGAATGCGGCTGGTGACCTTTGGTTGAAGCCAGTGTTCATTTACCATTTCAAAAATTTTAGGGCCCCTAAGAATTATGCTAAATTTACTCATCCTGTGCACTAGAAATGGAGCAACAAAGCCTGGATAACAGTAATCTGTTTACAGTGTGATTTACTGAGTATTTTAATCCCAATGTTGAGACCTACAGCTCAGAAAAAAGAAATTTCAATATTTTTCCCAATATTTTCAAAATGTTTGAAAATATTACTATTCATTGAGAACACATGGACACAGGGAAGGGAACATCACACACTGGGGTCTGTTGGGGGGTGGGAGAGCTAGGGAAGGGATAGCAGGGGGGTATTGGGGAGGGATAACATTAGGAGAAATACCTAATACAGATGATGGGGGGATGGATGCAGCAAACTACCATGGCATGTGCATACCTAAGTAAAAATCCTGCATTATCTGCACAGGTACCACAGAACTTAAAGTATAATAAAAAATGGCTAAAAAACAATGCATCTGGCCACTCAAGAGCTTTGGTGAAATTGTATGAAGAGACTAATGTTGTTATTATGCCTGCTTATACAGCATCCATTCTGCCGCACATAGATTAAGGAGTAATTTAGACTTCCAAGTTTTATTATTTAAGGAATACATTTTGAGAGGCTATAGCACCATAGATAGTGATTCCTCTGATGGGTCTAGGAAAATTAAATTAAAAACCTTTTTGAAAAGATTCATCATTCTAGATGTCATTGAGAATATTCATGATTTATGGAAGGATATCAGATAGTCAGATATCACTATTTACAGGAATTTGGAAGGAGTTGATTCCAAGCCTCATGGATGACATTGAGAAATTTAACACTTCAGTGGAGGAAGTAACTGCAGATGTAGTGGAAATAGCAAGAAAATAGAATACAAATGGAGCATGAAGATATGACTCAATTGCTGAAATTTCATTATAAAATTTGAATGGATGAGGAGTTGCTTCTTATGGATGAGCAAAGAAAGAGGTTTCTTGTCTACTTCTGGTGCAGATGCTAGGAGCATTTCTGAAAGGACAATGAAGGATTTACACTAACTTAGTTGATAAAGCGATAGCAGGGTTTGAGAGGATTCACTCCAATTTTGAGAGGCATCTTAATGGGGTAAAATTCTATCAAACATCATTGCATATTACAGAGAAATAATTTGTGAAATCAATGCAACAAACTTCACTCTTTGCCTTATTTAAGGAATTGCCAATCATCCCAACATTCAGCATCCATTACCCTTGTCAATCAGCAGCCATCCACATTGAGGCAAAAGCCTCCATCAGCAAAAAGATTCTCATTCATGGAAAGCTCAGATGATTGTTGGCAATTATTAGCAACAAAGTATTTTAAATGAAAGTACACTTTTCTAGACATAATGTTATTGCATAATTAATGGACTACAGCGTAGTATAAACATAACTTTTGTATGCACTGAGAAACCAACACATTATTTAGACTCACATTGTTTTAATATTTGCTTGGTTGCAGTGGTCAGGAATAAAACAGGCAGTATCTCCAAGGTATACCTGTATTATGGATATGAAGACCTTATTGAGATGATTTACTTTTTTGTGTATCCTCTATACATTGAATATGACTGAACATTTAGAATTTATTAGGAAGTTGAAAGGTAACACATACATGTTGAGTATCTCCTGTATCTGTTTTCCATTTATTATAAGTATTTGTTCTTCTTTTATCTATCTATGGACTAAGAGAATATATAGAAACAGCACCCCTCCACAAAGATGGAATGCTAATAGTTTCTATAAAGACTGTCTTTCACCTGGGTTTCCTTAACTAAATATAGCTTTCATATGGGGACAGTACTTTAATCTGGTGCCTTCAGTTTATTTCATGCTTTGATACAGAGTGAGAGACATCTATTTCACTTCATTTTACAGATTGTCCTTTGACCATGTAGTTTCTGCAGACAGAATGATTTTTTTAATTGTAAATATCTAAGACTGAGAATTTTTGTTCTTGCAGCTTTATGTAATTATGTTCAAAGGGGTTTGAATTAAAACAGAACAGATGTGTCCATCTTTAATTATGGTGTAACAAATTGTGTTACTCTAAGGCTTTATTAAGTGAAACGCTCATCTTTGTGTAATAATGGGCCAGACAATTTCAAAATGGTATCAGTGAACACAATGTATTGCCTATTCTACTTAGACTTCAAACGAACTTTAAAAATTCAGAGGATGTACATTTGAAGGCAGAAGACATTATGGAAAATATGCATATTTGTTTTTTTAAAATTCTAAGTTAAGTGAAGCATATGATAAATCTTTATGCCATCTAAGTAAGACAGAAAAGCTAACATTTCTGTCTTACTTAGATGGCATTAAGATTTATCATATGTTTTAGATATATCTGAAATATATAAGATTTATCATATGTTTAGGTATATCTGAAATCTATATGTTTTAGATATATCTGCTAACATAGACTGAGAAGATATATCTAAAGAGTAATGAGAAGATTCAGCTCTTTATATTGGAAAATATCATTTTAGGGTTCCCTAAAAACTCTTTTATATTCTTTTGTGTAAACACTCTCTTAATAAATGAGTGGCTAGAAAAACCCCTTTTCTCGGGCAACACTCTGAAGTCAGTAAAAAAAAAAGCCCTTTATACTCACTGTCAGCTACTTAGGCAACCAAAAAATAGTAAAAAGAATATGGACTTGTACAAATCCTGTGAAATGAGCCCCATCTCAATGTTTCTATTTCTGTCAGTTGTACCACAATCCTTTTATGCTTCTGGATATATCCAACTCTTTTACGCTTTTCTTTGTTTCTGCCTTTTCTCAATATGTCACCAATTACTATTTTTATTCCTCAATTTTTTTTCTTGAGATGCTCTTTTTCTCCATTATCATGACCACCCGAATCCAGGCTCTATTTCCTTATACCCAGATTACTACATCAATTTGCCAAATTTTCTTGATGTTTCTTTCCCCCTTTCTATTCTTTTTCAGTTCATTGCCAATCTAATATAAAAATCATGATTTTATTATTTATTTTTTAATTTCAATAGTGTTTGGGGTGCAGGTGGATTTTGGTTACACGGATGAGTTCTTCAGGGGTGAGTTCTGAGATTTTAGTGCACCCCTCACCTGAGCAGTGTACACTATACCTAATATGCTGTCTTTCATCCTTCATCCCACTCCCAACTTCCCTTCTGAGTCTCCACAGTCCATTATATTGCTCTGTATGTCTTTGTGTCTTCAAAACTCAGCTCCCACTTACAAGAGAGAAGATATGGTACTTGGTTTTCCATTCCTGAGTTACTTCACTTAGAATAATGGCCTCCGGTCCAACCAAGTTTCAGCAAAAGACCCTATTTCACTCTTTTTTATGGATCAGTAGTATTCCATGGTGTATATATAGCAGATTTTCTTTATCGATTCATTGGTTGATGGGCACTTAGGTTGGCTCCACATTCTTGCAATTGCAAATTGAGCTGCAATAAACATGTGTGTGCATGCGTCTTTTTCACATAATTTCTTTTTTGGAGGGTAGATGCCCAGTAGTGGGATAGCTGAAATAAATGGTAAATTTGCTCTTGGTCTTTAAGGAGTCTCCATACCATGTTCCATGCTGGTTTACTAACTTACATTCCCACCAGAAGTGTCAAAGTGTTCCTTTTTCACCACATGCATGCCAACATCTATTTTTTTTTTTTTTAAATTGTGGCCATTCTTGCAGGAGTAAAGTGGTATCTCATTGCAGTTTTAATTTGCATTTCCCTGAGGATTAGTGATGTTGAGCAAAAAATGGTGATTTTGGTTTGATGGATAACTTCTTACAATCCTTTGGTAGCTTGAGTTTTTTATACAATACCATACTTTTGTGTCTGGTTTTCAGGATCATCCATAATCCTTAAGCACCTTCTTATCACCACTGCTCAATAAAATGAATGATATGGTTTTCCTTTCATTAAGTGCCTTCATTTTCAGTATTTAAACACAGCCTTTACTAGGCGGAATTGTTCACTGCATCCCAACACATGTACTTTACCCTCTCCCCATGCTCTTTCTCTAGCTGAGGACATTCTGGTAACTATCGCTTTCTCATGAAACTTGCTTCCTTTCTTGAAAGACCAGATTCTCCATTGTGCTTTCTTCTTTTTATTTTTCTCTTTCTCTAGCTACCAATTCAGTTTTAGTTTACACCTTAGTTGTTTCCTAAACGATTTTAACTCCTCATGAAGACCTTAATCTGCTTGCATAGAGTGGCTCAACTCTAAGTATAATCTGGTTTATTAATTGGCCTGCCTTCTCTGAGGAATTCATTGCTCAGACTGTCTTCTTGTTTATTCAGATGAGAAGGAGGCAAAAAGATGAGATGGGCAAAAGAGAAAATTTGGAAAATGAATATTTTATTTTATTGCAGTGTCTGTGCAATTGTTGGTCTGAAGGGAACCAACACACTAAATTCAAAGATGATGAAAAAAAATTAACTTCACAGACTTGTAGTAAACACCAGATGTTGAAAGAGAAGCTTATCAAACTAACTTTCAGCTTTCATCTTTAAGAGACAAATTACAACAAAAAACCAAAATAAACTTAAAGAAATCATAGAGGATATTGAGTGAAAATGTAAAGCTATAGATTCTGAAACAGAAGGCATATCGAGACAGCCCTTGTCAATGTATTTCTTTATGATTGAGGGCTGCTGCTGCTAGAGGTCTCTAGGTTCCTGTATGATCTGTTGGTCACTGTACTTCAGTTTCCCAACTTTTACCCCCAGTAAACATGCACACTCACATTTTTAGGATCCAAAGAAGAGAGCAGAGCTTGATCTGTCAGGCAGAACAGCAGGATAGACAATGTAGTTTGATCCTTCTTCCTGCTTCCTCAACACAGAACTCTGAATTCTCATCTGAGAAATAAGAACACCATTAACTCTGATGAATTAGAAATAAGGCAAGGACGAAAACTGAGTTACTTACCTAATATTAGAAAATGAAGAAATGCTTATCACTGGATTCACCTGCCTCACTAAATGTATTTTATTACTTGAACATATATAATAAATACAGAATTTTTCTTATCCTTTAATAAGCAATTCAAAGAGAGAAAACTTCATTCATATTAAAAGTATAGAGATGAAAATTTAAAATAATATACCAGAAAGGACTGCTACAAATCAATGATATTTTATTAGACAAATACATCTGTTTTTGTAGATCAAATAATGAGGTATCAGTAGACATGGCTTCAAAGAAGATGTTGATTTCCTTTTTCAAAATTCAAAATTATTATAATATATATTGTAGAAAATTAAGACAGAGGCAAAAGCCTAAAACAAAAAAGTTATCCTTGATCCCATCCCACTATCTAGTGATAACCATAGTATATATGTTGGTAAACATCTTACCAAGATGTAGCTTTGTGTGGGTAGACATTTTTACAAGAATGATATAACATTGTGTACTGTCTAATAAAAAGTTTTGTTTAACAATATATAGTTATTTCCCATGTCAAATATTATAATCTATTAAAGCTTTTATGTCCAATACAAAGCAACACTAAATGTAAGATAATTCCCTATTTTTCTATTAGAAGGCCAATTTAGTTAGCTACAAAGATATAGTTAATACCACATATTTGCATATCTATTAAATTTATGTTAAAACTTTAATATGAAGAAATCCCATATTTAATGAAACACTGGTTTTTCATCAAAGGAAACATTCTTTTGAGTCACCAGATTTTCAGAGTTCATCATTTATCATTTTGTATCTATTTATAATGGAGTTACTGGAAATTTTGTTGCAAGCCGCAAGTATTCATTTACATAGCATTAAAACTTTTATTATTTTTGTTAATCTCCACAACATAACCATTTATCATACTGCTTTTAAAGGAATCTTGTTTACCACAGTGGCCAAAAGTTGAATACTGTGTGGTCAGACTCCAGGAATCATTATTAAATATACGCCAATTTTTGGTAATTCTCTTTTCCCCCCTGCTGTTTTAGTTACGTAACAAACTAAAATGATAAAAATATTTTAGTTTTTACTAAATGTTTTACTGTTAGCGAGTTCATGTTAACTCTCTCTCTCTCATCTACATATCTAACTGAATACATGGACACTTCTCTCATCTTCACATTGACGAAGGTGATTTTGAACTAATGTGTTCATTCAATCCCTAAAATGCTATTAAAGACACAGGAATTGAGAATGCATCCTTTGAAAAAATTGATTTTAAACTAATTCATTTTTTTGAGGTGTCATTTTTGGAAAAAAATATATTTGATCATATAAATTATAGTAAAGAAAAGGGCAAGATCATGTGAAATATATATTTGAGGTTTTTGTTTAATGCTCAATATAAGCACGTTATACTCCACAATTAGACCATCAGAAGATTAAAGAAAAAATATTGAATCCAAAAATATTAATTATAGATTAATTATTATATCATATTATTTATTTATTATTGAGATAGGGTCTCGCTCCATCACCCAGGGTGGAGTGCAGTGGCATGATCACAGCTCACTGCAGCCTCAACTTCCCAGCTCAAATTATCCTCCTATCTCAGCTTCCTGAGTAGCTGGGACCACAGGCTTGTGTCATCACACCTAGCTTAATTTTTATATTTTAAAAATGAAGAGATAGTGAAACGAAGAGGGCAAACAACCTTCTCAACTTTCACAGACATTTCTGGAGTGAGTTCAAATTAGGCAGGTTTCTTGGCCATTTATTGCTCTTTACTCAATGTGATACTGAGATGTAAAACAAATTCATCCTAAACTTCCTCCAGAAATTGAAAGACACATGCAAAGGACCAATTCTAATAAATTCTACCAGCTGAGTAAACTCAAAATTCAGAATAAATTCCCCTCAAGCTTCTCTTAGGGATTCTTACAATGCTTGTTTTCTAAGAAAATAAGGACAAACTCTCTTGAGAAATATTTCCCTTTGTTATCTGGATGGATGCTGCTTTCTGTGTCATCCTTCTTTATTTAGGAAAACTAACTCAGATGATTTAGGCTTCAACTCCCTCCCCTCCTTCACCCCAGTCTTTCAACCCCACATATATGGATTCTGGAAAGGCATTTTATCTTAGGTACTAGTTTATTCATTCAACAAACTTAAACTTAACTAGTCAACTACTACTTTGCACTAAAACTGTGCCAGGCACAGAGGAAACAAATATAAAAACCCCAAATTTGTGATCCTCATTAGGGCTATTCATAATATTCTCACTTTCTGTTTATAAATGCATGGTATTATTAAATTGCATTTGTCCACCTCCTTACCATTAGATAAGAATTTGTTACTTACTTGTTAAAATTTAATTGCTTGTGCCTGACTCTGCAGGCCTTTCATGTCCCTGTCATGGAAGCAAATGTCAAGAGGGAGCCTGAGGCTCTGAATGACCACAGTAAACACAGCTATTCTCCTGGTGGTGCTGGAAAAGAAGGGTGACAGTATTAAACTACTGAGATTTTAGGGGCTATTATTGGAGCTTAACTTAGCTTATCTTGGCAGAAAATCCTTGCTTTCAAGATCCCCTTAAATAAGTGAAGTAGAGATAATAATAAAGTATTTCAATTACACTCTAATCATATCTATTATAAAAATATGCTTTATGTGATGGAAGGACTAAGGAAAGAATTTTGTGAAGTTGATGATATCAGGCTTAGGAGTCAGAAAGTCTTGAGTTGCAATCCTGACTCTTGTATTTTTAGCTATATATAAGTCATTAAACTTTCTAAGCCTGTGACATAGTTTGGATATTCATCCCCTCCAAATCTTATGGCAGAATTTGATCCCCAGTGTGGGAATTTTTTTTTTTTTCTTGTAAATCTGTTTTAGTTCTTTGTAAATTCTGGATATCAGGCTGGGTAATTCATAAAGAAAAGAAGCTTATTTGGTTCACAGTTCTGCCTATACAAGAAGGGTAGTACCAGCAACTGCTTCCGGTGAGGGCCTCAGGAAGTTTTCAGTCATGGTGAAAGATGGAGAGCGGGCATGTCACATGATGAAAGATAAAGCAAGAGAGAGACAGGGAGGTGCCAGGCTCTCTTTAACAATCAGATTTCATGGTAACTGATAGATCAGGGCTCACTCATTTCTGCAAGGACTGCAGCAAACGCCTGTGATGAGGCATCCGCTCCCAAGACCCAAACACTTATTAAGAAGTATGTTATTATGATTTAAATGTTTGATTTCTTTGGGTAGTATGGACAGTTTAGCTATATTGATTCTTTCAATTAATGAATGTAAAATATCTTTCTTGTTGTGTGACCTATTCACTTTCTTTCATTAACGGTTTTCTTTTTGAGATAGGGCCTGGCTCTGTCACCTGGGCTAGAGTGCAATGGCATGATCTTGGCTTACTGAAACTTCTGCCTTCCCGGGCTTAAGCGATACTTGCACCTCAGCCTCCCAAATAGCTATTTTTGGGAGTAGTATTTAGCTACTACTAGTATTTAGTAGTAGTTTTTAGCTGCTACTCCCAAGTAGTAGTATTTTTGGTAGAGATGGGGTTTCACCATGTCGCCCAGGCCAGATTCAAACTCCTGAGCACAAGTGTTCTCCCTGCCTCTGCTTCCCAAAGTGTTTGAGCCACTGTGCCCAGTCCATCAATGTTCTATAATTTTCATTGTAGAAATTTTTCAGTTCTTTGATTAAATTTATTCTCAGGTATTTTATTTTAATTATAGATATTGTAAATGGGATTACTTTTTTGGTTTCCTTTTCAGATTGTTTACTATTGGTATGTAGAAATGCTACTGATTTTTGTATGCTGATTTTATATCTTTGAACTTTAATAAATTCGTTTAAAAGTTCTAATAATTTTTTTGGTGGAGTCCTTAGGATTTTTAAAATATAAAATCATATTGTCTGCAAACAAGATAGTTTGACTTTTTCTTTTCCAATTTGGATGCCCTTTATTTCTTTCTGTTATCTAATTACTTTGGCTAAGACTTCCAGTACTATAATGAATGAAAGTAATAAACATAGGCATCCTTGTCTTGTTCCAGATTTTAAACTAATGGCTTAATGGATTTGTCATATATGGCCCTTATTGTTTTGAGATATTTTCCTTCTTTACTCAGTTTGTTCTGAGTTTTTTGTTTTTGTTTTTGTTTTTTTTAAATCATGAAATGCTATTGAATGTCTTTTCTAACATTTGTTGAAATTATCAGATGACTTTTGTCCTTATTCTGTTGATGTAATGCCTTGTGTTTATTGATTTGTGCATGTTGAACCATCCTAGCCCCTCTGCGATGAATTCCACTTGATGATGATGAATCTTTTAAATGTGTTGTTGAATTTGGTTGCTAGAATTTCCTTGAAAATTTTGCATGTATGTTCATCAGAAATACTGGCTGGCAGTTTTTTTTAAATTGCATTTTTCTTTTTTTAAAAATTATTTATTATACTTTAAGTTCTGGAGTACATATGCAGATCGTTCAGGTTTGTTACATAGGTGGACACATGCCATGGTGGTGGTTTGCGGCATCCATCGTCCTGTCATCTACATTAGATATTTCTCCTAATGCTATCCCTTCCCAATACCCCTAACCCCTGCTATTCCTCCCCTAGCTCCCACCACCCCCAGGCCCTGGTGTGTGACGTTCCCCTCCCTGTGTCCATGTGCATGCATTGCTCAGCATCCACTTATGAGTAAGCACGTGGTGTTTGGTTTTATGTTCTTGTGTCTGTTTGCTGAGAATGATGGTTTGCAGTTTCATCCATGTCTGTGCAAAGAACATGAACTCATCCGTTGTTATGTCTTTGTCTGGGTTTAGTGTTAGGGTAATTCTAGCTTTGTAGAATGAGTTTGAAAGTGTTTCCTCCTTTTGATTTTTTTAGGATTGCTTGAATAGAATTGGTATTGGCTCCACTTTAAAGGTTGGTAGAATTCAGCAGTGAAGTTATCAGCCCCTGGCTCCCTCACCCCACTGCACGTCTGCCTCTGGGAGACTTTTTATGACTTCTATCTCATTACTTGCTATTAGTCTGTTCGGATTTGTATGTTTTCATGTCTAGAAGTTCATTCATTTATTCCAGGTTTTCTAGTTTATTGGCATATAGTTGCTCATAATAGTCTCTATTGCTCCTTTTAATTTCTGTGGTATCAGTTGTAATGTCTCTTTTTGCACCTCTAGTTTTCTTTATTTGGTTCTTTTTTCTTCTTAGTCTGGCTAATCATGGTTGATTTTGTTTATCTTTTCAAAAAGCAAATTTTTCATTTTGTTTATCTGTTGTATTTTTTTTTTTTGGTTTTGATTTCTTTTATTTCTGCTCTGATCTTTATTATTTTATTTCTTCTACTAATTTTGGGCTTGTTAGGCCCTTGAATTTCTAGTTCTCAAAGATGCATCATTTCTTTTTATTTTTTTCAAGTCTTTCTATTTTTTGATGTAGGTATTTATTGCTATAAACTTTCCCATTAGCACTGCTTTTGCTGTACTCGCTAGAGTTTGGTATGTTGTATTTCAATTTTCATTTCTTTCAGTAAATTTTAAGTTTTCTTCTTAATTTATTTATTGATTCAATGGTCATTCAGAAGCATATTGTTTAATTTCCAAGTGTTTGTATAGTTTCCAAATTTATTCTTGTTAGTAATTTCTAATTTTGTTCCATTGTAATCAGAAAAGATACTTGGCATGACTTCAATTTTTATACCTTTTTGAGATGTTTTTTGTGTCCTATCATATGGTGTTCTTGAGAATGTTCCTTGTGCTGAGAAGAATAATATGTATTCTGCAGCTGTTGGATGAAATATCTATTAGATATCTGTAAATACCAGATATCTATTAGATATCTGTAAATCTATTAGGTATCTATTAGATATCTGTAAATATCTATTAGATCCATTTGGTCTATACTGCAGATTAAGTCTGTTTCTTTGTTGATTTTCTGTCTAGATGATCGGTCCAGTGCTGAAAGTAGGGTGTTGAAGTCCCCAACTATTATTGTATAGGGGTTGATCTCTTTATTTATCTGCAATAAAATTTACTTTATACATCTGTGTGCTTCAGTTTTGGGTGGATATATATTTATAACTGCTATATTCCTTTTGATTGACCCCTTTGGAATGGTATAATCACTTTCTTTATCTCTTTTTAGAGTTTTTGTCTTAAAATCCATTTTATATTGTGTAAGCATAGTTACTTTTGCTCCTTTATTTTTTTTGGTTTTCATTCACATAGCATATCTTCTTTCATCTTTTAATTTTCAGTTTATGATTGCATTTGCAGGTCAAGTAAGTTACTCATACCCAATACTCAATAGTAGTTGGGTATTGTTTTCTTACCATTCAGGCATTCGGTGTCTTTTGATTGGATAATCTAGTTCATTTATATTCAATGTTATTAATAATAGGCAAGAACTTACTACTACATTTTGCTATTTGTTTTCTGGTTGTTTTGTTAATCTCATCTTCTTCCTTTCTTCATGACTTTCATTGTGTGTAAGTGGGTTTCTCTGGTTGTATGTTTTAATTTCCTGTGTGTTTTTTTTAAAAATTTTAATGTTTTCATTATACGTTCTGGCTTTGTGGGTAACACGAGAATTACTAATAACACTTGTAACCAGTTATTTTAAGCTGATGACAACTTAGATCTTATCACAATAAAGAGAAAAGAGAAAATTAAAACTCTCTACACTTTAAATTCATTCCCCATTCCACTTTTTGATATTTTGTTGTTTTTATTTATATGTATTTATATTTTCTATCTCGTAAATATAATTGTTGTAGTTATTACTTTTGATAGGTTTGTCTTTTAGTTTTTATACTAAATCTATGAGTGGTTTAGACATGGAAATTACAGTGATAGAATATTCTGTATTTGTCTGTGTATTTAGTTTTACCAGTGAGTTTGTTATACCTTTAGATGATTTCTTTTTGCTTGTCAGTTTTTTTTTGTTTCAGATTGAAGAACTCCTTTTAGCATTTCTTGTAAGATAGGACTGGTTTTGGTGAAATTCCTCAGCTTCTGTTTGTCTGGAAAAGTATTTTTCGTTCCTGTTTGAAAAATAACTTTTCCAGATATAATATTCTGGGTTGGGCTGTTTTCCCCTTCAGCACTTTGAATATGTCATCCCACTTACTTCTGGTCTGTAAGTTTTCCACTGAGAAGCCTGCTGCTAAACATGTTGAAACTCTTTTCTATGTTATTTTCTTCCTTTGTCTTGCTGCTTTTAAAATGTTTTCTTTGTTCTTAACCTTTGAGAGTTTGATTATTACATGCCTTGAGGTAGCCTTATTTGGGTCAAATCTGCTTGGTGTTTTTTGACCTTCTTTGTACCTAGATATTTATATATTTTTCCTAGGTTTGGAAAGTTCTTTGTCACTGTTTCTTTAAATAAACTTTCTACTCCAATCTTTTTCTTTATCTCCTCTTTTAGGTCATTAACTTTTACCTTGCCTTTCTTCTAAACCTTGTAAGTGTATTTCCTTTTTTCTCCTCTGAATGTGTGTTTTCTTATAGCCTGTCTTCAAAGCTCACTAATTCTTTCTTCTGCTTGATAAGTTCTGTTGTTCAGAGACTCTGATGCATTTGTTTGTCAATTAAAATTTTCAGCTCAAGAATTTTAAAAATTATTTCAATGTCTGTTTTAACTTTTTCTGATAGTTTGGAATTCCTTTCTATGTTATGTTGAAGTCTGTCGAGCTTCCTCAAGACAGATGACATCTATTTTAAATTTCTTACCTGAGAAGTCATATGTCTGTCACTGAAGGCTTGATCACAGGGGACACATGTAGTCTCTTTGGATAGGTCATGTTTTTTCTGGATGTTATTGGTGCTGGGCATTCATCGATATCTGGGCATTGAAGAGTTAGGTGTTTATTCTGGTCTTCACAGTCTGGGCTGTTTATACTTGTCCTTCTTAAGACAGCTTTCTAAGAATTTAATAAAGATCGAGGGTTATTACCTTAACCCCTACTCACTGCAGCTTTTTCAGCACTAGGGAGTGCTCTAAACCCAGCAATGCTGTGATTCTTGCAGCCTTCTAGATAGAAAGCCTTGGTGGGTTTGGGGAAGATAAGGGAGAATTCCTGGGGTTTCTAAGTGAAGTCTTTTGCTATCCTCCCTCACTATTTCCCAAAGAAAAGGTGTCTTTCCTGCACTGCGCAGCCTGGAGTTGAGAGAGGGGTGACATGGATACTCTTGTAGTCACCACAGCTGATACATGACACCCATGGCCAGCACACTACTGGGGCTTGCCCAAGGCCCATGACTGCTACTGCCTGACTGCTCCTGATGTTTATTCACAGCTAAAGATCAGTTAGTCAAGTGGTAAATCCTACTGAGGCTGGATCCACCACTCTAAGATGGCAGATTCCTTTTCAGTTCAGGTGGATCTAGAAATTGTGTTCAGGAGCAAAGGCCTGGAATGAGGAGCTGTAGGAATCTGCCTAGTGCTTTATTTTATCATGGCTGAGCTGGTACTCAAATTGCTAGACAAAGTCCTTTATACACTTCCCTCTCTTTTCCCCAAGACTCCTCTCTGCATTGCACTGCCTGGAGTTGGGGGAGAAGTGATACCCACACTCCTGTGGCCACTGCAGCTAAGGTTGCTCCCTCTGTGGGCACCAGTGGAGTTCTGTCCAGAATCATGCTCCATTGTGACAGGGTGACAATGAGTTCCAAAGCAAAGTGCCACAACACTTTTACTCTCCCTCCCTCAAGCACACAGATTTTTTTCTCTGAACTATACTGTCTGCAGAGCAGGGAGGGGTAATGTAGGGAATACAAGACTGTCTTCCTTATTATCTTCAACTTTGCTTCTTTTCTTGGTATATGTTAGACCAGAACATTTAGATGCTCTTTAGTTTTTCATTTTTTTCTCTGTTTCATTTTTAATGTTTTCTATAGTTGCGTTCTCAAATTTACCCCTCTTTTCTTCTGAAAAGTCTTGTCTACCATTAATCCTATTCAGTGTATTTCCCCTCAGTCTTAAAGTGCTCATCTCTGGAAGTTAGATTTAGAACTTTAAAAAATATCTTTCATGTCTCTACTTAATTTTAATTGAATATGGTTAGTATACTCAATTTGTTACCTTCAGCTACTTCTAAGAATTGTGTTATTTTGGGGGTTGATTTCCTTTCATTAATTTTTCTCTTCTTGCTTGATATCTTTGCTTTCATGTTTGATAATCATTGATTTGCATGTTTCATAAACTTCGATGGGATGTCATACATTGTTAGTTTTACCTTTCTGGGTACAAGATACGTTTTGTATTTCTATAAATATTCTTGAATGTCATTTCAGGAGGCAGTCAAGTTACTTAGAAACAGTTTGCTTTTTTCTGGTTTTCTTTTTATGACTTGTTCATGGGGTTCAGTTTAGTGCTCTAAGTTAATTTTTCCTCACCATTGATGCAGGACCTCTCTGAGTATTCCACCAAATCACCTGTAAATAATGAATGTTCTTAGTCTGGCTGGTAGGAAAAGGCATGCTTCCTAACCCTGTGTTAGTGCTAGGGCATTGTTCTTGAGGTTTTCTTCCCCTGGCTTTGAATAGTTGCCTCACACTGATAATCTCTCTGCACAACGCTTGAGGAGATCCTTTGTGGATTTCCCAGGTTCTGCTTTTGTGCAATTCTCTCTTTTCTGATAGTCTGTCTTTTGCAGTTTAGTAGCCTGTCTTCCCTGCACTCTCAGCTCTGTCTCCTCAACTCAGGGAGTTCATTGGGATCCTCCTGAATTCTCCCTCATCCTGCCATAATCTGAGAATTCTCTCAGGAAAGTAAATTTAATCAAGTGTCAATTTCACTTCATATGTCTTCCATCTCTTGGGGATCCCTGTCATTTGTTGGCTTGTGTCAAGTGTTTTGAAACACATCGTTTTATATCTTTTGTCTGGTTTTTTTGGAGGGCATATTGCTTCAGGTGGGATGGTAAATCTAGTTATTGTTACTTCGTCTTGGGTGAAATCAGGAGATTCTATTAGTTTGATGCATAATTTTAAATATTTTAAAATACTGTATGGGGCTTCCATTTGTGCTATTGCCCTGGATTCAGCAGATGTTAGGACAGACATAGAAGAATGTGAGACAGGACTGCAAAAATATAAAGGAAAAAGAGAGATAATTTTAATAATAATAAAGTAAAGAAAAAGATTATTATCTTTTAAAATTTTTATAGAAAGGAGATAATATAGGATATTGGAAAAGTGGGTTAAAAACTGGTAATACATGTTGTCAATATTTTGAGACATTGTTGATTGATGGCTTGTAAAAGGCTTTCTGAAACATATTCATAGAACAGTTGCTATTTTAAAGTCTGAAATTAATGACTGTATTAATTTCCAGAGTTATATACTTTTTCCACCAGTTTCCAGCAGACTTTTTGTGTAGCAGAGTAGTCAGTTGGCTAAATTTATCTATGTTTTATGTGGAAAAAAGTAATGAAGCACAGATTTTAGACTGGATATGGAAGAAATTAGAAGAAAATTAACAAATTTAGGAATAAGTGAGTGAAAAATAGCTAAAGTTTATTTAGCACCTACAATGTGCCACACCTACACTGTGCTAACTATTCCAGATTATCTCATTTTATCTTCATAACAAATTTAGTATGCACTTATGAGTATCTGCTAGATTAAATATAATTCCAATTTCTTTAGATAAGGAAATTGAGGCCTTGCCCAAGTTTACACAGCTAGGAAGTGACTGATCCAGGATGTGGATCCAAGCAGCCTGATTTAAGAGCCCACACACTTAACCACTGACTGTATTGCCAACGAGTTTAAAATAGAAATAGATCAAAATATACAAGACAGCTGGAAGGACTGGAGGTTATGGTCAGAAAGCAGAACATTAATGTTAACACAGCCAGGGACAGAGCAGCTTTGAGCAGTTTTAAATCTAAGGAAAGTAGAATTGAAGTGAATGTAATTAGAACTGAGGTAAATGAATAACTTTAGGCAGGGTTTTTGATCATTCATATTTATGAACATTCAGATCACCTATGATATTGGCTGAATTGGAGGTGGAGGATAAGACTATCAAATTTTTTTTGTACTTTGTCATATTGGATGAATTTCTTTTGGCTTTAAGGAAAATTCAAGAAGTTGAGGGACACCTCATTTTATGGGTAAGGAAACATTCTCAGGTTCTCAACCTGCTAGCAGAAAATCTAATAAATGAATATATTTGCTTTTCTGGAGCTCATTACTTGTCATCACTCCTAAAGTAGTCTGGGTCTCAGTTATATATCCCTCTCCAAGAAAAGTTCCTGATGTCATTGTTTAGAACTTAATCTTTACGTAGTGACCATTTTGGCTTTTTTGGCTGTGCCTTCACCAGTGATAGGAACTCCAATACCTTCTAGGCATAGGGTCACCTGAAGCTTCTTCTTGTAATAGAAGAATGTACCAGAATGAGTGTATATCAAAGGGCCAAAGCCTGTGGAATCCTCAAGTTTCTTGGCTGTTGATTTAATATTTACGTGATAATCTCATGGAAGATCAGCTCTGTAATATCATTTTAACTCATATCATTATTGTCATCTTAACAACATACTCTTTTAAGGGTCTTAAAAGGGAAACATATCATTATCATCTTAACAACATACTTTTTGAAGGGGGGCTATTATTTACATAAATTTTCTTGTGAGGATTGAATGAAAAGGTGGTGCCAATTTCAGGCTAAGAAAGGAGATCATCATCAACTGGATATAAACCCAATGGGATTATAATGTGAAAAGCAGTCCAAACGTTACTGCCTTTTGGCAATATTCTCTTTCATCTGATTTTGTTTTGTGTGGTTTTCCTGCTTTGTAGCATCTGGTCCTCAGCAGAGGACTTTAAACTCCAGCACTTTGAGGTCCCACAGATCTACAGATTTGTGCCAGGTCGTGGATTTTCATTTGTGGCCAGTTCCAGGATTAAAATGCTTCAGAGCACAGGAGTGGCAAGGCAACACTGCATTCCAGTTCAGGCAGTTTGCACAATGGCTAAGCCACAGTTGTATGTGGGTATCATATTGTTATCATGTTCTGGAATGAGTCAACTGAAAACCAGATGAAACTGGGAAGACATAAAATCAACCCATGAGGCAAATTAGGAAAGAGAAATTTATTTTTCTAAAAGAGATTTGAAATTTTCATGTCAGCAAGTACTAAAGTTTGATTTGCAAATGACTCTTGAAGCTAAAAACAAAATACTTTATATCCTCAAGCTCTAATTCTGCATCCTCCACCGTGTTTATATTTTAGCAGAGAATGGACACACATAGGATAATTTTAATTAGAGTGTTAAAGTTATCACCAATTTCTAGGATCGTGGTGGTTCATGCCTGTAATTCCAGCACTTTGGGAGGCTGAGTCAGGTGGATCATGAGGTCAAGAGATAGAGAACATGCTAGCCAACATGGTGAAACTCCTTATCTACTAAAAATACAAAACTTAGCTGAGCTTGGGGTTGCACAACTGTAGTCCCAGTTCCTTGGAAGCCTGAGGCAGAAGAATCGCTTGAACCAGGGAGGTGGAGGTTGCAGTGAGCTGAGATCACGCCACTGCACTCCAGCCTGGTGACAGAGCAAGACTCGATAAAAAAAAAAAAAAAAAAAAAAGAAAGAAAGAAAGAAAAAAAGAAATAAAGAAAAAGGAAAAAGAAAGAGAAACAGGTAGTGGTTATATTGAAGGAGGGAGAAAGCAGGGCAAAGTAATGGTGAAATGTGCAATTGGAGTCAATGCAAAGAACAAGGAAACTTTCTTAAATAGGGTCTTGTATTAGTCTGTTTTTATGCTGCTGATGAAGACATACCTGAGACTGGGTAATTTATAAAGAAGAAGAGGTTTAATGAACTCTCAGTTCCATGTAGCTGGGGACGAATCAAAATCATGGCCAAAGGTGAAAGGTACTTCTTACATGGTGGCAGTAAGACAGAATGACAGCCAAGTGAAAGGGGAAGCCCCTTATAAAATCATCAGATCTCTTGAAACTTATTCACTACCAAGAGAACAGTTTGGGGGAAACTGCCCCCATTATTCAATTATCTCCTACCAGGTCCCTCCCACAATACATGGGAATTATGGGAGCTACAATTGAAGATGAGATTTGGGTGGGGACACAACCAAACCATCAGGGCATAATTGATACTGTAAATTGTAATTTTATTTGCAGAAACTTACCTTGTGCTTGAGCCTACCTCCTTATTGTTGTCAAAAGGAACTTCCTGATATACAGAAATAGAAAAGGAAATAAAGGTTTAAAAGAGGAGTCAAATAGTTTCAGGGGAAGCTGAAGCTTCATTTGTGAAAGTCATTTTCAGAGCAATCCTTAATCATGTATGAGGGCATTGGTTTTTCAAGGCTGAGGTACAGAAGGTGTCATAGGGACAGAGGCAGGGAATGAGGAAAGAAGGCAGTAAAGATAATTTTGAGAGTGGCTTAACACATGATGTTTTACTTTTCATGCATTATTGTCCTGCAGTATTTCTAAGTAAGATAAAATAAGATTTACAAAGCTTTTGGAGGTAAGAACAACAACAAAAAAGAAGTTCTAAGGGGTCTCCACATTGCACGTACACATTTCCTTTACACTCAGAAATCTGTGTTTTGAAAACTGGCCTTCATCTTTGTTGAGACAATGCTTTGGAAAACAGAATCCTAGATCTGAACGGGTTAATGCAAACAGTTAACAACAACAAAATGCACATGACTCTTTCAGCACTCAGGAATAATCCATCTCATACTGCTGAACAAATCTCGTGTTACCTAAATAATTTGTTCTTTGGGCATAGGTACTATTGCTAATTTTCGAAGGGCTGGTTGAACAAAACTTCATTTGGATCACATTTATTAAAAATGGAATTAACTCCAGATGGATTAAAGACTTAAACTTAAGACCTAACACCTAGGGTTTTTTCTAGTTAAAACCCTAAAAAAAACCTAGGCAACCATTCAGGACATAGGCATAGGCAAGGACTTCATGACTAAAATACCAAAAGCATCGATAACAAAAGCAAAAATAGACAAATGGGACCTAATCAAACTCCACAGCTTCTGCACAGCAAAAGAAACAGTCATTAGAGTGAATCAGCAAACAATAGAATGGGAAAAAATTTTTGCAATCTACCCATCTGATAAAGGGCTAATATCGAGAATCTACAAAGAACTAAAACATATTTACAAGAAAAAAACAAACAAATCCATTTAAAAGTTGATGAAGGACACAGACACTTTTCAAAAGAAAGCATATATGAGGCCAAAAAACATATGAAAAAATGCTCATCATCACTGGTCATTAGAGAAATGCAAATCAAAACCACAGTGAGATATCATCTCAAGCCGGTTAGAATGGTGATCGTTAAAAAATCTGGAGACAACAGATGCTGGAGAGGATGTGGAGAAATAGGAACACTTTTACACTGTTGGTGGGAGTGTAAATTAGTTCAAACATTGTGGAAGATAGTGTGGCGATTCCCCAAGGACCTAGAAATAGAAATTCTATTTGACCCAGTAATCCTATTACTGGGTATATATCCAAAGGACCATAAACTGTTCTATTATAAAGACACATGCACATGTATGTTCATTGCAGCATTGTTTATAATAACAAAGACCTGGAACTAACTCAAACACCCATCAATGATGGACTGGACAAGGAAAATGTGGCACATATACACCATGGAATACTATGCAGCCATAAAAAAAGATGAGTTCGTGTTCTTTGTAGGGACACGGATGAATCTGGAAACCATAATTCTCAGCACACTGACACAAGAACAGAAATTCAAACACTGCATGTTCTCAATCATAGGTGGGTGTTGACCAATGAGAACAAAGGGACACAGGGAGGGGATCATCACACACTGGGGTCTGTTGGGGGGCAATAGTGGAGAGACAGCAGGGCGTAGGGAGGTTGGGGAGGGATAACATGGGGAGAAATGCCAGATATAGGTGACGGGGGGATGGAGATAGCAAACCACATTGCCATGTATGTACCTATGCAACAATCCTGCATGTTCTGCACATGTACCCCAGACCCTAAAGTGCAATAAAATATATATAAATCTTAAAAAAATGCAATAGTCAAGGGGATTTTTTTTTCTCAAGAAAAAGGATTTGTTACCAGGAATTCAAGTGACTGAAAAAATGACTTTGAAACCTAAAGTAGCAGCAAGCATTCTGTTGTAAGAATGAATCTATAAATATTTTGAAGAGCATAAATTTTCAAATAATTATGGGGATCAAAAAGCTATGAGGTACACAATATAGACTTCAGACAATGTCATTAACATTTTCTCTTAAAAGTAAACTAGTTTTATAATGTAAGTTTGAAGGAACTCTATTCAAATAAGGAATGAATTTCACTGTTAAAACTGTTTGCAGCCAAATTGGGAAGTTTTTACAGTTTTTAGTTAATAATCATTTATTGAGGGCCTACTAGTTGCAGGTGCTTTTCTAGGTACTGAGGATACAGTGATAACAAGACAGAGCGTTTGGTTTCAAGGAGGTGACATTTTTTTTCT
The DNA here is from genome assembly GCF_048565385.1 of Saimiri boliviensis. Taxonomy (NCBI): domain Eukaryota; kingdom Metazoa; phylum Chordata; class Mammalia; order Primates; family Cebidae; genus Saimiri; species Saimiri boliviensis. Next base: position 37,732,106 of record NC_133466.1, read on the forward strand.
TTGCCGGAAGAGATGGACAAAACAAAGGAAAAATTGAGATTATATAATATCACATAATGATAAGTTCAAAATAGAACAGTTGGCTAGAGAGTGATTGAGAGACTATTTTTGCTAGGCCGGTTGGGAAAAGACCATCTGAAGAGGTATTTGAATTGGGGTTTCAATGCCATAGAGACAGACACATCAACATTTGGAGAAAAAAGCCCTTAAGAAGTAGTAGTAATAATTGAAAATATCTTAAATCGGAAACAAATTTGGCATTTCTGCTGTTGAAAGAATGCCAGTATGATTTCCTCCATAAGAAACAAACAAACAAAAAATTCCTATAGGTTTAAGTAATTAGGATACTTTTTCAATCACATAACTAGAACTGCAAGTCAAGTTGTTTTCGGGATTGTTTGATCCCATCATTTGGAATCCAGTGTTTATTTCTTCTTTTATTTTCTTTTCCAATGTGTTTGCATTGACCTTTGATCTGTACCCTCTGAAGGTCAGTTCACTTTGTGGTTGCAGGGTGGTTGCCAACAGCTAACAGATCTTCCTCATTCAACTTTAGAGGGCAAGAAAGTTGATTCTAAAAAGTCTCTTAGAAGAGTGGGGAGGAAATTTCTCAAAAGCTCTGTAAACCTCTTCTCACATGTTCCCAAAATCTTCCAAATGATCAATCCTGAAATAATCACTGGTGAGGAAAATAGATCTACTCTTAGGGAAATCAGGCCTACATCTAGGTATATCTAGGAAGAGAAACCCTGTACTTCTCACAATCCTGAGACACATAACCTTTATGGAAAAAAGAAGGACATTAAATAAATAATTTTTTGGAGGGCAAAGTCTGTGGAAATTATTGGTTAGACAATCTACTGCTTATCAGATACAGTTATTATGGCTATAACATAATGAACAAAAAGGAGAGTGAAAAGAAATGAGACAAGCTGTTTAGGCAGAGCTTAGAGAATGCAGAGCCTTGTAGGATATTGACTTTTCATTCTAATGTAGTTGAAGCAAAAATAAATTTTTGCATTTTCAAGTGTGTGTGTGTGTGTGTGTGTGTGCGCGCGCGCGCGCGTCTGTGTGTGACAAATTCAGATGGTTTTTCTTGCAGAAAACAGTTACAGAAATTGAAAAATCATTAAAAACAGTAATTCGAAGGCACTGGAAAATAACCAAAGGAAGGCAGAAACTTCAAGAGTTTATTTCTGAAATACTGCTACTGCATCAGGTAGAAAGTATAACCTTGTGGCTTGTTTTTGCAAAACCTCAGCCTATGTGACTCGGTTTCAGGGCAGAAGAATTCCTGAATATCTAATGGAAAATTCCAGAAGCAGGAGCACTACCGAAGAACTGAAATCCAGAAATCTGTGCATACATTTTGCCAAATCTCTGGATGAACCCAGGGAGTTTGTTGACAAATCAGGGAGAGTAGAGGTGGGCCTGTTCTTGAAAGAAAGAATCACTTTTGGTGAGATACTGGAGTTTGTCGTGTCTTTGATTGAGTGCATTCCATAGCCACACACAGCTTGGGTGGCAGAAAACAGGAGCTGTATTAGATTTATTTGTCGCAAGGTAGAATTCTGGCACAAGAAGAGCAACAGGAAGTTTACTAGGGGGACCTAGAGGCAAGAAACCACCAAAAGGGTGAGCCTTTCAATCTGAATGTAAACTCAGCAAAGTCCTTGGCAGATTCCTAAAGAAAATAGGCATGGAGGAGGCCACCAGGGGCCTAGGCTAAAAATGCAGCAACTGGAAGCCAAGAACACTTGGCAGTAATACCAACTTCACACCCTGGGGGAGACACATTTCAGTTTGAGTCCAGGCAAGTTAGTGGCTTATGGAACAAAAACCTAGTAATCCTATGAAGAAGAAAGGAGATTTCAGAGTCACTGTAACACATTAGCTGTGCCATCCTAAATATCAGAGAGGAGACACTATGAAAGAAAATATTTAGCTGTAATGGGCATTACAATGGGATACAGGTACCATAGTAAACTGTGGCTACTCAGGAGGATAAAGAAAAGATCGAGGTTTTAAAAGGAAAAATGAGGAGCATTACATGATTATTCTGAGATAATTATCCTTGAATACAAGGATCAATAACAAAAGTGACATTAGTCAAAAGTTGGACCGGCAGTGAGTGGCTAGACACATTCACAGACATAATTTTTGTGTAAGATTGCGATGACTTTTGTGAGAAGTTGTGATTTTTGTAGTCTTTCATGATAGTTTTGTTATTTGGCATTTGTACATCAGAACCTTCCCTTCATGGCCTTCCCTGGATCCATCTTTCCTTCCTTCCTTCCTTCCTTCCTTCCTTCCTTCCTTCCTTCCTTCCTTCCTTCCCTCTCTCTCTTTCTTTCTTTCTTTCTCTTTCTTTCTTCCTTTCTTTCTCTTTCTTTTTCTTTCTCTTTCTATCTTTCAGAAAAAACACAAATAAATCCATTTTGTTATGCAACTTTCATATCTGTTATAAATTGAATGTTTACATCCACCCCCAAATTTATATGTTGAAGCCCTAATCCCCAATGTGGTTGTATTTGGAGGTGGAACCAATTACTTTGAAGGAACTAACTAAATTTAAATGAATTCACAAGAGTGGAGCCCTGATTTGATAAGGTTATTTTCCTTATAGGAAGAGACACTGAGCTGGGCATGGTGACTCATGCCTATAATCCCAGTACTTTGGGAGGCTGAGGCAGGCAAATCACGAGGTCAAGGGTTTGAGACCAGCCTTGCCAATATGGTGAAAGCTCATCTCTACTGAAAAATAAAAAGATTCGCCAGGCGTGGTGGTACATGCCTGCGGTTCCAGCTACTCAGAGGCTGAGGCAGGAGAATTGCTGTAACCTAGGAAGTGGAGGTTGTAGTGAGCTAAGATCACACCACTGCTCTTTCACTCCAGCTTGATGACAGAGTGAAAAAAAAATAAACAACCACAAGAGACACTGGAGAGAGATCTTTCTCATGTTCTCCTTGCACACACACAGAGAAAAAGCCAGAGAAGAACATAATGAGAAAGTAGTCCTCTGCAAGCCAAGAAGAGAGCCCACCTTAGATAGTCAATCAGCCAACACCTTCATCTTTAACTTTTAGCTTTTAGAACTGATAAAATAAATTTATATTGTTTAAACCAATCATGTGATGGTATTTGGTTATGGCAGGCTGAGCAAATGGTCATGATAAGTTTGCAACAAAAAATTATTAGCTATCGAAATAAAGTGGAAACTGTAATGCATATGCAGGAAGAAATCCATCCATCAATACAAACTGATTGCAAGTGGGTTGTCAGAATGTCAAATTAGCACTTCAAAGCAGCTATTATAAGTTTTCAATAGAATAAAGAAAAATATGTTCAAAGATAGAAGGGAAATGGGTTATTGCTGAGTAAACAGGGAATTTAATAGAGAAATGAAAACTAAAATATAACCAAATGGAAATTCTAAAATTGAAGATTACAATAACTGAAAATAAAAATACCTTAGATGGGTTCATTGGAGATGGCAGAGAATGAGTCAGTTAACACGAACATAGTTCAGTATCAAATCCAAAGGGCAGAAATAAAAATAAAGGAAAAATGAACAAAGCTTCCTCAGAGACTGGTGGAAAAGTATCATCTGTTTCACCATATGTGTAACTGGAATCAAGAAGGAACAAAAGAAAGAGAAAGGGACAGAAAAATATTTCCAGAGATAATAGCAGAAAACTTCTGATATTTGAAGACAAATGTGAGCTTATACCTACAGGATGTTCAATGTGTCCCAAATTGCAAAATAAAGGAAACCACATCTACACATATTATAGTTAAAATGTTGAGAATCAAACATTAAACAGAATACATTGAAAGCAGCAAAGGAAAAATAAGTCAATTACATACAGGCGACTATGATAAAATTATAAGCTGGCTTCTTCTTAGAAATAATAGAGGCCAGGAGGCATCAAAATGACATCTTCAAAGTGCTGAAAGAACAACAATGACAAAAGGTTAACCAAGATTTCTATACCCAGCCAAGCTGTCTCTCAAAAATGACTTTCCAATAAACAAAACTTGAGATAGTTTGTTGCACCAGTAAAAAAAGACTTTTAGGATAAAAAGTAATCAATCATAAAGGAAGGAAGAAAAAGGGCCAGATATTGCACATTATTGTCAATATATAAGTAGATAATTATAGTTGTCTTTTAATCTTTAATTTTTAAAAAGATCTATGGCTATGCAAAGCCAATTTATAATGCTATGGTAATAAACACTATTATGGTTAGATGTATAATATATATTGATCTATTAGCTTGGTGCAAAAGTAATTGTGGTTTTTACCATTACTTTTAATGCAAAAGTCTGGCAATCACTTTTAATGGCAAAAACTGCAATTACTTTTGTGCCAAATTAATATTATATATGAAAATGATAACACAAAGGACGAGGGTGTTAAATGAAACTGTATTGTTACAATCTTCCTATATTTCCCCAAAAGTCAGTATTTAAATAGATTGAAATAATTTAAAGATTAGTGTTTATATCCTAGAGCAACCATTAAAAAATGTAAAGGAATTTAGCTAACAAGACCAAAGAAAAGTGAAATTATATGACAGAAAATTTGTTTAACCCAAAGAAGGCAGGAAGAAGGGAACAAAATATAAGTGAGGCTGGCAAATAAAATAGCAAAATGGCAGGAATAAGTCCAAGCATATTGATAATTATCTTAAATGTAAACAAACTTTAATCAATAGAGATTGTTACAATAGATAAAAAAAACAAGACCCACATATATCTTGCTTATTAGAGATGTATTTTATTTTTTAGACTGCATTTTAAATATAAGTATGTTGAAAGTAAAAGATAGAAAAAGCATAATGTGCAAATGGTAAGCATATGAAAGCTGAAGTGGCTATACTAACGTCACATTAAATAGATTTAACAAAAGGATTATTACCAGACAGATGTAGATATTTTCTAATGATGAAAGTTTTGATACCACAGGAAGTCATAACAATTATAAATGTGAATTCATCTAATAAGAGATCTCCAAAATACTTGAAGGAAAACTTGGATAGAACTGCAAGAAATAACAGACAAATCAACAATTACAACTATAAATTATATTACTCTTCAGTAAAGTCTACCAATATTTTTCCAACATATCAGTTTTATTGTTTCTCTATACATACATTTAATTGCTAATGAAAATTATAGAAACAGCACGTCAAAATGTTCTTTCATTGCAATTCAAATTTTGAAACCCAGAAAAATCGAATTAATTATGCTACAGCCAAACTACCAAATATTTTCTTTACATTATTTCCTAACAAGTTACTTTGCTTCAAATTCTTGATGTTAGACTTCATCTCACTGACTTTAGGAGTCTAAAACACATAGAAATACTTGAGACCCACTGGTGCTTTTTTGGGTCAAATAAAAAGTAGAGCTGAAGTACACAGAAGTTATTCAATTATATTCAAACTACACAGATCCCTTATGGATGACTGGTATTAAGGTAGGAAGAAAAAGATACAAGAAAAAAAAGACACCACAGAACTCATCATGGGTTATCCAGATTATTGGTATATAGTCTATACTATCTATCAGAGTGTTGCTTTCACGGCCTCACACATAAAATTATCAGCAAGAAGGAAGTGTAAAAGAATAAGATTTATGACTAAGTCTACTCAATGTCATAATTCTCTATTCTTGTATTCTCAGAAGAATCCCATTTGTGACACACAAACTGCAGCAACGTTTGAATGGTTCACTTCGTGGTGTATTCTGAATGAATTTCCATAAGCCCAGTGTCTGTTAGTTCTCTTTCAAACTGAGAAAATCTATTGAGTAAAAAGTATCTTAATTTCCCCATCCTTTCTTTCTAAACAGACAACATGTCCTTACTACTCTCCTCTTGTAAAGCAAGCCATCTCTGATCTCCTGAAAGATTTGTTCTCTTCTATCCTGTTGTTGGGTGAAGTTACGGCAGAAGGAAAGGGAATTTTGTGTCAGGGTTGAGTGTCAAGTTAGTAAGTTATAGTAATGTTTTAGAGGAGAAGTTATGAGAGGCCTCTGATTGTGAACATTTGTGAAGACTCTGGGATCAATGTTGGGTTAAGATTTGTGATGGGTCTATTGGCAACCTAGTTACAGCTCTAAGCATCTGCCTGGATCTTTGGATCCCAGAGGAAAAGTGTTGCTTACTCCCTCAAATTTCTATAAAATAGCCTGGAAAGAACTCCATGGCCCAGAAAAGGCCCCAAAACCCAAACTACAGTAAACAATGGTGAAAGGAGCCTACTAGTATTTTGGAAGCCTACATGAACAAGAGAAGGAAGCAAATGATGTTATCCTATATGCAATATTTTTTATTTCTCAATAACTCTTTCAAAATTATTCTCACAAAAACTCAGCTCAGGACATCATACTGTCTTCTTCATTTGGATGGCACAGTGACCACTCTATCCGTTTCCTCTTCCTCCTGACTAAAATCATCCCCATTTTGTGTCATTCCCATTAGTTGTTGCTTTCTCTTTCTGAGGAGTTTCATCTGCTGCTGTCCTTACAGTGTGCCCAATCCTATTCAGATTTCAGCTTGTATTATCCAGACCCAGAGGGGCTTCCCTTTCTTCCCTGGCTGACCAAAATCTATTGTTTTCTTCATATGATTTAATTTTCTCCAAAGCCATTTCACTATTTAAAAATTTTTTTGTCATTAATTGCCACATTATTTCCTCTTTTCTATATTTCTAAACATTGGTGTGCTCTGTGATTTGACCTCAGCCACCTTCCACTTTTTTTTTTATTGTATTCCTCTCCCACTCTAAAATATATTAATTATTCAAATGTATTTCCTGCCTTTCTTATTTATTTCTGCATAGCCAGCTCTAGAATAGTGTATATCTGGCACATTGGAGGCATGCAGCAAATATTTTTTCTGAGTAAGATGAATGAATACTGAGACCTTTTGATCTTAGTTTCTTAAAATGGCTAATTTCAGTCTTTAACTTGCTACAGATTGTCATCTATCTTCATCATTCTTTTCTTTTAAGAGAAAAATTCCCCTCCCACTCCAAGGCTGAGTTCTTCTGGTATTTCCTCGATCTATTTTTCTTCCATTAGCTTCAAGATCTAGCTCTTTGAAATATATTCTGTTTTCATTTCAGTTACTGTTTATGTTCATTATTTTTTTCAGCCAAAAAATATATTCACAGCAAAAACAAACAAGACCTTTCCCTTGTTCCCGCCATTTTCTCATGCTAAAGTTGTTTCCCTCATTCTTTTTGTGGCTACACTTACTCAAAGAGCCTCAACGTTTGACCTTTACGCCAAGCTCCAGCACTGATTCTGGAGTTCACCAAACTTTTTATTCGAAGGTTACCAGTAATTCCTAGTTAGTAAACTCAGCGGCTTTTCTCAATTCTTATCTTCTTTACTCTGCAGCACTCAGCGCTCTTGTTTGTCCTTTTACGCAGCTCTTTTGTAAGTTGGTTTCTATGCTACGGTGTTCTCATTTGTCATCCCCATCTCTGAATTCTCTGTCTCAATCTCAATCATTTTCTTAGCTTCCTCATTACCTATAAAAAGAAGGTGTTCCTTAAGAATCCCTTTCTCCACCCTTCTTCCAACGGCAAACTCATTTGATATGATGGTTTTAACAATTGGCAATGCATTGGTGATAAGACCCAAATCTTATTTCCACTGCTGAAGTTCTCAACCTGAAGTTCTTGCCATAACCTCACAGTCAACATTTCTGAAATAAAATCCATCATCATTCTTCCCAAACCTCTCCTTCTCACTATATACTGGTGCCCCTCTACCTAGAGTTGCAAATGTTGGTATTTTCTTTTATCTCGATCTTTTCTTCATATCCATATTAAATTATTTGTTAAATCCTGTTTATTCTAGCTCTGTTATGTCTGTAACACTTGTCTGCTTCTCTACATTTCTATAATACTACTGTGTTCAGACACAGTACTGTTTGACTTATGAATGATTGAATCTGTATTACAACCGCTTTTTTTTTTTTTTTTTCAGATTGTAATGTCTCCTTTTAACCAAGTTGCATTTTGTTCCTGGCTTAACTTTCTTAAAACACGCTACTGATAATATTGTAAATATTAATAGTAATAATAGTGAAAAATTATGTAGTATCTCTTTTCAACCATGTTGCATTTTGTTCCTGGCTTAATTTTTTTTTAAAAAAACACTATTGATCATATTGTAAATATTAATAGTAACAATAGCAAAAAATTATTGTTTACTGCATGCTAGACACTCTCTTAAGTGCTCTGTAATGAGCCTTCATGCAAATCTTATGACACAGTAACTTTTAATGTCTTCATTTTGTGGAAGAAAAAAACTGAAACATAAAAAAGATATGTAAGTAATATGCCCAAGATCTCAAAGTTTGGCAGCGTTACATCTGATACTTGATGATTTTAACCAACACATAGAACTGCATTGGCCACAAAACCTGAAAGGACTCTTTATGTATACACAGTGACCATCTATGACTTTTATTTAATTCACTCTTTTTAATTGAAGAGAATGCAGTCTTGTTTAAGTGATAATATCAGTGATATAACAGATTTTATGTGATAATGAGATATAATTTCCCATTTTTCATATACAACAAATATACATATGTAGCTATAAAACTAAAAAATGTTATCAGTGTGCCACTTAAAATCATATTGCATACCATATTTCAAGACACGATTGTCTGCAAAACGTTATAATTGTTATACTGATATGCAATTTTTTGTCATTCAGATTTATTAATAATGTAATTTTAACTTAAATATGTAACTTTCCCCCACTTCTACCTTTTATTGTCTCAGCAGTGAATGTAAATAAATTAATAAGTTATAGATGAGTAAATCCATTTCCTCTTTCCTCTGTACACTTCACTCCTCTGGATTTTTCAATTTTGTTTTTGCTGCTTTCTTTTGAATAGCATAAACTGAATGTCTGAATATATCAAAAATCTGTCTTTTCCACGCATGAAGGCTCAACTCAGTTGTATGTTGCTGTAACTTGATAGATTTCTACATTCTGAACCAGAGCTTTCCAATAAGACTCTTTACAATAAAGAAAATGAACTGTTCAATACTGTGACTGGTAGCCACATGTGGTTATTGAGCACTTGAAATATCGCTAATGAGACTAAAGAATTAAACTTTTATGTATTTTATTTTCAATTAATTAAAAGTTAAATTTAAATAGACACATACGGCTGGCTAATGGCTTCTGTACTGAACAACACAGCTCTGAATTATCAATGGATACACTGGTATTGCTGAACGACCAACATATTCTTAAAATTTGTATTATGGTAGCATATGCCTATCTTTCCTATCTTTGTTACTGTTGAAAGCATTCTAAGGAAAGAATTGGCATTTTATAATTTTTCTGTGTGTCTTAATGCATGTTGAACATTTCTCCTTGTTTAAAAGTACACAATAAATGTTTGTGATGTAACTGAATAAATGGATGACCATCTGTTACCTTGTTTAATTGTGTTAGTATTAGTGGTAATAAAAGTTGCTCCATAATTTTTTTCAAGGTAACAACAAACGTAAAATATATGCTTAACAACTTGCCTTTATCTTTGCAAATGATTATATGATTCCTTAAGGTAAAGTGCTTTCTTTTCATTAATTCATCCATGTTTTGCTTGGCATTGCTAGACATGAAAATTATCTTTTTTTTTTGTTAATGATCTCAGTCCAAAGTCAATCTGACCATAAAGGCCCAGTTTTAGTGCAGCTCGGTCCACAACCGCTAAACATATTAGCTTAGATTCACCATAGTTCTAATCAACATTTAGCACAGGGAAAGCTCCCCATGTGATACAGACCCTTGTGACACTTGTCTCTTTCTAATGCAACTGCCTGTTTCTCCCTCTGCTGGTTTCAGAATAAACGCCTTGTCAAAAAAAGAATTAGATTTTGACAGCTTATTTCTATGGTTAATTGAGGTGATAGATATACTTGACATTTATCTAAGTGCCAAATAGAAGATTAAGACATATTTTCTAAAGGCATTCTCTGTTTTAGAGGAGGTCACTTTCAGGGGTCCTTTTAATACGCCTGTGCAATTCATAGTAGCGATAATTGTGCTTCATATCATAATGTCTTTAAAGTTCTTTGAAATTGACAGATAAACTTTTCTTTTCATAGGGTTTGAATTATTTCTCTTCTTCAGCTCCACTCTCTAAGTCTTCGCTCTTCAGTCCTGTGAATTAATATTGGCTGAAAAGTACAAAAGATAATGTGCAAATCCACTCAGTTTAAAGAAAACAGAGGAAAGGGTCATATCTGAGATTACCTTAATTATTGCCCCTAAATTTGTTAGGGCAGGTCCTGGCATTGTTATGCCAATAATGACAACATTTGATTTTTTTGTGTATTAAAAGTTCTTCGGCATTTAGTTGCACTTCTTGTCATTCCCTGGAATGCAGGTTGTAAGACTGGTTTCAGAATAGAGCAAGAGGAACTGCTTGGAAGTGATGGATATGGCATTAATTGCCATGGCGGTTTCATGGGTGTATGCTGATCTCAAAATATGTCAAATTGTATACATTAACTATCTACATCTTTTCATATGTCAATCATACATCAACAAACTGTTTTTATTTTTATTTTTTTAAAAAAGAACTTAGACAATAACCGGTTCTAGCCAGGAGATTGACTGTGAGTGGCTGTTCTTCTCATTCTGACAAAAGTGACCACAGGCAACCATCTTTACTGTAGGAGTATTCTTTGTTCTCTCCCAATCTGCTTCTTCACTCACTTTTCCCACAGCATGAAGACTTTCTCTGCATCCTTTTCGATCTAACTTGTTGAGTTAGTCCCTACTTGGTGTAGAATATTTCTTCTGAATATGATTCTTAGACTAAGCCATCTCAGAGTTGTCTTTTTACAGAGGATGACTGCCTTTGAGATAGAAGCTGATCCTTGGTACAGTCCTCTATACTCAGGAAGTCGGTACTGAGGAAATAAAGGGCAGATGGTCCCAATAAATTTGTGCCATGAGTTTGTGATAGAGTCAGAAGGGTGACATTGCCTTAGCCCTAACGGAATGGGGAAGGCTAGCCAGAAGCTGCCAATAGATAGGGCTTCATTAAGACCTGTAAAGACCTCGAGCCCTGAGACTATTATGGTACTTCTGAACAAGCAATCTAAATATATTAATCTGCATGCATATAAAAAGTCCAAACCAGTTCTATTTTTCCTACAAAGGATATTTGTTTTCTTACAAAATATTTCTGGACAAAAAAACAAACAAACAAACAAAAAACAAAAAAAACCCTAATATGTTGGAAGGAGGTCATTGGGCCCAGTTGTAAAGATATGAATGTGGAAGATGCAGAAGACATTAATCATAGACTTATCAATGATGCACAAAGATCTGTTCCCATGACTGAAGCAACTCTGGCCTTGGGAAGTTCCTATCCAAGAAGTATGATATCAATCTTATTTTTAAATAAATTAAAAATTTGATTGCTGACTTGGTTTACTTGTGCACAATGCAAATATAACTTTTTGGGTACGTTGTTATTTGGCGATGAGTTTCGATTTTCTACTAGAGTGAACTGTTTGAATGAAAGTACTGGATAAGATCTGGGAAGCCAGTTTCTAACCTCACATTTCCTATTGATGAACTCTGTGGCATTGCACAGCAGTTTCCATTGTAGGCCAATAAACTAATATCATGTTTCTTCTACTTCTCCTTTTCTTCCTCCTCCCCTCTCTTCCCTCTCCTTTTTTTTGGTCTTCATCTTCATCTTCTTCTTCTCTTTCGGAGGTCCTGTAGGAGATGAAAAATAGAGCTTCCAAAGAACGTTTCTGAGCCTTTCCCTTAATTCTCAAATCCAATGGACACTAACAGATTCTTTAAAATAAGAAATATAAGATATTATGTGATATTGTAGAAAGATTATGAACATTGGAGTTGGGCAGACATAATCTCTGTGCTAAAATCCGTTGTTCACCATTTGTGAAATCTTAAGCAAATTTCTATCTTTCTGAGGTCAGAATTTTTATCTATAAAATGACGATGACAAGGCATACTTAAGCGTGTTGTGAGTATTCATGGAGGAAATATATATAAAATACTCAGCCTAGTGTTTGGTGCACAGTCACGTCTTCATTATTTTCAGCTCTCTTTCCAGATGGATACCTGGGGAGCCGCTTTACCACGTCCTCATCAGCATCTGGCCTAAGTGGTGTTTCTTGCGCTTGGTTAGTCATAGGCTAGATCCTGGGAATGATTTACCATTTTGAATAGCCTATAGACATCTGTTTTTTCCTATTCTTTAATTCTGCTTTTGACCCTGCAGATATGTGTACAGAATGTAGAAAATAATAACTTTTTCTAAATAGTCTTTATGTAGTAGCTCATTCTTAATTAATTTTGCACAGAAACACTTTGTGTAAGATCTTCTTTGGACAGGGAATACCGTGGTAAATAAGATAGATAAGTCCCCACTCCCACAAAAAGTACTTTCTAGTAGGCTTAGATGCACAGCAAACCAGGAAACAAATACATATAACGAGATGGTGAAAAATGCTAAGAAACAAAGTGTATGCGTCTAGAGTAACTGGGCCACTTTTTGATTGGGTGGTCAGGGACTGACCGGCTTTCTCTCTCTCTCTCTTCTTTCTTTTTCTGAAACCCGAAGTTAAACTAAACAAAACGAAACAAAACACTGGCCATGTGAAGAGCCAGGGAAAGAGACTTGCAAGCCATGGGAGTGCAAGCAAAAGGCTTTGAGGCTGAAAGAACGTGGCAGGAGTGAGAAGAAAAAGGAAGCCTGTGTGGCTGTGGTATAGTTTTTAAACATATTTATGTTTTAAAAGTGAACAACGTTTTGTGGCTACAGAAAATGGCCTAGAGTGAGAGAAGAATGGAAACAGGGAGTCAAGACAAAGACTTGCAGTTTTCCAGGCTGAAGATGCTGATGCCTTAACTAAGATGGAGAGAACAGAAACGGAGAAGTGGGCAGACTGAAATATATTTGAGGGTAGAACTGAAATGTCAGCATGACGGACTGGATGAAGGCAGTGAGGGAAGTGAGGAAAATGAGAAAATAGTTTGTCCATTTCTGAGATGGCAAAGATTGGGGAGAAATGAGAAGAGGCATCAAAAAGCCTTTTTGAGATGACACATATTGGAGGAAGCTGACCTAAGCCATCCGAGTTGGAGATGTAAAATGGGCAGTTAGAGATACGGGTTTAGAACTGGGGGAAGTGTTAGACGAAGATGCAGATTTGGAAATAGCATAAAGATATTCCGTACCATCAGGTCACCTTGGGAGAGAGTATAAGACAAAGAGAAAAAAATGACTCAAGGCAGAACCCTGATGCTATCCCATAATTTCACCCAGTCGCAGGAGGAATAGCTAGCAGAGGAGACTGGAAATGAGAGTGGGGAGGCAGGAGGAAAACTAGGAGTGAGTGGTGTTGTGGAAGGTGAGAGAGGAGAGGGTTTCAAGAAGGAAGTGGGGTGAAACAGTGCCGCTAGTCATCATGTAACAACAAAACAGAGATTCGGTTGAACTTTGCAAATGTTTAGGTCTTTGGTAACCTTGAAATAAAGATTGTAAGTTATGTTGGGCAGGTGGAAACTGGACTGGAAGAAGTAGAGGAGTCATTGGAGTAAGTGGGACTGGGAATTACAGTAGTAAACAATTATTAAAGAAGTTTTTTTAAAAAAACTTTTCAAAATGATTTGAAATGAAATCGTACCTAGAATGTGGGGTCAAAAATGTTTATTTTTAAGATAGATATCATTAGAACATATTTATAGGTCTATTGGGGAAAAAAATAAAAAGAAAGGGAGAAATTGGTAAAGCAAGCAAGGGAAATGCAACTGATGGAAATAAATCCTCAAGAAGATGACAGCCGTTGAAATCTGTGGCTGTAGCTGACTTAGCTTTAGAGAGTCATGGAACGCCTATTCCATTCTAACAGGAAAAATACAAGATAAATTTATAAGGTGATTTTTTTGTAAGACTTGAAGAAAAAAGGATAAGGGAATTATCTTTTATGGTTTCTACTTGCTCAAAAAACAGTGAGTGAGAAGTCACATGGATATAAAAGTCAATAGGAAATGTGAAGGTGAAAATGAACAAGATACATGAGGACTCTGTAAGTATGAGGCCATTTGGGTTTGTCTGAAGATATTGAAAAAGATATGAAATGTAAGCCAGAAAGTAAGAAAATTGATTTATTTGGGATATGTAAAGCTGAGAAATATGGCAGTTTATTTGTTAAATGTTTTTGCAGCAAGTCAATTTATTTTGGTTTTCTTCTTCCTTCCTTCGTTCCTTTCTTTCTTTCTTTCTTTCTTTCTTTCTTTCTTTCTTTCTTTCTTTCTTTCTTTCTTTCCATCCTTTTTTCTTTTCTTCTTTCTTTCTTTCTTTATTTTTTGAAATGGAGTTCCATGCTTGTTTCTCAGGCTGGAGTTCAATGGAGCGATCTTGGCTCACTGCAACCTCCATTTCCCGGGTGCAAGTGATTCTCCCTCTTCAGCCTCCTGAGTGCTTGGATTACAGGTGCTTGCCACCATGCCCAGCTAATTTTTTGTGTTTTTAGTAGAGATGGGGTTTCATTTCACCATGTTGGCCAGGCTGGTCTTGAACTCCTGACCTCAGGTGATCCATCCACCTTGGCCTCCCAAAATACTGGGATTGCAGGCGTGACCACTGCTCCTGACCACAATACTCGATTTCTTATAAAGAAACTATAAAGAAAGCAGATAATTTGGTTAAGCCAGCTTTGAGCTTTGGTAAGGAAAGTATGACAAAGAGACAACAAAAGAATTGAGACCATTTCAGGGAGTGATTATAATGGCCAAACTTGTGTTCCAAATTGGGAAAGCAGAGGGTAAATATATAGAAAATGGGGACGAACAGAATAACAGAATTGAGGCTAATTGGTGGGGTTAATCACATGGAGGTTGGATGTTTATAGTGGGGGCATGATTGAGAGTGGAATGGAAGAAAAACATGTGATGGTCACTGAATGAGATGTTAAACGGAGACTTAATGTAGCATGGCTATTGGTGAGACAAAGACCAGAGATTGACAGTGTCAGTAGGTAGCTGAGATGGGGAGGAAGAGAAAGATGATCATAAGTGAGGAAGTCAAGGAACTGAGAGATCAGTTGTTACATGGGCAATTCGCATGCATAAATGATGTCACCAGTGATAGAGCCTGGCATTGAGATGGATGGGAGATCTGGGATGGACATGCAGTGAAATGGAAGTGAAAATCTTCCACCAATAAACAGTGGATGAGAAGTCACATGGAGATAAAAGTCAACAGGAGATGAATATGGACTCTATTCTCAATTTAGTCATTTTTAATTTCAGCATCGCAACAACCACTATCCTTTAAATATAATTGACACTTGCTTTTACTAATCTATCTTCTTTACAGTTATGTGCTTGCATGATTGTCATTATCATTTAAGCCATATTTTTATCTTTTAAACCATATTTTTCATGGTAGTGCATTACAATTTTTGTGTGTAGCTCATCATTACCATAATCATCTTTGGGATGGTGTTGGTATGTATAAAAATATTTTAAGTATATTTATAATATATTAATATATTTCCAGATAAATGGTAAATATACTATTATTATTATTATTATTATTATTATTTAGAGATAGAATCTTGCTCTGCCCAAGCTAGAGTGGAGTAGCATGATCATAGCTCACTGTAGCCTTGAACGCCTGGGCCCATGGGTTCTTCCTGCCTCAGCCTCCTGATAGTTAGGACTACAGGCTCATGCCACCATGCCCAACTGATTTTTAAAATTTATTTGTAGTGACATTGTCTCACGGTGTTGCCCAGGCTAACTTCTAACTTTTGGCCTCAAACGATCCTCCTGCCTCAGCCTCCCAAAGTGCTGGAAATAAACCTATTATAATCCTCTTTTCCTCCAGTGTTTCACCAAATTCGGCTGCTTAATTAATTTTTTCCTGCTTCTTTGTGCACAGAACTCTTTGTATTTTCTTTCTGATGGCAGTTCTATTATTTGACTTCCTCTGTTACCATCTCTGTTTTAGTTTCCAACAATTTAATTACTTCTTTGCTGATTATTATGTTTCATATAAATTTCTGATTAAATCATACACACACAAACACACACTTACTATTATTGTCTTACATGAAACAGTGGTGTATTTTAATATCTGTATTAAAAAATACAACTCTTCTAGTCATTTTTGGTGATAGGCCAATTATGTTAATTAGAATATATTGAGCAAAGTACATATTTCCAGTTTCTGCTCATATATTATTCAATTAGATCAAGCTTCAATATGTAAAAGCTTTTTGTAAAATGTAGTGTCAAAATGTTACAGTCTTTGGTCAGAATCTTGGCAGATTAAGTCAATTAAAAAGGTCAAGATGAGGGGTTTTTTATTTTACAGGAAGTGCAAATGTACAGAATCTATTATCTAATTAAATGCAAGTCTGTAATTCAATGTTAGGATAGAGAATATAAATGCATCCAAGTCAGGAAGTGGAAAAAGTTGGCTTATTAACAGTTATCAGATGTAAGATTGGCTGTCCAGTTCTTTGTCATCTTATTTATCCCCCTCTGCTCTTCTGGAAAACCTTCATATCCCTGTATAGACACAAACATTTTCTAGTTAGTCAAGCTGTCTGCTTCAATTTTTGGTTACTTGAACATCTGGCAAATTAAGGCTGTCTGTTTAGCCACAGTGAGGTCTTCCATGAAAGTTATAGCTACTCTCTATATTAGATTATTTCCACCTTCTGCTTGGTTTAATATCAAATAATATGATCAATTGACTCATCCATTTAACAAATATTCAGTAATTATCTATTGTCTCCTTTGTACTGCTTTAGAAAATGTGGATATAATAAGAAACCAAATAGATCAAAACCCCCCACAAAAACCATAAACCCCAAACCACTCAAGAGACCTGCCCTCATTAGCTTGTATTTTAGTGGGAGGAGACACATAATGCAATAAATAAACTATGTAGCTATATCAGATGATGATTAGTGTTCCATAGAACAAAAAGAGAGCACCAAATGGGAAAATTAGGAGTAACTGGGCAAAGCTACAGTTTAAAATAGGGGATTCAGGAAGGAGCTCAGTGAGACAGTAACATTTAATAATAATAATAAAACTATGCCAATGTGAGAAAATGAGGATAGTTAGTTATTGGCTTAATGAGGTCTTACAAAGCCTCATCAGGAGGAATATTGTCCCTGGAAGAGGGAAGAGCAATGGTACAATCCCTAAGCCTGGACCTCGTCTGGCTGTGCTCGAGGAACCGCTAGTAAGCTGACGTGGCAAGAGCAAAGTGAGGCAGGAGGACAGCAGAAGGGAAGGAAGTCGGAGCCTTCACGGGTGCCAGCTCGTGGAGGGATTACAGGCCATCGCAGGACGTTGGCTTTTCTCCTTATTGATGTAGGAAATGAGTGAGCAAAGGATTAAGAATATCTGACATAGTTTTAAAAGAGTGACTCTGCTGAGAATAAACTGCACGGAGGTTCAGGGTAGAAGCAAGGACAGTTAGCATAGACGAAATAACCCAGGTCGGAGCTTATCGTGGCTTGCACCGGTGTCCTGGGGGCAAAGACGGTAAGGAGAGGTCGGGTTCTGAATGTATTTTAAAGAAAGAACCAATAGTGACAATCTCTTACAAAAATACATGTTAGAGTGAGGGTGGTGGAAGCAGAGACTAAAAACCCTGTACTTTGTTCTTTTTTAAATTGGGGAGGCATTTTTTTTTTTTTTTTTTTTTTTTTTTTTTTTTTTTTTTTTTCTCCTAAGCAGCACACGTGTTCTATAAAAGTACCAGCTGGGTTCTGTCCATTGGAAAGAAACCATGTTAGTATACTTTCTTTCTTCCAAAAAAAGAAAGAAAAGAAAAGAAAAAAAGAAATCACCAGAATAACTTCTGTAAAACAAGTACCCTCACAATGGTCTGGGGAACAGAATGTAAAAACAGCTTGTCAGAATCAGAGAATAGGCTTAGCTCTGAAGGTGGACAGGACTCTGGAGCCCTTTCATCTATGCCATGGGTACAAGAAGCATGAAAAGCTGCTTGGACAGGAGGCTGGTTTGTGCCTGTGGAGGATGGTGCGATAAATTTCTATAAGGACAAGTTCACACTTGTTACAATAGACCTGATACACTTGATTGGAATCAAATGAGACTGGCAAACAGAAATAATGAGCAGAAGCCTCCCTTACAGAAAACTTTGCATGTAGCATTTTTGTATTAAGCATTAGGCATTTTGGTAAAGCTTAAACACCAGGTCATGAGGTTTTCAAGATATAAGCTCTATACAACCCAGGATAAAGTTACTGCTGGAACATTCACTGGCATAGTGACACTGACCTGGTACTGTTGAGAAAATGATGGTATATATAGGAAACAAAATAGTTAGTCATGAAACATTGTAATACCTCATTAAGCTGGTAACTCACTGTCACATCCAATGAGAGGTCTTTTCTGAAAAATGTACCAGTAACAAATATTTGATGGGAAAAAATATAACCAAAGAATAAATAACTAAATCAAGTGGATATTTCTTAATTTCACTCAATTCTTTGATTGAAAGTCGTATGCTTTGTAGATATATTAATTCTATTAGGTGTAAAGGTTTCATTTATTTCATGGAGTATTAACTAAGGAGTTCTTGATCAATCTGAACTAATTAGTGCAGCAATATAAGTATCCAATTGTTTTTTGCCATGGATTATTTTAAGGTCTAGGAAAATTTAAGTTTCTGCATCATGTATTTTGATTTTGACAGTGTTGTATATGTAGTACACTGAAGAAATCTATGAATCTATTTATAATGGTATTAATATAATTATTTTATCTTATAGATTCTACCAAAAATTTAAAAGTTAAAAAATTCAATCAGTGCTTATTTAAGAGAAAATCTTGCACAGTGATTAAGAATTTGCATCCTAGAATCAAACTTCTCTATAGCTTCAGCTATTTTCTAGCAGCGTGATTGGGGCAAACTACTGAATCTCTATATGCTCAGTTTCTGCTTAGGCAAAATGAGGTTGACAATACTTAATAGACAGCTGCAAAGACCAAATGAAGAGCCAATATTTGTCTTTACTTCTGTCCCTGTATATGTGTAGATATTAAAACATATGTATATACATATAGAGATTTGTAGGTACCCTGATATTAATACCTAATTCATGTTAAGAACTAAAAATGTTAGCTTTTGTCATTCTTTTTTATTTTTTAGCTTTTGTCATTCTTGAGGATATGTATCTACATATATATGTTGAGATACACATATATATGTATATACACATATTTAATCATATATGTACATATATATGTATATATATGTGTGTGTATATATTGGCATATATATGTATATATGTGTAAATACATACACACATATACATGTATATATATACACATATATATTAGTATATATATATCTAGGGCACATATATATGTATATATATCTAGGGTAATGTTTCCATAAACTCAACCGTATTTTAAAAACAAGTGTAAATGCAATAGTAGAGTGTTGTATACAGAATTCTAGGAGATTGTGGTCCAACAATGAAATTTCTAAAGCAGTTTAATGTGATTGCTTGGTTTATTTTATGATTATACAAGTGTGTGGTTAAAATAAAGTGGAAGAGAAAGCCACTGGAGATGTAGAATTTGAAATGTAAAATCCAAAATGTAGAATTTAAAGCTTATAGTGCAGTTTGACCAGAAAGGAGCAATGTGATCTGGGTGCCAAGGTTATTAGTGAATAAAAAAAAAATGACCAAGAGACTGATAGACAGAATAAAGGATGAGGATGGTTGAAGAGCTGAAATGACATACAGGCCACAGATGAGCAAGGGTAATGATCTGAAAGCAGCTCTAGGGGTCAGTGATGACAAAGACCCAACTCTATATAATTTCCTGTGGTGTGAGGGGCAATTTGTGGCCTTTCCCTGAGCAAAATGCAAGGGATATGGTGCTCTCAGTAGATAAGTAATTTACATTTAAAGTTAGAAGGTGTAGAGAGCATTCAGTAAAAATTTAACAACATAAACTGTGTATTAAGCCTTGTGAAGACACTTGTCTTATTTCTCTGGAATATTGGGTACCTGTAATGATATGTGTATGTTCACCTTTGTAGCAAACTTCCAAGCTATTTTCCAAAGTGACTGTACCATATTCCACTACTTAAGACATTTATGAAAGTTTAATTTTATCCACATCACATATCCTCACCAATATTTGGTGTTTTTAAGTTTTAGCCATATTAATGGATGGTGGTGTTTCAATTTTAATTTGCATTTTTTTTTTAATTTTTATTTTTTGAGATGGAGTATCACTCTTGTTGCCCAGGCTGGAGGATAATGGCATGATCTCAGCTCCCTACCATGTCTGCTTCCCAGGTGCAAGTAATTACACGTGTCTACCACCAAGCCCAGCTAATTTTTGTATTTTTTAGTAGAAACGGGGTTTCACCATGTTAGCTAGGCTAGTCTTGAACTGCTGATCTTAGGTGATCCACCTGCCTTGGCCTCCTAAAATGCTGAGATTACAGGTATGAGCAACCACACACAACCTTAATTTGCATTTCTAAGATGGTTAATGATATTGTGCACTGCTTCACCCATTTATTTACTACGTGTTTACCTTTACTGAAAACTGTAAGTTCTTTGTCCAGATTTTTGATTGGATTGTTTTCTTATTGAGTTGTAATTGTTGTTCATATATAATGGGTACAAGTTTTTGTTATAAAAGGAAACAACAGACACTGGGGTCTGCTTAAGAGGGGAGGGGGGAGAGGGTGGAAGGAGGGAGAGGAGCAGAGACAACTATTGAATACTGAGCTTAACATCTGCATGATAAACTACAAACTACAAACCCCTGTGACACATGTTTACCTATGTAACAAACCTTCACATGTACCGTTAAACCTAAAGTAAAAGTTAAAAAAGTCCTTTGTCCTGTTACGCATATGTATTCATTTGTGTGTATGTGTTTAAGTACACACACACATATATATGCATACACACATATGTAAAATTTTCTCCTAGTTTCGTTTTCTTAATGGCATAATTTGAAGAGTAGTTTTAGATTTTTATGAATTCCAATTTACTAAATTTTTATGATGTTTCCTAAGACATCTTTGTTTATCCAATAATCATGAGAAAATTATCCTTTTCCTTTTTTTAAAAGTTTACAGTGTTAGCATTACACTTAATTCTATGATCTATTTCAAGTTATTTTTGAGAATGTTATGAAATACGGGTGAAATTTAATGTTTTCTGTAATGATTTTCACTTATTCCAACACCAGTTGGTGAAAACACTACCTTTTATTTTGTTTAATTATCTTACTACATTTGTGAAAATAAATTGATCTTATCTGTATATCTAACTTAGAACTCTCCTTCTCTGTCACTGTTCTAGATATATTTTCAGGTAATATAAATTTGCTAACTTTTTTCTTTTTCAAAATTGTTTATTTAAAATCTTTTGCATTTCTGTATTAATGATAAAATCAGCTTGTCAAATTCTACAAAGAAAAGCTTGTTGGAATTTTAGTTGGGATTTTTATCTGCAGATAAATTTGGCAAGAATGAACATCTTAACAATACTGACTCTATCAATAAATTGAAACGTTCTATAGTCCAGCTTATTTATTTCTTTATGTCTCTTAAATTTTTGTTTAGTTTTCAATGTACATGTCTTTCACATTTTAAGTATATTCCTGTTTCACATTTTTATTTTATTTAAAACAGTATTGTTTAAAATTTTTATTTTTTTAATCATTGATTACTATTAATTACTTTAATTGGTGCTTATATTAAACTAATGTTTTTTGAGTATCTGCTATATGCAGTTGCTTGCCATATCCTGGAGTTACCATGATTAGTAAAATCATAGGCCTTCTCTGCTATGAGTTTACAGTCTAGGAGAAGAAACAGAGTTCGACAAAATAGTCGCACGATAAGTGCAATGAAAGAGGACTACCTAGTTCTTAAGGGATATAATCAAGCAACTTGACCTTAGGAGGAGATTACAGAAAGTTTTCCTACGAAAATGCAAGGTGTTGAAGTCTGAAGGATGATCAAGAATTGACTAGGCGAAAAGGGGAGTGAAGTGATTCTAACCAGAAGAAGGAACATGAGAGAAGACCTTGTGGTGAGAGGAAACACAGCGAGGTTCTGAGGCTGAGAGGTGGTCAGAGTCGTTAGGAGAGAGCAAGGGGAAGCACACTGCTAGATTTTGCTGGAAAGACACTTTCGTGGCTAGATAATGATTTTGAAGCCAAGTGTCTATTCTGAATAGCTTTATGCAGGAGCATAAGATTATAATAGTTATATTTTTAAAACATCAGTATGGCTGCGATGTGGAGAGTGGATTGGAGTAACGCCATAGTAGAATTAGGGAAGACAGTTAAGCAGATGTTGCAATAGTCCAAGCCGGTGGCTTTGATTGGCACGGTGAGTTGGAAATGGAGAGAAGTGGATATATTCAGGAGGTAATTTAGAAAAAAAGTACTAACAGAGTTAGTGATAGCTTGAGTATGGCAAGTAAGAAAGAGGGAGCAGCTGAGGATGACGTCAGTGTACCAAATGTGTGACAGTCATGTCTTTTTTTTTTTTGAGACGGAGTTTCGCTCTTACCCAGGCTGGAGTGCAATGGCGAGATCTCGGCTCACCGCAACCTCCGCCTCCTGGGTTCAGGCAATTCTCCTGCCTCAGCCTCCTGAGTAGCTGGGATTACAGGCACGAGCCACCATGCCCAGCTAATTTTTTGTATTTTTAGTAGAGACGGGGTTTCACCATGTTGACCAGGATGGTCTCGATCTCTTGACCTCGTGATCCACCCGCCTCAGCCTCCCAAAGTGCTGGGATTACAGGCTTGAGCCACCGCGCCCGGCAACAGTGATATCTGAAAGAAAAACAAGAGGGCTTGTGAAGTAGATGGCTGGTAAGTGTGCTTGGTGCTCAGTGAATGCGTCCGAGAAGAGGATAAACATTTACTCCCCAACAGGGAATAGCTGTCAGGTGAAATCTTAGGTGACGATAATGTGATTTTAGTAAGAATTACGGAAAGGGAGAAAGGGCCACTCTTAATTCTTGTTCGTCCTCTATTTCAACTATATTTCAGCTGGAATTACGTCAAGACTATCCTGTGCTTCTGGTCTTTTCCCACTGAAGTTTCCAATTTTGGCAGTTTTCTGTTTGGATTTCCTATGTTTTGTGCTACCTTTACAATAGTTTACTTGTGATGCTGTACTTGTAACGTTATTTATCTTTTATTAGTTTTGTCGAGTCCTATAAAATTACTGTTATTAACAAGAATAACAATAGAGAATAATTTGTCAAAATGCTGATAATCCCTCATCTGACACTACAAAATTGACAAATAACAGAGATTTATTGAATATGTCTGAGTGGACATATTTACTTTGTAGTGTATCACTAGAAAGATAAAATATGGAAGAGTTTGCCTTAATTTAATAGACTGAGGAAGAAAAATTGAAAACAAAGTAGGGGTGATGTGTTATAGCATTTATACTCATAAAATATTAAAATTGTTTAGTGTATATAATATTATTGTGGAAAATCAGCCTTTAAATTATTTATTGTTATTATTAGGATATCTCCTCTTTTTTTTTTTTTAAATAACACCACAGTTTGAGGCATTTTAATTCCAAATAGTATTTCATTACTAAAAGTGAAAAGTAAGAAGTGTCTTGATAATATATAAATTGTCCATTCCTCTTTTAGATGCCATCTATTATTTTATTTATTCATAAAGCAATCCTTAATCTGGGAGCTGAGCCAGTAAATTGATTTCATTTTAATTACTTATAGCAGCTTTTTGGATAAGAACCATTGTTCTAACTAAGTAAAATTGGGTAACTGTTTCCTGACAACCTACAGGAAAAAATATGATTTCCTATAATAAAACACTGAACTATGTCCAACTCAGAGAAATATGCTGAATTCATAAACAGAAAATTAAATGCTTTAATGTAGAATGAATATAGATATTATGGCCACTGGGATTGTTCTTAAACTCGAGCTGCTATTACTTATGCAAAATGTCTAAGGAAGATGAATGGCCCATTGTTGAACCCATTGAACAAAAAGCTTTGATTTCTAACAGTGATTTTAATCAAGACTCATTATATGACTTAGAATAAGATACTAAAAAATTCCATCCTTCTGTTTTATCATGTGAACAAGAAAGAAAAATATACTTTCTTTCTGTCCTTGAACTCTTAAAGTTATAAAGAATATTAATGCTGAAGGACCCCACTAATATGAAAGCAAAAACTTCATAATTAAAAAAAATTATTTAAATCCACACACCAGTTAGATATATTAATCCTAAAATAAATTGGATGCATATACACTCAAAAATTCTTCAATGCTGTATATACTGAAGTATATATTCCATCTTTACCAATGAAACTGTTTCCAACCTGCTGGGCTTGTTGTTTGAAATAGAGAAAGCTCCCATCTTGACAGCAAAGAGAAAGCATAGATGTCAGATATGAAAGTCAGGAGGCTTTATTTAACGATTACAAGTTGAAAGCTAGTCTGGCTATGAAGTCTTGGGATACTATAAACGACATCTTGATTTATCTTCAATTAGGAGCCTTATATAGGGAGACAGATAATTCATTATTTGTAGTTGTTTTTCATTCTTTCATTTTGATGGCAGGGGATATTTATGTCTTGCTCAGTGCTAAAATCTGTGTAGCTTTCACAGTCTCTTACATATATTAATGCTTGATAGATATCTGAGGAAGAAATGATACCAAACAAGATATCCATTCACTTATTCATAAACTATTTTTAAAGGAAATAGCAACTATCTTAGGTTGAAGGATACAAAGATATATCAGACGCACATAAGGAGGTCTGTCAGAGAACAAAGTCAAACAAAAAAGTATACTTTTAATAAAATGTTAACTTAATAGGACATGAACGTTGATACGAGAACAAAGTCAAACAAAAAAGTATACTTTTAATAAAATGTTAACTTAATAGGACATGAACGTTGATACATGTGGTGTTTTTAAATAAGCCAGTTTTGAGGAATACATTCCTCAATGATAGCATAAGGACTGAAAGCATTTTGGGAATTTGTTTGGAAATATTATGTTATTATGAATTACATTACAAACGATTTTATTATTTCATTCTTTGACCAAAATGGTTGTCTGATGCTTTATTGTTAACATTTTAGAGACAATTTATTGACTTAACCATTTGAAAAAATATAACATCTACATTCTAAAAATATGAGGAATAGTTGGAAGTGATTATCCAGGATCAGTTGAAAATAAGCAGAGTAGCCAAACTCACTCACTCTGCTCCTGCAAATATAGACCAATAAGAGCTTAACTTTTATGTCAGTCTGTCATCCATCCTTACATTTATTAATTTGATGAATGTTTATTAAGTGCTTACTAGATGCTGGTAAGGTGCTGGACATTCGGCAGGCAGTGATAAATTCCTTGAAGAAATATGACAGACACAGAGGCCTGAGACAACCTGAGTTGACACTCCAACTTTCTTGTCCAGTTAGAGAAGCTGGACAAGAAAGGAGAGCTGGAAAACCTGCCTTGAAATGAGGTATCCTAACCATGTGTGCTTTCACAAAGGGAATTTATAAAGGCGAGTTCAGAAAGAGAAAACTGGGAAACCTGAATCTTGCCTTGAGGCATAGACCTGACCCAGATTAGCGAAATATGGCACAGAAATTACACAGAATGCACAATGGAATGAATGTTTGAGAAACCAAAAAGTAAAAAGCATAAAACATTACCATATAATGATTATCATATAATAGCATTATAAAATGAAACATACAATGAATGTAATACTCGAGAGCAGAAAAACAACATCTATCCTTGTTTAAAACAAATAGCAAATTACATAGTAGTGGTAAGGTAAATAAATGCTAGAGAAGTCTTGGGTGAAAAATACATTCAAGATGGCATAATTGAGACTTCAAAGAAATGTTATTTTCTGAGCCAGGAAGAGAAGGACAAGTTATTTCATGTAGTATTTAACAAATATTTGCCAAGAATTGACTCTCTGGCATTAATGGGGCTGGTGGCCTCACTTCTAAAATGGAAGGTTGAGATGAATAATCCTATATAGTTTGAGCCACCCATTACATAATCTAATTCTGTGGGAAATTTTGGTGGGTGGTAAAAATAGGAGCAAGGTGTGATAGTCAGAATCATGTGCTAATTTCCCAAACCCGTGAGTATATTATCGTATATGGCAAAGGAACTTTGCAGATGTGACTACATTAAGAACATTGAGATAAGATTGTCCTTGATTATCATAGTGAACCTAATATAATTTTATAGGTCCTTAAAATTGGAGATCTTTTTCTAGTGTGGTAAGAGACAGGGAGCTATGACTACAGGAGAATGATCAGCAAGATGTAACATAGCAGGCTTTGAAGATGGCAGAATGGAACCGTAAGCTTGGAATTACAGGTGGCCTCTAGAAGCTGAAAAAGCAGCACATCCCTAATGATACCTTGATTTCAGCCCAGTGAAACCCATGTTAGACTTCTAACCTGTAAAAATGAAAGATAATCAATTTGTGTTATTCTAAGACACGAAATGTGTGGCAAATTGTTATATTAGCCACAAGAAGCTAATGTCAAAGTGTTCATATAAAGGTTATAGTCTGGTTTATAATGCAGAGGGAGAAAAGCATGGAACTATTTGATGAATAGGAGTTAAGAAATAAATAAGAAATTTGACTGAGGTGTAGGGTGTGTGTCGAAGAATAAAAGAAGATTAGTACAAATAGGTTGGGTAAGTTTATGTAGGTTAAGGTCTTGAAATACGTGCAAATATTTTTTATAATAAAAATTTATAGGAGGTTATCATATGCTGTTGAGCAGTATATCATTTGTATTCAAATATTAGGCAACGTATTTAACACTATTGCTATTTGTTTTTAGGTAAATTATTAAAACGTAATTCACAAAAGTCAAATATAAGGCCTTATAAAATGAATAATAATAGACTGTTTACTTAAAGAATTAATTCTGATGATTTCTCCAGAGCTCATGTCTTCTTTATAATTTTCAAAATAAGATTAACTCTGGGGAACTATCATTATTTAAATAAAATTATGATCATATGCATATATAACCTATATGATTATTTGAATAGCAATAATAATGAAACAGAGGCCTCTTTGTTAATAATCTTCGGTTCATGTAGCAAGTGTATGGAATCTTATAGAAGTTTTTATTAAATTAAAAACAAAAACTTATCTTCTAGGGACTAACCTTAAAAGCTAAGATACTTTTCGCAGAAAAATTAATTCAGAACAGGTTGTGCTGCTATTGCCATGGAAATATGAATGAGTAGATAAAGTAAGTCTTTCATGAGAAAGATAGGCTTGTCAGGATTATCAGGCTCTAAATGGAGAGTTAATAAAATCCTCAAATCCTGCTGCTGTATTAATGAAAAAGACTCACATGTAAAATCTCAGTGAGAAGTTATAATCTCTGCCATGTCTTAAGTAGCTAACTAGTTCAACTTTGCAACTAAGTATATTTAAATGGGCTTTTCTTATGAAGAAGGAAAAAAGAAGAATGCAGGGGTAGAAAGAATGTGAGGGGGAGGAGGAGAGAATGAAGAAGCAAACACAAGGATTTCTAAGCAAGCTACTATTTATAAAGTGTAAATTTGCTTAAAAATCTGATTTATTAAGTGAGCTCTTGGTAAGTGTCTAGTTACTTTTGGCCATGAGAAAAATGGGATGGGGTAACTGTCTTTCCTTGCTTTTGAAAGAGGGGCAATTTGCTGTGTCTTTTTTTTTTTTTTTTTTGCCATTCTTTTGGCAACTTGTAGCATATACTAAATCATAACGTTTTACATAGGTACAAAATGGCTTAAATGGAAATTTCGTAAGCTACATCACATTCATAACTCAGTTACTGACCATTTGGATGACATTTATTTGAAAATGCATTTTAACTTTGGCTTTTAGATAAAATCCAAACAGTGTTATTTGATTTTCTGTTCACCAGAACAATGAACATTTAGAAAATTCTGGCAGCATTGGGTGCTTCTGCGAATGTAGAATAAAGAGAACCCTTATATGTTGGTAGTGGTTGTATAAACTGATGCAAGGTTTGAGAACAATTTGGCAATACCTAGTTAAGTTGACCAGGATCCAGCATTGTGATTTTAAGTGCTTCAGAATTTACGTCAGAAAAACTATTGCATATGTGCACAAGAAAATATGCAGAAGTATTCAATGCAACATTGCTGTTTATGGTAAAAAACTAGAAACAACCTAAATGTCTATTATTAAAATTGGATAATTTTATATACAGCAGCCACAATGAATAAAAAAAATCAATCCAAAAATGTTGAGAGAAACAGACAAACTCTTAAGAATGTATACAGTATGTTACCTATTGTTTTAAATTTGGAAACATAAAATAATATATGCTGTGTGTAGACATCCAGGCATTACTACGTATTTGTACATAAAGAATATACAAACAAAAATGGAAAGTATACACTTTAACTTGAGAACAGTGATTATATCTACAGTGTAAGGGGAATAATGGCATGGAATAGAATGAAGGACTTTGATCAAACCCTTACTCTTCGATGTCTTCTCACAATTATCCAAAGAAAATGCATTAAAATGATTAATAAATCTGAGTGGTGGGTACAAGGCGTTTGTGAGATCGCTTCTGTATATTTTCAAATTCAAATCAATTTAAAATTAAAGGACAATCTTTAGTTATTTAACCCCGTGTCCTAATGATCTTATGCATAATCCATAGTGGTTTTAATTTGGGTTATTTTATGTGATACTGTTAATCTTAGTACAGTCTCGGAATCATATTTTTCCCTTCAGACAATTTACCTATATTCTTGCCTAGATTGCATGCTCATAGCACAGGAAGTCGTTTCAAGGCCTACCTGCATTTTGGTGATCCATCTGAAAAATTATTTCTCAAGTATTTAAAAATATCTATAAAACTAGCCTCTGCAATATTTTTATTAGTTTTTTTGTTCAATATTGAATTAAATGCCCCAAAATATGATTTATTAAGTACAAACTCTAGAAAAATAAGGTCACCATTTAAAAATGTAACTTTATTCTAGACTGGCTAATTTGATTTGTGGAGATAAATATGTTCCATTTCTGAAAAAAAGACCAGCTTGTCATTAGAGTATATCTTACTCATTGACACCAAGGGATTGTAATGGGCAGCTTTGTTCTTTTATTTTCATCCTTGGTAGAGCAGCCTTGACCGCTTAGCTGGGTTCATTATCGTCTTTCACAATAAATCATCAGCCCATCACAGACAGCTATTTAGAAAGCAATAATAATAATAGTTAACATTTAAAGAGCTTTTATTATTTGCAGCACTGTGATCAGCACTTTGCATGCATTATCTCATATGATTTTAGCAAACTATGATAAAGAAGCTGTTATTTACTCTTTCTAGATGAAGGAGCTCAGGCTTAGAGGGATCAATGAAATTTCAAAGAATATAAGAGCTGTAGGCAAAACATAGTATAACTCTAAGTAGTTTTAAACAAAAGTATTTTATTTGGAGTTTGGAAAATGCCCTAGTGAAACAAGTCAATGTTTTGGCAAAGAAATCTGGAAAGAAGATGATACTTGCTGATTAAAAAAGGAGGCTGCTGAGTATGGCACAAGGGCAGACACACATGAAGTCTTCTAGTAGAGGGAAGCAGGTTCAATTGTTTCTGATAATAGTGAGAGACAAGTTTCACATACTCGGTATATTTCTCCTCTTTGGTTTGCAAATAACTTGAGGGCCCCTTTGGAAGAAATGAAATTTTAAGTAACCAGAAACAAGAGAGAGCAATCTCAGAGAAAAAAAAAAAAAGATGAAGGAGGGATGGTTTAGAAGTGCATGGCATGTGTAAGGGATGGTTTTGGAGAAGAAGCCAAAAGACAACTGTCCAGGAAAAGTGTGGGCTGGTGGTAGACAGAGTCAGCACAGAAATACAGTGAAATGTTGGGAAAGTCAGATAAGACCAATGGAAATGCTGAAAATGTCTCCTGTGCCATCCCCTCATAATAAAAGGATTTCAGTTTAAAAGTGAATACATTTCAGAAACTGCAGTCATACGAAAATCCTCACTATTCACATGCAGCTTACACGTTTAATATAATATGCATTTTACATATTAGATCAGTGCTGTACAAGAAAACTCTTTCTCTAGCCCACCCAGGCCCAACCAGAATAGGTTTACATGAAAATAATATTTTTTAATTTAAACTTTAATCTGTTTAACACGTCACTCCTTCAAACTTCTCTCTTTAAGCCTCAGTCTTTCCTTTTCCTCTCCATTTACTCTTTTTCTCTCTTTCTAGAAACATGACTTTATCACCTATTATTGTCCAGTATAACTATCATTCTGGGTTGTTCTTCTTCTTATTCTATGTTAATACTTTTTTGCTCCTAATTCTTTTTTTTTTTTTTTTGAGACGGAGTTTCGCTCTCGTTACCCAGGCTGGAGTGCAATGGCGCCATCTCGGCTCACCGCAACCTCCGCCTCCTGGGTTCAGGCAATTCTCCTGCCTCAGCCTCCTGAGTAGCTGGGATTACAGGCATGTGCCACCATGCCCAGCTAATTTTTTGTATTTTTAGTAGAGACGGGGTTTCACCATGTTGACCAGGATGGTCTCGATCTCCTGACCTTGTGATCCACCCGCCTCAGCCTCACAAAGTGCTGGGATTACAGGCTTGAGCCACCGCGCCCGGCCGCTCCTAATTCTTAAGTTGATGTCTTTTTCTCTTTGAACTTTTTTTTCCTCTTTCTTCCTTTGCCCAAACATTATCCCTTTGCCTTCATTTACTCTTTTAGATTGCTGAAAGTTCTTTGTGTGACTAAAGTTTATTCAAGCTTCTGAACCTCCTCCTAGCCCATCTGTTTACTTCTTTGTAAAATCCAGTTTTAGCAAGAACCTTGCTAAGTCAGTTTAGTCAGAATCCCCTGTTCCTGATGTTGGATCACCCTTGGTATCTGATCAGGTTCTTCATCCTCCACCATTCTCTAGGTGATGTTTGATTGCCCTGGTCGGCTTTCAACAGGAGTCCTGCTAGGATGGTTTAGCCAGAATCCACCTTTACCTTGATATTTCCTCTTAGTAATTTTTCATTCATGACTCCCATCCAGTTCCTTCACTATAAATTCCATTTGCTCATGCTGTATCTGGAGTTGGGTCTAATCTCTTTCCCGCAATGCAAAAATATCATTGCCGTGGTCTCCTTCACCCTGCTACTTATTCAGGGAGATGGATCTGTCTATCAAAAGGTCCTTTTAACCTCCAGTGAGCTTAGGAGGAAGTTTGCTAGAACAGATCAGAGGAAGAAGAGAGATATCATCGAGTTCATTCCCCTGCCTCCTTCCCTGTATGATCACCTCATGTCAACTTTGCGTCTTTATCAAAAGTCAGAAAGCTTGTCAAAGCAGAATTCTCTACAGAACCCTCTCTTTGGGTTTCAGAAAACATATCATCTTCTTTGGGTTAGGCCTAGGGATAATAGTATCTTGGCAATTTCTAGCCCTGGACTCTAACAGTATCTCTTGTGATGTCTTTATACCCTGCCCATACATTGATAAGTAGTTCATTTATTAAACCCTCTTCCAAATATTTGAATTTGAGGATGTCATATATTTCCTGTTGACCAAACCATCATTTTAAGCTCTTTTCCTTTATTTCACATCATCCTGATTCAGTTTGTTCTAGTCACCCTCTTACTTATTATGTGATTAGCAACCTGTTTTATTCTTTATTCCATTAGGGACCTTGTAGAACAAAAATATTTTAGGATCAAAAGTCTTAAGCATTCTGGTATCAGCTTTGTCATGTACTAGCCACGTGATTCTAAGTAAATCATTCATTTCCTCTGAACCTAAGTTTTTTCACCTAAAAAAAATGAGTGGAGTTATATTAGATAACCACAAAGATTATCTTATGGATTTAAGCATCTTACAATTTCATAAAATAAAAAATATATGATCTAGCCTATGCTTTCATGTTAAATATAAAAAATTCAAACAGAAGAAAATAAACCTGAATATTTTCAAGATATTAAAAGGCAAATTTTATATGAAAAAGGGAAAATAAATGGCTATCATGATGATGTTCCTTCGAATTTGAAATTTAAACAATAAAATTTTATCCAAAACAAGAAGCAAAAAAAAAAAAAAAAAAAAAAAAAAAATTAAGGGCACGCAGTTACTTTCTTAATGCATATTGGTTATATTTACTTTGAACCTTTAGAATTCAATGAATATAATTAAGTTATATTTTCAGGCATGGGTTATGGGAAGCACAGTTGCCTTAAATGTTATCTATAAAAGCTTTAGCTGGCAGTTGAACTTTTCCATTTCATTTTTCTCTTATCGCTCTAGAAGTGAGGAGACAAATTTTTGAAATATATAACATTCTAAAAGGGGGGAAGAAACACTCAACATTCAATGATCAGATCTAAGGGAATGCCTTTGTTCATATTTCAGCTAAGGGGTATAATACTGTTTGAATGATTTTAAGATGGGATTTTTGGTGATTGTTTCATCTGACTTCATATTAAAATACCAAAACATAATATAATACTGGTGTTTCCAAATAAAATTGTGTGTCTTTCTTTGGCTAGAAGGTATTTTCTTTCAATGAAATGAAGCAAACACACTGGTGTAGTTAAAATTCTTCATTTTTTTTGGCCTCTGGAAAGAAAAAAATCTATGTAGCATTCAACATTTAAATTCCATACTTGTGGCAGACCCATGTCGCCATGCAATTGGCCACAGAATTCAGTTTCTGTCAGGGAATTTGCCCTGTGGAGACCACAGTGTAGCTCCACTCTCATGCAGCTGACACAGAGGTGAAGGGGAGTATTGCATTTGCTTTGCTTTGGCTCTGGCTTTAGGAAAATTGCTCAGGCAATTGCTTTTTGTAGCATGTAATGCTGTTAGTTCCTCTCTCACTGCTAACAGCCTCCCACCCTCAAGTAGATCACTAAGCGGATAGAAGAAAGAAAACTACTTCTACTAACCAGATTGGCCCAGTATCAATAGAAAACAGTAGCTTTTCAATCCTACCTCCCCAGACTCTATGTGGCATTGAGGGTGCCAGAGAGGAATCACCTCCTTAATTGTGTGCCAGGTATTACCCAGTATTGTGCAAACATTCCTTTCCTAGTATACATTTTAGAAAGAAATAAAATCTTCAGAAAAGGTTAAAAAAAAAAAAAGGGAAAGATTCTGAATGCATATTTATGCTTTCTTGTAACATTTAGTAAGCTAAATGTGTGAATATGTTTTTATGTGTTTATGGATTGATACAAAGTAATATTATGCTAGTAGATTCAAGCCAGCAAAATGAGGAATGGACATCAAAATGTCAGCTTCTTGGTGGCATATGTAGTGTTGAAAATAATGTCTTTTCTTTTTGGAATCATAATCACTGCATCAAATGGAGGTCAGTGTGTCATGCCTACCCTCCATGCAAGTGGGGACACAAGTGGCCATACAGACTGAGGACACACACATTTTAATTTTTTAATGGTTTAGAGCTTCTTTCACAAGCAAAGTTGTATTTACTGTAAATGTGATATTCTCTGGAAGAGATTGAAGAAAATAGCATGTAACTTATTTTTATATGTAATTAATTTAAAAATATACATTAAAGCAGTGTATTCCGTTGAACAGAAATAAATTAATTCACCAGTACTAATTTCACTACTTAAGGGCAAATTTCTAAGAGAAAAGAAATGGAAATGAGACAGGAAGAAATACTCAGTGTTCAATGTCATGTTTACTTAGGCAGTTTTCATAAAGGCAACAGGTAAAGGAGATGCAGGCAGTAGAGGCAATAAATGGGGTTTGTTTATTTTTATTGTTACCACAAGTCTGACAGCCCTCATTTAGTTTCTAATGGTTTGTTTTCTTGAACTCAAGATGAAGTTCAGTCTCCTTGTCTGTTAGACTAGTTACTTTCATTATGGAAATAATATTTCTCTCTCAATACTTTGTGGAGTTAAGCCAAAAAGGAGAGTAGAAATGTTTCTACTAGATTAGCTGATTGACCTTAGTATAATAAAAAAGAAAACTTGAACTGGGCTTGATAATCCAGAATAAAGCCAGTGCCTGACCAGGCCCTCAAAACTGTTACTAACAGAAAGCAAAGCACTCTGTTTACTTTAACGTAAAATATGCTATTAACTGCCCCATAGAGTGTGGGGCAGTATAAATTCCCATCTTTCTATATGTATATGGTCAGGATTATCCATTGAAAAAGGGGCCACTGCAATCTGGGAGCTACTTCTATGCCATATGGGGCACCTCTATTCCATGATTAAATGGTGCCACACTACTCATCTCAAGGATTTGAGTACTTAACAAATTGACTGGAAGAGTCCCTTTTGTTTTAATGTGTTGGTGGTTTCATGATTTGAACCAGTTTTAGCAAATACATAAATTTATCATATCTTTAGACTTTCTGAAATTTGTTAGCCACGAGCACTACTGCCAAATGATTCCATTGAAAAAGGGCCCAGGGATAGTGTAATTAGCTGCTATTACATGGCTGCAAGCGTGCAATTTTCCAAGTGACTCTGACCCACAGCGTGGCTTAAGTATTTGCACGAAAAATAGTGATAATTGATCCCCTCTGTGTCAAGTGTCTTCATAACTTTAAAAATTAAAGATGCAGAGTGTCTCAAGTGGTTTGCGTAGGCAATTTGATTCCAATTTTATTATCACAATGGGTCCATAATATGCATGAAGTGTCCTTTCTGATTAGCCACGCCTCAGCAATTACTTACTCTATTTCCATTTTTGCTTCTCTTTTCCCAGTTCTGTCCTCTGTTCTGTCTCCTCTCCTAATCCAAGATGACCCACATTTTCTGAGAAAATGCAAGAGGCTATTTGTAGAATTTAGCTAGCTATTCAAATTAGCTGCCCAGAATCAGGATGGGCGACTACATGATAGCATCCCCTGCTAAACCAGCTGCCTCTGTTACATGCGAAAATGATTTCTTTCTTGCCTTCAAAGTTTAGGGGGAAAATGTCTAGGTGTTGAGGCACAGAAGAAATTTTTGCTGTAAACAGAATATTTTTTTTTCTTAATTTTCTCAGTACCAAATTATAGAGCGTGAACAAAAATTAGTTTATTTAACAGAATGTATCGGGACAAAAAATATTTTTAGGGCAAATTATAGCAGTTGGATATAATTTAAGAAGTAAGTTATTTGGTCACATGGTCATTTTGTCTTCTTAAGATTCTTTTCTTGTATTTCTATTTTTGTTCCATTTCCTAGTAAAGTCAGTGATATTGTCTTTAATTTTCTGTCAGGATATATATAATTTGTTTTATTGGCCACTTATAAAATGAAACAGTAAAAACGCAAATTATCCTTTATTACAAGAACAATTATGAAAGCAATGAGAGTATTTAACTTCCGTAACAAATGCATCAGGGTGACATATTGTTAACTACCCTAAGGCCATTGTCTGTGCCTGAATTAGGATCGTTGTGTGTTACAAGAGACCTTTCACCCAACAGTGGCTGAGAATTTCTAGCTGGACTAAACAAATACATCAGAAAACCCTGAAGTCTTCTATAGAAAGATTCCAAATTTTGTTCAAAATGACTAAGAACATATGGGGGTTTCATTTTACTGCACAGGAAAATGTAGCTCACTGAGCTCAAAAAGAAGGTTCTGTGCATGAAATCGTGGAAACTACATTGGGCGATAGTTTTAATCAAATCCCAAAGCTTAGAATATCCTGAAGATGACCTACCCCCACATATTTCCAAAATTGGGAGAGCTTTTTTTATGGAGTGATTTATTCCTATAGCTATTCATAGAAAGAGTCTGTTCCTTAAGGTACATGACAACCTGCATTTATGCTTGAGATCATTGGGACTCTGACGTTTATAAAGATGTCTGAAACCTCTGGCTTCTTTTTCTCATTTGTTGCCATGTAAACCACTCATCCACTCCAGAAGCTGTCCTGCCTGGAAAGTCTTTTAAAGCAACTTGTCTTTTGTGGTCATCTGATTGACAGTGGTTCAATAAATCTTCAAAATGATTGTTTGTAATTGTAGACTTTGGTTATTATCTTTAAAATTTGTCTTTTCAGATTTAATATAAATGATTTACTAAAGTTTAGTCACTGTTTTTTTATTCTAGTTTCTATCCTCATTATTGTAACACAGAATCCAAATATGAAGTTAATGATTGTTAAATGGTGCCATTTTATTACTTCCTTGTTCCTAATGACAAGAAATCAACTTCACAACGAGTTCTTATCACAGTGGTGGTTTATTGTGTGAATTCTGGTGATAAAAACTTGACTTTGGGTATCAAAATTATTCTAGAAAATAAAGACATTTGTCGCATATAGAGAGAGGGAGCAAAACAAACACCAATTGAATAAAATGTTAATGTTGTCACCAAAATACAAAGTGATTTCTCATTTTAACTGCTGATTAAAAAATAGTTGGTGTTTAAAATTCAAATGTTTGTGTGGTATTGTGGGGAAATTGGCTTTTTACCTTTAAATTAAGTATGCACTGTAAATTTCCTTATAAATACAGTTGAATTTTGTATTTGTAATTGTAAAAATATGAAAAATAACTTCATCTTTATTAGAATAACATTTTTTCTCTTTATTACTCTAATGAAAAGAACATCAAAGAATGTTAGATTAAAATGCATTTTAAAGATATACTTGTTTGTGGGGCAAAGAACAATCTATTTTCTTGTAATTTTGAAGCAACTTGTTTCTTCCTACTTGAGACATGCTACAATGTCTACATGTCACATAAAATTTAACATAAATTTAGCTATTTAGCTAGCTCACATTATTTATCTATTTTTCTATCTATCCATCCATCTCTCTGTCTCTGCCTCATCTTCCTATGTAATTAATAAGTTAAATATAGAGTAGTGGATTACAAGTTTATTGTGTTAAATATATAGTAGTATTGTAAAGATTCTCACCTAACTGAATCTCTGCTCAGCCACTAAATCAGCAACTAAACAGATACGGATTTTCTAGAAAAAAGTTATTTAATTCACTTAAATTTAATTTTAAAGCTGATAATTCAGTTTGTGGAAAAGTTTTAAGTTTGGAACAACTTGGGTATGAGTATCTACTTTTTCAGTGGTACATTTATTAAATCCAAATCTATGCTAAGTACTGCTGATAAAAATTCAGTGTCCGAATTGAGATTTTTTGTGAGAAATACATATTTAAAATACTTATTATAAAAATGTGAAATATCTCATTAATAATTTATTTTATATTATTAAATACATTTCAACATATAACATTAAAATATTTAGAAAGATTGGTTTGAATAAAAATGGTATTAAAGTTAATTTCACATGTTTCTCTTTACTTTTTAAAATGTGCTGACTAGAAAGTTTGAACTCACTTATGTGGCTTGCATTGTATTTCTATTTGACAACACTGTTAGAAGAATACCCCAAGAGAAAGGGTAATATAATATGCCCTATATATAAAAATAAATTTGAAATGAATTAGGAGAGTTTAGTATGAAAAATAAGTCATAAATAACTATGATAGATAATCATTTTATTTTTAAAAGGGCAATAGTTTTATCAGTACTAAGGAAAAGGAATAAATCATAATGTATTTAGAGTTTTGACTATATAAAATTAATTACTGACTGTGGGTTTTTATGTGTGTATTATAAGAAACTATCATGAGTAACATTAAAAAGCAACAGTTCACGATGTTGCCACAGCAGCTCCTCTTGCCTTCCACGGAGGGAAAAGATCTGCTCAGTTCTCTGCAGTGGCTGGCATTGGGATCATTCTTCTGGACCTTCGTTTGTTCCCTGGACAAGAAAAGGCTCATCCCATTCTTTGACTGCATCACACCAGATCTTTCTCTCCTTGGGAGAATACACTACTTTTCTTCATTCCTGTTTTGTAATAAATTTCAGCTACTGGGAATGATTTAAGTATGCTTGAATACTCACTTCTATTTTTTAAACTGCACATTTATGTAATTTATGTGGCTATGAGTAGGAATAGGAGCACAGTCTTGTGCCACTTGACGGTCATGTGATGGAGACACATTTCGAGAAATGTGTAGTTAGGTGATTTCATTGCCGTGAGTGCATCGTAGAGTGTACTAACCACACCTAGATGGCAAAGCACACTGCATACCTAGAGTATATGGTGTAGTCTATTACTTCTAGGCTACAAATCTGTGCAGCACATTACTGTTTTTAATAGTGTAAGGAGGCCGGGTGCGGTGGCTCAAGCCTCTAATCCCAGCACTTTGGGAGGCCGAGGCATGTGGATCACGAGGTCAAGAGATCGAGACCATCCTGGTCAACATGGTGAAACCCCGTCTCTACTAAAAATACAAAAAATTAGCTGGGCATGGTGGCGCGTGCCTGTAGTCCCAGCTACTCAGGAGGCTGAGGCAGGAGAATTGCCTGAACCCAGGAGGCGGAGGTTGCGGTGAGCCGAGATCGCGCCATTGCACTCCAGCCTGGGTAACGAGAGCGAAGAGCGAAACTCCGTCTCAAAAAAAAAAAAAAAAAAGTAGTGTAAGGAAATAGTAACACACTGGTATTTTTGTATCTAAACCAAGAAAAGGTACAGTAAAAATACAGAATTACACTTTTTTGAAACCACAGTCATATATGCAGTCCATTGTTGACTGAAATGTTATGCAGCATGTGGCTGTGCGTGAATTGTCATTTTTCAGCCACACACATGATATGGTGCAATGGTTAATGGTACATTTTAATGGATAGAAGTAGGTATCCCTATTTTGGCTTTCAGAAGCTAACTTTTTTATTGCTAAATTTTTAACTTTTCTTAGGGAAAGTTTTGGGTAATAAAACTGATAATATATTTAATAAAGACATAAATTCATGATATGATGAATTGGGAAATATACCTCATCACCTAAGTTGTATCCTTGTCAGATATGTTTGACCT
Source organism: Saimiri boliviensis (assembly GCF_048565385.1). Taxonomy (NCBI): domain Eukaryota; kingdom Metazoa; phylum Chordata; class Mammalia; order Primates; family Cebidae; genus Saimiri; species Saimiri boliviensis. The sequence continues at coordinate 37,771,127 of NC_133466.1, forward strand.
GAATCTAGTGATGAAAAAAAATCAGATATATCTGAAAATCAGGATGGTGTACAGGCTGATTAACCTGGACCCATAGAGGAGTCCATATCAAGAAAGACCTAGAAGAGGTTATAACTCTTGTAGACTAAGGAAACTAAAGGTTCAGATCCTATACCTAATTGAATCTTGAAAAGACATTTTGAGGATGATTGGGAAAATGTTTGCATGGATTGTGTATTAGATAATACTATTATTCTTAAAATTCTTAGATGTGGTAATGCTGTTGTGGTTTCATTGGAAATAATATTTTCCTTCTTGGGATATGCAAGCTGAAGTATTTAGGAGTACTTTTAGAAGTACATTCACTACTACTTTTGGAAGGCTTGACAAAAGCTGAGTATGTGTGTGTGCGCACAGGTCCACAAATGTAGATAGATAATAGGTATTGTGGAACTGTTGACAAATCATATAGCTTTTTCTGTACTGCCCTTTCAGACTTTCAGTAGATTTAATATTTTTCAAAATAAAAAAACATGCATAGGTATTTTTATGTACATGTGGCATGGGGATGAAAAGTGTGATTAATTAATAATGTAAAACCCCAATATATAAGTGACAAATATTTGCAACATACATGAAAAGTGGTTAGTCAAACCATTTTTGGTTAATTTTGATGTTCTTAAGACATCAGAAATGGTTTGATTAACCATTTTTCATGTATGTTGCAAATATTTGTCACTTATATATTGTGGTTTTACATTATCATTATTATTATTATCAAATGTTAGAAAATCTTAAGACTATTAAGAAAAGAGATAATTTCCTTAATAGAATAGCCAAGTAACATGAGTACATTATCAAGAAAAAATAAAGAAAAAATAAATAAAGATATTAAAATATTTAAGACTGATAATAACAAGCAGGAAGTTAAATACAATGCCAAAAATTTTGCCTCTTTTTTAGTAAAATATTTTACAATTATAAGTAATATTACAGTCCAGGGAAACAAGTAGTTAGGTAAACTGATTACACTACTGATAAAAGTACAATATCTTACAAAGATTATTGTACTGAGTAACAATATCCTAAGAAAACCTGAAATATCAGCAAAGATGTACCAACAAATATTTTTAACATGCTATTTTTAAAAAGCAGAACATTTATAGATTCCTGAGTATTTTTCTTCATATTTAGAGTATGTAATTTTTAAAATGTCTACATCTTGGTGGTGTTGCAGGTACTAAATAATAACAGAATGACTGAAAAATTGATAGGATTTAATGAGATGATGAATGCATAGTAGACAGTATAGCATGTTAATCAAATTGAAATGACTAGCATAGACTCCATTGGGGATTAGAACAGCACAGTATGCTAGTCAAATAGGAATGACTAATACAGACTCTAACGTGGATTAGATAAATAAATTATATACTATTCAACAGAAAACTATGAATTCATTAAATGCTAAGTGCTCAAAGGTTTCTAACTGGTATTTGAAAAGAAAATGTTAAGTTACCAAAAATTTTGGTATGACAGTAATTTTTTAAAAAAATACAAAAATATTTAAATTTATATTCATGTAAGAGCACAGAAAGCCACATGGCAAAACACATAGTAGTTTTTCAGAGGGTAGAATTATAAATGATGTTAATTTTTTTCTCCCTAAATTCCTCACAATTATTTCATTTATTAGTGTAAAACCGCCAAACTCAAGTCAAATATAACCAAACTTTTGCATGTAAAAATATTATTCTCTGGAAATAAACTATGATCTCTATTTCCCAATCCAGAGTATTAAGAGAAAATTGATAATGAATATAAACTGAAGACACTGATATAGCAGGACTTCAGAATTATTTGAGTGTCTCCCTATTCAGAAGAAGCCATCTTCAGGGTGAAAACAATGAGGATGGTATCATACTTTTTGGAAAAAGAGTGGTGTAGAGGAATCAGATAGGCTTGGGTAAAAACTGATTTTGATGTTCTTCATGATGTGATTTATATTTTTAACCTTTCAAAATTTTTCCACTCATTTGTATACTGAGAATAATAACACTTAAATGAGGGTACTATGACTGCTAAATGAAACAATTAGAATGGGAGGGTGTGGGACAGAGAGAAACCACTATCTGCTGTGCTAAACTTTAAATTATTCAATGTACATAGATCATCTCATTTAATCCTCACATACCAATGAGGTGTTCTGGGTATAATTTCTTGCCAAGTCCATCTGACTTCAAGAACCACATTAGTGCACACAGCCTCCTTTAGCAGACCTAAAACCAGATTCTAGAGGTATGACGTTCTCCCTGTCTCTACAACCTGAAGTGAATCACTTTGGCAGTGTGACCTCTGAGAGTATAACATTTTCCGTTGGATCTAAAGTTCCATTGAGATGCCCTAAAGTGAATCTTTGCCAAAATTCAGAAACAAAGAAGCCAAAGTTAGCGTCTTTGTTCTCTAGAAGGCTTAAATGAAAAAGGCGATAGAGGTTTCAGTCAGCCAGAGGAATAGAAATCAAGGGAATTCCCAACAATGCCACTTGCATTTGCTTTTTGTTTAGAGCTTTTGCATCTTTTTAGAGTCAGGCTGTTCCCTCTATGTTCACAGGCCTGAGTTTAGCACATGGCTGAGATAAGGAGACCCAACAACATTTTGAACTTTCATATGAACAGATCAGATGACATTAAAATTAAGAGGCAGTGAGAGATCAGTAATGCATTGTTATAGCTTTGAGGCTGAATGGAAATTATTATACTTCTACAAAATCTTTGCTCCTGAAGCACTTGCTGTACCATATCACTGAATCACAGACATTTATCACCCTTAATACATCCACTCATTGTCAGCAGCTTCTGAGCACAGAGGGAATGATGGTCAGTTCAAGACAACAGAAACTATAAATCCTACCCCATTAATTTAGTTTCTTTTCAAGAAATATTCTTGCAATTCAAGCTGCTTGACCAAAGACCTGCTGTTTGATCATTTGAAATAAAAGCAGCTTTATGTCTATTTGTTTAGTTTTCAAATTAGATAGTATTTCTTCTTTTCATTGCATATGCTAACAATTTCTAGTGGATAGGCTCATATGCAATATTATGGTATGAAAATAATCTGCAGTACTATGAGTGTCTCTCTGAGTTCTCCCCCGTTCACTGTATTATCAAATATTATACATATTATTCAATATGTTTTTTACCAAATAAAAGTTTTTCTTGCAAATGGGATCAAACTATTTGGCATTATGTAAGATTACTCAACACTGATCAAATGACATAAAGTATCCTTTTTTACTAAATGTCCTGCTTTTAATTTATATACTGTGTTGATTGACACACAGGGGTAAATGTGATGACAGAAGAATGGGAAGGCAATTGCGTTTATTTACACAATATCCACATTTGTTAGTATTTAATGTTTATTATTTATTTATCCTTTTTTTACTGACTCTGTGCCTTGAGATAAAGACATGAGCATGTACTTTCTTCATGGTTATCTGGACCCAACAGAAGGTTGCCTGGGAGCTGGAAGGGCAGGCATTTTAAAACCCAAATATTTAATTACCTCTCCCGGCCAGGTTGAGGAGGCATCCTGTAGTTTACAGAGACAAGTGTGCTTGTGTTTGGGCTGGTGATTCACTGTGTTTGAGAATGAATGTTCAACACTCCCTTCGTGGATTGTGAAGCAGGCTGAGGACTAATCAGTTTTCTGTAACCTACTGTTTGGTAGCTTCGTTATTTTCAAAGATGGTGAGTTCCCAGGTTAGACCCATGAAGAACCAACTATGACTGTGACAGGCAATCTAAACAAGGTGGCCCACATTTTTGTAAGATCTGATTGTTCATTTTGTTTTCTATTGATTGCAGATTTGCCTCCATGTTGCTGCCAATTATAGGTACTGGTTCTTCTTCCTGAAGCAACATAAATCAGCCCTTTCATTTTTCTACACTGTAGCTCCTGACAATTTGATATTTTCTATGATCCACAGAGGCTCACATTAGACTGATATTTTGACTTGAACTGCCTGTGACAATTAGGTATGTACACATCTATATAGAATATAAAATGTAAAATCATTTCTGGTGGAACAAGATCTAGCAAATTACACTTGGGACTAGAAGAATTCTGCTTTGAAAAATATTTTAAAATGCATATTTAATCACAGTATATGATACTGTAAATGATTTGTGTACTGGTAAAAATGCGTTTCTGTATGAACGATTATGAGAAATTGGGACTGTGTACATTTTGTAATTGTAGGTATAAGGAAACCTATTGAACAAACTCAATAATAGAAAATATATTTAGGGAATTAGATTCCTTATAAAATCGGAATTTATTGGTAATTTCATTGGAACGTTTGACACAGTATATGGCACTGAGATGAGGAGAGGTATTTTGATGAAAGCCAGTGGTATATTTCTAAAAATTTCATTTTTACTAAAAAAGAAAAAGATCGTGGTAGCTAACATATTGCATGCCTGTCGGCATCTTATTCTAAAGCACTCTCCACAAGAGTGATTTTAATAATTAGGGCTGTCATTATGCTACCGCTGACAACTTCCAAATGTCTACAGGGAACTGAATGTCAGTGTGTGTGCGTGTGTGTGTGTGTGCACGCACGCATGCACGTGAGCACATGCGCATATGTTCTCGCTTGTGGGTCTGATTTTCTCCTCTATTCTTCAGCAGCATTTAGCCTGGCACGAAATCATATTTTACAACTTACAAATAGCCCTAGCCATTGACAGTAGGACAAGGAAGAGAAAATTCTTTTAAAATTATTTTTATTTTTATTTTTATTTATAAGTTCAGTTTTTTCTTTCCTATTTTTATTTTTGGTTCAGGGGGTACATGTGCTGGTTTGTCATATAGATAAATTGCATGTTCTGGATTTTTGTGAACAGATTATTTCATCACCTAGTTAATAAGCATAGTACCTGATAGATCAGGGGTCCCCAGTCCCTAGGCCACCATCTGGTACTGGTCTGTGGCCTGTTAGAAACTGGGCTACCAGGCAAGAGAGCCATCTATGTTTAGAGTTGTTTGCATTGTGGCTTGTGTTGTCACCTGAGCTCTGCCTTTTGTCAGATAAGCAGTGGCTTTAGATTCTACTAGGAGCACAAACCCTATTGTGAACTGTGCATGTGAGGGGTCTAGATTGTGCTGTTCCTTATAAGAATCTAATGCCTGATGATCTGTCACTGTCTCCCATCGCCCCCACAGGAAAACAAGCTCAGGGCTCCCATGACTCTACAGTATGGTGAATTGTATACTTATTTCATTGTATATTACAAAGCAATAATAGAAATAAAGTACAGAATAAATGTAATGTGCTTGAATCATCCTGAAACTATTCCCCCACCCTCATCCCCCACACCCCCCACCAGTCTGTTGAAAAATTGTCTTCCACAAAGCTTGTCCCTGGCACCAAAAGCACTGGGGACCACTGTGATAGGTACTTTTTCAACCACCACCCTCCTCCGACCCTTCACCATCAAGTAGGCTGTGGTGTCTGTTGCTTCCTTTGTGTTTCTGTGTGTACTCAATGTTTAGCCCCCACTTATAAGAGAGAAAATGCAGAGTTTGATTTTCTGTTCCTGCATTAATTTATTCAGGAGTATGGCCTCCAGCTTCATTCCCGCTGCTGCAAAGGACATGATTTCATTACATTTTATCTAGTATTTCATGGTATTTAGGTACCACATTTTCCTTATCCAGTCCACCATTGATGCGCATCTATGTTAATTCCATGTCTTTGCTATTGTGAATAATACTGTGATGAACATACATGTGAATATTTCTTTATGGCAGAATGATTTATATTTCCTTGGTAATGAGATTGCTGGGTTGAATAGTAGTTCTATTTCAAGTTCTTTGAGAAAGGGAAGTAAAATTTTAACAATAATGTTATTTGAGATTAGGCATTTGGTTCATTATTATTGTCACTTTCTGCTTTAAAAATCTGTTTTCTTGAATATGAAGATTTAATGGCAAAGAGAATCCCAATTATAAATTTATAATTCCAATCATAAAACAAACGTTACTGTTTGCTTTAAGTTTCAAGCCAGTCCTTTGAAAGTCTTGTCTGATATTTCCTTTAGAGAAGGATATTCTTAGATCCAGAAGACTCTAAGGGAGTTATGAAGAATCAGCTCAAAAGAAAAAAAAACACAACAATACATTCACATTTCCACTTCTAGCACATCAGAATCACCTGGGAAGATATTTTAAAACCTGATTATGCCCATGCCCCTATCAGAGAAATTATGATTTTATTAGTCTGAGATAGGGCTTGGATATTGGTATTTTTCAATATCTCTCCAGGTGATTCCAATGTGTAGCTAGGGACTGGAATAGCTGGTCTACTCTAGAACAGCATAAATGTAAAACTTATACTTGGTAGGCTTAGCAGATAAATTAGAACTATCATAAAGATATGGCTCACTATTTCTAACTAGTTGTGGTGCTCTGTTAGTTCCAAGAAAAATATTATCGTTGCTACTAAATGGTTAGCTTAATATTATACCCATTTATCTTGCATCTGGCCAGTACTTGCCAATAAGACTGAATGGCAATCTGTCTTGCCTATGTTAGTGCTTGGTTGTCATGTGAAATGAGATAGATACATCACCTCTGCCCAAAGTTAAAGCATCGGGGATTTCTAGAGAAAGACTTTTGAAATGAGATTTATAAAATCTTACTTGTTTTCTAATTATATATAATAAGCTATATTTTCATTGTTTATTGTTAAATAAATTAAGATTAACATTTATATAATTCTACAACATAAAAATGTTTAATCGGCAGTAGATTTGTTCACGAGGAAGACAAGATAATTTAGAATGTCAGGAAAGTGTAAATTCTGGAGAAGTAAGATCAATCGATATTTAAATTATATTCAGGGCTCAGATTAAGGGCTATGTCTTTGGGAAGGTATGTTATTTGGCTTCTGACATATAAGTATATGACAGCCAGTAAAGAAAGAATTAAGAAGAATGCCATATGACTTGGTAGAGGCCAATTAATCGTGTTTGCTTGGTTCAATCTGAAATGATATTGGGTCCATTTACATAGGATCTTACTCACGTAATGGGAGTTGGGGAAACTATAACAGTCAGATATAGCTTCAAATATTTAATAAAATTAGTATTCAAATTTCCAACTTTAAGCACTAAGAGACATATTTACAGAGAACATATGCAGGGGGAGTTTGTGCAGGATATATTTAGAACCTAGCTCGTTATCATTTCCTTTCTTCCTCCTCTCATCTCAGAAGAGAGATGTTTTAGCTTCTTGTTTTCACTTTTTTTCTTTTTTTTCTTTTTTTTTTTTGTTGTTGTTGTTGTTGTTGAGATGGAGTCTTTGCTCTGTCACCCAGGCTGGAGTGCAGTGGCACAATCTTGGCACACTGCAACCTCTGCCTCCCAGGTTCAAGCGATTCTCCTGCCTCAGCCTCCCTAGTAGCTGGGGCTACAGGCCACCCCATCTGGCTAATTTTTGTACTTTTTAGTAGAGACTGGGTGTCATCATGTTGGTCAGTCTGGTCTTGAACTCCTGATCTCAGATGATCCACCCGCCTCGGTCTCTCGAAGTGCCGGGATGACAGGCATAAGCCACCATGCCCAGCCTCATAGAATTTCAAAATTATTTTTATTGTAGATAAAGATAGCATTTCCCTCTTTCTATCAAGAAATTAAACTTCACCAACACAGCACAGCTCCCCAAAACCATCTGAATTTGCCCTTAGCGATGTAAGCTTACCCTACCATAAGGATAACTTCTAGCAGAAACTATCCTAGAAACAATTTTCTCCAAAGGGTCTACATGCTTTTGCAATAAGTGTTCATATTATTTCAATGGCATTTTGAAAACGGATTTAAAAATACAGCTACATTTTGAATCTATGTGCCATTTAATTGGTCAAATTAGCAAAATATTGTCCATCATTTGCTACATCTGACAGTGCACATGTTTCTGTGGATCTGTCTGTCTCATTTGGATCTATGTTCCTTTTAAAACGAAAACTTTGACAAAAAACTTTTATCAGATTTTTTTTGTAAGTAACTTTGTAATGATGTGTATCCACTTGAAAGGAAATCCTAAAACAAATAATAAAGTAATGCACTTGAAATCCGATCTATTCCTTAACCTCGGGGACAAAAAGGTAATATATTTGATTTGGCTTTTAATATTAGAACTGTTTGATAAGTCAAAACAGCAAACTTCATAAGGATACAGGGGATACCATCTGTCTGACTTACTGCTTATTATCTGGTGCCTACCACAGGGCCTGGTACGCAGTGAATACTCAGTATTTGTTACATATATTAAAACATTTAAAAAGTGATTATCTCTTGAGATTTAAGGTACGACCAATTGAAGAACTTAGAATTTATGTAATAATCTCAAGTCTAACATTTGTGGTCCAAGACAAATTATGATTTATTTATCAGTTTTCTGTTGTAGGGTCTTAACACAGTTTATTACAAACATGATCATCAATTTAAAAATTCCTCAAATCAATAGGTTACTTTTCATTCTCCTAATAGAAACACAAAGTGTTTGAGTAAATTACTAGAAACCTTAGTGAGCAGAGGCTCTCTGTTTTACCTCCTCCTTCTCTTTTTATCTAATGAATCCTATTCTTTTCAAAAATATTTACTTTTTTCTTGTTATATCTTCATTTTCTAATCTTTTCTCAATTTTTTAATCTAAAAACAGAAATGTGATTTCAGAAATGTGATTTCACATTTCTGTGTATAGTATTAGTATATTTAGTGTTTTTGGTAATTGACATTATTGCTTTCTAAACAAACGAATGTTGAAGAAGATGACACAACTTTTGAGATAACCTATTTAACTTCTCATTCTCCTGATCCCCGAAGAAGCCTGGTGAGTATCTGTGATGTTATCCAGCATGGAATACTAGCAAGGTGTACAACTTTCTGTGTCACATCAGGGTCTTCTTTGATGTCCAGGTTTCTATTTTTTCTGGCACCAGTTGAGCAATCGGCACAGAACTTCTGGTAAATTTGTGACAGATGGATGAACATCTTCATTTATTTTTTCATTCATTGTCCCTATGTAGCAGATAATGCAATATTCACAGGAAATATAAACATAAAAACATGACTGATATTTGTACAGGTAGAATAGAGAAAGTGATCCTCTATAATATAGGAGCAGAAGAAAAGGAGACTGCTGGGTATACTTTTTTCTCCCTCCTGTTTTTCTGGTCTTTTAGAAGTTGTGATAAAGAAAGCGTCAAGATTACAAGAAGTTAGCCGTCTCCTCTGTCTCACTGTACAGACTTTGGAAGCTATGGGACAAATCAGAAAACTGCGTCTGGGAGCAAGGCGTAGATGAAATGGATTCCAGCAGCAGAACAGATCCTTGTAGCGTGGAAAAAGCACATTTCATAGGTGGAGAATTTGAGGCACTAAGATGTAAAAAAACCTGATCAAGTTTTCATGCCTGGGGGAGTGGAGCAAGAGGTGAAAAGAATTCTGATCCTTCACTCCTCACTCTTAACCTTGCACTCTTTGCTTCCTCTCCCCCAAAGAAAATGATGTTTCAAGTGCCACTTTAAAAAAGGAGGCAGTTTATACGGAAGGTGGATTTTGTTTTTCCAGAATGTAGAAGGATATGTTGGAATATTATGCAGCCATCAAAAACGATGAGTTCGTGTCCTTTGTAGTGGCATGGATGAACCTGGAAACCATCATTCTCAGCAAACTGACACAAGAGCAGAAAATCAAACACCGCATGTTCTCACTCATAGGTGGGTGTTGAACAATGAGAACACAAGGACACAGGGAGGGGAGCATCACACACTGGGGTCTGTCAGGGGGAAATAGGGGAGGGACAGTGGTGGGCGGGGAGTTTGAGAGAGATAGCATGGGGAGTAATGCCAGATATTGGTGACGGGGAGGAAGGCAGCAAATCACATAGGTATGTGTGTGCCTATGCAACAATCTTACATGTTCTTCACATGTACCCCAAAATCTAAAATGCAATTAAAAAAATAAAATAAATAAATTAATGAATTAATTCATTTTTTAAAAAATTAAGTTTGGGGTTTTAAAATAGAAATTCTTGATGAGTTGTGGGCATAGGTCTTCTGTCAACAGCAACAAAAAAGAAAACCAATTTGAACTTATGAAAAAGATAAAGTTATAAAAAATATTCCCAAAGTGAAGCAAATAAAATGTCATACATCTAGAAAAATTAAGCAACTGTATACTGATTATATGAATCACAAAAAAGAAGACCTATCTATAGTCTAAATTGATGTGAAATGGTTTTGGATTTATAATAGATAAGGCTCAAACCATTTTCTCATGATGTAATGGTGTTTTTTCCTCTAAAGTGATGTTATGTTATAAGATATTTCGATTATGTTAAAACATTCCTGTTTCAGTTTATTTAAAATGTCTGTATTTTTATTGAAATTGTTTTTTAGACACTTGAGATGGCTTTTCATTTTTATGAGATGCCTTACTATGTTATTTTGTAGAAAAATTAAAGTATGCTTATTTAGCAAACAAATAATTAAAAAGTACATACTAGTAACACCAACCAGTTAATATTTTCACAATTGTTTTAATGAAAAGAAATGTTTTAGGAAATGTAATTACAAACAATCATCTAAATTTCAGTAGTCATTTAATTCCATTTATCGATTGATATCTGTTTTTAAATAAAAATTTGAAATCTATTGTCTCTCTGAAATCTATTGCATGAAGAATCTAATGTAACAACATGAAGACTATATTTAGCAATATTATATTGTATAATGGTAATTTGCCAGGAGAGTATATTTTAGTTGCTCTTCCTAACACACAAAAAAGAGGTTACTATATGGGATGATAAACCTGTTAACTTGCTTAACTGTAGTAATCACTTCACTATGTACACATGTATGAAGTAAGTATATCAAAACATTTTCCAAACTTTAAATATAAACCACGAAACAGCAATAAAAAGAATTGGATAATTTTTTTTTTCAAAATACATACAAACTCATTTAGGAAAAAAAAATCAGTTAAAGTAAAAAGAAATAAACTATCTTGAAAACTTACCAATATTTTAAAAAATGGTATTATAATATTTAATCCTGTAAATGAACTCAAATTTAGTGATTCCCTGGTCATTACATATTTAGGTTGCTTCCAAAACTTTAATACTGCTAAGATAAGTGTTCTTGTTCACAGCTCATATATCTTTATTCTCATATTTTTGATTAATGCTAATACCTGGAAGCAGAATGGGTCTGTGTACAAACAAATTTCAGGCTGTATCTATTGGCTAGACAGTATTTAAAAAACTTTATACTAATTATACTGCGAAGACTTGACCTCTGCAGATCTTCATTAAAAATAGAATATTATTTGAAAAGTTCAATTTGTTAAAATAGTAAAAAAATGCTGTTTTCTTTTTAAAATTTAGTGGTCACTTATTTATTTTATTATTTATTGATCCCTAATGAACAAGAATTTTAAAAATAGCATTCTTTTAATTGCTAGTCATGCCTTTGTTATATTTTTTCTGTTACTTAGCTCTATAGTTTTCTTTTAGATTTGTACATGTACATATAGCAAAGATTATATTTTGATGACATTTGATTTCAATAACTAAGTTGTTTTAAATATTATTTACAATATTTTTAAACCTGAGATAGTTTTGATTTTTTTTGATAGTTTTGATTTTTAAATAACCACTTTTCATTACTTCTTACTTGGCTTGTACCCATACATTTTTTTCTGTCTCAATATCTAGTTAATATTGACTTGTTTAATTTTTTTATTTTTATAATTTAACTCCATATGAAAGTCAAATTTAAATAGGATGGTTTTATTCTAGTGTCTTATCCTTGGTTGCAAGCAAGTAAAATGCATTGATTTGAGCAGGAAAGACATTTATTGATTTCTGAAAAGACAGCAGAACTGGAGTTGGAAAAGAATCAGGAATAAAGGAGCATTGGCTGCAGCTAGCATCACAGTGAAAATATCACATAACCCCTCCTTTGGGGACATTGTGCTTTCTGTTGCTAAAAACAGAGCAGACACATCCTGTACCACTGCCACTGCTAAGCTTGGATGCTGATCTTGATTACTTAAAGCTGTCACGTCGGCCCACAGAAATTGTCGCTTCTGCTGCTGCTGTCTCCACTGGAATGGGTACCCTCCATTTCCTATGGATTAGTTTAATATAAAAGCCTAGTTTGTGATCAGGACTGATCATTCACTTATGTCTAGAACTTATACATCATGCTGTTTTAAAAAACTGTGCTTTTAGTTTTGAGTCATTTTTGAGCCCAGATTTTTTGTTATTTCAAGCCAAAAATATCTCAACAGGAACAACATTTCTTTTTTTTTTTTTTGTTTTTGTTTTTGTTTTTTTATTGCATTTTAGGTTTTGGGGTACATGTGATGAACATGCAAGATTGTTGCATAGGTACACACATGGCAGTGTGCTTTGCTGCCTTCCGTCCCCTCACCTGTATCTGTCATTTCTCCCCATGCTATCTCTTCCCACCTCCCCACCCCCCCGCCCCTCCCCCATTTCCCCCCAACAGACCCCAGTGTGTAGTGCTCCCCTCCCTGTGTCCATGTGTTCTCATTGTTCAACACCCGCCTATGAGCGAGAATATACGGTGTTTGATTTTCTGCTCTTGTGTCAGTTTGCTGAGAATGATGGTTTCCAGGTTCATCCATGTCCCTATAAAGGACGTGAACTCATCGTTTTTGATGGCTGCATAATATTCCATGGTGTATATGTACCACATTTTCCCTATCCAGTCTATCATCGTTGGGCATTTGGGTTGGTTCCAGGTCTTTGCTATTGTAAACAGTGCTGCAATGAACATTCGTGCGCACGTGTCCTTGTAGTAGAATGATTTATAATCCTTTGGATATATACCCAGTAATGGGATTGCTGGGTCAAATGGGATTTCTATTTTTAAGTCCTTGAGGAATCGCCACACTGTCTTCCACAATGGTTGAATTAATTTACATTCCCACCAACAGTGTAAAAGTGTTCCTATTTCTCCACATCCTCTCCAGCATCTGTTGTTTCCCGATTTTTTAATGATCGCCATTCTAACTGGTGTGAGATGGTATCTCAATGTGGTTTTGATCTGCATTTCTCTGATGACCAGTGATGATGAGCATTTTTTCATATGTCTGTTGGCCTCCTGTATGTCTTCTTTTGTAAAGTATCTGTTCATATCCTTTGCCCATTTTTGAATGGGCTTGTTTGTTTTTTTCTTGTAGATCTGCTTTAGTTCTTTGTAAATTCTGGATATCAGCCCCTTGTCAGATGGGTAGACTGCAAAAATTTTTTCCCATTCTGTTGGTTGCCGATTCACTCTACTGACTGTTTCTTTTGCCGTGCAGAAGCTGTGGAGTTTGATTAGGTCCCATTTGTCTATTTTGGCTTTTGTTGCCATTGCTTTTGGCGTTTTGGTCATGAAGTCCTTGCCTACACCTATGTCCTGAATGGTTTTGCCTAGATTTTCTTCTAAGGTTTTTATGGTATTAGGTCTGATATTTAAGTCTTTAATCCATCTGGAGTTAATTTTGGTGTAAGGTGTCAGGAAGGGGTCCTGTTTCTGCTTTCTGCACATGGCTAGCCAGTTTTCCCAACACCATTTATTAAACAGGGAGTCCTTTCCCCATTGCTTGTTTTTGTCAGGTTTGTCGAAGATCAGATGGTTGTGGGTATGTTGTATTTCCTGTGAGGCCTCTGTTCTGTTCCATTGGTCTATATCTCTGTTTTGGTACCAGTACCATGCTGTTTTGATTACTGTAGCCTTGTAGTATAGTTTGAAGTCCGGTAGTGTGATGCCTCCCGCTTTGTTCTTTTTGCTTAGAATTGACTTGGCTATGCGGGCTCTCTTTTGGTTCCATATGAAGTTTAAGGTGTTTTTTTCCAGTTCTGTGAAGAAGGTCAATGGTAGCTTGATGGGAATAGCATTGAATCTGTAAATTACTTTGGGCAGTATGGCCATTTTCACGATGTTGATTCTTCCTAACCATGAACATGGAATGTTTCTCCATCTGTTTGTATCCTCTCTTATTTCGTTGAGCAATGGCTTGTAGTTCTCCTTGAAGAGGTCCTTTACGCGGAACAACATTTCTATAAAAAAATGAGATGTTCCAAATAACAGAACTCAAATGTAGACTTGGGGGCATGGACGGGATTAGATGGTAAGATTCTTCATTTGCATTGTGGGAGTTGATGGTCACCACAAAGTGACAAGAAGTATTTGAGTACACTGTTTCCTGTTGCGTTTGGCTATAGAGAATACCTGTCTACCAATACTGGAGCAGAAAGAAAAAAAAGCAACAGGGTATTAGGGTGTATTAGTATTTTACAGTCCTTTAGTAGGTCTGGTAAAGAGATTGAGTGAGGTGGCCCATCTAAATGCAGAAAAAAATAATATTTATCTTCCTGAGAGATGATCTTTCTACCTATTGTCTACATCTGAGCTATCTTCATGTCCACTAGACTGCCAAAATGGAGAGAGCTGAATTCCAAGCTTAAGTCAGGGCAGTCAAAGGCAGAGAAATAGGAGCCTTAGCTGGAAAACAGAAACAAAACTAAAAACAAACAACCCTAAATTCCTAGGTCTCTACCAAGCATCTTCTCCTAATCATTCTCTTCCCAGAAAAAAATCCAAACCAAACCAAAACAAAAATCAGGGTTGCTATGAAATCCAGTTGTAACGCAAAGCAGGTTGCACTTAGAGTTTCCCCACCCAATGCTACTTTTACAGTTATTTCACGGCAGAGTTAGGACGGTCAGAAAAAGGAGCCACTCACAGGAGTATCTGTAGGATGGGGCTTGGGCTTTTAAAGATTTGAGGCTATGACAATTACTTTGATCATCAATGCTAGGTCTTGGAATTACGGAAAGACCAAAAGACTGATAAAGTACTGATGGATTGCTGTTTTGTCAAAAATTGATCCTGAGGCTGAGTGATGATAATCTCAAAAGTTCAATATCTAAGGCAAATTTTATCAGCATTTATCACCAAGCTTCACTCTTTCCTGCCCTTGCAAGGGCTTTTATAGCTCCTTAGTCCCATGTCAGATGTGGCCCAGAAGGACAAATCCGGGGTCTTTGAAGGGTGATGGGCAAGAGAGTTCACATGAGAAAGCAGAATTCCAAGCGGGTTCTGTTCTTTGCTTACAAATACCATTCCATCTCATTTCCTACCTTCTAAATGTAAATTGTCCACTATTCCCCATATTGTTGAAGTATCCATTCCTTCCCCATGTTTCCAGCTGCCTTTGGGGATAACAATTTTGTCCTCAGCTCCCTGGGTTGGAAGTTGAATATGTACTTCTGTTTTTGTCATCTCAGCACTCTTCAAAGAAATTCATGTAGGAATGGGCAAACAAACTGATTACGGCCAGAAAAATGTGAGAAGTTGACAGGTGGGCTTCTGAGAAGAATTTAATTATTCTTAAGAAAGTGACACAAGAAGAAAACGGTCTCTTGACCATCTCTGAATGTTTTTGTGTGTGTCCATATGATATTCTAAGAATTTCTATAGTTCTCTGTCTACCAAACGGAGGATAAAGCCAAGATGAAGAAGGCAGAGCCAATACAGAAGTTTGTGAAGAAGGGGATTCAGAGGTTACCTTCACTAAAACCCACCATCCCCCTGGATTGAAAGCTATAGGAAATAGTTCCTCTTTTCTATTAATTGTAGCCTTTAAAAATATCCTAACTGTGCTGGGCACAGTGGCTCATGCCTGTAATCCCAGCACTTTCAGAGGCTGAGGTGGATGGATTGCCTGAGGTCGTGAGTTTGAGACCAGTCTGGTCTCAAACCAAAATAAAAAAAAATTTATACTAAAAATTCAAAAACATTAGCTGGGCATGGTGGCATGCAACTGTATTCCCAGCTACTCGGGAGGCTGAGGCAGGGGAATTGCTTGAACTAGGGAGATGGAGGTGGCAGTGAGCTGAGATCGCACCAGTGTACTACAGCTTCGGCAACAGAGTGAGACTCTGTCTCAAAAGAAAAATTGTAACTGAACATTCTCATGGTACATTAGTACAAAATGAACACAGCTCAGAGTTAAACAGAATCATTGTTACATCGTGAGAATTTGTAGTAATTTAATATAAATATTCTCTTAGCCAAATAGCTAAATAAGAAGATCTGGCTCTTATAAATTATAGATCTAAATCAGCAGAATATTTTTAAACTTATAATTAATAGAAGACATTTTGAGATAAATTTTAATGCGCATTATACATGCATTATATATAACGCACATTAGATATGCATTATATGTATTTCAGGAAAACGGTAGAGAAAGAGAAAAAAAGAAAAACAAATTGCAGAGAAGAGAAGGAAAGAGAATGCAAGAGAAAGAAGAAAAGATAGTCATATTTACTGTATGATGTTCTTTACCCGAATTACTTTATCCAAAGTACAAGGTGAAATACATTATATTTTAAACATCATAAATACCTCATATAATATGCATTACCAAGTATCAAATATTTTGTGAATTTTAAGTGGTAATACATTTGAAAGAATGAAAGGTCAATCCATTTTTCTGCACTGTAATGCTGATTTAAATGAAATTTAAAAATCAAAGTCATTTAGAGAGATTTCAAAATGGAGCAGGTTGATTGACATACTACCAAGATAATTTCAGGATTCAGAAAAGCTGATAGGTATTGAAAGGAGGTAAAAATTATTTTTTTTTGTAAGAAATGTCTTTTGATCCTTTTGGCACTTCTGGCAACATTTTTTCATCAAACCGATGGTTGAGTTATATCATGCTAATAGGATATCTTTTTCATTAAATACAATCTTTTCATGAAATTTAAACAAAATCTAAATTTAATTAAAAAACAAAAGCGTACAAACTTTTAAAAGGAAAGAAATATTACGTAAGTTCATAATTAAAATAATTAAAACAGCACTGGACTCTTTGAAACCGATGAACTATATCTCCAGCAAATGCTATCTGATTATTCAGGAAGGAGGAAAATCTTCATATAGTCCTGATAGCATATAAAAGTTTGGTGGATAGTTACCTATTGCATTGCAACCACAAGAACACAAACAAGCTCAATGATATTAGTACTGTTGGCAAACTGAAAATCTTAATCAACTTCCTAAAATAACCAGTATTTACATTTGGGAGCAACCCTGTTTATAATTGTATATAGGTACATTTACTGAATTTTTAATAGGAAAATGTGAGCAACATTGTCTTCTAGTCAACATTCTTAGTGTTCATTACTAGGAAAAATTTATTCTAGGTTAAAATAAAGTCCAATATGCTTGAAATTCTAATAGGTCTTTTCTGAAATCTGCTTAAATTGATAGATGTACTATTAATAACAGGAAAAAAAAATTGTTGCCTTTTCATTATCAGGTCACAAGTGCTCTCTCAAAATTTTAAGTCAATGCCAGTGTAATTTTTCATACTTATTTAAATTTTCAGTTTTATATTGGTGTCTGACTAACATATTACTAATGATGCTGGAATCTACGGCCAGCTATCCGTCTACCTCTTCCACAGTCTCAACCTATTTTGAAGGTACCTAATAATTTATCTTTTTGGAGAGCCAATAACAGAGTTCTACCAAATTCAAATCCCATTAATGGTCCTGCTCAATTTGTGACAGATGTTTCAGAATTCATGGCATATTGCCCTCAATTAAATGGAAGTGACTAAATTTTAAGTTTGACTGAAGTTGAGCAGTAAGTAGAATATGGTGCTATATCTTTACTATGATTATAGATCAAGAAGGGACTCTTCAATCATATTATTATAAAACTATTCTTAAACACTTTCAATGTGATCTCATGTTGTATGCATGCTATGTATTTATAAAAAATTACATATTAGCAACTTTTTTTTCCAAGTCCCAATAATTTTCTAAAGTGAGAAATACTAATTAAAAAATCTTGGCATAAAACCAAATGTAATTTAATTACTGTCATTAAAAACTGATTGTTCATCTAGCTCAGCCCAGTGTTAAAAACAGGTGTTTTATTCTGGAGCCTTGGTTGTATAGACTATTCTGTAGTGTCCCTCAGCATTTATCTCTGCATTTCCATTCCTACTTCCACCATTACAATTCATTTATTATTACCAATTTCAATAACATTTAATATTTACAGAGTTAAATATGTTAATTTTTACTTATACTCATAACAGTACTGAACTGTCTATTATCCTAGATTACAAAGGAGAAATCTGGAAAGGAACCTACAAGGGGTGAGAAGACTGTTCAAAACATTCAACAAAGGGCAGAGAATGTGTTTCAACCTCAAATCTTAATCGTTGGCAAATCCAGGTTCTTGTTAATGTTACTCGACTTTACAGCTAGAGATTTGCAACAACTTTCTAAAATCATACTGCAAATTTACAGATTTCTATTAGAGTATCTCAACAATGTATTTATTGTCAACTTCTCTGAAATGTTTACTAGTGTTTTACTGGTTAAGGATTACATAAAATAATCATTCATGCATTCATATTCCTATTTGTTGGGGCTTAAAAAATAATACTCTGAAGTATGGTGCCTTGGCATGCTGAGAACTTTGAACTGCAGGACCCTGGAAGGACCTCAGAAGCAAAGCCTCTTTTCTGACCCTTCTTCCTCCTGTTTCCCTTTCTCCTCCAAGGTAGGTGAGAGAAACTAGAATTCCTCTTCCCTGAGGTGGGTCGCAGAAACCGAAAACCCTCTCCCACAGAGCCAGCCATAAAACATAGCAATATGACTCTAACCTCCCACCTTTCTGTGTAAGCGCTGCTCCTAAAAAAGTTCTCTGACCTACCCTGCCTGGAAGTATCATAAGATCCTCATTCCGGAAGGGATTCTGCTTCATACCCAGGAGGAAGGAAGACCACACACAGAGGTCAAGAATCCAAACAGGTCTTTCCAGGTTTCTCCACTAAGTCTATTACTATTAGAGCATTTCCTTGGTGTCCGATCACATTTCTACACACTGTGCACTTGCCCAATCTAAGCAGAAAACTAGACAGGGTTCCCTTCAGTCTTCATTCTGAAGGATCCTGCAGCACCTAAGACTCTGATCAACTAAATACGGTATGCTTGTCCCTTGTTGACTTGTCTTTCATTGTTAAGAGTGTTGGCCATGCACCTTAGGATGGGTGGGGAAAGGTACCACATTGTTTTCTGCCCTAGATCTCCATATTGTCCTAAAACTCATGTCTCACCGCTCCCAAAGCCATCCAATTGTCTTCAACCCGCCTCACCTGCTTCACATTCCCTAAGCATGCTCGGGCTTTTTTCTCTAGCCGGATTGCCTCTCTAGCACTGTGGCTTCTGAAATCATGCCTGTCCTTAAAGGCCTCTCCCAGATGTGAAATATTTTCCATGAAATCTTTTCTAATCTCTGTCCACCCTCTATCTTTCAAATTTCCTCAATGTCCACAACTTAAATGCCCCACTTTTCTTTCTTTCCAGCCACTGCATTGTTACCAGTATTACTGCACATCTTTCATCTGAATAATGTGATGTCTTGGTAATAAGTTGAATATAGATGCCTCAAAATTGTGTCCCATGTGTTTCTGTGGTGCTTTCTTTCCTATAGAACTTATTTCAATCTTCATTATAAATAAAATAACAAAAAACAAATAGTGTATAAGATGTATTCCTCCGTAATCATTTTTACATTTTTTTAGTAGATTGGTTTGGTTTCAGTTTAGTTACTTTCTAAGATCATGGAAGAGTTATCTGTACTAGTAATTGCATAGGAATTAAGATTCAGTAATTAAAAATTTTTGTTTTGTGGAGATGAGGAGCAAACCTGCTGAAATGGAAGCTGATTCAGTTTCCGCTGGAGTAGTCACATTAACTAGGGCGAGATGACGCTTTATTTTCCAAATGGAGATAGTTCTGAGAGAGAACAGGTTCGCTATAATTAAGCCAGGTCTATCCTGGGAGAACTTCATTCCATTAACTAGCTGTGTAATCTTAGGCGAGATGCCTCCTCTTTTGGGGGCTCAGTTTCCCCATCCACAGATGGCAAGTTTAAACTAAATATTTTAGATTTCTTCTGGCTCTAAGATTTGTAAGATATGTTAAATATCTTGTGCTAGAAAATATACAACGGGATTGATAATTTGTAAAATTTTCTTATACATATTTTACTGTGTATTTTGCATTTTTAATTTTGGGATCGAATGCCGAGAATGTTAGCGGCAAAGAACTTTTCTAGACAATGATACAATTTAGTGCTATTTTTTGGAATTAAGACAGAGATCTTTTTAGATTAATTTAAAATGACTCAAGAAACAATACAAATTGAGTAATCAGTAACATACAATAGCTTATTATAGATTAATACTGATATTGAATATAATCTTTAGGCTTCAAAGAGGAGTTGTGTGGGAAAGGCTTTGTAAGTGTCTAGAAATCTGGCAGATAAAAAATGGGAACTGCTCCAAAAAATATATATAGGAAAGTGGATATGAGAAAAGGATATGTGACTCTTTGGGAAAAGGTAAATTGTCTTAAATGGTTTAAAACTTTTTGGAAAAGAAAAAGTACTTTTTGGGTAATCAACTCTAAGAGAAGTAGAAATAATATTTTCTTAAATGTGTTTCATCCAAATTAAACATTGGTATTGTTTTTGTTTTCATGTAGAAATTAAAGTTTTTTTTTTTTTTTTTTTTTTTTTTTTTTTTTTTTTTTTTGGTCCCTTAAAGTGACTTTTGAGGTGTGTGGTCTGTTTACATCCTTGTATACTCCAGTGTCTAGAAGTTGCCTGGGTTTCTGAAGGCATCTAGAGATTATCTCGGCATCTTTCTGTAGCATTTTAATACATTCATCCAGTTACCTCATCCCAAATGCCAGGAAATAGTCTGACCAGATGCAGATAAAAATATGACACTCTGTTTTAATGCCATTATTAGAATTTTAAAAAAGAGGAAATGATCCTTAATTGTAGATACAATTGTTATTTGCAGGTGCAAAAGGAAACTTTGGCTGCCTCATTTAATAATCTGTTCAAAGAGTTCAGAGATGAATTAAAGGGATAGTACAATTTAATAAGTGACTAATTTAACTAAGTGTTGCCTGGAGAAGTTTATGAGTCCTTTAGGGAAGGAACAGTACTCTATATTAGCAAAAGTAACTCTATTAACTAATCACTTAACATCAGAAAGGTGTAAACCTGTTTTTCTTTTCTAAGATGTATTTGCTTGTTTTTCAACTGTTGCCAAGAAAATGATTAAAGTTTGATGTTATTCAGGGTCTGGGTTTGGAAGAAAAGTGTGTCTGAAACTTGTCTGCTCCACATTTCTACTCAAATAATATAGCTTCTCCAGAGAAGAAAGTTTTATTACTGTGGGAAGAAAAATAAAGAAACATAGGGATTAAATGGAATATATTTCTTGGTTTCCTACATTAACTGATTTTGAAGTTATGCCTTCCTTTCAGCTGTTGTACTAGGAAAAAAAAGGCAATAAAAAAGTTATACAGTACATTTCTTTGATTGATTACATGCTGCGTTAAATACTTAAATGTAGAGTTGTTTTCTTATCAGAGTCTTCAGTTTGGATAGCCTGATAGTTTATTGAACACTTTTATGCGTTTTGAAAATATGGTATAAGTTAGAAGGCAATCTTTTAAACAGAGAATACATTTTATCCTCTGTAGTTTGGTAGAATTGTGTTAGACTTACAGTGAAATGATCATGCCATATCTAGATATAATAGTTTTGATTTAGATGTAAAGTCTTCCTTTTTTGTTCATTCTGAACTGATTGGTTATAAATTCATCTTATATTTTTATACAAATGCATTCTTTAAGAAGCAAATCACAATGAAATATGAATGTCTATGTTTTACAGACATTTTCTCCAACTAGAGTTTAGTATCTTGTTACCATTTTTATAAAATATGGTAGAGATCTAAGTAAAAAAGGACCATCTTTTTTAAAAACAGAAGCAAAGTTTAGAGAAACTTTAAAAAGATTAATTTGAGAGACTTTAACAAAATGTTATAGTTTTGAGAAAATTTTAAAACTGAATAGCTTTACATTAAAAGAAATGCTAGATTTATAAGGCCAAAATCCATTTATCTGATGTATGTTTGTCATGCTAGATTAGAATATGTGTGTGTGTGTGTGTGTATAATTTCAATATATAAGACACATATGTATACAAACACAAACTAATTAGATACCATTAATTTCTATTTGGCCTCTGAGGTTTTTTTGAATTTTATTTTATTTTTTTATGGGAAAGTGTCTCACTAGGTTGTTCAGGCTGGTCTCAAACTCCTGCCTCAATATCCCAAATAGCTGGGATCACAAGCACAAACCACTGCATCTAGCTTGAAATTTCTATCAAATACTCAAATACAACTTAATATTTTTTCTCCTCACAATTATCTAAGGATAGGTTCTCATAGACAAGAAGATCCAAACAAAAATTGACTGAAAAGAGTTGTGAGAGAGGTATCCACATAATTAGAGTTTATACTATAAGAGGCAGTGGTAGTTGTTTTAGAATAATAAGAATAGTAATTTACTGAACTCTTATGCATTACTGAACATCACACCAAATGCTTCATTTACATTTTTATGATTATTCCTCAGAGCAAACATGAAGTATGTACGATTGTTGTCCTTATTTTACAGATAAGGAAACTGAGGCTTACAGAAGTTAAATTATCTTCCCAATATCATAGAGCTAGAAAACAACAGAGGTGAGCTTGTAATTTTGGTCTACTTAATCTAAATTTAAAAAAAAATCATAGTATGGCCATTCGTGTATTCCTGCTGTGTACCACCTTTCCTGATCATCATGGGTTCTTATAAAATTTTGTTATGCTCCTTAATATAAAGGAGACTGGCTATAATAAAAAATTATTTATGATACATAATTTAAAATGGAGATACTTTAATTTTAATTTTTCACAGTATAAACTTTGTATTTTAGCTTATATTTAAAGACTGATATTTTAATAATCAGTATTTAAATAGTGTCAAAATAAACATACATGTTTGCTTTTAAAGAATAATGCTAAAATATAAATTCCCTATGTTAGGTGCTCCAGTCTGAAAAAGGGAAAATTGCACAGATATATGCTTTTTCAAATTCAATAATGTTAATACTTTCCTCTTTCTTCTGCACATTCAATAATCGGTCCAGTTATGTGGATTAAAAATATTCTAGGCAGTACAAAGGAGTTTGTAGAAATATTGTTTATATTAACTGTCTCGTGTTTGGCACTGCTGCTCATTATAAACATCTGGATTTTACCTCAAATACTCAAAATTGTTGACACAGCAATTTTCGATAGTACTGGAAGTGAGAAAACAAAAACAATGAGCTTGATATAAAAAAGAAGAAAAGTTTAGGAGTAGGGGCTAGGAAAAGGGAGTGCAAATTGAGAAAAGAGGTGCAGAGGTCTAGGTCAAAGAGAAAAGGTCAGGCAGATGAAGAGGAAAGTCTTGGAAAGTATGTAGAGAATGACTGAAAACAGATGCCCGCAGCAGCCAGGAAACAGCCAAGGAGAAGGGATGGTGGTTCTGCAGGTTGTTCGTCCCTTGAATATAGAGAAACAGAAATTAAATGGTCTTTTATGTCCAGAGGGCAAGACCAAAAACGACCCTTCTTATTCACCTTCGAAGAGGGAAACCATGAACACACTCAGTGCGTGTACACTGCAGGGCCAGCTCGTGGCTCTTCACAACGAGCACAACGAGGCCATTAATACTAATATCTACGAAAAGGATTGTTGCAGAGTAGCAGAGGAATTAATGCAGATACCAAGGACTGAATAAATGCCATATTGTTATTATTGTTGTGGTTTTCATATTATTTCATTTGCTCTTCACGAGTTTTGTATGAGTAAAAGCATTTAGAAATTAGAATAAAGAAATCACAAACAATAAAAGTGTAATGGAATCATCCTGATTGAAGATATTTGCAGTACAAAGATCTAAATAGATTTAAATTTTTTCTTTATATTTTAAATACAATTTTTAGGAACAATATATGGCAAAATTCTTTATAGTCACAGATAATATTTTTAAAAGAAAATATTGCATGACTCTATTTAATAGAAAGATTTTAAAAATTTGCACACTTTAAAACAAAAAATACTGAATAGCTAAAAAAGATAACCAAAAGTGAAAGAACCTACTTTCATAATTAGTTTGCTTTTTTTTGGGATGATTTAAAGAAATATTCTGTAAAGAACAACACTGGAGCTTTAACAAAAAATTTTTAAATTATAAAATAAAGGGTACAAAAAATTATATTCATGTTTTAAATTGAAGACTTTTAAAAGGTTAATCTAGCAAAAACTTAGATGAAAATGTTAACAGCAGTTTTTGTCAAAAAGTTCTGAAGCTTATTTTCTAATAAGTGAAAGGTTATGTAATGATTATATTCAGCAAATTGCAGAAAACTGAAATATCTCCTGTCATTGTGACAATATTTTGGTATGTTGTCATAACAAGAAAACTAATGTCCTTCATTTATAAGTTTAATGTTACTAGCTATTTGCCAAATATGATATTTTTGGGTATTTTATTTCATTCTTATCTTAAAATAATTAGCATTTGGCCATTATCTAATACACTATGATCCAGAAATGTTATGTGTATGCGTTAACTAGTTTAATGCATTTGGAAGAAAATCTGCATTACTGAAATCTAATCATTTTCATTTCAGACAGCCAGGGTTGTTCTGTTAAGTGGAAAACATGAATCAAACAATATGAAGGCAATGTGTAACTTGCTAAATTATCCATTGGAGGTTACGTTCTTGGTTTTTTATAAGCAAAATATCTTGAATTGGACATGCGTTCTAATCAACAGGTCCCTTAATATGTCATGGTTTTCTATAACGTTCTTCCCTTTGTTTGCACAGCTGCTTTCTAGAGACCTGTGTATCCCATTTCACTTAAATTACTGTCACTGCTGTTTTAAACCTAGTGACCATTTCCAGGAAGAAAGTTACTTTGTGTAAATGTTTGATCTTATGATAACTTGGTACACTCTTTTATTATCATTGATAGTTTCAATTTTCATGTAGTTAAGATGTTTAGATTGTTCAATATACTGTTAAATTGTGACTTCATTAACAAGTAAGAAATGTTATTTATGCAAATTTTAGTTCAGAGATAATATGATCTACAATATTCTAAAATGTGGTTTCTGCATTTTGAGAGGCTGAGGCACAAGGGTCACTTCAGGTCAGGAGTTCAAGAACAGCCTGGCCAACATGATGAAATCCTGGCTCCAATAAAAATACAAAAAACAAAGAAAAAATTATCTGGGTGTGGTGACATGCACCTGTAGTTTCAGCTACTTGGGAAATTGAGACAGGAGATAGCTTGAGCTCGAGAGGTGCAGTGAGCTGAGATCATACCACTGCACTCCAGCCTGGGCAACAGAATGAACCCTGTATCTAAAAATATAAACTAAAATAAAATGTAGTTTCTTTCAACGACTTTGTTAGAACTATTATGTCCAGGGGCAAATTGATTTGCAGATTGATTTAATGGCTTTGAAAAGAGATCTCATTTTTTTTTTTCTTATTTTACAGACAGATTCTCACTCTGTCACCCAGGGAGGAGTACATTGGAAGGATGATAGCTCACTGCAACTTTGAACTCCTGGGTCAAGTGATTCTCCTGCCCCAGCCTCCTGAGTAACTGGGATTACAAGTGCATGATGCCATGCCTGGCTAAATGGTTTTGCTGTTTTGCAGGGATGGGGTCTTGCCTAGGCTGGTCTCGAACTCCCAGTCTCAAATGGTCATCCTGCCTTGGCTTCCCAAAGTGCTGAGACTACAGGATGTACCACCAGCCTGGCAAGATAATCTCAAATATTAACCTCAAAGACTATATTAGTCTTAAAATTAAAATTAATAGACACACCAACAATGGTACAAACGGAATACTAACTTACACGATTGATTTTTAAGCGTGTACACTTCTAATAAAACACACTGAGGTCAATAAACTTTGCATTAGCAACAAGAAACTGATTAGCAAGACACTGTGCTACTTGGTTTCTACCTAGGGTGTTTGCAATCTAACTTTTCATGTTCATTTTAATGGTCTGCCTTTTTCTCTCTCACTCTTCTCTCTCTCTCTCTCTTTCTTTCTCTTTCTTTCTTTCTCTCCTTCCTCCCCTTCCTCCCCTTCCTCCCTCCCTTCTTCCCTCCCTCTCTTCCTTTCTTCCTCTATTTTTTCTCCTTCCTTCCTCCCTTCCCTCCCTCCTTCCTTCCTTCCTTCCTTCCTTCCTTCCCTCTCTCCCTCCCTCCCTCCCTCCCTCCCTCCCTCCATTACAACATTGGAACCTTCTTTGGTATTTGTGATCCTGAGATCTGGGTCCTACACCTTGACAAATACTTGATTCCTACTCAAAGAGGAACAGAGAGCCTTACTGACAGAAAGTCTTGCGACAGGATGTCTATGCCTATGCCTGTCTTTGTTAATGTCTGTATCCGTATCTTTTTTTTTTTTTTAATTAGGAAGGCTGTAGGTTTTTAAAAAATTATTATTATACTTTAAGTTCTGGGGTACACGTGCAGAACGTGCAGGTGTGCTACGTAGGTATGTGTACCCGTGCCGTGATGGTTTGATGCATCCATCACCCTGTCATCTACATTAGATATTTCTCCTAGTGCTATCCCTCCCCTATCCCCCCACCCCCTGACAGGCCCTTTATTTGTATTTGTGTATCTGTAATTATATATTTATACCATTATCTCTATCTATATCTAAACCCATTAATATTTGTCCTAGGTAATCCCTAGATCCTAGTTTGCCCGTGGTTGCTCTATCAAGAGACAAGCCTAGAAAACCGATGTCCCATAGTTTCCTTTATAGTATATATGGAATCCCTTCTGTCTATGGCAGACAAGCCATAGGTACGGCTATAGTCTGAAATTTCGGAATGGAGCTAAGGAGCGACTCCTATTTGAACCTAAAGCTTTTGTGAAGCAATATTAACGATTTCCACCTCCCTGACTCTTTCACACACAGAAATACTAAACTCCAGCTTTCGCCACTTTGAGGTGTTGGTCTGCATACAGTGAACCTGCAGGCTACGTGTAGATTAAGAACCGTTGTGGAAAGTCTGAGGTTTTGCCTGGCAAATCAAATGGCATGAAATATTTTCTGAATAAGGTCTTATTCATGACTTTCTAGGTGAGGGGTAACTGAGCTGAATGTGTAACTGTTATGATATCATTTATGATTTTGTCGTACATAAAGTCTGCTTATGCATGTTTCTTCAATAGTGCTCTCTCTGCTTCCTTGACTGGTGGGTAGCATTTAATCATTGACAAACTCTATGGTTCCTGAAAATGTCCTGAAAAAGAGAAAGTTCATGTGGACTTTCCCTCTCTCTCCTTTTCTCTACCTCCTCCTTCTCCTCTTCTCTTCCTCTCTGCCTCCCTTTTTTTATTTTTAATATACATGATGTATTAGAAAAAAGAAACTTTTTTTTTTATTTGGAGTACTTATTTTGTTTTAACTTTCTAAATTATTTTCTTTTCAATTCTTCTTCAAAGCATGGACAAAACCAATCATTCCTTTTATTTAAATATACAATAAAAAGATCATTTCCTTGATTCACGAAGATATATGCTAGCATGTTATTTTCTGTGAATGCTCATGATTTTAAATATGTCAAGTGTGCAAAATAAATGCTGTCAGATTATTGGCATTCCTTTTTTCAGAAAACAACCTTGTCTACTAATTAACAAGACCAGTTGTTGTAAACAGTCTTAAATTTTTTTGACTTCAAAGCCTCTGTATCATTTTTCCTATCCATTTTCTTTCTCTGTAGGTTTTAGGAAAAATAAAAAAAAAATTCTTTATTCTGAAGCTTGAGTTTTCATCAGTGTTTTGTTTTCCTGTCTTCCACTTAATGTGTTTGCTCAACAAATCCTCCTGTTATTTAGATTGTGATGCATGCCATTTCCTCTGCAACCCCCGTGTCCTGTGTGGTTCTTTTCCATCAAACAATCTATCCAAGTGTGTCTCTAGTCTAAGGAAATCAACCACGCTTTCCTCCATGATAACTTTTTCCAAATATACCTTTTTTTTTCTCTTCACAATCAAACTCTTTAATATATACTTTTTATTATTTATTTATTTTTTATTTTTTATTGCATTTTAGGTTTTGGGCTGCATGTGAAGAACATGCAAGATTGTTGCATAGGTACACACATGACAGTGTGATTTGCTGCCTTCCTCCTCCTCACCTATATCTGTCATTTCTCCCTATGCTGTCTCTCCCCACCTCCCCACCCCCCCGTCCCTCCCCCATTTCCCCCCAATGGACCCCAGTGTGTAGTGCTCCCCTCCCTGTGTCCATGTGTTCTCATTGATCAACACCCGCCTATGAGTGAGAACATGCGGTGTTTGATTTTCTGCTCTTGTGTCAGTTTGCTGAGAATGATGGTTTGCAGGTTCATCCATGTCCCTACAAAGGACACGCACTCATCGTTTTTAATGGCTGCATAATATAATATTCCATGCTGTATATGTACTTTTTGAGATAGAGACTGGCTTTGTCACTGAGGCTGGTACAATCTCAGCTCACTGCAATCTTTGCCTCCTGGGTTGAAGGAATTCTCCTGCCTCAGCCTCCCAAGTAGTCTACTGATGGATAGCAGGTTATTTACAGTTTTGAACTATTTGACAAATGCTGCAATAAACACATTTTTGTAAATCTTTATATGAGTGTATACTTTCATTTGGGTAAACACAGAGAATGGAATGGCTAGATAATATGGTACATGTATATTTAACTTTTAGAGAAAGGGTCAAGCATTCTCCAAATTTCTAGTACTAAAATAGTTCCCACCAGCAGTGTATGAGACTTTCAGTTCTTCCACATCTTCATAACACTTAGTTTGGTTAACCTTTTAAATTTTAGATATTCAATAAATTATTTTGTGGTATCTCATGTAATTTTAATTTGGATTCCCCTAAAGAGTAATGATACTGATATCTTTTCATGTACTTATATCCCATTCCAAATAATCTTTGGGGAACTGTTCAAATATTTAGCTCATTTTTTATTTGATTGCTTGCTTTCCTATTGAATTTTGAGGGTTTTCTCTATATATTATTGATGCAAGTCTTTTATTAGATAATGCTTTGCAATAAACAAATTGGTTTGATTTTTTTTTTTTGCATTTTCTTAACAGTGTCTTATGAAGAGCAGAAGTTTTAAATGTCGATAATGTTTCATTTATTTGTTTGTTCTTTTATTGATTGGGCTTTTTGTGTCACATCTAAAAATCTATGCTCAACCCCAAATCATAAACCAAACCTTAAAAAAAATTTGTTCTAGGACTTTATCTTACTATGAATTGATTTTTTTTCAGGAATACACATCAATTAGTTTGCATGTTTGTGCATGTATGATAGAAAGGTTTTGGAGAAAGTAGTCTTAAAGTATCAATCTGAGAGATATTCTTGTGAGTTTATATTTGTATAAAAGTGGGAGCTGAATACCTGAGCTTGACGAGGCAAAAATGTCAGATATTTATATCAAGCACTCGTGTCAAGTTACAAGATAAGCTTCAGATCAGAGGTTTCTTCTGAAGCCTTCTGTATAACAGAACCAGAGAAGCTTATTAAGTTGGTTCCCACAAGAGGATTATCCTTTTAGAATGATCAGTCTCTGAACTTAGTGCACTAAGAATTAAATAATTAAATCTAAGAAAATCTGGAAATTGAAATTTCTTAAGTTACAAAAAATTAATATAGGCCTAATGGTAGTTTAGATGTTGAGACTTTAGCAGACAGGGGTTGATTTACGCACAGTTTAAAACAAACAGTGCTAGGTTACTGTGGACTAAAATAAAAAGAAACAATTTTATATTTGCATATTCTGAGTATTAAGTGAAGTAGAAGTTGCTAGAAAATTAGATCTATACATACAAGAATATTGAACATATATAAATACTATCAACTTATAGTTACCATTACTTTGCATGTGTGTGTGTGTGTGTGTGTGTGTGTTTGGTGAGAACACATGATAACTGTTTTCTTGCAAATTTCCAGTATACAGTGCATTATTATTAACCTCTTATAACCTTTGAGCAATATCTCCCATTTTCCCTTATTCCCCAGCCCCTTGTACCTGTCATTCTACTCTGTTACTATGAGTTTGACTTTTATTTTTATAGATTTCAAATATTAATGAGATCATGTAGATTTGTCTTTCTGAGTCTGATTTATTTTACTTAGTGTAATGTCTTCTGGGCTATTACATGTTGTTGCAAATAGCAGGATTTTCTTCTTTTTTAAGGCTGAATAATATTCCATTGTTTGTGTACACACACACACACACACACACACACACACACACATAAGTCACATATTCTTTATACATTCATCTATTGACTGACCCTTAGGATGATTTTCATATCTTGGCTATTATAAATAACGCTGAAATCTTTTGGAGATGTCAATTTAACTTCTTTTGATTTATACCTAGAAGTGGAATTGCTTAATCATATGGTATTTTTGTTTTAAAATTTTTTTAGGAACCTCCATACTATTTTATACAATGGGTGTATATCAATTTATATTCACACCAGTAGGTTATTTTTTCTCCACATCCTTGGTAACATTTATCTTTTCACTGTTTGATAAAAGTCATTCTAACAGATGTCAGGTATCTCATTGTAGTTTTTGATTTTCATTTCCCTGATGATTAGTGATGTTGAACATCTTTTTGTATACCTGCTGATTGTATGTACATCTTTCTTTTTTATAATATGTTTATTTTATTGCGTTTTAGGTTTTGGAGTACATGTGAAGAACATGCAAGATTGTTACATAGGTACACACATGGCAGTGTGGTTTGCTGCCTTCCTCCCCATCACCTATATCTGGCATTTCTCCCCATGTTATCCCTCTGCAACTCCCCACCCCATGCTGTCCCTCTCCTAGTTCCTCCTCACAGACCCCAGTGTATGATGCTCCCCTCCCTGTGTCCATGTGTTCTCGTTGTTCAACACCCACCTATGAGTGAGAACCTGCGGTGTTTGATTTTCTGTTCTTGTGTCAGTTTGCTGAGCATGATGGTTTCCAGGTATGTACATCTTCTTTTGAGAAATGTTTATTCAGGTCTTTTTGCCTATTTTTCAATTGACTAAGTTTTTTTTTTTTTTGATTTATATAAGTTTCTTATGTATTTTGGAGAATTAACTGTTTATTGGATACATGGTTTACACATATTTTCTCTTATTCTGTGGTCTGCCTTTTCATTTTGTTGATTTTTTTCTATTGCTATGCAGAACAGTTTTAGTTTGCTATAGCGCTACTTATTTAGTTTTGCTTTTGTCATCTGTGCTTCTGGCATCATATCAAAAAAATTATTACTAAAACTAATGTCATGGAGGTTTTTTTCTAAGTTTTTTCTTTTTTTTTTTTTCTTCCTAGGAGTTTGGTGGTTTTAGGTCCTGCATTTAAGTCTTTACTCCATTCTGAACTGATTTTTGTTTAAGTTCTAAGAGAAGGGTCCAATTTTATGGTTGCTTTTTTTTTTTTTTTTTTGCATGTGGATATCCAGTTTTCATAATCGTTTATTTAAAAGTCTATTATTTCCCCATATTCTTAGCACCTTTGTTGAAAATCGGTTGACTGCATATGTATGAGTTTATTTCTGGGCTTTCCAATCTGTTCCATTGGCCTATGTGTCTATTTTTATGCTAGTACCATACTGTTTTGATTACTATAAATTTATAATATAGTGTAAAATCAGAAAGTGTGCTGACTCCAATTTCTCCTGTTCAAGATTGCTTTAGCTATTCAGGATGTTTCATGTTTACATGAATTTTGCAATTGCTTTTCCTATTTCCACAATAAATACCACTGAAGTTTTGATAGGGGTTCCATTGGATTTGTAGATTGCTTTGAGTAGTTTTAACATTTCAATAATAGTCCTTTCAATGAACATGAGATATTTTTCCACCTATTTGAGTTTTCAACAATTCTTTCATCAGTAGTATGATACTTTTCAGTGAGCAGATCTTTCATCTCCTTGGTTAATTTTTTTCCTAAATATTTTATTCTGTTTCATGCTATTGTAAATGGTGTTATTTTTCTTAATTTCTTTTTAGAACAGTTTATTGTTAATGTATAGAGTGCAACGGATTTTTGTATGTTTATTTTGTGTCCTACAACTTTACTGGATTTACTTGTTCTAACAGTTTTTAGGGGGGTCTTTAGGGTTTTCTTTGTATGATTATGTTATCTGCAGAGACAATTTTACTTCTTTCTTTCCATTTTTTTTTGCTGATATACATCCAATTATTACAGCACCATTTGAAAATACTGTTTTCCTTCACCAAATTGCTTTTACACTTTTGTCAAAAAATCTGCTGTTTTAATACATGCGTCTTTTTCCCAACTTTGAATTCTGTTCCATTTACCTGTTTGTCTACCTTTATGTTAAACAGTAGACTGTTTTTGCTATTGATGGTTTTTAATAAGACTTGACATCAGGTAGTTGTTGGTCTTCCAGCCTTTTTTCTTTTCAAAGTGTTTTTGAATAGATATTCAAACTTTTTGCATTCCAACACTTCACCCAGATTTTCCTTATATTAACTTTTTACATAATCAGCGTATGTTTATTGAAAAAAAAATTAACGGTGGTACAATATCCTTAACAGACTTTAACAGCATTTTACCAATTTTTCCATGAAGGGCTTTTTACTGAGCCAGGATTCAATGTAGTATAACATTTTGCATTTAGTCATTATATTTCAGTTTCTCCAATCTGTGAACATGCCATCATTCCTTGATTATTACTGCCTTAAAGAGTACTGTTAAAACATTTTGTCAAATTTGGACTTGTCTGGTGTTTCCTTAGATAAGACTGGGTTCATGAACTTGGGGAGAAATGTATTCTACCTTTTACATGTTGTTGGATTTGACTGGCTACAATTTGGTTTGCCTTTTAAATTTATATTTATAAAAAATATTGGTCTATAGTTGATGTTTAAAAAATCAGTGGGTACAGTGGCTTATACTTGTAATCCCAGCATTTGGGGAGGCCGAGATGGATGAATCACCTGAAGCCAGGAGTTTGAGACCAGCTGGGCAAACATGGTGAAACCCCTTCTCTATTAAAAATTAAAAAAAAAATTAGCCGAATGTGGTGTTGTGTGCTTGTAATCCCAGCTACTTTGGAGGTTGAGGCAGGAGAATTGCTTGAACACGGGAGGTGGAAGTTGCAGTGAGCAAAGATCATGCCACTCCAGCCTGGGTCAAAGAGCAACACTCCTGTTAAAATAAATAAATAAATAAATAAATAAATAAATAAATAAATAAATAAAAATCTAGTAAATTTTAAATTTAGTCTTGGTATTAGAATAATGCTTGGTTCATAGAATGAGTTGAAACTAAATCCTCCATTTTAATTTTCTAAAATAGTTTGTGTATAATTGCGTAGAATTGGCAACACCAGACACATATGGCATTAAATGCCAATTCTACACAATTTCTTTCATTCTTAAAGACTTGGTAGTCTCATTAATGAAGCCATCAGACTCTGAAATTTTCTTTACAGGAAGCCATTAAACTCAAATTCAACCTATTTAATAGAGATAGGGATTTTAAGGTATTCTATTTGTTCTTGAGTGAGCTTTGGAAATTTGGGTCTTTCAAAAAATATCACTCTCTCATCTGAGTTGTCTCATTAATCAGCATAATTAATTTTTTGTTGCCTTTAAAAGTATCTATAGTATGTAGTTCTTCAGTAATATCACTCTCTCAATCCTCATATTTGTAATTGTGTCTTTTTTTTTTTTTTTTTTTGTTTTGTTTTGTTTTGTTTTTAGGCGGAGTCTGGCTCTGTCACCCAGGCTTGAGTGCAGTGGCTTGATCTTGACTCACTGCCTCCTCTGCCTCTCAGATTCAAGCAATTCTAGTGCCTCAGCCCCCGGAGTAGCTGGGATTACAGGCATGAGCCACCACACCTGGCTAATATTTGTGTTTTTAGTAGAGACACTGTTTTGCCACATTAGCCAGGCTGGTCTCAAACTCCTGATCACAAGTGATCCTCTTGCCTTGGCCTTTCAAAATGTTGAGACTACAGGCATAAGACATTATGCCTGGTCTCTTTGTTCTTAATCCTTTATCAAAGAACCACCTATCAATCCTCTGATTTCTATCTCACTGACTTCTCTTCTAACCTCTATTATTGTCTTTCTTCTTCTTAATTTTGGTCTAATGGGCTCTTCGTTTTACATTTCTTAAGGAAGAAGCTAATGTCATTAAGTTGAGAGCTTCCTTCTTTTTTGATACGGTCATTTATTGCTGCAGATATTCTCCTCTTCCTGTGTTCTGCTTTAGGATCATCCCACACATCTTTTATACATTGTATAAAATGTATATGTATTATATACATGAAATATATTCACAGATTTTTGGGTATTAATTTATAATGTCATTGCCAAATCTGTAAGCATACTGTGCATTTTTTGAATTCAATTCAATTTATTGAGATTTGTATGGTTTGCAATATTTTGAGGAATATTCTGTGTCCATGTAAAAGAACAATTTGGAGCTGAATATTCTATGAACATCAGTTAGCTCAAGTTAGTTGATGGCATTTTTGAAATTTTATATAGCCTTATTGATTTCCTACTTGTTCTTCTTCATTAATGAAAAAAGTTATTGCAATTTCCAATGATAAATTTTCTGTTTATTAGGAATAAGTCTTGCAAAAGGAAGTTGGGTGAAGTAGCAAGGAGCATCTGTGCATTAGACAGAGAAGTAAAAAATACAAAAGAACTAGATATAGAAAACTGGCCTTTCCTTGATTAGTAGGCATTTATCTCTTCTCAAAAAACTGTGAAGTACTCTCTTATATTTGCAATAGGATGACTGTGTTTTTATTGAATTATTGTAGATAATTAGATATAAAGTATCCATGATTATCATAAATCCTGTTAAATATTGATATTGAAGAAAACTCATGACCCACATGTATTTACTTAGTAAACCATAACTTCATTTCCTGAATTTTAATATGTTATTCATTCTATTAAGTTTTCTATATTCTAAATTAGGGTTTTAATCATATAATATGCATATAGAGGAAATTTAATTTCTGCCATTTCAAAGGGTATGTCTCTTTTTTTTATGTTTGTTTTGTTTTATTTTCTCCTTTGATACATTGGCTAGCTCTTCCTAAACAATGCTAAATGTAGTAGTGATAGCAAATATACTCATCTTTTGTCAACTTGCAGTAGGACTAGCTCCCATCTAAGTATGATCTGAATAGTTTATTTTTGCTTTTAGATGTTTGTTGTCATTAAGTAACTAGTTTTTCCTAGCAGATTACAGAGTTTTAGGAGAAATGAAGGTTGGATTTTATCAAATGACTTTTTAAAACATTTACTAAGATTTATTTGTGAATTATGAAAATGACAAAATATAATGCTTCCTAATAATATAACATCATTCCTTTGTTTAAATGAGATCAATTTGGGTCACAGTAGATTATTTTATTATACTGTTAAATTTAGTGTTTTATTTTATTTGGGGATTTTTGTGAGTGAACTAAGTGAATTGCTCTATTCCTTTTAAACTTTCTACTATTTTTATCATGTTTCAATGTCTGAATGACATACAACAGTTTCATAGAACAAATTGAGAATTTTTCTATATTTATCATACTCTGAAAATGTTTACATAACATTATAAATATCTGTGTATTGAAAGCTTGAAAGAACTCAATTGTAAAAATAATTTGGACTATTTCAATTAATTCTTTCATAGTGGTACTTATTTTTTCCCGTATTTATAGCCTAATTGAAATTCTTTCCATTCTTTAGTTACTTGTAGGTAATATTTACATTCTTCTAGCAAAACACTTCCTATGTAATGGAAGTGTTATTTTGCTAAGTCTGAAACTGGGGCACATTCAGAAACGTTATTTTTCTCCAGTTTCTGTCTCAAATAGATTCTCGTGAGTTGTCTTTGTGTTGAATTTGATTATTCCTCTTTATATGGTAGCAGGATTTAAGTGTTACATTCTTAAACCCCTCTCTCCACCCCTCTCTCACCTTGTGTATGAAAATCATCCCCCCTCAGTGCCAGATCTTGGTTGACTCGTTAATGTTTCACCTTTCAGTGTGGCTTTGTTTTGGCTGTGTCTTTTAAAATTAGCATCACTATAATATTTTACACTTTTTATTGAAGTAAAGGAACGTACGAAAATATACATACTATAAGTGTTAAAGCTCAGTTATCACTATGTGAATTCATCCATGCAGTCTTCATTCAGATCAAGAAACAGAATATTATCAGTATCCAGAAGATCCTTCTGTATGTTTTCTCCTACTCTCTACCTCCTCAAGTGTATTACTATCCTATTAGCACCATAATTTTGTACTTTCATACATAAAATTAGGACATACTTTTTGTGTGTATAATTCTTTTTATTCAACATTTTGCGCTGGATGCAGTGGTTTACACCTGTAATTCCAACGCTTTGAGAGGCTGAGGTGGGTAGATCACCTGAGGTGAGGAGTTCAAGACCAGTCTGACCAACATAGTGAAATCCCATCTCTGTTAAATACAAAAAAGTAGTCATGCATGGTGATGCATGCCTGTAATCCCAGCTACTTTGGAGGCTGAGGCAGGAGAATCACTTGAACCGGGTGGCAGAGGTTTGCAGTAAGCCAAGTGCACCATTGCACTTTAGCCTGGGCAACAAGAGCAAAACTCCATCTCAGAAAAGAAAAAAAAGAAGAAGAAGAAACATTTTGTCCATAGAGATTGATTCATGTAGTTGTATAGTGCTATATTTTTTGTTAATTTTTATTATTGTTTGGTACCCACTGAAGAATTATATTGCAATTTGTTTATATATTCTGCTCTTGATTGACAGTTGGTTACAGTTTGGAATGGAAACTTTTTATAATGTATAAAAAGGACTAATTTAAGGGTAAAGCTATGAAATTTTCCAAAGGGGTTGTATCAACTTAGCATTTCAGTGTCTGAGCATTTTATTTAATCTGTATACTCACCAATTCTTGCTTTAAGTTTAATTTTATGTTAGTTATATTTTGATAATGTGTAGCAATATCTCCCTGTTGTTTACATATCTGATTTTTTATTTTTATTTTTTTGAGACAGGGTC
Source organism: Saimiri boliviensis (assembly GCF_048565385.1). NCBI lineage: Eukaryota > Metazoa > Chordata > Mammalia > Primates > Cebidae > Saimiri > Saimiri boliviensis. Next base: position 37,808,273 of record NC_133466.1, read on the forward strand.
TCGTTCGGTCACCAAAGCTAGGGTGCAGTGGCAAGATCATGGCTCACTGCAGCCTTGATTACCAGCCTTGATTCTCAGAGTAGCTGAGACTACAGATGCTCATCAATAAGCTCAGCTAAATTTTTTTTTTTTTTGAGACAGGATTTTGCCACATTGCCCAGGCTGGACTCCATTGATTTTAATGAAGCTGAGATTGTTTTCATGTATGTGTTAGCCATTTGGATATCCTTGTTTGTGAAGTGGTTGTTCATGTGTTTTGCTAATTACATTGCCTTTTTATCTTAGTAATATGCAGAGATTATCATGGGGATGAGTCTTTTTCATATATATATATATGTGTGTGTGTGTGTGTGTGTGTGTGTGTGTGTATTGTAATTTGCCTTTATTATTTCTAATCTGATGTCTTTTGGTTATTGGGAGTTCTTAAATTTATCAATTCTTAATGGCTACTACTTTGCTCTGTTTAAGAAATCTTTGCATGCTCCAAATTTATTGAGTTAATTCATTTTGCCATCTAGAAGTTTGGTAGGAATGTCTGTAGTATACTGCAGATTGTGCATTTCTCCCCTCACCCCAGGTCCAATAAGCTGGAGGAACTTCAGGCTTATTACTCATGCAGGCATGTGGAAAGCAATGAAAATCTTTGAGTGAGCATCAGTGGTGTCTCACCAGTAAGAGTTTGCTTTTATATGTATCACAGGAAAGAAGGAGAAGAGAGAGAGTGAAGCCATATTGAAAAGATATATAGAAGTTACTATACACAGTCTAAATAAGATGTACCCTATAATGGTGGCATTCTATAGAAAAGAGTGAATTAAGATATGGAAGTGATAAAATCAACAGGTCTTGGTGTCTAAATGGCTTGGGAAGGTGAAGCTGCCTGGAATGATTTCAAAGTATCTGAATTAAATGACTAAGTGTTTGGAACCGAGACAGAAGGTATAGAAAAAGATTGCTCTGGAAGGAGAAATAACTTTATTAAATTGTTCTTGGTTGTCTTTAAATCATCTTTGGAACTTTTGGATGAAGAAGCTTGATGATTATTTCGAAATACACTTTGGAAGCTCAAGAGAGAAACTAGGACTAGAAACAAACCATTAGTTAATGCTATATGACTAATATTGTTGTTACTCGAAAAATTCCACAAAGAATGATGTGAGGCTTGAAAAACAAGTGAATTATGATACTAATAAGACATATTTTAAAAATAAATGACTTAATTGACTGATTTCAGAATCTGTTATAATCCCTTTAGTTTTTTGTTTTGTTTTTTTTTTAAATTGTGTCATATATCTTGGCTTTAAAACCTGAAGAAAAAAACCTTTGACCATGAAAAATAAAGTTGTGTGACATGACACCCTATGCATTGCCTTTAAGAAGTAGCATAGGTCTTTCTCTTGAGTGGTAGATGCTTGCATGGCCTTGACCAGGTATAAGGTTCTATTATTTTAAGAAGACTCTAGTTCATATAAAAATCCTAAACATAACTGATGTGATTACTTAGAAATAAATTGAAAATAGGTGATACTTGGTAATAAAACTCTTACAACTAAATTGGGGTTGGAGCAAAAGTAAAGAATTCAATGAAGCCTTGAAAAAGAATAGGACGATAAGGGTAGAGGATCAGTGTGTGGAGAAACAATGGACAACGATAAAACAGTAGTTTAAAAGGGTATAGTCAAAAGTTTCAGTGTCGCTGTGGTGACAAATACGCAATAGGCTTTTGGAAGTAAACTAAAAGATGATAGTGATGGTCACCTGAATCTAAATTGAAAGTGAACATTTCAAGCTTCCTTTTAATTTTTCTTTGAGTTTTTTTTACACAAAATAAACATCACAGATTTTTGTTTGTTTTACAAATGCAATTATTAAAAGAGAACCAGTGATAACTACTACATTTTATTGAGCACCTATAATATAATATCCTGGGCACTGTTAGAATATATATATATTACATATGTATATAATATATGTATTATATATATAATATAATATCCTGGGCACTGTTAGAATATATATTATATATATAATTATATATATAATATATATTATATATATAAAATATATATTAAAAAATATATAATATATATAATAATATATTATATATGTATATAATATATATTATATATTATATTATAAAGACCAAATAATAAATATATAATATATATATTATAAAGACTAAATTATGTATATATAAGACTAATATATATATATATATATATATATACATACATACATATATAATTTAGTCTTTAGTCCAATAAATTAAATATCATATTTGTCTATTTTGTAGATGATGAATTGGGGTTTTGAAAGTTTAATTTAAAAGATATGCATAGTGATACACTAAGTAGATGCAATATACATAGTGGCTGGAATTTGACATAACACATGTGCTGTAATCACTATAAGAAAATGCTTAAGAAAATTAATATTTCTATGAGGCTCTCTTCTGACCTTTCCCTACTATTTTGTTAACAGGCATTATTTCATCAGGAGAAAAAGGTATCAGAAGTTAAGGAAAATATAGAAGATAATCTCAATCTCATCTACATTTTAATTTTGCAATAGTCTATACTATTTGAGGATTAACGGAAATATTACAAGATATAAGCTAGCAATTATTATGTATAAGTATCCATTGTCAGCCTCTACCACAACACAAGATGGTGCCATTAGCATGTTATGGTCAACATTTTGTACCATTAGACTACTTCTACCAACTGGCCTCAGCCAATTCATTAACACATCAAAATACAGACGAAAAACTAAATCAATTCAATAACCAACCTGTGGCCGAAGTGCAATCCCATAGCAATCACTTTTCAGCACCTCCAGTGAGCTCCAGTAAGAAGATCCAGAGTTGCTCAGCATTGCCTTCTCCCAAATCTCAGGACAAATTTCCACAGGGCTTCTGTGATAGGACTCTGAATTTGCCATTGTCCCACACTAAGCATCAGAAGACACCTTCAGGAGGCCTCCACCGGAGAAGTTCATTGTGGCCTGCTCATAGATCCCTGAACTCTCATTTGTTGGACTCTAAAGCTCAAACAACATCTTTATCTGACCTTAACAAGACATCATCACTGGAGCTCAATAAAACAGTCCTGAGTTCACAATTACCCTTCTCTAAACCTCGAACAACATCTTCAAGCCTAGATGTTTGCTGGGGATCACCTTCATTGAAGTCTAATCAAAGAGTCTCAAGTTCATCATCATTTCCTCTCCAAAATCAAGAAATACCTTCTGTAAACATCATTTGGGCAGCATCTTCATTGGGATCCAAACAAAGAGCACTTAGCTCAACATTACCTCAATCCAAACCTCAGAACACAACCTCATTGGACTGCTTCTGGACTTCTTTACTGCAGTGCAATCAGAGATCTTTGAGTTTACCGTCACTCAACACAAAACTTCAAACAGGTGACTTACTTGGGACACCACCTTCTTTCAAACCCAATCAAATGGCTCTTACTTCTCCATTTCTTGACTCTAGACTTCAGAAAACATCTATATTGAACTCTAACCCCACTATTGCAAGCTTACCATTGTCCCATTCAAAAGCAAGGGAATCATCATCATCATATTTTGTCCACCCATCTGAGAGTTTACCGTCATTCCATCTCAATTCTCAGTCAATGTTTATGCTTGATTGTAACTTCCAGACCCCCGGTTCACCTGCCTGTCACTCCAAGTTTCAGAGTATCACTTCACCAAATGACAGACACAGAGTCACGCACCTACCATCACCCCATCCAAAAACAAACGTCTCAGGTCAATTACCAAGCTCCAAACACTGCACCAGGAACACAGCTGCTTCAACATCGGGTTTCAGACTCCAGAGTAAAAGCAGCTGTGATTTTTCTCCGAAGACAGAACCAAATAAAGAAAGTCAATGGAATTTAAAGTATAGTCAGCCCTGTGTTGTTAAAGGTGGAACTGTCCCTGATGATGTTGTTAATAAAATTGTCAATTCTATCTCAAAGACCAGAATACAGAGGGATCTCTGTAGGCAGATTTTGCTTCGAAGGATGAGGGGAAGGCCAAATCCTCGTCCTGGTCCTCGCCTTTCATCAAATTATACGGTTTGCTTAGCTTGTGCTTCCTGCATAAAATCTCCATGTAACCATCTTACAGGGAAGAAAAATCTTCGTTGTGCAACACTTTTTGTCATACCAACACCCGAGGCCGATTCTGAGGGCAAAATAGAGGTGAAATTAGTTCTTATTCTTTCTCTGCCAGAGACTTTCTCATCTTCTCTCCCATTCCCTATGAAAGAAAACTGGCCTGATGAAGCCCCTGAAAACAACCCTGAAGGAGTAGAAAACATGCTGCAGTTTTTCCCCACATCTGAACAGGATATCCAGGGACTTAGTATGAAGCAGAAGTGGTTGATGGCAGCCCCTGAAAGCAAAGTTATAGGCCAACAGACCCAGGCTACTGACTGGCTGTTTTACGTTAAAAAAAATAATTCTCAGCCACAATCCCTGCTCCCACCCTTCTCTCCCTCCTCCACTTCCTCCTCTTACTCTGTTGCCTCTGCCTCTTCTGCCTCCTCTTCCTCCTCCTCTTCCTCCTCTTCCTCTTCTTCCTCTTCCATCTCACCCTTTTCTCCCCCTTATTCCAATGAGTTTTTGACACCCACGCTCTCATGTCGTGTATTCCCTAAGGTACTCAGTTACCATCGGTTGCCTCCGGGGGTCAACTGGCTTGAGTTTATAAGCAGTAAAGATTACCAGCTGCATCCCAGAAAACCAAATAGAAATCAGTCATCATCTCCCAAAACAAAGCCTGTGAGGAATATCAATACAGTAAAATGGAGAAAGGGACCCAACACACTGTTCAGATTTTTCCGGAAAATGAGAAATTATGATTAAATTAACTTTTAGTCTGTTTGAAGGCATTGATCTCTTAGTTCTTTGAGACTAGTGTTTGATTTCTAGGGAATTGTCATCTTAAAGTCTGTTTTCTAGTTAAATAATAGACTCTGATCTAGAAGCCCAGAACTGAATCCATAGTTTTGACTGAATGTCTGGCTTATAGTAGCCATTATGTAATTATTGTCGAATGAATTTAACATAGTTGGCCATAAACCAGAAATACTTCGTATATCTTACCCTAAATGTATCTAGCTCATTAATATTGTCTTTCCTTAGAAGACGATCTATGCTAATCTGTTTTTCTATCTTTAATGAAAAATCAGATCATATTCAATGGGTAAGAATATATATAAAGAGAAATTCTTTCAGTTATGTTTTTGTAGGGAACATTCTTCTGTGTCAATATCCTACATTCTTAAATCCAATGATTTATTCAACTTTAGTTAATAAATATGAAGAAAGAGTACTGTTACAAATAATCCTACTTAATGCTGACTGTGTTGATATTTTAATTATGGGCTCTTAAGTCACCTGTTCATCATGGCTATCTATAAAAATGAAGCAAGTTAATAAAAAATGTTTTAAAAATGTTTTTGCTCCACTGGGTCTACTGGTAGTGGGAAGAGAGGGAGTTGCATTACCTACTCAACTGAAGTGCTAATCTCTGTCTCTTAAATACACCAATTTGTATCTCTTATATACACTAATAACTCACAATCCCAATTCTCCACCCCACATCTTTTCTGGTCACCAGTATGCATATTGGACATTTCCAATTGGAACATGGTACAGGCATCTAAAGCTCCACATGGCCAAGCCAGAATTCATCATGTTTGTTTGTTTGTTTGTTTGTTTTGTTTTTGTTTTTTTATGCTTTAAGTTCTGGGGAACATATGTAGATTGTGCAGGATTTTTACATAGGTATATACATGCCATGGTGGTTTGCTGCATCCATCCCCTCGTCACCTACATTACGTATTTCTCCTGTTACCTCTCCCTAATTCCTCCTTCCCCTTGCTATCCCTCCCCTAGCCCCTAAACCCCCCAAGAGACCCCAGTGTGTGATATTCCCCTCCCTGTGTCCATGTGTTCTCATTGTTCAACACCCACTTATGAGTGGGGACATGTGGTGTTTGTTTTTCTGATCTTGTGTCAGTTTGCCGAGAATGATGGTTTCCAGCTTCATCCATGTCCCTGTAAAGGACATGAACTCATCCTTTTTTATGGCCGCATAGTGTATATGTGCCACATTTTCTTTATCCAGTTTATCATTGATGGGCATCTGGGTTGGTTCCAAGTCTTTGCTATTTTAAACAGTGCTGCAGTGAACATACGTGTGCATGTGTCTTTATAATAGAATGATTTATAATCCTTTGAGTATATACCTAGCAATGGGATTGCTGGGTCAAATGGAATTTCTATGTCTAGATCCTTGAGGAATCACCACACCATCTTCACAATGTTTGAACTAATTTACACTCCCACCAACAGTGTAAAAGTGTTCCTATTTCTCCACATCCTCTTCAGCATCTGTTGTCCCCTGATTTTTTAATGATCACCATTAGAACTGGTGAAAGATGGTATCTCAATGTGGTTTTGATTTTTATTTCTCTAATGACCAGTGATGGTGAGCACTTTTTCATGTTTGTTGGCTGAATAAATGTCTTCTTTTGAGAAGTGTCTGTTCATATCCTTCACCCACATTTTGATGGGGTTGTTTTTCCTTGTATATTTGTTTTAGTTCTTTGTAGATTCTGGATATTAGCCCTTTGTCAGATGGGTAGATTGCAAAAATTTTTTCCCATTCTGTTAGTTGCCAGTTCACTCTAATGATTTTTTCTTTTGCTGTGCAGAAGCTCTGGAGTTTAATTAGGTCTCATTTGTCTATTTTGGCTTTCGTTGCCATTGCTTTTGGTGTTTTAGTCATGAAATCCTTGCCTGTGCCTAGGTCCTGAATGATATTGCCTGGGTTTTCTTCTAGGGTTTTCATGGTGTTACGTCTTATGTTTAAATCTTTAATCTATCTGGAGTTGATTTTTGTATAATGTGTAAGAAAGGGATTCATTTTCAGATTTCTGCACATGGGCAGCCAGATTTTCCAACATTATTTATTAAATAGGGTATTCTTTCCCCATTGCTTGTTTTTGTCAGGTTTGTCAAAGATCAGATTATTGTAGCTGTGTGGCATTGCTTCTGAGGCCTCTGTTCTATTCCACTGGTTTATATCAAAACTATGCTGTTTTGATTACTGTAGCCTTGCAGTATAATTTGAAGTCAGGTAGCATTATGACTTCAGCTTTTTTCTTTTTGCTAAGGATTGTTTTGGCTATGCAGGCTCTCTTTTGGTTCCATATGAAGTTTAAGGTGTTTTTTTCCAGTTTTGTGAAGAAGGTCAATGGTTGCTTGATGGGGATAGCAATGAATCCAAAAATTACTTTAGGCATTTATGTTCATTTTCATGATATTGATTCTTCCTAACTGTGAGCATGGAATGTTTTTCACCTGTTTGTGTCCTCTCTTATTTCCTTGATCAGTGGTTTGTAGTTCTCCTTGAAGAGGTCCTTCACTTACCTTGTTAGTTATATTCCTAGGTATTTTATTCTCTTTGTAGCAATTGTGAAAGGGAGTTTGCACAGATTTTACATCTTTGAATCTACAATTCTTGGCCCCAATTTATTTGTCACCATAGTTTCATGGTGATTTTCTCATTGCTAGTCCCTCTCTAACTTCATGAATTCTATGACCTTATTATTTCTAGAATCACACCCTTTTCTTCCATCCCCATTGCCACCATGATAGTTGTGGTCATAGCCATTTATCACCTAGATATGGCAATAAGATGCGTGTTGGTTCATATTAAATGTCAGCTTGATTGGATTGAAGGATGCGAATAATTGTTCCTGGGTGTGTCTGTGAGGGTGTTGCCAAAGGAGATTAACATTTGATTCAGTGGACTGGGAGAGGTGTATCACCCTCAGTGTGGGTGGACACCATCTAATCAGCTGCCTGTTTAGCTAGAATAAAGCAAGCAGAAGAAGGTGGAAAGAGCAAACTTGTTGAGTCTTCTTGTCTTTATCTTTTTCCCATGCTGGAGGCTTCCTGTCCTCTAACATCAGACTCCAAATTCTTCAGCTTTTTAAATCTTGGACTTCTGTCAGTGATTTATCAAGGGCTCTTGGGACTTTGGCCACAGACTGAAGGCTGCACTGTCGGCTTCCCAGTTTTGAGGTTTGGAAACTCCAACAGGCTCCTCAACTTGCCAACAGCCTATTGTGGACAACCTTGCGATTGTGTGAGTCAATTCTAATAAATTTCCCTTCATATATTCATCTACCCTGTTAGTTCTGTCCCTTTTGAGAACTTTGACTAACATAAATTGTAAACACAGACATTGACTTTTGAATGTATTTCTGAGACATAAATTTGGTAATGTCACTGTGCCACGTATAATCCTTTAATCACTGCCCATTTTCTTCTGGGAAAAGTCTAAATTCCTTTCCTGAATGAACAATGATAACCTCTCAAAACAGATTTCGTCTTCTATTCCCGCCTCCTACTAATGCTTCAGGCATGCTGATTTCTTTATAATGCATAGAATGTGTCAAGCCGCCTCTTACATTTTACATTTTAAATAAACGATTTTGCTGTCTAGAGAGATCTTTCCATTTATCTATTTTTATTCTCTAGGGTTCTGCTTTGTCCTGATATCTTAAGGGAAGCTTTTTCCTGATTCACTTGCAAAGGGGGGGGTTAGTTGGCTTTCCTCTTGCCATAAAATTCTGTGTTCACTCTTTGTACTGCTCTTAATCACACTATCTTGCAACCATTTTTTATCTCTCTTCACTTGCTAGACTGAAAACTTTGTTCAGCATATTATACCTGTTTTCTTCTTTTCTTTGCCTAGTCTTTGGGAACAGAGTAAATGTCCTAAAGTATGTGTTGATTTTGATATTCAGCTAATGCTATTAAAGTTCTTTCTCTCTTTTTTAGAGCTGTAGAATCTTTGTTTTTAATAGTCTTATTGAGATATAACTGACATGCAGCAAACCGTACATGTTTAAAGTATACAGTTTTACAAGTTTAGACATATGTAAAAAACCATGAAAAGTAATCACAATCAAGATAATTATAAAGAAGAAAAACAGATAATAAAGTCTAAACACATTCTTGTGCCACTTTGCAATCTCTCTCCTATCCCTCTTGCCCTCCAAACAACCTATAATCTGCATTTTGTCCCGTATGTTAGCTTGTATTATCTGGAGTTTTATGTAAATGGGATCATGCAGTATGTATTCTTTTCTGTCTGTCTCGTTACACATAGAATAATTATTTTGAACAAAAAAGAATAATTATTTTGTTTCTTCCATCAACTGTTCATTCTTTTTATCACTGACAAGTTGTGTTTTCATTTTTATTCAGTTATATTCTATAAATTCTTTTTAAAATTTCTTCTTTGATCCATTAGCTATTTAGAAATACGTTATTTAACTTCCAAATATCTGGAGACCATAATTTCTTATGATTGCGTAGGGTGACTATGTTCGTTGTTTGCTACTCATGTATTTTGCCACCAGCATTCTTTTAACCAACTTCACAGCTCCTTTTTTCTCAGGATCCTATAGCTTCTACTCCAGTGTTGTTCATTATATTTGGGCCCACACCTTGCTTGTGGGGTTACATGTCATCACCTGGCCTCTCTTATTTCAGGATACTTTGTATATATATATATATATATATATATATATATATATATATATATATGTATATAATGTATATTGAAAATATATTATATATATTATTTTACTTTAAGTTGCAAGTCAAAACCACAACAAGATACCACCTTAAGCAAGTAAGAATGGTAATTGTTAAAAAGTCAGGAAACAATAGATGCTGGTGAGGCTGTGGAAAAACAGGAATGCTTTTACACTGTTGATGAAAATGTAAATTAGTTCAACTATTGTGGAAAACAGTGTGGTGATTCCTCAAGGATTTAGAGGTAGAAATACCATTTGACCCAGCAATTCCATTACTGGATATATGCCCAAAGGAATATGAATCATTCTACTATAAAAACACATGTACACATATGTTTATTGCAGCACTATTTACAATAGCAAAGACATGGAACCAACCCAAATGCCCATAAGTGATAGACTAGATAAAGAAAATGTGGCATATATACACCATGGAATATTATGCAGCCATAAAAATGAATGAGATCATGTCCAGTGTAGGGATATGGATGAAGCTGGAAGCCATCATCCTCAGCAAACTAACACAGGAACAGAAAATCAAATACCGTATATTCCAACTCATAAGTGGAACTTGAAAAACAAGAACACATGGACACAGGGAGGGGAATATCACACACTAGGACAAGTCAGGGTGTGGGTGGTTAGAGAGGGAAATGGGAGAGAGAGCATTAGGATGAATACCTAATGCATGCTGGGCTTAAAACCTAGATGATGGGTTGGTAGGTGCAGCAAACAACCATGGCATATGTATACCTCTGTAAGAAACCTGCACACTCTGCACATGGATTCCAGATATTCCCTTTTTAAATTATTTGAAATAGGCAATGTTTTATTGTTCTGCATCTCTCTCATAGGATTCATATGAATTTTTCTCTCTTCCCGTTTGTTTTGTAAGAACTTATATAAAATTGTTACTGATGATGCCAATTGTCTTTGTCTTATTTCTTATGTCAAAAAGGGTTTCTTTCTACTATGTAAGTGTCAAATATAATGCTGGCTTATGCACAGCAGATCACTAATGATGAGGAAAAACTGATGTATGAGATCAAGACTTACTGCAACCTCTTTAGAAAACCATTTTGACATATGTTATATTCATCTTGAACTACTCTCTGACAAAGTACATAACTTGTAACTGTTTCTTTAATATATTCTCTACTAGACTAAATTTCATGAATAGAGGTCCTGTGTATATTTTGCTCACCATGAACTCCTCAGGACCTGGTGATACCTGGATCATACTAAATACTCAATAAGTATTTGTTGAATTACTTCAAACTGAGTAGCTAAACTGATTTTAATTTGTTGATGTAATTTACTGTTAAATTTTTCATCTTTTAGTCTGTTTTCTAAACTCTTCGTTTCATCACAGCATTTTTTTACTTCTTTATTTTATGGACTATGATTTAGTTGCTCTTAACTTTTTCATTCCATTGGAAGTTATTTATAATTTTCTGAATCCTAACAGTATCCATTTTCAAGTTTTTTCCCAAAGAATTCTTTAACTTATATTTTTTTGATATTTCAATTTGTAAATAAAACTAGGTGAAGCTTACAGGTAAAAATGTCTTCACAAACAACACATATTCGACTATCTCTATTCCAGTGTCTATTGAGATACCAGGAAAATACCAACATAGGGAACAACACGTGTTAGTGCCAGAAAGGTCAGTAAATTTCTGTCAAATCTTTTACAGGTGAGAAAACATTTAAGGAAGTGTAGAAGGACTCACAATTTACTATGTTTGAGGAAGAAAAATATCTAATATGTAATAGAAAAAATTAATGGCATCTTAATAATGCTTTTTGCCTTAAATGGACAGGGCTGGATGGAAGAACACACTATTTAATGGTCAAGAGACAGCAAGTAGATCCTGTAAGTTTTCACATTCAATTATACCAGTTAAGGTAAAAGGTTATGAAACATGTGGATAATAATTTGATAATAATATCAAAAATCTTTATAATATACATAACCATTTTCCCTATGGTCTTCCTCCTTGGAATTTATTTTAAAGAAATTATTGTGACAAGGTAGAGTTACATAAATAAGTAACCATCACTGTTTGGTTATAATTGTGAGAAACTGATAAATAATCTAGATGTTTATTTATAGAAAAGTATTTTAATATACTATAATTTATAAAGGTAATATTTTTTCCTAGAAAAACATATTTATTTTAAATATCACACCAACATTTATTTTAGGAATAGAACTATCTATTTTAGAAAAATATTTCATGAGAACTCTTGGGCCTGGCTAGTGATCTTGAGCAGGTGACAGAAGAAGAAAATGAGACTAAGAGGAGAGAGCTAAACTACTGTATCTAAGTTTCAAACGGAAGCTTTAGACAAGAGATAGATAAAGAGGAACTTTAGATAAGAGAAAAACAAGGAGGCTATATCATTGATGATTTAAATGAGAACATATAAAATTAGATAGATCAAGTACAATTTATATATGATCCTACCTTGTAAAACATTAAAATTATGTGTGTCTATGTGTGCAATTGTGTAATATCTGTTTCATGTCTATAAGAAAGATGAAATGACTGGGATCAAAATACCAAAATGTTGAAAAACGTGGTTATTATCGATATAGTTTTGCTATGTCCCCACCTAAATCCCATCTTGAATTGTAGCTTTCATATGTCCCACGTATTGTGGGAGGGGCACAGTGGGAGATAACTGAATCATGGGGCCATTTCCCCTACACTGTTCACACAGTAGTGAATAAGTCTCAAGCTATCTGATGGTTTTATAAGGGATTTTCCCTTTCTTTTGGCTCTCATTCACTCTCTTATCTGCTGCCAACTAAGATGTACCTTTCACTTTCCTCCATGATTGTGAGGCCTTCCCAGCCATGTGAAACTGTGGGTCAATTAAACCTTTTTATCTTTATAAATTACCCTGTCTTGGGTATGTCTTTATTAGCAGCATAAAAACTGAGTAATGAAGTAATCTGGTACTGGTAGTGTGGGGTGCTGCTGTAAACGTATCTGAAAATGTGGAAGCAATTTTGGAACTGGGTAACAGGCAGAGGTGAGAACAGTTTGGAGGGGTCAGAAAAGGACAGGAAAGTGTGGGAAAATTTGGAACTTCCTAGGCATACATAAAATGGTTTTGACCAAAATGATGACAATGAAATCCAGGCTGAAGTGGTCTCAGATGGAGATGAGGTACTTTTTGGGTACTGGAGTAAAGATGACTCCTGCTATATTTTAGCAAAGAGACTTGCAGCATTTTGTCTCTGCTCTATTTGTGGAACTTTGAACTTGAGACTGACAAAGGTGATTGAGAGTATCTGGTGGAAGAAATTTCTAAGTAGCAAAACATTCAAGAGGTGACTTGGGTGCTGTCAGAAGCATTCAGTTTTAAAAGGGAAGCAGAGCATAAAAGTTTGGGAAATTTGCAGGAAGACAATGTGATAGAAAAAATAATCCCATTTTCTGAGGAGAATTTCAAGCTGCCTGCAGAAATTTCATAAGGAAAGAGGAGGTAAGTGTTAGTCACAAAGACAGTGGTGAAAATATGTCCCAGAGACCTTCACAGCAGACCCTCCCATCACAGGTTCCAAGGCCTAGGAGGAAAATTTATGCACTCACAGGCTCAACACCTTGTGGAAGCTGACAAGGCTTAGGGCTTGCATGCTCTGAAGTCATGGTCTGAGCGTTTCTTGGCCCATTTTAGCCATGGCTAGAGTAGCTGGAAAGTAGGACACCAAGTCCCTAGGCTGCACGCAGCAGTAAGACCATGCAGCCTATGCATGGAGGAAATAATTTTTTCCTCCATGTTTTCTACCTGTAGGTAGAGGTTCTCAAATCTCACTGGTTTATTTATTTCATGTGTTAAAGAAATAAAATGTTATTGAAACAAGTGCTAACTCCAGTGTGTATATGCACCCAGTATTTTAATATCCCTTACCCCTCAGAAAGAACCATTGTTACGGATTTTCTGTGAATCATATTTGCCAAAAAAAAAATATTTATGAGTCCCTAACAATCAATTCTTTTGAAAGTTTTTAACTTTGAATATATTTTATCATAATGTGCTTAACATTTTGAGATATGTGGCTTTTGATCTGGATTATGTTTTTGAGATTTATCCTGGTATGATATAGTTCATATTCATTTTTTACTGGTCATGTATGTGTATACACACACATAAATATGCATTATATAATTGTGTAGTGTAAATGTATTACAATTTACATATTCACTTTTGGGTGAACAGTGTTTACATGTTTTTATTATGACAAACAGTGTTGCATTGGCATTCTTTTTTATGTCCTATTTTGCATATATATGGAAAGTTCCTGAGAATTCCACTGTGCAACATTTGATCCACGGTTTAGAAGCATCAGTATCACCAAGGATCTTATAAATACAGAATTGCACCCCACCTCAAATGTACTGAATTTTAATCTGAATTTTTACAAGATCTTTAGGTAAGTTTTATGCACATTAGGACATTGAGAAACACTGCTTTAGAATATGAAACTTAGGAATGATGGTTGCCACAGTGCTTCTCAATACAAATTCAACATGAATTATATACAATTTAAAATTTTCTTGTAGCTACATTAAACAGTTAAAAAAGGTAAAGTTAATGTTAGTAATAGATTTTACTTCATACCATATATCAAAAACTTTTCCATTTCAATTTGTAATGAAGAGTGATTGTCAACCAGTTTCCATTTTGCTCCCAGTGCGATTTATCAATGTCTGGAGATACTTTTAATTGTTGTAATCAGAGAGATGCTCTACATATTCTAGGTCATGTCTAGGTAGAGGCCAGGAATGTGGTGAAATATCCGATGCACAGGATATTCCTAACCAAATAATTATCTAGTCAAAAACATTATAGTATCAAAGAAACCTTGTACCCATATACAAATCTTAGTGTGATATTTATACATACTTTTTGTTTTGTGTTCCAAATCTGTTCAATTTGAAACATTTAAATGTACAAATGATTATAAAATTTATTTTATTAACTTTTAAACTATTTTGCCAATTTTTAGTTTAGTATAGATAAAGAAAATGAATCACTGAAGGAATGATTGACAGCTGGGTGCTTAGATGATTAGCAAAGAACAAGGGAGTACACTCTCTGAGAGTGGAACAGAGTTTGGGACAGGGTAGAGGACTAGATTCTTGGTCTCCCTCTCTTTCCTTCTTCAGGCTCTATACTAAGATTTTGCTTCTCTACCAGCTGGATTGACTTTCTTCCTTCAAAACTATTTTTCAAGTTGTTGAGGTTTATTGCAGTGAGGTGCTATTTGTCTCTTTCTTCTTACTTTCTTATTTGGCTTTTCTTCTTCCTCCTCCTTCTCTTTTTCCTTTTGATCTGAAGTAATCTGTATAAATCACTTGTCAAAAAAATGCCTCGGATAAAAACGCTGAGCTTAAACCTCTTTTATTGACCTTTCCCTTTCTTTAGGAAAATTTGCAAATTCATCTCCTGTTGTAGTTCAACGTCAAACTGCGTTTAGTTTTCCAATCTCTCCACAACTTCAGCCCCTCTCTACCACCATCCCAACCCTGCCACCATAGAACAAGTGAATGGGTGAATTAACTGTATAAGACACTGAATCTGTTTTTCACACTGACAGGTTAGAGGATCCTTGGCAGTAACTTAGCCTTTTGAAAATGTCAGCTTACAATCTGTAAGGAAAAGGAGTTTAAGTTTACATTTTCTATGATTCTTTCATGCTGTTGCATAGAATGTCCTTAAATTCAAAATGATAGCTAAATCTAACTATTCCCCACTTGATCACATAGTATGTAAGTTCTTTTTTTCCTGCTTTTGCTTATCTCATTTCAAATCCTAGTAATAACTGTCTTGTTATTATTATGCCATATTAATTGATCATGTGTTAATATAATAAGACCCATGTAAACCACCAATCACTTTAAGCATTACTGAAATTCATGAACCATGTGAGGTGCATAAAATTAAAAAATAAAACAAATAAAAATAGAATTAGGGTCATTTCTCCATTCTTTCAGTTACATAAAATACATTGTTCATTTTATATAAGTCACTTCCCAAGGAAACTCTGTATTCTTTGACAATCATTTGAATTTTCTGTCCCTTAATGTCTTTCATAAAAAATAAATGGATTTAATTATTGTCTTAGTCATTGGGGCTGCTATAACAAGATACCATAAAGTAGTGGCTTATAGACAAGAGAAATTTATTTCTCCCGATTCAAGAGACTAAGTCCAAATCAAAGTGCTGGCAGATTCCATGTCTGGTCAGGGTCCACTTCTGAATTTTAGAGGAACCTTCTTACTGTGTCTTCATGTGGCTGTCATCTTTTTAGCTGCTTATAAGGGTACTATTTTATTCATGACTTAACTCCCCCAAACTCCACCTCCTAACAGTATCATATTGGGGAATAGGTTTTGACATATGCATTCTGGTTTTTTTTTGAGACAGAGTTTCGCTCTTGTTACCCAGGCTGGAGTGCAATGGCGCGATCTCGGCTCACCGCAACCTCCGCCTCCTGGGTTCAGGCAATTCTCCTGCCTCAGCCTCCTGAGTAGTTGAGATTACAGGCACACGCCACCATGCCCAGCTAATTTTTTGTATTTTTAGTAGAGACGGGGTTTCACCATGTTGACCAGGATGGTCTCGATCTCTTGACCTCGTGATCCACCCGCCTCGGCCTCCCAAAGTGCTGGGATTACAGGCTTGAGCCACCGCGCCCGGCCCGACATATGCATTCTGAATGGACACAAGCATAGTAGTTATATTATCCATCAGGTCTGCATATTTGTTTCTCTTCCAGGTTGAAAACATATAAGATCATTTTAATATTAAGGGATAGCAATCAGGTGTTTTGCACTCTTAGGCTCAGACACATTCACACTCTGGCTCTGTCAGTAACTACACAGCTTTGTTATTTAATTACTGTGAAAATCTGTTCTCTCAACAAGGAGGAATAATAGATGTTGAGCATTTTGCACACCGTAATTATAAAATAATAGCATCATTCCTTACTTTATTAATATTTTGTTACATTTTCAAATATTTATTGATCCATGGTGCTTTAAAGATTATACTTTGGTAACACAATTTAACCACTTTTTCATGATTTAGAATCATAATGACCTGAGATCCACATTCAAAACATTAATTACAAGATTCCTTGGTAGTCCCTCTTCCACCTGCTGAGTCTTTATATTCCACTTTGACCATAACTACCCAGGTCAAAGCCACCTATTGTTCATTGTGCAAAGTCCAGACTCTTCAGCCTGCTTCACAAGGTCCCCCACAATCTTGTCTATATCTAACTCTCTTTCACTTACAACACTCGCTCAGTGTACTCCATCCATAATGTACTTCAAACTCCATCTAATTTTTGCCTCTTCAATTTCTCAAATATTCCCAATTTTTCTTCTGCCTCGCAGATCTCGTTCATGTTGCTTAGCCAATTCAGAGCACTCAACTTCCACATCCAGCTACTTTAATATGATATTCATTACTTGAACTCCTCTCTATTAACAATATAGCAACACTCTTATTTATCACTATATTCTTCTTGCTTTGTATTTCTATGCACCTGGCCTGTGGTCCTTAAAATATTTACAAATAAATCCTTTTGATTTACTAATTCCCATTTCACCTATGAGATTGTAAGGGCCCTAAAATCTAAGAAACTATAGCACATTTTCTTTCCCTTCTTACTTCACGCTGTATAGTGTCTTGCCCTCATCAAATGCCTTGCCAATACATATTTAAGTGAGTATTTAATTCTAGGTAGGAAGAATAATAGGTTGGGCTAAGAGCAATTTCTTTTACTTAGAGAAAATGGCTTTCCAAAAGCTTGTATTAATTCCTACAGTGAGGAAAATGGTGTGTTAAAATCACATTCTGGGATTTGTGCCAGGCTTACACTACAAAGTAAGAAGTGTTTGAAAAAGTAGCACTGGAGTGTTAGACTCTTTCACTAAAGAAGTGTTAATAGCAGTACTTCAGAATATGAAAATGAACCGTAGTATAGCCACACACTTCTCAAACAAAAAAGTACGACATGTCAGAGATACACAGTACATTGAAAGTGATATTTTTAAAAGATTGAGCTCATATCATATCATTTATGATAAAAAGAAAGCTATTGAGATCTGTAACATGAAATGCCATCATAGTATATGTACTTGGTACTCTTATTCATAAATAAACTCTAAATTAGCCCTCATCTCTTCAGTTTGCAATTTCATCAAGTTGTCTATTAGAGGAAACATTTCATTTATTTTTCCTTTATTTTTAATAATAAAATACAAGAACCATTTTTTTGAAGGAGAAAAATCTTCCCTTCACTGGAGATTATATTTTGCACTTTCAAATTCTATCCCATATCAAATACCTTGATATATTTACTATAAATCTGTAATTCTGAATAGAGCATATCACTGTCTTTGATATGAAAAATTATTGTTAGGTGTCTACATTCTATATTTTGAACTATTAAGAGAGTAGTATTTTTTCTTGTTTATTGAGTTATCAGACTGCATTAAAAAAATTAGTAATTCATCTTCACAGCACATTTTTAATCAAGCAGTTATTTCAACCAGCACATTCGTTTTGTTCATATTCACTATAGAATGATATCTTGTAAATAAAGACATTCAGCACACTGAAAAATTATTGAAGAATTTTATGAAATTGTTGAGAGAGAGAAAGAAATAAATGAAATTTTTACAGTTACTATCTCTATTGTATGATCTTCCCTATAGTCGTATAATATTCTCTGAAGTTTGAAGTATATTATAATTCCAGTTTTACCAAAGAAGAAATAGATTTTCAGAAAAGGGCTAAGTCTAATACTATATAGTCTACATGAAGGTGAATTTTTTTTTTTTAATGGCCAGAACTGCACTTTCCAATACAATGACCATGGCTATAGAACACCTGAAATGTAGTTAGTGCTGCATTTTAAAATTAAAAACTGAAACAGTGTAAATACTTTTCCAGTTAACACCATTATTATAGGACTGCATTTGGCTTACGTATTGTATCACTTTAAGATATTATCATTTTATTGTACTGCGCATTTCCAGTATCATGCACAAGGAAATCACAGATCTAGTTGACATCAATGGATTCATACCTTTCACATGATTTTCTTTGCACACTAATGTAATATTGTGATTATTTGAATATTTTATGCAGAAAGCATCAGTTATATAACACTTATGTAGCTTGTAATCGGAAATTAAGATAAAATACTTAAGATAGTTCTAATTATAATGTAATGAGCTGACATTTTTAGCTTACAAATAAGTATGAACACATTTTAAAATT
Organism: Saimiri boliviensis; assembly: GCF_048565385.1. Taxonomy (NCBI): domain Eukaryota; kingdom Metazoa; phylum Chordata; class Mammalia; order Primates; family Cebidae; genus Saimiri; species Saimiri boliviensis. The sequence continues at coordinate 37,827,219 of NC_133466.1, forward strand.
TAAAATAAACCACACTACTGTGCAGACTAAAATGAAGGTGAAAAAGCTTGTAATATGATAGGTAAAAGTGAAAGGTTTGCCAAAATTTTATGATAAATGGAAATTACAAAGTGTTGCATCAGAGCAAGACAGAAAACTTATTTGGGCATTGTGTTAAAAGTTAATTATAATAAAACAAAAAATATTCAGAAACGTTCTCAGCAACTATATAGTGAATTTGATTTCTATCAACAAAATCAAAGAGTTAGCATATTAGTTGCCTGAAATCAAAACGAAATATCTAACAAACATTTTTAAATTATCTGTTAAGAAAAATTTGAATTATAATATTGGCAGACTCTAAGATGGCTTGGATTCTAGCACAATAAAGAAAACCACTTTTATATGGATAGATGGTAAGAGTTATTTCAGTTACAGAAACTTTGTTACAAAATTATGAGGAAACACTGAAAACTATATTTCTGAAGTGAAATAGTCTTCAATAAAGCCACCAAACAATGACTCTAAATAAAAATCTTGTATTCAAAATAACAAATCAACTTATTAAAATTTGAAAACTTGCAAACACTTTTCTTTAGCTTTAGATGAATCATGCATTATGGCATAGACAGTGTCCAATGAATACTTTTGGCATATAATTACATATTGACATGATAATGAATCATGACTGGATCTATGAGGTTAAAAAAATATGTCATGAATGGTAATTTTACCAATTTTTTTTTTTTGCACTTTTTAAGTATACCTTCTAGAAAATTTTAAACTACAGACATGGCTTACTTACATTTAAGTTCCCATAAGGCAGGGATGTTGACTGTCTTGAAGACTACTGCTTTTCCAGGCCTGAGAGAAATATACCTGGCATATGGCAGTTAAAAATGTGGTAGCTAAAATATATGCTTAAATTTGAAACATATCCACCATGCTAGTGCTCTTTCTAATAGAAATTATATGAAATGTGTAAACAGAAAAACATTTCTCTCTCTTTTTGTCCCCGGTTCTCTGTGTCTTCCACTCCCTTCCTTCCTCCCTCTTAGTCTCTCTTATTTTCCTCATCAAAATGATTGTCATGAAAAATTCAAAAGTCAGAAAGTGTCATAGCTGTCTGGTGATGCCACTCCTGAGAGGGAACTACTTACTGTTAGTAACTTCGCATATCGTTTTGAATTGGTCACACCTTTCGTTGCATTCCCAACATTTTAAAAAACATAATTGACATTATACAAAACACTTTAATGTTTTCTGCTCACATTATATATCTATATCTACATCCATCTATTTTGAGACAGAGTCTCGCTCTGTTGCCAGGCGCCAGGCTGGAGGGCAGTGGTGCGATCTCAGCTCACTGCAGCTTTGGCCTCCCGGTTTCAAGCAATTCTCCTGCCTCAGCTTCCGGAGTAGCTGGGACCACAGGTGCACGCCACCACGCCCAGCTAATTTTTGTAATTTTTAAGAGAGATGGGGTTTCACCATGGTCTCGATCTCTTAACCTTGTGATCCGCCTGCCTCGGCCATCCAAAGTGCTGGGATTACAGGCGTGAGCCACTGTATCCAGCCATCCTATTATATTTTTATTAATTTTGCTGGTAGAAATAGTGTACATTTTAAAAAATTCTTACAATAACTTAATGTATCTTATAAAAATACAAAATAGTTTCCCTTCTAGGAAATAATACTTAGATTTTATTATCTTTCCATATTTGCCTTTGCAAATTCAAACATGTACTCGTTTATTTTTTTTAAATGTGGAATCACACTATACATATAAAGGACCTGCCATTTATGTCTATCTGCCTTGATATGGAGGATTAATCGCATTCCCTCTTTCAGTCAGAAGTGGAGAAAAGTCCTTGGCTTTTATCATTACACTTGGCCAGCACTCTCATCCATTTTTAACCCTCTTAACTCCTACCCAAATGCTGAAATTATTCCTCTAAGCCTTATAGCATAGGCAGTCTTCAAAATTTCCTATATCACATGTTCAGCTCTTTTCTAATCATTCCCTTCCCAGTAAGCTGATTGGTTGACAGCTATGCTTTTTTTGAGGAAGCTGCAAGCCTCAAGATTTTCCTTCAGTGACATATGCCAGCCTTTTTGTCCCAAGAGGCGTCTTACTCCTTGATTCTTGTGGCTGTTTCTCCCTCTCTAATCCCTGACTTCATTCCCCAGGTTTAGATGTAACATTATCAGTCTGAATTGTATCACCAACTATCTTATTTATTTATTTATTTATTTATGTCATTTTTTTTACTTCATGTCAGCCTCATTTGGATCCAAGCTTACTTTCATCCTCTTCAGTCCTACCCATATTAAAACTAAGATCCTTTTAATATCCTGAATTTTCATTTTATAATTTCTTCTTCCTACTTGCCCCTTTTCATTTTAAAACCACGATCATAACCCAGACCTTTTCACTATCAAATACTCTAAAATCTCAGTATAAAGCATCTCACACATTTCCTTTGGTTTTTTCATTCTGACAGTATGTTGACCCAACCATGAATCACAATTTGTTCAGTTTACAAGTATTTCAGCCTCCTTTGCCTTCTTGATGGCTTCCTATAGTAGCTTACATTGGCCCATTATAAAAATTATATTGGATACATCCACAAATCTCTTGCCACAATCTCCTTTTGTTGTCATTCTCTGGCAAAACCACAATTCTAATTAAATTTAATTTTCACAGAGTGACTTTCACTGCTACTTATTTACTGATGATTTCTAAACTTGAATCTCCAGTCCAGTTATGACTCCAAACATTCCTCTTAGTATCTCCAATGGCATTTGTCATCTCAAACTCAATAGATTGCAAACCAAACTTCCTATCTCTCTTCTAATATCACTACCCAATCCCTAAACTTTGCTCCAGCTATTGTCTTCCCTGTCTCAGTCAAGAGCAAAGAATTGGCAGAGTGCTGATTTTACTTAAAAACCAAAAAGCATTTGCTGAGGAGTGATTTACTTCCAATTATATGGTCAGTTTTAGAGTAAGCATGATGTGCTGCTGAGAAGAATGTATATTCTGTGGATTTGGGGTGGAGATTTCTGTAGATATCTATTTCGGCCACTTGGTCTAGATCTGAATTCAAGTCCTGGATATCCTTTTCATTTTCTGTCTCCTTGATCTGTCTAATCTTGACAGTGGGGCGTTAAAGTCTCCCACTATTACTGTGTTGGAGTGTAAGTCTCTTTGTAGGTTGTTAAGAACTTGCCTTATGTATCTGGGTGCTCCAGTATTGGGTGCATATATATTTAGGATAGTTAGCTCTTCTTGTTGCATTTATCCCTTTACCATTATGTAATGTCCTTCTTTGTCTCTTTTGATCTTTGTTGGCTTAAAGTCCATTTTATCAGAGACTAGGATTGCAGAGAGTCCTGTTTTTTTTTTTTTTTTTTTTTTTTTTTTTTTTTTTTCCCTCTCTCTTTTCATTTGGTTGGCGAATCTTACCCAATCCCTTTATTTTGAGTCTACGAGTGTATTTGCATGTGAGATGGGTTTCCTGAATACAGCACTCAGACGGGACTTGTATCTATCAAATTTGCCAGTTTATGTCTTTTGATTGGGGCATTTAGCCCATTTACATATAAGGTTATTATTGTTACGTGTGAATTTGATCCTGCCATTTTGATACTAGCTGGTTGTTTTGCCCATTAGTTGATGCAGTTTCTTCATTGTGTTGATGGTCTTTACCATTTGGTAAGTTTTCGGAGTGGCTGGTATTGTTTGTTCTTCCATGTTTAGTGCTTCAACCAGTCTCTCAGACGACAGTGCAATCAAATTAGAACTTGGGATTAAGAAACTCAAAACTGCAAAACTACATGGAAACTGAACATTCTGCTCCTGAATGACTACTGGATAATGAAATAAAGGCAGAAATAAAGATGCTCTTTGAAACCAATGAGAATGAAGACACAATGTACCAGAATCTCTGGGACACATTTGAAACAGTGTCTAGAGGGAAATTTATAGCACTAAATGACACATGAGAAGCGAGCAAAGATTTAAAATCAACACAATTTAAAAAGCTACTGGAGCAAGATCAAACAAATTCAAAAGCTAGCGGAAGACAAGAAATAACTAATATCAGAGCAGAACTGAAGGAGATAGAGACACAAAAACCTTAAAAAATCAATCAGTCCAGTAGCTGATTTTTTGAAAAGATCAAATGGGACCTAATTAAACTCCATAGCTTCTGCACAGCAAAAGAAACAATCATTAGAGTGAACTGGCAACCAACAGAATGGGAAAAAATTTTTACAATCTACCTATCTGACAAAGGGCTAATATCTAGAATTGACAAAGGGCTAATATCCAGAATCTACAAAGAACTAAAACAGACTTACAAGAAAAAAACAAATAACAACATCAAAATGTGAGTGAAGGACAGGAACAGACACTTTTCAAAAGAAAACATTTATTCAGCCAACAAATATGAAAAAATACTCATCATCACTGGTCATTAGAGAAATGCAAATCAGAACCACATTGAGATACCACCTCACACCAGTTAGAATGGCGATCATTAAAAAATCTGGAGACAACAGATGCTGGAGAGGATGTGGAGAAATAGGAACACTTTTACACTGTTCGTGGGAGTGTAAATTGGTTCAACCATTGTGGAAGACAGTGTGGCAATTCCTCGAGGACCTAGAAATAGAAATTCCATTTGACTCAGCAATCCCATTACTGGGTATACACCCAAAGGATTATAAATCATTCTATTATTAAGACACATGCACAAGTATGTTCACTGAGGTGCTGTTTACAATAGCAAAGACTTGGAATCAACCTAAATGTCCATCAATTATAGACTGGGCAAAGAAAATGTGGCACATACACATCATGGAATACTATGTAGCCATAAAAAGGATGAGTTCATGTCCTTAGCAGGGACATGGGTGAAGCTGGAAACCCTCGTTCTCAGCAAACGGACACAAGAACAGAAAACCAAACACCACATGATCTCACTCATAAATAGATGTTGAACAATGAGAACACATGGGCACAGGGAGGGGAACATCACACAATGGGGCCTGTTGTGTGGTGGGGGGACTAGGTGAAGAATAGCAGGGGGTGGGGGGATTGGAGAGGGATAACATTAGGAGAAAAACATAATGTAGGTGACACGGGGATGTACGCAGCAAACCGCAATGGCATGGGCATACTTGTGTAACAAATCTGCACAATCTGCACATGTACCTCAGATCTTAAAATATAATAAAAAAGAAGTTGTCAAGTTAAAAAAATCAAAAAGCACAGGTTCTTTTAAAGATTATTTCACATATTATTATTGTTTTTTTTTTACCATTGTTAATGGTAATACTGAAATTTAAATAATTTGGTTCCATTTTTATTATTATTGCTGATAATTTAGAAGCACTTCTATTGAACAAATTGGCTCAGGTTTCTTAGAAAAGCTATTCAGTAGAGGGAAGATATTTCTCATTTATTTTTAAATATATCTTCAAGAAAATGAGAGTGTTTAAATCATCTTATTCCTCTGTGCATTAAAGAGGATGCTAAACATTTTCTTCCCATTAACTTTCTCAGTATTGGTTCAATTAGAGTCCACCAGAAAACACTAAGGGACATATAGTCCAACAATTGAAACTCAAATGAAGTAATAAAATAATTTTTAGGTCATAGGGGAATTTGTAAAAGCAGCTTGGAAATACATCTCTTGGAATTGCTGAGGTTCCAAAAAATAGTTTTGAGAATAAGAAAGGTCATTGCACCTTATGTTTAGATAACTAAATAATTAGAATGATATGATATTTATTAAAGTACAGAAAGACACAGTCTTTGGCTTGAAATGACTTTAAATATGACATCAATAAGAAAGGTAGAGTTTACACTAGAGTTGGATGAAGTTTAGAATTTGAATCAAAGGCAAAAAAGAATCTTTCAGAGAGACACAGAAATGCTATCAAAGATATTAAAGTTAATAAGAAGAAACCAACAATTTCGAATAATGAGCACAAAACTTATGAGTTCAGGTCTACATCATTAAATTTACCTGGAAATGTTGTTTTGTTCTAAAATACATGTTTAATAAATTTGATGACTTAGGGAATAAATTCAAAGATGGTAAGAAGAGAAAAAGGGTAAATAGAAACTAATATTTTTGCAAAATATGTATCAGACAGCATTAAGGATTTTATGCTCTCTATCTCATTTAATTACCAAAAAGGCTTTGAGGTAGGCACCAGCATTAACCATTTTTGACAATTTAGGGGACCGAAACAGAGAAGTTACACAACTTGCCCAAGGTTATAAAGCCAGTGAGTAGTGGATCAAAGTTCAAACTCAATCACTATACACTGCTAAAACTAAAAACAACAACAAAACAAACCCCCAAACTGGCAAATCTGATAGCTGTTTAGGATGTGGAGCACATAGAACTTTTATACAATGCTGAATTAAAGGTTACAAATATTTAAATATACATCTGTCACATATCTAGCAATCCTACTCTTAGGTGTCTGAAAATATGTTCACATTCATCTGCATATGAATGTTTATAATAACATTATTCATAATGTTTATAATAACATTATTTATGTCCTCCAAAAATTAGGCACAACCCTGGCACCATTCAATAGATGTATGAGTAAACAAACTGTCATTCAGCTCTATGGTGAAATACCACTCAGCAATAAAAAGGGAAAAACTATTGATTCACACAGCAACATGGATCTTAAATGCACTTTCACAGACATCATAAGCCATATAAGCTAAAATTTTATTTGTCTGACACTAAGAAAATGCAAACATATAGAGATGGAAAACAGATAATAGGGTGCTGGGATCTTGGTGTTGGGGCAGTAGTTAACCACAGAAAAACTGTAGGAGTGAATTTTGGGGGTATTGAAATGGTTCTGTGTTAAACTGTGGTTTTTGGATGTACAATTTTATGCATTTGTCATGGAACTGCACATTATAAAGAATGAATGTTTCAGGAATGCACCCAGGATATGAAGGTGGAGGATGAATGGGATATTGATTGTGACAAATGAATCTATGTTGCAAATACATGAAATAATGACACTAAAGGGGATGAGAGAAAAGACAGGTGACTTAAATAGCCTTGAAAATTGTTTTTGATAGATACTGTAAGACTAGTGGATACTACAGAAATAAGGAACTCTATTTAATAAATTTGTTCTCTCTGGGATAAATGTTAGTAATTCTGAAGCCACCTTAATTGAACACTAGAATTAAACAAGTAGATAATGAAAACCAGGTTTTCACAGTCTGAGCAGTTACAAATAGGCTAGAATAAAGTCTATGGTGCAGGACGAGAGTCAGAGATATCAATATGCACTTAAAAATAATTATAAATACAGATAGATACAGAGATAGCTACAGAAGTGTGTACTCAGGTGTCAGTGTGTATGCACAGGGTCGGTCTACAGACATATACCTGCTAAGAAGATATAGAAGCAGTGATACTCAAGTAACAATGAGCAAAACCAGTGCTCAGAGCATGGTTTCTGCATACCTTTCTCCAATGAAAGTACACAAAGCTCTTGCACACATGTCTAATTCAGATCTGAGATAGGGAATTACTGAATGAAATTGGATAAAAAATGCAGGATTTTCAGTTGACACTGGAGAACTTTGTGATTCCAGGAAGCAAAAAAGTGCTTAGAAAGAAGAAAAAAGAAAGAGTCCAGGAACCCATACAGAAGAGGTCCCAGTGACCCAAACAGAAACAGCTGGAGCAACAGAGGAAATAACTATGATATTGGATTAGAACTCAACGTTTAAAAAGTAGAATAAATCCATGCATAAATATCAGAAAGACTGGGGAGTAGAGACAGCCCTTCCTTACAGAAGAATTCCAATTAATAAATTTAGATGACAAAGCAAAATAAAATTACCATAGTAATAAGTGCTGTAGGCAAGATCCACTGATAGACATTAAAATTAGGGGGTGAAAGTTTAAACAGAAACAGACTATTTACACAGACGTTTCCCAAATATTCCGTAATTACTAGGGGAAAACTAACTTTACAGTGGAGAATCCTGGCAGGCAGCACTATGATTAAGATGCCATGTGATTAAGGTTAACATTGCAAGTAATTCTTACGGACATAGTGTGTTCTGAAGGGATGCACAGAGGAGAACACATCACCTCTGTGGTATTCTTCCCAAGCACACATTGCTTCAATCTAAAACTGTGAGAACATCAGACAAGGACAATTTGAGAGACAGTCTACCGAGTAACTGACAAGTGTCCTTGTGAAAGACAAGGGAAAAGACGAAAGTACTGTTTGGAGGAGGCTAAAGAGCTATGGCAATGCAATGTGGGATCGTGAATTGCATCCTGGAACAGAAAAACAACATAGTGAAAAAAGGTGGAATCTAAAGAAATTTTGTTTAATATTTAAAAAATTTCTTCAAGGTTAATTTCTTAATTGACATTTGATTAAGATTTTTTATGTTACGAACTTAAAGAAAAGTTGATAAGTGTTACATTATTTTAAAACTATTAGGTATGTCTAAGTTATCTCAAAGTAAAAAATTTCCATGATATATGCTTGCAGTCAAGATGCTATTGTAAGAACATATTGTGGCCATCCCTCTCAATACTCTAAGCTCATTAAAATAATAGGTAAAACATTAAAAGTGAAATTATAAATCATAAGGCTGGGTTTCCAAAATATAAAAATGTCCTCATAGATCAGAAATAGAATAGAAAGGTGATTAAGAGGTCTGAAGTCACAGACTTACTGAACTCTCAGTGTAGAAATAGGCCTACGTGGCTGAAGCAGGGTAATGGGAAATAATAACACCTGTATGAGATAAGAGAACAAATCCAGTCTTAGTGAAACAAGGAACCAGAGAGAACAGAGTCAGAGTGATCATAGGCTGGATCATTGAGCAGTAACTAGAAACCTTTCCCCCTAGTGTTTTTTGTTTGTTTGTTTGTTTGTTTTTAACTACAATTTATATTGAGAAAATTACTTAATTTATCAGCCTCCTTTAGAGCTAGATTATGACCTTTCTAGTCATTGAGATGATAATGTTAGTTTTGGGTGACAGCTTCTCAGCTCACATACAACTTTGTAAGGGAAAGTCCTGGGGACCTTCCTATTACTTCTCCTTGAATAAGTAACATGATACGTGGAGATACAGCTGTCATATTTGAGATCACAAGGATAAATTCCCACATTAGGAATGGCAGAGCATGAAGACAGAACCAGCTTTCTTGATGTCATCTTCAAACTGTTATGACTTCCAGTTATGACTACCAGTTATGACTTACTACTTCTGTACATCTTTTAAAAGATTGAGATAAAAAAGTAAAAGGAATTATATGGATCACTAAAACACTGTTAAACAATAAAAGAATATACTTTTGTGAATAAAACTGAATATATACAAATTGGTGACCGTCCTATACACAAATGAGAAGTAATTCAAAAGTATGATGAAATAAGTGGTCTCACAATGGCAAAAGAAAGTAAAAAAAAGTAAAAATAAATAAAAGTGTAAAATAAAGATGTTTGAAATAATATTAAGGGAACAAGTTCTGTGGAAGAGTATACTTTATTCTTACACAGTATGTTTTTAAAATTACAATTTTAATTATATCTAAATTAATCTATACATTTAAATATATGTAAATAAAGTATTAAGATTTTCTTGGACCAGAGATTCAGGGGAAGATAGCCTAAAGGAAGCATCTCTGGAGTGCTGCTACCACCGTGTGAGCCAGAACCAGAATGATATCCGCATCTCCAAGCAAGATACCAGCATTGTTTTAAAGGTACTGGTTGAACAGTGGGATTAACCCCCTAAAAAGGCAGCGAGAGCAGCCCAAAGGCATCCAGCCGAGGAAAGGTGGGATACTGGCCTACCTGGAAAGCGTATCAGGCATGGAGGATGTTGGGGTGGGCATCACCTCCTCGATTCTGTGAATCAGATACAGCAATTCACTCCGAGACTTCAGCAACACATAGACCAAGAAAACCACCAGGAGTTGCATACCCGGTTGACAGCCCAGGCTGGCAGCGCTGGCCTGACCGGTGCCTTGTTAGCGCAGACCAGGGCTGAAATTTGGACTATTACCAAGAAAGCTTGTGAAAAGGAACTGCCTGTCCCACAGAACGGAGAGTTGAAAATGGGGCGGGGGATACCACCAGACAGGCCCCTCCCCTACAAGATCCAACAACGGGAATCCCTCTCAAGGGAGAGTTTCACGGTTAACACATCCTCTACCTGGGAATAGCAGGTTCCACAGAGGGAAAGAGCCCGCCATTGGGAAAGCAGGGCTATACCCACCAGTACAGAAACCAGGTGAAGAATAAACAGCCTGGCTGAGACTGAGGCAGCCGAGCAGCGCCTCCACAGGCAGACAAGGGACGGACTGTCTCAAGTGGCATGCTGACACCTGCATTCAAAAAAAAAAAAAAAAAAAAAAAAAAAAAAACCCACAAAAGTATCATACAGGAGAAATAACCCCAACTTTAATAGAAAGAACATACACTCAGAGAAGATGGGAAGAAACCAGCACAAAAAAAGACAAAAACATCAAAATCCAGACTGCCTCTTCTCCCTAGAGAGATAGAGAGATCACAACGACTCATCAGCATGGCAAAAACAAACAAACAAACAAACAAACAAACAAACAAACAAACAAAAAACAGGTCAGAAAATGATTTTGACAAGCGACAGAAGAAAGCTTCAGAAGATGGTTAATAACAAACTTCTCTGAGCTATAAGAACATGTTTTAACCCAATGAAAAGAAACTAAGAACCTTGAAAAAAGATTAGATGAAACGCTAACTAGAATAACCAGCCTAAAGAAGAACATAAATGATGAGATGGAGCTGAAAAACATAGCACAAGAACTTCGTGAAGCATACACAAGTTTCAACAGCCAAATCCACCAAGCAGAAGAAAGGATATCAGAGATCTAAGATCAACTCAACAAAATAAAAAGAGTAGGCAAGAAAAGAGAAAAAAGAGTGAAAAGAAATGAATAAGCCAGCCCGCAGAGCCAAGATAATCCTAAGCACAAAGAACAAAGCCAGAGGCATCATGCTACCTGATTTCAAACTACACTACAAAGCTACAATAATAAAAACAGCATGATACTGGCACCAAAACAGACATATAGACCAGTGGAACATAACAGAGGCCTTGAAGGCAATGCCACACATCTACAACCATCTGATCTTTGAGAAACCTGACAGCAACAAGCAATGGGGAAAGGATTCCCTGTTTAATAAATGGTGTTGGGAAAACTGGCTAGCAGGTGCAGAAAGCAGAAACTGGACCCCTTCCTGACACCTTACACTAAAATTAACTCCAGATGGATTAAAGATTTAAACATAAGACCTAACACCATAAAAACCCTAGAAGAAAACCTAGGCAAAGTCATTCAGGACACAGGCATAGGCAACAACTTCATGACTAAAACACCAAAAACATTGGCAACAAAAGCCAGAATAGATGAATGGGACCTAATTAAACTCGAGAGCTCTTGTACAGCAAAAGAAAAATCATTAGAGTGAACCAGCAATCAACAGAATGGGAAAAAAATGTTTGCAATCTACCCATCTGACACAGGGCTAATATCCAGATTCTACAAAGAACTTAAATTTACAAGAAAAAAAACCAAACAAGCCCATTCAAAAGTGGGAGAAAGATATGCAGACACTTTCCAAAAGAGGACATATATGTGGCCAAGAAACATATGAAAAAATGCTCATCAACACTGATTATTAGAGAAATACAAATCAAAACCACATTGAGATACCATCTCACACCAGTTAGAATGGCGATCATTAAAAAATCTGGAGACAACAGATGCTGGAGAGGATGTGGAGAAATAGGAACACTTTTACACTGTCGATAGAAGTGTAAACTAAATCAACCATTGTGGAAGACAGTGTGGCAATTTCTCAAGGATCTAGAAGTAGAAATTCCATTTGACCCAGCAATCCCATTACTGGGTATATATCCAAAGGACTATAACTTGTTCTATTATAAAGACACATGCACACACATGCTCATCATGGCACTGTTTACAATAGCAAAGATCTGGAGCCAATCCAAATGCCCATTGATGATAGACTGGGGAAATAAATGTGGCACATACACACCATGGAATAATACGCAGTCATAAAAAATGATGAATTTGTGCCCTCTGTAGGGAAATGGATGAACCTGGAAACCATCATTCTCAGCAAACAGACAAAAGAACAGAAAATCAAACACTGCATGTTCTCACTCATAGGCAGATGTTGAACAATGAGAACACTTGGACACAGGGAGGGGAGCATCACACAGTGGGATCTGTTGGAGAGGCCTATGGGAGTAGGAGGGAGGGTGGGGGGGTAACATGGGGAGAAATGTCAGGTATAGGTGATGGGGGGATGGTGGCAACAAACCAGCTTGCCATGAATGTACCTATGCAACAGTCTTGCATGATCTGCATATGTACCCCAGAATCTAAACTACGATTTAAAAAATAGTTTTTCTTGGACCTAACCAAATTATTTTTTAAGTCCAAAATTGCAAATAGAGTTGGAAAAGGTATAAAAAAAAATGTAATGAGAGGTGACCAACTCAATGAGAAACTTTTTAAAAATTTAGGTCTGTGGTCATCAAAGTATGCATAGATAACATGTAAACAGAACAAAATAGAGAATCCAGATATTGAACCTAATTGCTTAGTTCATAATGAAGATGAAGTCCCACATAGGTTGGAAGAGAAGTATTATTTAATAAGTAGAACTGGGATTACTGGCTAGCATATGGAAAAAAAAACTTGCATTATAATTTCATTTCTCACAGGGAAATGAATTTCAGATGACTCACAATTATTTTATAAAAATGAAACCATAAAAATGAATAATAGAAAGTATGTGATAATTTTATGATTTTGAAACAAAATAGCTTCTGTAAGTACAAAAGTAAAAAACAGTCTTAAAACAGAAAGGTGCCAGATCTGATATGCAAAAATTAAAATTTAGAGTGTATAGAGACTAAAATGTAGTCAAAAGAAAACATGGGATATTTTATTTACTTAATGAGTGCTCATAAATCAATGCACTCCTGATAAAATTATAAAGGAGGATTCAACAACAAAATATACTTTGATTTTTAAATGTGTAAAAATATGTTTAAATTCAATCAACGTAATAAAAAGAGAAATGAAAACAACACCATTTACTCACAATACTGATGAGAATCTTTGAGAATGAGAGACATTCATTGTCATACACTGTGTAAAGAATTTAAATGCTAACAATCTCTTGAGAGAATAGTTGTAAGCAAATCAATTATTGTAAAAGATAGTCTAAAACACAGAGAACTACTGTAGAGAAGATACAACAGCGTAATGCAAAGTGAACCAAAGTGGTACTGCTTTGGCTGGATTAGGGGGAATGGTGGAGAGTGATGTTTTATCTAAGGTTTTGGAATAAGGTTTCATTAAATACAGCACGATGCTGGTTATACCATTCGTAGAAATATACTACCTTTTGCATTTGTTAAAAATATTCTATACCTTTATCCATATTGATTCATTTATATTTTCAGAAATTGTCTCTGCAATAATAAATAATCAACTACGAACAGTGGTTTCCCCTGGGAAAATGAAGGACTAGGATGTAAGAAACAGATTTTTCATGTATTCCCATTTGTACCATTTAAAATTTTTGGAAGCCACACTGTGCATATTATCTATTGAAACAACTGTAAATAAATGCATACATAGAAGTCTTATATTCTTATCTTTCCTCTGTTCTTACATGTTGGTGATGATTGGGCATAGTTTTAAGATGGCAATAATTTTAACAAGGTAAATTTAAAAAAAGTATCTTTACTTTCATAAAATATTTTTAGGGTATCAATGAAAATGCATTTTGAAAAATCAATTGATACAATTTCAACTGTATTTTTTAATACTAAATATTATCTTGGAAGGAATATCGTTTGGAAGTGGGAATATATATTGGATATTGAAAAAATGGAAATTGTATCTAATTTTGGACATCACTGGATACGTAATCTTTGCCCATTTTTATTGTATTGAGTTCAATGGGATAAACAAATGAACATAACAAGGTTATATCAGAAGTTATGCCTCACATGCATACCTGCAGGCCTAAGGGTGATACTAAAGTGTTTGGGGAAGACTTCTAAAACTATTGAAGATCCATTGTTAGAAGACTGATAGACCAGTAAAAAAGAGTGATTTTATTTCCTCCAAAACTATTTCATGCTTTAAAACATTTCACTCATAATCTTTAAGCACATGAAATCATGTTATTGTTTATTATAACTCTGATAATGCACCCAGTAAGATATCAATATAGAATGCACAATTATTTTCTACATAAGTTTAAATTATAAATATATTAACAGTTCTGCAAAGAATTAAATGTGTAGATTTCTTGTCTCTTCTGAACAAATGTTTTATACTTTTCTGGGTCTTAGGTATAAAGATGTTCTAAAGAAGCACATGGTAAAAATTTGTAGGTTTTTTTTTAAATAGAAACTATTATTTTAAGGGGAAACAGAACATGAGATAAATTTGTTCCATATACTATTTTTCTTGGATGAAATTTCAGCAGACTGGTGAAATATCTATTAGAAAATTTATTGACACTTAAACTATTTGCCACAGAAATCTTCTTGAATTCCTTCTTCTCAAATGCAGCATGAAATTCTGTTTTAATTTCAGAGATTTTACTGTTAAAATATTCTCACAGAATAACTCTTATTTTGAAGTTGAAAAGCAAGTGACATATTAAAATGAGCCCAATCACAAGGATAAATATATTTTATTAAAAATATTCTGACATAATTAGCAATAAGTAGCAAGAGCTTGCAAATTAAGGCTATGCAAGTGCAAACATACATTCTGTGCTGTAATATGTGGCACTTCTCTCTCTTTACTTGTTATGTTTATTTATTTCATTTGAGAGTCTTCTTAAGTTGATTTTACTTTATTTGGAAACGTCACACATAGCATCACAAATAATAGAAATTTGCACCATTTAAATATGCCTCTCACTTTGTCTATGTCTCTCCCTGTTTCTTTCTCTCTGCTTCCCCATATATATTTATAATTTCTCCCCTGTCAAAAAGAAAATACCCTGGATTTTAATGTGGAAAATAAGTCAACTATGTCCTAGTTTATTTTTCCTCGTTACAAAACAAAACCAACGAACTAAAAACATAGACCTTTTTAGATCCTATACTCTCTCCATTTACCAACCCATCTCTACACTCTTTCAGAGACAACTTTCCAGTACATTATATACTCAAATTGCCTTTATTTGTTTACCTTCGATTTGCTACTATTTACTACTGCAATCACTATTGTCTTTACTTTAAAATGTATACTTCTGAAACGTCTTTTGCTAAAGTCAGATTGGCCTCCTTTTGTTTAACGTTTTTATGCCTGAGATTGTAAATTTTTTTTGGGCGGGGCATAAAAAATCAGACTCAGGCAATGACCTAGAGCAGTAGGATATACTTTCCACAAGCTTAGAGTTGCAATAATGGAACACTAGAAATAAATGGGCTTATCCAATGAGCACATTTCAGTCATTGTCTTACCTCCTCTCTAATAAAGTATGAGTATTTTCCTCATTTTGAAAACAGTATCTTTCACTGGCCTCTGGACACCATACTTTGTTGGCTTTCTGTAATGATTTACTGCATTTAACAGAAAAGTATTGAAATAACGGCTAAAACAAAAAATGTATTTTGTTGTCATGTAAAATAGTTCCGAAGTTAGGAAGTCCAGGGCTTCTGGTAGCTTCAGGGTATTACTGAGGATCCAGGATCCTATTTTTCCATGCGATCCCTCCAGATACCTTTGATCCAGTGTAGGTATTGTAACTCTAGCTATTACGTCTACACTGAAAGTCAGAAGAGGGCGACAGGAGGGCAAAAGTGATCTTCATTTCAAATGAGTAAGCTGACTTCTTAACTACTCTACACTCTACTCTTGGAGAGAACAAAGTCATGTTGCAATGTCTGATATGAAGAAGGTTGGGAAATAAAATATTTTAATGGTAGCATCATTATCTAGAAGAAAATTTGAATTATTTTAAAGAATAAGAAGAGGAGAGATATTGACTGTTATTAACCATTTTTGCTCCTGTATATACACCTTCTTTCTTCTGTCTCTACAACCTCACCTTTTTTTTTTTTTTTTTTTTTTTGAGACGGAGTTTCACTCTTGTTACCCAGGCTGGAGTGCAATGGCGCGATCTCGGCTCACCGCAACCTCCGCCTCCTGGGTTCAGGCAATTCTCCTGCCTCAGCCTCCTGAGTAGCTGGGATTACAGGCACGCGCCACCATGCCCAGCTGATTCTTTGTATTTTTGGTAGAGAAGGGGTTTCACTATGTTGACCAGGATGGTCTCGATCTCTTGACCTCGTGATCCACCCACCTCGGCCTCCCAAAGTGCTGGGATTACAGGCGTGAGCCACTGCGCCAGGCCCAACCTCACCTTTTATACTAACTTCTTATTATCAATATTTAAGTATTTTGGATCCTCTCCTATCTTACAAAAGAATAAATATAGCCACACCAGAGTTCAAATCTCAGCTTCACCACTTTTTAGCTTTGGGACCCTGAGGAAGTGACTTCATCCTGCATCCTCCAGTTTTCTCCCCCATATAGTGATAATGATAGTGGGCACTAAGTCCTAGAATTGTTGAGTGGTCTCAGTAAGTTTACTATTTATAATACACTATGATAACATTGCCTTAGCACATAGTATGTGTTGTATTACTCATATGAGTGCTGCTGATAGTGTTTGCATTCACCATTAACAGTCCAACCAACTCTGAATGTAAGTCTGAATTCTGGATCCTCTTAGAGTGAGCATTCTAGCAGGATTTCGTTATAGACCCTGCATCCAACTACAGTGATATTGGGGAATTAGAGCTTCAACAAATGAGTTTGGAGTCGGGAGAAATTCAGTCGATAGCATATTAAATAATGCAAAAAGCTGAAGGTTTGTACCCTAATAGTATAATAAAGAGGACACATACATAGAACTAGCAACTGCCAAAAATTAGAACCTTACCAGTTCCTCAAGGTACCCACCATTCTCCCCAAAGGAAACCACCATCTTGACCACCATCTTGATTCCAACACTGTCTCAATGTGCATATTCTTTCTGGCCTTATTTTTCCTCAATATTATGCTGATTAGGTATATTCAAATTGTTGCTGAAACAATATGATGTGATTTTAGTGTTAAACTGTTGAGTGATCCATCATTAGAAGATGCAAAATGACAAGGAACAATTTTAGATTTACTGTGTGATCAATATTTGCCATCCGCTTACCCCGATACTGTGGAATTTTAAGATAGTAATCATGTCTAACTTTCCTTATTTTATTCCTTATTATTATTTGGTGACTGAAGAATCAATTATCTATCTTTGGGAGATAGGATAGGATGCACTTCTATGGTTTCAATGATCAGATCCCTATGTATTTCTATGTACTTGAATCTTCATTTTGCCAAATAAGAAAGAAACTTCAAGAGAAATGGTACAGGGAATAGGAATGTCATTAAAGCTGTAGACTTGAATTCATTTCTCAGTTAAATGTTTGTATAAGCAATGGCTTATCAGATCAGATTGTGCTATGTGAGCAGGAAGGAAAAGAATTAGACAGGTGGCAGGGATGAGAGAATGGCATGCAGTGGAGCTGTGCACATTGTCATTATGTGCTGTGATCAGCATGTGAGAGTTTCCTTTTATTCAAGGAATACAGCCAAAGATACCCAAACCTCAGCTTGCATAACTATACTTCACAACGGAGTACCATGCAGTGGGTAAAGGAAACCTGGTGGATCCGGCATAACTTGTCTGATACAAGTTGAATCCCATTTGAGGTGGGCTTCCAGGCTTTCCAAATAACCCACAAGTGAGACAACCACCAGCTTTTTGATGCTTGACATTCACAGACGGTACTGATGAACAGGTTAGTGTAGATGCAGCAATAGAGCAATGACCAATACAGGAGGCAATAAATAAATAAATAAATAAATAAATAAAAATCCTTCAGCCATGAGAAGTAGGTTCTTAAAGAAGGAGTGTTCCTGTGAATCAGAGTAATAGCATGATTACGTCATCTATATCAAAGCGACCATGAGTCATTGCAAGCCTGAAATTGAGATTTAAATTAAAACTTTAAACTGGACTATAATTTTAATAACTATAAGAATGAAAAATACTGTAGATAATTCCAGAGATGATTCCATGAAAAAAATATTCAGCAATTATGGTTAAAAATCAATTACTAAGCATATTGTAATGTATTATTTTGAGTTGTAATTTTGCAATAAACTACTGTCATGTACTTTTGACTTTTAAAAATACTATCATACATGTATTTGCATTTGATCTTCAAAACAATCCTGTGAAGTAGGTGGGTACATCAGATTAAATAGTAAGTTTAGGGTCAAATGTCGCTGGGCCAGTTATCGGGGCTAAGTAGAGTTTTATGTTGTTGAGGTCAGTGTCAGATGTTAAAATCTTTCAGAGAAAATGTGTTTTTGTCTTAGCCTACTATCATAGCATTTTGAGATGATGCGAGATATGACAAGTGTGTGAGTGAAAATATGTTATTGTATTTCTGCAATTCAGAATCAAAGTTGTTTTCTTAAAAACATCTTTATGCCAGTGGCATATTTATGTAGCCATTTACCTACAAATAGATTATCTAGAAAATGTCTAAGACATAAATCTCAGTGAAATCATCCCAGCATACATGTACAAGATAAGTAACTTGGCTTTAAATGGTTCAGTAAAATGGAGAACTAGAAAGCACTTGTTTTGCCAGAAAGAATGTGTGCTTTAAAGAAAATAAGATGTTATCTTTATTTCTACTATGTCCACAGAAATTATAATTACTTGTTTTTCTAATCAAGGCAATTTTAAGAATGTTAATCTGATTGTTACACTAAAATGGAATACAGATTGCTGAGAATTGTTTTATTATTTGTGATTCCATTTATTATTTTGTCATATGAACCTTACATTTCAAAATGATCTATTCTTACATTTAAAAAAATCTGAATAATTTTTCTCCTTTTCTGTTAATCAAAACACCAAAAATGTACTTTGAAAATGAAGGTCTAGAAATAAAAAGTTAGAAATTTGATGTTGGAGTTAGTCTATAAAGCCATATTGTTGAAAAATATACAAATATTTTCTTTACTACTAAAAATATGCTAGTAGAGTCCTGTGAGTAAATTCATGGACTTGCAAGCTGGGATCCCATTTGGGGAAATAGTGTTTTTACCACTTTAATAATGTTGTGGTTTTCTTGATTCAACTTTGGCTGATTCTAATTTTTTATCTTTTCACATTAACCTCATTTTATGGGGAAATAATTGTTTAATGTAAAAATAGTGGAAAAAATAGAGAATTTTCCGTGGCTACATTCACAATTTGTCAGACTTCAGAAATAAAGTATAAACTTTGCCCAGGCAGGCCAGAGATTGCACTAAAGGTAGAACTGTACAGAGAAAATCAACATGGCTCCTTTGCAAAGATAAAAATTTATAAATTATTTTTCATTTTTTGTTGTTTTGACTCTCTAATTCTGGATTGGTAGCCCTTTCTATACGTTATCTTAAAAACTGTACTCTCTATACTGTGGCATTTTCCAAACTATACCATAATCTTAAGCTTATTTTATTATAACATTACTACTATATTTTAAGTTCCATACAGGGACAGACTGTATTCATCTTGCTTAACATTGTATTTACAACAAATGAGCACAGACTTTGGCACAACCTAAGTTCTTGTTTACACGTAAAGAGCTAAATGAATGAAGAAATAAAGTAAGAAGTGTCCTAAGATAATAATGGAAAATGTTAAATGAAAATGAATACATTTTAGGGAATATTTAAAAAATCCTTTTCTTTTATAATCAAATCCTCTCTTCACTATAAACAGAAGTAAATATAGAAATTCATCGGGAAACCAAGGGTGAATACATACGACAGAAGGAAGAGTTTGTACCATAGTGATTTAAATAAGATCAGCAATAGACTTTGGCATAATTATAGACTGAAGAACAGATGTACATATTGAACTCTGGGTTTCTCATATTTTTCTTATTTAATTAATGTAGTCAAATTATCATGATTGTTTTAGTGAATACTCAATTACATACTTTAAATATTATTAATAATTTTGGAATACAATGGTAAATTTGAAATTTATTTGGTTCATTTTTTGAGACAATTCTAATATTTCAACAACATATAAATAATAAATATTTTATTAAATGGCAGAAATTTCATAGGTGATGTAAGTTGAAATTTAAAAGTCAAATGTAAAAAATATAATTAGAAAATTAATTATAATAAGAATAAGTTATTTTAATTCAAAATATTTGGCTCATTAATATATAATATTTACTGATAGAATAAAATGTAAGCTATCCCTAAAATAGAAATAATACAATTACATGAAGAATTTAACTTCAGATTAAATATTAGGGAGTAAATCATTTTAATTCAAATTTTTCTTCTCAAACACATAAGAAACAAGAGAAAACAAAAGTAACAGAGAGAAAACTATGGTTTTCAGTGAGTCAAATATCTATAACCTCAGATCCTTAACTGAGGATGAATATGTATCAAATACATGTAATTGGGGTCAAAATAAGAAAAAAGTATCTAGGATTAATTAGATATTAGGATCTTTGGCTAATTACTATTTTGTATGTGTAATAGACCTGAAAATTTTCTACATACCATTTCCCTATTCTTCTCCATAAATATACCCTGAAGTGAGCCTGAGTTGGGGTAGAAGGACTTTCTGTTAAGTTGATCACACCTCCCTTCTCTCTTTTATAATATGCACATCTTGGTCCACTGTATGTGATTGTGATTCTGGTATTTAAACTTACTTACTTTTCACACAGCATGGTCTCTGCATGCAAACTCATATTTCATCTGGTGCTCAAGAAAACACAAATCTCTTCCAATGCAGAACGATAAATTCGCTTCATTGGATTTGCTGAGAAATGATATGCTCGGCTTCAAGTGAAACATTCCACCCAATTTTTTTCACAGTAGATTTCCTATTCCTGATTTTCACTCCTTGAAATTATGAATGATGAGATTCTTTTGTAGATAAACCACTTTCTGATATATTCAAAAGTGAAAGAATGCCAACATACACAAAATTATAGTTTGGCATGGGTAAGTTTTTCAAGCACAGAGAAATTTAAAGAATATTCTCTCTATTTTCTATAAACTTTTTGGAAGTATGTAATTTTCTTGGGAACTAAAAATGAGAAAATCAATACAGATGAAGAAATTTAAAACCAATATAGCAATAACTATAGAATAAAACAAGAAAATTTTTGAGAGAGTTTAAACATATAAAAAATAATAGATCATCCCAGATGGGTTCACAGATGAACTGTTTTTCAATTCCATGGAATATTAAGAATGAATTTACACTCTTCCAGGCCAGAGGACAAAAAAGAAACTCTTCCAAAATATTTTGCACAAAGCTAGAATTATAGTGCTACCCGGACTTGACACGTAAAACACACACTCACATGTATGACTACACAACGGCCTCATGTTTAATTACTGATGCTGAAATTTGAAAAAAAAAAGTTTAGAAATCCGTCCGGGCGCGGTGGCTCAAGCCTGTAATCCCAGCACTTTGGGAGGCTGAGGCGGGTGGATCACGAGGTCAAGAGATCGAGACCATCCTGGTCAACATGGTGAAACCCCGTCTCTACTAAAAATACAAAAAATCAGCTGGGCATGGTGGTGCGTACCTGTAATCCCAGCTACTCAGGAGGCTGAGGCAGGAGAATTGCCTGAACCCAGGAGGCGGAGGTTGCGGTGAGCCGAGATCGCGCCATTGCACTCCAGCCTGGGTAACAAGGGCGAAACTCCGTCTCAAAAAAAAAAAAAAAAAAAAAAAAAAAAGAAAAAGAAAAAAAAGAAATCCACAATACACTAAAGAAGTTTATAAACTGACCACAAAATTTTACTCTAGTAATTCATGTATGGTTCAGTATAAGAGCATCCATTTATAATTTCACCATATTCATATATAAAAGGAGAAAAAGTATTATCTTAATAGAAACTAAATTACATTTGTAAAATGTGTAATATCCATTTCTGATAGTAACTCATAACAAGAGGAGAAAAATTAAAATTTCCCATAGCACGACTTTAAAAAGCCCACAAAACTCTTTAATTCCAAATTTTAAAAAACCCTGCTTAGCTGAAATATGCACATTTCTACTGAAGTGAGAAATGGAGCAAGGACATACTGTTGGATATAAAACCACTACAAATTTTGTTTCATTCTGTCATTAAGAGATACTTATTGTATTTCTCTTGGTCTGGCCCTGGGACTGTTAATCTGTGGAAGTAGTGGCAGTTTCAAGAGAAGCCTTAAAGAAGGCCAGACAGCTTTTGCTTTTTTTTTTTTTTTTTTTTTTTTGAGATGGAGTTTTGCGCTGTCACCCAGGCTGTAGTGCAGTGGAGCTCCACTGTGTGAGAAATGTGACTGGATTGCTAGAGAGACCACATAAAGAGACCAAGTGGAAAAACTTGGGGCAGAAGCTTTGTTTGTTTCTGAGACCAGGCCTGGCTCTTTCAACCAATGGCTCTTACACACCAATGTTATCTTAATTTCAGTTCTTTCTATTCCTAGCATCACATGTTCTACCCAAAAAGCACTTCTTGAAATTTTTTTTCAAATATTCTGTCTTCTGTGATATCATCTAGTATGCGTTTTTGACACTCCGCTTTGTTTTAAACTCCATATTCAATCTCACTAAATCTTTTGGCTATTTTTTTTTAGAAAATATATCCAGAATCAACTCTACTCTCTGTAGCCTGAATCTTTGCAATATTGTCCCAACTGATGTCTTTGCTGCCAACTTTGTTCTCTTATAACTTATTTTCTAGTAGCAGCTAGTAGAAGTCAGAGTAGTCATTTTCCAAAAGTATTATTCTGTAATGGTAAAATATTTGCTGTTTCAAATGCAGAAAACAGGAAAGTAGTATACAGTGACAAGTTGATCTCTCATTGGCATAGGTCTTACTCCCTTCCCCCTAAGTATGCTTCTTCTTAGATCGCATATATTCTTTAATATTTATTTTTTGAATTTGTTGGCAAATGTAAATGTAGTTTTGGGGGCATATTTTATATTTGTTTTTTATATTTTTTGCATAATATCGCACTACTTAACAATAAATCTGTACTTTAGAGAAATGTTTCTGTTACTACATACAGTACACTTTCCTTCTTTTTTACAGTTACCTTATATTCAGTTGTATGTTTGCAATATAATCGGCATATCTTCTTCATTTTTGATGTATATTTAGTATATTGCCACGTCTACTATTATAAATAATGTTGTAATCTTTCAATATCTTTAATGTAGAAAAAGGGTGAATCCGTTTCAAAGGGTATTTTCATCTAAAATTTCCATGCATATGGTCAAGTAGGTCTGATCGAAGTTATATCAACTTGTACTTAGTAATGAATGAGAATGCATAGTTCCCCACACAGCGTGTTATCAGATTTTAGGAGCATTGACATGTAATACTCACAGAGCGTTTTGTAGTTAGTAGGTACTCAAAGTGTTTTTCAGAATAAATTGATAGATACATCTGTTAAGATTTGCTTCAGATAGGACAGGCTACTTCTAGATTATTAACTCTAAGTTTCCTCTATGTATTTCAATATATATAAAAACACAGGCAGTGGTGATAACACCAAAATATGTGTATTAATGGAGAAGGTGGATAATTTCAATTCCAGAAGGTATTGACAACAGAACTACTCTAATTAGACCCAGGTTTATTTTTCATTATCTAAATCTAGAGAAAACAAAATGAGATATATTTTTAATCAATTTTATTCTAGCCAATAGCAACAACAAAGGCTATGAATGTGGGGACAGAAAGACCTGGCTTAGAGTCTGAGTAAACGAATTTACCAGACCATAACAATGGATGTTTATAAATATGTATCACATTTCAGGGTCCAAGATAAGTTCTTTATAATTATCATCTTACAATATTTTCATAAATAGGTAAGTAATATTATTAAATCCATTTTGCAGATGTAGAAACTTTTGTAATGATTAAGTCATATCACTTGCCACAAATGCTAAAACTGTGTATGTATGTATTTCCTTTCTATTTCAGGAAAGCTAAAACATTCAAACTTTCATAATTCATTATTTTGCCATTACAGTTGTTGCGTGATGTTTTTCTTCCTATGACACATTATATTTTATAAGATTTTGATTCAATGTCAACCTGATTTGATAGCATATATGCTCCAGTGGCCTATTTTCCATTTGGTAAACCTAAAGAGGAGTGGAGTTATCAGACTAAACCCACCTTCATTTACATTACTTCAACAGGTAGAATAAATTGTGTGTTTTAAATTTCCTGTTTCAAAAAAACGAAAAATGATCTGGCAGGTGATGTGGATATGTATTTCTTTTGTGAATGTGTGTGTTCACCAGGAGATAATTATATTTTCATCTGATCCTTTTCAATATAACTGTTCTTATCCTATAATATGCTTTGCTTTTCTATTATTTATTTTGTGGTAATTTAATATAAGCTGTTACTATGTTTTATTCTGGGAAGGATTCCCAAAACTACAGACTTTATATCTAGAATAGGCACTGGCTTAATAAGCATACTCAGTCTTTTATTTATTTATTTTTTTGCTTTATTTTTTTTCTATTCAAAAGGTAAGTATTTGACCAAATAGGAATTATAAGAATTCACTTCTGTTGCATTTTTGGAAATATTTATGGATCTATTTTGAAAAATATGTCCTTTTATAATAATTTGTTATCTGTATAAAAGGCACATAATAAAAAATACTTATATACTTTTGCTCTTTGGATTGTTTTTTGATCTGTTAGTATCTTTTTTTTAAATTAAATTTTTCTAGGGACAGGGTCTCACTGTCACTTAGGCTAGGGTGCAATGGTGCAGTCATACTTCACTGCAGCTTCAAACTCCTGGGCTTGGTACCATTAATTTACAGCTTTAATATATAAAAATAATAATCTTAGGTAGTTGATAAAATCTACCTGAATATTGTAAGTAATAGAAAACCAAAGTAATATAGAACAGAACTGGACAACACAAAGAAAAACACATTAAAAATAGAAGTTTGGTTTAAAATACTAATTTTCATAGACATGCCTCTCAATCTTTCAAGATTTTTCTACCCACTTGGGATTGGGAGGGATATAATTCACATTTTTAAAAGAATGGAAAGATTGTCTGCTGTTTGTATGACACTAAAGCAATTTCTGAGAAGGTATAGATTCCAGTGTATATTGCACTTTTCCTCCTTACCCTTACTACTCTTACCCTAGTAAAATTAGTTTTATTTATTTCTTTTTTTTCTTTTTTTTGAGACAGAGTTTCGCTCTTGTTGCCCAGGCTGGAGTGCAATGGCGCCATCTCGGCTCACCGCAACCTCTGCCTCCTGGGTTCAGGCAATTCTCCTGCCTCAGCCTCCTGAGTAGCTGGGATTACAGGCACACGCCACCATGCCCAGCTAAAATATTTTTTAGCATTTTTAGTAGAGACGGGGTTTCACCATGTTGACCAGGATGGTCTCGATCTCTTGACCTCGTGATCCACCCACCTCGGTCTCCCAAAGTGCTGGGATTACAGGCTTGAGCCACCGTGCCCGGAGGTTTATTTCTTTCTTTTAAAATCAGGTACAGTCTTGAAAGAAAAATAGGGGAAAACATTGTTTTTCTGGCCAGGCACAGTGGCTCACACCTGTAATCTCAGCAACTTGGGAAGCCAAGTCAGGTGGATCACCTGAAATCGGAAGTTCAAGACCAGCCTGATCAATATGATGAAACGTTGTCTCTACTAAAAATACAAATTTCAACTGGGTGTGGTGGTGGGTACCTGTAGTCCCAGCTACTTGGGAGGCTGAGACAGGAGAATTGCTTGAACCTGGGAGGTGGAGGTTGCAGTGAGCCGAGATGACGCAACTTCGCTCCAGCCTGGGTGACAGAGCCAGACTTCAAGAAAAAAATAGAAAAAAAACCAAAACAAACAAACAAACAAAAAAACAAAAAAAACTGTTTTACTAAATCCAGCCCACAGCCTGGGGAGGTCAGTGTAAAAGACTGGAGGAATCAGTATTCTCGGTTGTCCAGTCTCCTGCTATGCAGAGAAACCCTCCTCTATCTTCATCTGCTGTCTCCAAAGGCTGACTGCCTTGGCAGCTCTAACTTAAGTTCAACTAGCCATTTGTAAATAATGAGAAGCCACTGATTTTATAGCAAGCTCACGAGAAACTGTTATGAATATTTATTAAGATAATAAGATCGAACTTTAAACAAATTTGTATGCTAGATTTTAAAATCATCTTATAAAATTAATGTAGTGCCTGATATTCCATAAGACATTTGGACTACCATTGAGAATAAATAGGAAGATTGATTTTTTCATGGTATTCATAAACTCTTGTGCTAAATTAATCTGTATAATGGACATAGTTAAGCGACATTTTTTTCCAACAGCAGGCAAAGCGTCCTTATGTTCTCATCATACCTTCACATGTGCTTCCATGAATACTGATATTGTTAACATTCTGGATTTCTAGAGAAATCCTCTATCTCTTTCTTCATAGACTAAGAAGAAGAATATTTATATAAATTCAGGACAATGTTTATCCTTTACGTGGTGACTTTTTCCTTCCTTAATTTAGCGTGTGTAGGAACATTTCTATTGCATTGTAAAAAGAGATCAAATGAATTTAACAAATAAATGATATGGTAAAAGTAATATAAGAAAATGTTAAGTTATATAAAAGCAAAACTACATTTTAAGATTTACAGAAGGGATTGTATATGCTTCTCAGATATTCATAAAATCTGTTAAACATAACTGCATTGGGAAATTTCTAATTGAATATTTACTTCTTTTTCCTCCACTTTGCTATTTAAATAAGAATATACCTTCAGCTGGGTGTGGTGGCTCACACCTGTAATGCCAGCACTTTGAGAAGCTGAGGCAGGTAGATCATGAGGTCAGGAGTTTGAGACCAGCCTGTGCAACATGGGGAAACTTCGTCTCTACTAAAAATACAAAAATTAGCCAGGCATGGTGGCCAGTGCCTGTAGTCCCAGCTACTCAGGAGGCTGAGGCAGGAGAATCTCTTGAACCTGGGAGGCGGAGCCTGTAGTGAGCCGAGATCTCACTACTGCACTCCAGCCTGGGTGACGGCACAAGACTCCAGCTCAAAAAAATAAAACAACAAAATAAAGAATATAACTTCAGGTCAAATTCAATTTTGTGGGACCTACGCAGATGCAATTTTGCAAGATGGGCATTTACAAAAATAGATATTATTACTTAGACCAGTTTTAGGTTCACAGTAAACTTGAGGAAGCTACAGACGTTTCCCTTGTGCCCCCCCTTCCACACACATGTAGCCTTTCTCGTTATCAATAACCTCTATCAGAGTTGTACATGTTTTATAACTGAGAAACCTATATTTTTGACACATTATTTATTGGAGTGGGCATTTTTTATGGGTAAAAGCAAAATTAAACAAAAACCTCATTTTTGCAAATTTTTGAAAAACATATGGCCCATGTGAACACATTGCTAGGACCATCCCAGTCTTGGAGGAGGCTCGGGATGGTGCACAGCTCTGAGGTGGCAGCGGCATTAACTTCCCAGTAAATGTACTTCTGCATGCCATTAGAACGAACAACCTTATATTACTAAAACAAAAAAAATCACTTTTCTAATTGGCATTCAGATTACACCAACTTACATACTCACTGGCAGAAGGTATCAGACAGAAACTGTGTTTACCAACTTGTTTATAATCACAACTTCAAATCTTGAAACATATGGAAACTGAAAAGAAATATATCATTGCTTTTTTTTAATATTACCACTGAGATAGATTTTTTCTGTGTATTTATTGACTTTTTTCCTATATGGATTACATATTCATGTCTTTTCCTTTGTTTTTGATTAGAATATTAATTTTATTATTTTCTTAATGGATTCTTACTTTAGTATTATACCAAAAAGCATTTTTGCCTTTCTTGAAATTAGGTAAACTTACACTTATAATCTTAATGGTTTAGTACATGAATTTAATCAATATACTTGCCTTGAATTCAGAACAGCATAAAGATGTAAAGATGCGACTTGTGTTAATTTTACTGCTTTGTGATTTGTGTGTTTTTGCTTTATTTTTAATTTGGATAATTTATTGTGTTTATATTTGATATTAACAATGTGAAATTCTTGGGTTACTATTTCATGGGTATCTTTCAAGGATAAATAATTTGTGTATTTTTTAATGTTCAGTATATAAATATTTTAAAACTTATTGATTAACTGAATTAGTCTAAGTTCTGGATTATTCTATTTATTCTTGGTAAATTTTTAGAATCAGAATGTTATATATCCCAGTAAAACTGAGTTTATATCAATCTTTGTTATTTCTACAAACTTTCTTTTCTGTGTAGGTGTATAATGATTTTTAAATACATATTTATTTACTTAGATGAAGTTTTTTGCTCTGTTGCCAAGGCTGGAGTACAGTGGCACAATATAAGCTCACTGCAACCTCTGCCTCCTTGATTCAAGAGATTCTCCTGCCTTAGCCTCCCAAGTAGCTGGAATGACAGGTGTGCACCACCATGCCTGGCTAATTTTTTTATTTTTAGTAAAGATGGGGTTTTGGCATGTTGGCCAGGCTGGT